>NC_049170.1:20979448-21604031 GCF_009769625.2 Cygnus olor | reverse complement strand
TCTGACCTTCCCCAGCACCTTTCCTTTCCTATAAAACTCATTCTTTGCGGCCACTAAATGAGTTTTTGGCCCATCTAATGATGTAGTCAAAATAGACTGCATATCTAAATAGCTTCTGTGAAGGAAGACCCAGAACTGCTTGATCCAGAGAGCAGACTGGAGTGAGCTATTATGGCACTTCTCATCTCTTGGCAAAACCATAGGCCAGAAAGAGCAGAATGATCTGTTCACTATGGTTTTGGAAGGTAGGATAAATAGCAATGGCTTGAAATGCCCCCAGAAATTGAGGTTTGACAGTAAACAAACATCCATCAGAAATGACATATGGACTATTTATGCTACCTTTAGGAATTGATTAATCCTTTGAAGTCCCTTCTAACCTTAATTTCTATAATATTTCCAAGAACACTGTGAGTAGCGTTTTTATCTTAAAAACTATCCCTTTCATATTTTTAATAGAATGAAGATGCTTCTGTTAAATTACCCATTTTAAAATATATTTTGTTTTAGCCTTCCTCACCTTCAATCTAAAGGATGTCTCCAGTGAAACTTGGATTGGATTAAATGATATTAATAATGAGGGTAGTTATCTGTGGACAGATGGAAGCTCTTTTGACTATTCACATTGGGCAAGACAATTCCCTTTTAGGGATGAATACATTGAAGTTAACAGGAGGTATACTACAATACAGGTAAACAGAAACAAAAAAATCAGCAAGTGCATAACTTAGATAATATTCTCTAACTTAGTGTAACTGGCCTGAATTCTGAATTCTCTCTCAGCTAGGACCTCTATACTTTAATGTCTTTAAGTGGAAAAAAACTGAATAATATTTCAGATATCAAGTCTTTAAAGATGTACTCAGTGATTAATTGGCCTGTTAAGAACATGAAGTTATTTTCATTCCTTTGCAGAAGTTTAGAACTGCAGAAAAAGAATACTGTACTATAATTACTGTTAGAATTATTTAGAATTATTAGATTTAGGAGATTTAAATGAAAACATTCTATTAATATAAAATATATTAACTTAATATTAAATACATTATATTAATACATCAATATCTATAATATGTTAACTGAAAATACAAATTCTACTAAATGCACTGGGTTTCTTATTTCATTTTATTACTTCTCCTTGACAGCATGAATCCAAATGAAAGTTCAACAAGTTAAGTACGGATTACCATAAGCTATATAGCAAAAATAGCTTTGGTGCACTTCAAGAAATTTTAATAATGTGACAAAAGTTCTTACAGCAATCTGCCAGGGAAAATACGTTGGCTTAAGATGTAAACCATGATACATTTCTTTTCCAATAAATGATAGAGTAAAACAAAAGCCAAAAAAAAAATCAGAGAAGAAAGCTATTAACTTTGCCTCCTCAGAACTTCCTCCGTTAATTTGCCAGACATTTTGTACTTTATCTGCTATAACTTTCTTTTTCAATTTTTCCCTAGACTGACTGTATTGCCATGACGAAAAGATCTGTAAATGAAGCAAGGCGCTGGGAAAACACTGACTGTCAGCATAAAAAAAGTTATGTTTGCCAGATGGACAGCAGTAAGTTTTATTTTTCACCTTCTTTTTTGGAAGACTTACTGAACAATGTGAGCATACAAGTCCTCAGTTACAACTGCCTATCTGTGTCTGTAGCAATTGGGGTGAAGGAAGCAGGGCTTCTTTCCCAACTCAAGAATTCCAGATATGAAACCTTCTCTAGGATAAGGATTACAGAAATGTTTGTGCTTTGTGGCCGCTCCCCTACCAACATACCTACCAGCATTCACAGAGTCTGAATACACCTACACGTCAGAGATCTGCATTTAGATCTGGTGCCTGTACATGACAAGTAGACACTTTGGAGGCAGGATTCATCTCATCCTGAAGGCTGAGATTCATCTAACACAGGTTAGAAGACCTATGCCTTCAAAATCCTGTTTCTATCTGTTGACATAAAAAGGAGTTTAGCCGTCTGTGAGATAGTCAACAGACCCAGATATATGTGTCTGAATAAGGTGATTTTGCAAATGTAGATAGAAAGCATAGAGAAAAGTCCATCAGTAACACCCACTGTAGGTATCTCAGCTAGCTTTACAATACAGCAAAGGCTGCCCCCACCTCCAGACATCAGCCCTTCTGTCTCACCAAAAACCCTCCCTCACACATATTCCCTTGGGAGGAGATTGTGTGCGTGTGTGTGTGTGTGTGTTAAGGTCAGTTAAACTGGTTATTGCATCACTCCCTAGCAATGCTTTTGTGTCACAAGACTAAGGATCAGAAGGGCAAAAGTTCCAGTTTTCTTCACATATCCTCAGGGTGGGAGACACATCTGGAACATAGCTACACTGCAGAGTCTGCAGGAAGAGAAATGGGAACTGCTGGGTAGCAAGTCATGTTCTGCAACTGAAAATACAGGAAGAAGGCATATCTGGGCCACATGCTTCAGGCTCTGTCCCATGCAAGTGCAGAAAGCTACACAAAGGCATCACTAGCAAAAACACTTTCCAGGGCATTCTCAACACAACATGAACATGTATGTCCTTTTTCTGTACCCATCATCAGTTCCAGGTCTTTGTCTTCTACTTCCACATTTAAGGCAGAATTATAATTTCTTTTTAAATTTTATTCTTCATTGAAAAGAAGAAGTAGAGTCTTCTTAGACTTAGAATGAAATTTGTTCCTGTTGATTTGATCACAAAATTGATCCTATTTTGAAACTCAAGTGGAATGGAGATTCTGCACCATGCTTTTATCTGCACTGCAGGAAGGGAACCTAGAGATAGGAGGAGAATTCCTGTGTGATGAGTATTCACATAATTTTATCTGGTGAGAGTGTATGTCTACAAACATGCACAACACTTCTTCTGCTTCTCCCTAATCTCTGAATGCACTATATACATTATAGTTACAAACAATTCTCGGTTACCTTTAAAGTGTCTCCTGCATTTTAAATACAAAATATTTTACTTCATGTTTATGCTGCCACACAATATTAATCCATTACTTAAAAGTTTTCTCCTCTTCCTCTCAAATCTATATCTCTTTCCTGCAGAGCCGGAACTCTTTCATTCCACAACTGCTCCAGATTTTGATTTCGTCCATTATAGTAACAGCAGCTATTTGATCATTCCTTCTAAAATGAATTGGGAAGAAGCAAGAAAAGCCTGCAAGGAGAAATCTTCAGATCTTGCCAGCATTTTAGATTATTACAGTAATATATTCCTGCTGCTGCAGGCAGTGCCATATGGAGGGCCCTTATGGATTGGGCTCAAAAGCAATGTGGTAAGTTTAATAAATTGAAGGGTGGTGTGGTTAAATGCTATGGCTGGATTACTACCAGAAGGGAGATTTGTAGTGTGATATAGGGACCTAGGATTGGGGGTCTATTTAACTTTATCCATCTTAAAATCATGAAACACCATCCCAGGCAATGAAGAAGGATGGGAACCTCAGACAGCACTGGTATCTTTGCTAACTCTGTGGGAATCTTAGACACTTATGTGAAACTACCTGGTTAACTTTTAGATGACCAGCCTGTGATCCAGGCTCACCACAACATTTGAGTGAGCACTAGCCTTGTCAGCTCTGTGACTGAGTGCCAAAATGAGTCTCAGCTTCTCCGATGAATATATAATTGTCCAATGTACTTACATTATGTACTGTCACGTTTTTATTGCATCTTTGAGCTAAGTAAATTACATTGATATTAAAAATTAGTTCTTCCATCAGTAACGATTTTCTTTACTAGTGCTTTTTTTTTTTTTTTTTTTTTACTAATTTTTTTCCACGCTGATATATAACATAGCAAAACATGTTTGAAACACAGCATCCCTATGGAGGCCTTGCAATAAATGCTTGACATAGATCCTCCCACTTGCAGAACTCCACAGGAGATGTCTATCCAAAACAAATGCTAGTGTTTAAGTATACTTAATATCAAAGTTGGCTGATACAACAGTTGTAGAAATGTGGTTTATAAAGCAGTCAAAATTCCATTGTGATCAAGTTTAGATCACCAGACATCATCTCACCAGAATTCTATAAATGAGCTGGCCCTGCTGGTGCAGAGTGAGGCTCTGAGCTTCTTCCCGTTCCTTGGGCAGTGATCTTTCTCTGATTATGCTGAGCTCAGTAGGAGCTTGTGTACTTGTCCTTTTGACACTTAAGGCTTCTGTTCCTGTGTTTTTCTTTTGCTCCTAAGAAACTTCCACTTTTCTGAGATTCTCATAGGAACTGCTGCGGTTTACTCCTGGATGTTTCTCCTGCAAACTGTACTTGAGCTTAGAGTCCTTGTTTGACTGCCAGCTTCAGAGGTCCAGTTCCCCTGAGCTCTCTACAGGTTTTGTGTTCCTGGTGCGCATGTTGTTCTTTGTGGTGACCTGACTCTTCTGCAACAGTGATTCTACCTCACAACATTGCCCAGCAAGGGACCGAGCACCAGAAGTACCTGGGAAGCCCCATTTAGCTTTCAAAACACCTTCATGGGTGGTGTTCTGCTGTTGTACTGTTACATTGCTTTTACATATTAATCAAATTAGGATTTGAATAATATTCTAACAGGGCTAGCACAGAAATACAAACTGAGCTTCTAATATCACTGCAAGAATGTGCATTTTACAAATCAGCTTATCTGAGTTTACAGTGTAGAAAAATATATTAAAAAGTCTGTTTCAATTTTAGGGTTATGGATATTACAGATGGACCGATAAAAGGAAAATTGATTTTTCTAATTGGCACTACAGAGAACCAAAAGAGAAAATAGCCTGTGTCTACCTAGATGTCCATGGGACCTGGAAAACAGCACCTTGTAATGAAAAACATTTTCCTGTCTGCAAAATGTCTGAGGGTAAGATGATTGAGGGATGATGACTTTTAGTTTTAAGGAAGAAATCTTGCTGGATCTATTTCAACTAAAGTACATATTTTTAAGTAAATATTACAGAATAATGACCCTGTGTATGCAGTGTCAATACCTTTATTTTGCATGAAGAGTGTTTTATTTTTAAGAAGTTGTTATTCACGGGCAGAGGTCCTACCATTTTATTGGACTCGGGTGATAACTGCAGTAGGATTTCAATGCTGCAGGCAGACAGGAAACAGATTGTGAGAATACTAAACTTTTTACTACTTTAGAGTATAAAACGTGAAACTTTTTGCTGACAGAGATTTTGTGGGAAGGATTAGAGTCAATAAAGCCCATGAAATATAAAATAAATTTTGTTCCTTCCATGTAAGCAGTGTTCAATAACAGCTTCACTGTTATTGTATTCTAAAAACTGGGGAAAGGAGGAATAGTTATGTTTGGTTATTGATGAAATAGGAAATCTGGTGAGTGCTGTTCATGTATGACAGTATTAGAAAAATAAAGTCTGTTATGGGCTGAAACAAAAGTTCTCAATTCATAGTGTTTCTATGGACTTCACAGAGGAATGCTACAAATTAAAACACTACAGGCAAGCTCTAGGATGGGAACTTTTTGTCATTCGTTTGTCCTAGATCAACTGCTGTTAGCTCTAGTAACAGAGTTAATGGAAATTCAGAGATTCTTTTGAGCTGTTTTAGTGTAGTTCAGCTTTAATTTCTTCTCCAGGACATGTTCTAAGCTTCATCTCCATTCATTTGCAACTTTCATTTTACTTTAAAATGTATGTACTGACTGATAATGTCACTGTTTCACCCCATAATGTCATTGATTGTGGGAAAATGTGAACCTTCTACACAAATATTAAATGAGCTTCCAATTATTCCATGTATTGTCAAACTGTTCAGAAACTTTATGTAAGAATTATCTCAAGGAGAATATTAGATTGGAAATTTCCATAGTAATTTATGATTTGGGTGGTAACTCATTAAAAATCAAATTGTTATTTGAAACTCTTGAGGGTTTTCTAGTTTTCTAGTTTTTCTTCTTTTTACTGTATCTCATTTGTATGAAGTTGACAGTCATAAGAAATAACTGAAATTAAAAAAAAACACAACAACAACAAAAAGAATCCTGAACACCCATATATTCTTTGAACTGTTCAAGTTTCATTTAACTGGTAACACTGAAGAGTTCAGGCTCATATTGAACTGCTCAGCTGCAATTGAGCAGTTCTTCTCCTTATCACTCTCCCCATAGTCACCGATAATTCTAGCAATTCAGAATATTTTAAGTAGTTTTAAGAAAGCTTTTTTTTTTTAAAAAAAAAAACTTGATTTCATATCCGAAGGACTGCAATGCCTATTGAATGAAAGTATCCATAATATCTCATTTCTTTTAGGTATACTTCCTTCTGATCCCCCACAGGATATTGGAAAATGTCCTGAATCTGATCACATAGCTTGGATTCCTTTTCGAAGCCACTGCTATTATTTCAATGCCAATGAAATGAGCTGGGCTCAGTCTGTGACTCAATGCATTCAGTCAGGTAATAATTAGTTTTGCTCAAAGATGGAATTTCAATCTTGACATAAAAAAGAAAATCATGTTTAAAAAGTCTTGAAAACTACTGCTGCAATATCTACACATATGTGTATATATGTATGTACACACGTATGTATATATGCATATATAAAAAGAAGTCAATGTCTCTTTTTCACCATAGATGCTGTTTGCTTTCCACTTATACTGAAATTAAGGTGATTAGATTTCCATTTTCTTTTCTTTTTTTTTTCTTTTTTTTTCTTTTTTTTTTCTTTTTTTTTGATTCTTTTTTTTTTTCCTTACCAGCTGTACTTAGTTCTAACACTGTTATATTTGTTCACAAACATATAAATTTATTCACAAAATTTCTACTTTTAGTGAGATTTTAAAGTGGGTAAACTTCTCTGGCCTCATCTCTTTTCTGTATCTCTTCCTATGCAAGGGCAGAAGTAAATGTTATAATAGCAATCACTTATTTTTAACTTGGGCTGCATGATCTGAAGAGGATTGCAAGTGCTGCCTGAGAGTCCTCATTTTACCAGTGATGGGCTCCCTGGCAGCCTGCAGAGCCAGGGGAGAGCAAATGCTTTCCTCCCTCCTCTTGGAGGTGTCTGGACCTGGCCAAGACCATGAACTGCTCCTTGTCTGTCCTCCACCGACACTGCTGAATTGTCTGGTACCCAGGTACCTCATCTATGCCTTCAGAAGGCTGTGAAAAAGAAAAGGAAACATTATGCTGTCCAAATGAAATGTGTCCTTTTGTTTCACATCTCATTAGATCCTCTTAGCCCTCTTCCTCCACCACTTTTAATTTGCAAACACTTTCAGAAAAAATAATCCTAGTTTGAATTACAAATTTGGTTGCTGTGCAGTTTTACCTGCTACATAATAACCTGTCAAGTCCATGAAGAAGAAATAAATAACCATCCATAATACCTATGAAAAATATTATCCAAACACTTGAAAAAGGTTTTTTTTTTTTTTTTTTTTTCCCCTGATGTTTCAAAATTGCCATCCTTATTGTGTTTTCATGTTTTTTATAACAGACTCACAGTCTGTGCTGTTCCCTATGCTTCTTTCTGGTCTCTGCTTAAACCCTTGCTTACTCCTACCAGCAGGAAGCAGTTTTTATAATTAATCTTGTCCTATGTCAAAGGCTGAAACTTTAGCTGACTTCTACAGCAGGGCATACCTCCAACCATCTTTTGTTTGTTTTCTTATGTGTGATAGGTGGCATCTTGGCTTCTGTAGAAGACTTGGCTGAATCAAACTTTCTAGCAGAACAAGCAGACTTATACACAAGCAAGACAAGTGGCTTTTGGATAGGAATATACAGAAATGCAAATGGTAAATATTTTAATTTCTACATATAATCATAAATAGGATTCATGAAATGAACAGAAATATGATGTATTGCTGCTTTTGAGGAACTAATTCAAGGTAAAATGTAGTTAAAACCAAACAAAAATAGATTTATAGCATATTAATTTAAAAAGTCTTGGAAGTGTGTGGGTTTATCCAATAGGTGTGAAAGGCTGTAGAAAAGAAGTCAGCTTGGCTTCAGTTATGGATCTTGGCTATTCTCTGGGTCCACCAAAGGGGATGTGCCTTCCTGCCAGCATGGGCACTGCCTCCATTCCGATATTTTTATTGTATATCTGGTCTAGTAGCAAAGGTGTGGATAGGTGTTGGGAATATCTCTCAAGAGGCAAAACACAAAAGACACTGTTCTATGGGAAAGTAGGGTGCAATGTGTAATTGAGACAATGATTGGCCTCATTTCTAAATTTCACTGATTGGGAAGTGCTGTAATCTGTGACAATTTTACATGGCTGCTAATTGGCTGCCATGTAACCAAGACTTCACAGAGAATACCTGTCCCTGACGCATACCACTGATCATAACCTCTATCCTCAACCCTCCTTGGGGAAGGGTATCCCACTCCTGGTCTGTGAGAAGGCAATGCCCACCCTGCTTGCTCTGTGGTCCAGTTGGGAATGTGTCCCAGCGGCCCTCACCTTCTCCTGGCCAGGCAGTACCCATTGAAAGGGCTGTGGGTGTCTGGTTGGAGCTCCATCACACTTCTCTGAATGGAGAAAATTAGGCTTCTGGCTACCAGGCAAATCATTCAGTAAAAAACATGTAACTGCAAAAAAAACAACATTAGTTTCAGCCCACAATCACTCAGAAAGGATTTATTTTTTCTTTCTTTCTTTCTTTCTTTCTTTTTTTTTTTTTTTTTTTTTAGATTCCGTTTAACTCATTGCTAATTCAATATTTTTATTTTAGAGGCTATGCTAAAAATAAATGTTTTAATTTTAAATAAGAGTATTTCAAGCTTCACAATAAAAGTTCCTTAATTTTCAGCGAGTGCTGCTGAAAAAAGAATGTAGAAGGTCCAAAAAAAAAAAAAGTCTAGCTTTATTCACTTTTCTGTTTGAAAATTTAGTCCACTAGACAAAAAAATAGAGATATGTAAATTAACTGTTATGATTAGCAAATCACAAATCATAAAGCTGAAATGCAATTATATTGTTTTTTAAGATGAGAATCAAGAGAAATGAAATGCATTAGAAAATAACCACAGAGGGGATTTTTGAAGAGGAAAAATAATATTAGTGAAGATCTTTGATGTGAAACTATTAGTATTGCTACTAACATTTGCACCACCAGGGCAGCTGCTTTGGCAAGACAACAATGCCTTTAACTTTGTCAACTGGGGTGAAGGAGAGCCCTCAGAGGAACAGCTTGATTACTGCGTGCAACTGTCTGCCTCCTCTGGGTACTGGATTGCCATTCCTTGCTCTTCTGAAAAAGGGTTTATTTGTAAGAAACCAAAGAGTAAGTGACTTGTTTAATATTTTCTCTTGATGGTTATGGCTTTATTTCAGTAGTAATAACATAATATCTTTACTACAAAAGACCCACAATTTATGTAAAATAAAATGCTCTATTTACAGACTTTCCTTAACACTTGTTTCAAAGTTCAGCCAAAAATATTACAAATACATAGAGCTGTATGCACTGTTCATGTTTTATTACTTTATAACTTCAGATTTTCTCACATTCCGTAATGAATATTCAATTAGTAACTAAAGCTTATCAATGTTTTCCGGAAAATGTTTAAGCTCCTTTGTGGTTTTGCTCCCTTCCAACATGCAAACACATTTTCCTGTTAACATTAATTCCTGTTCTATGGAACAAGAGTTGCATCAATTATTTGCTTTTCTTCCTCTCGCTGCACTGTTACATGCTGTTCCAGCAAGAGATGGATGAAGCAATTTCATTTAAATAATAACAGAACGGAAGCAGAATCCAGAGCACGTATAGTGACCTTTGAAAATAGTTGAAGTGTTTTGGTTAGCATTTATTTTTTTAATGTTGTGTTTTTGTGTAACTGAGCACCATCTGCTTTGGTCAGGAAGTAGAAATATCAGAATATAGTGAGCCAAGCAGCCATGTGGTATTTTTGAGTTCAACTGTTAATTCTGAAAAAGATTTTTTTTCAAAAAGTACAATTTCCTGCCCTATTTCGCAACCCCCAAGCTTCAGCACATTTCTGAGGTTCTGTCCTTTCTCCTAGCAGAGCAAAGCTGCAGCTGGTGTGGCAAACAGCTGCACATGCTTTGGTAGCGGCAGAGCATTTTCTGAAATGGAAAATTCCTCTTTTAGGGCAACTTCTAGTTTTCTTTGGGTAGTTAGAAAGAAGGACACTACAGGAAGGTAATTCCTTGTTACTGGTTATATCAGAAAGCACAAACACATCTACACACAATTCGTTTTGGGGGTTTGATTGGGAGTGGCCCTTAAGTGCCGTGCCAAAGTGCTGACAGTATTCCCTTAATATTCCCTTGACACCAGGCTCTCCAGCAGAACATTCTTTCTGAACAAGCACCCTTAACAACACAGCAAGCCCTGCATCCTCCCAAGGGACAATTTAACAATTGTATTTCCTCCTAGCCCATGAACAGGCCAGAGCTTAATGTGGTGCTGTGCTTCCGCTGTGGCTGCACTGCTCCTTTTGCTTGCTGCGCTGAAACACTCAGGCCATCGGCCAGCTTGCACCCAGCTGCTGTCCAGCCTATGCAGAAATATCTTGCAGACGGCGCCCTCTTTGCACAGCTGGGAAAAACTGCATAAGAAAGCTTGAGCTGATAAATATAGTTACAGATGCGAATGGATTACGGTGAATTAAAATCTCAAAGGAGACCCAGTGCTGTACAGGAAAATTGTCCTATAGCCTTAGCATTTGATCGAGTTGTTTCCCATCTGCTGACGTGCAGACCCAATAATGACAAGATTTATCAGCCAGAGGGGAAAGGAGAACCAGCCTGATGCAGTCAGAAGCTATCGGTGCTTGGAGATTATTTGGTTACTAATAAAAGAGTCGAGAAGGAGGCTTTGAAATGCAAAACACTGTAGTTTCATTACATTGAATATCAGGTTGAGATCAATCACACATTTTCATCATTAATTTAGCAAATGTGTTTCTAGAAGACATGTTAAGGTAACCTTGGTGTGCAGGTTACCAGATCTCTTGCTGAACATGGGAGTGTCAGGATGGGAATGCAATTTTGATGAAACATCTGTCTTTCTCTTTGACAGCTATTCTTAAAGTAACTGCAAATGTGAAAGGTAGGCTTTATTTTTCCTTCCCAATAAATTCAAAGTGATACGAAAACAAACACTTGTATTTTTTAATGTACTGAATTTATGAAATTATGAGTTTATATAATTTCATAAGATTATGATTTCATGAAATATAAAATTTATGAAATATATAATTTGTCTTTTATATATTTATTTATATGTGTTGTACTTAGTTGCCATTGTATGTGTTGTTTTTACCATTATATGTGTTGCCATTATATGTGTTGTACTTAGTTGCCATTGAATCAATTACCATAATGACTTAGCAGTACCTAGAAGACATGCACAGCGTCCCAAGAAAACTAAATGCTTCAGTAAACTGATCACCCTCTCTTTGCTCCTTCTTATGCACACTAATGTCTGTGAGGGGGCTGACACAGAGACACCATGATAGATATTTAATACAGTTCTTATCCTAAAAAAGCATGTGAGCATATATACAACTTAATGACCACAGCTTCTTTTTCAACTTCCTATACTTGCACCAAGAGAGCAGTTGAAGAAGGCCAGGGGATGTTGAAGTTATATTCCACTTCCTTCATAAACATGGGATCCTGATTAACACCACAGTAACTAAGGGGAAAATGAGTCCAGTAGTCTACATATTTATCGCTATAACAGACACACTTCTAATAACTTTGTATTTATTTACAGATGCCAAAAAAGACAAAGAACATGGTCAGAGCACTGTTTGGATACTTACTCTGGTCCTCATCATTTTAGTAGCGATGGGCTTCATGGCTTATTTCTTACTCAAGATCAAAAACCAAAGTGAGACTCAACGAGCAGTGAGGCAATATAGCACACTGCTAGAGCACAGCAGTGACCTACCTGGAGGGGACAAAGATAATGATCCTGCCAGCAACAAAGAAAAAGATGAACACAGCGTCATCTAATGTGATTACATAGCTAAGCTATACGGTCAAGCTTAAAAAATAATTTAGCCAGAACAAAAGAAGTCATAGTAAATGTTACATACACCAGCTTACATTATGAACTAAAGTAGCAATTATTCCTTTGGTATGGATTAAGAGCTATTGCTCTATGCTTTTCAAGACATTTTCTCAGGACTAAGACTCAGAGTACTGTGTAAAATCGCTAATTAAACAAGCATGACAAATAGAAGGTCCAGTGTGAACCTGGAGTTAAAAGATATGGATCAATAACCTAGTGGGTTTTTTTGTTTGTTTGTTTTTGTTTTTTTTAAGAGATCTGTGGCACCATCACATACAGAACCAAGTACAGATATACATGGAGTGTTCGACACCACTCAGCCCCGAAGCCTGCCTTTTGAGAGTGCATACTGCTACTCAAATGAAATGGTGTTTGGAATAACCAGAGATTTACATGAATTTCTTTCCTCCATTATCGCACCTTAATTGCACTCTACACAAATAAAATTGCCATAATATTGTAACTTGCCATATTGTCTTTCTTGTCATAATATTGTAACTATAAGTGAAATCTTTGTCCTTCATTCACGGAGTTTCAGAGCTTCAATTTAGATTAGCCATATTCTTTTACAATGGATATTTTGCATCAATTAAATATTACATTATATCAATAAAGGATCTATATCTTACATAATAATACTTCAGTGCTGTTGAATTAGCATGCTAATGCTAAACTATGTTATATGGATTGGTGACCAGATGAGTCATTTACATTATAAGATTATAAGGAAACACAGAAACATGAACAAGGCATATGAATAAAAATAAATATAAATAAACTATAAAATAAAGTGAATGCCAAATAAAGCTGGAAGAATCCTTTCCTGTTTTATTTCACTTGACATCTCATTTTTCGATGCCTTCTCTTAACCTCCATCTCTCTGACAATTCAACTGATGACAGGACACTCTATTCATCCTTAACCTCAGACGGTTCAGGCCAGTAAGGCAGTGGGGTTAAGAACAGCATTTTGGTAGTGTATCAGGTTTACTGTGCTGTTTGTTTTCTGTAAATTCTATGTTGTCTACACAAGACTGGGAAAAAAAAAAAAAAAAAGATCTCAAGGATCTCAGGGAAAAACAGACCCTTAAAAAGTGCATAGGAGCTGTACAGGTGAGGTTGTTGGGAAGGAGAGATTCACATGACATTGGATTGGTGGTTGGTGGATACTGAAGTCAAGAAGAAAATATTTCAGAGGAGAGGAAATGAAGGGCATTCTGTGCTCAAACTATTTTTACTGTCAGTCCCCTTGATCTTAAGCTTATTATTTTTTTTTCCTTCATGTAAGTTACAAAATGTACCAATGTTTATGTTTTTGTAAATACTGACGTTGAACTGAATCCAGCACTCTTTGGTGGCTAGTGATAAAGCCAAGGCAAATGAAAAGAGTAAACAGATGAATAAAAGAAAACCATAAATATAACAACTAATAACATGATTTATAGTTTTGATATTTTGATAGATGATATCGTTAACACAGCTCTGTAAGAACCTATATTCTGTAAATGGCTTTCTTCTCTCACATCAAGTGATGCATCACTCTTGCAGAATATACTGGGAGATTTGTTTTCATAATAAAGCTATGAAAACTGAGACAAAATTCTAAAGGTAATTTTTGCTGAACATCTTTCCACTTTTTCCTTCAAAACAAATAATGTTTTTTTTTTTTTTTTTTTTTTTTTGAGAATATTTCTCTTTGCTTGTCTCATACATGGTACAAAGAAAGAATTTTGAGTGTTAAAATTCATGCATATTTTATGTATTAAATAATTTTGAAAGGTAGTTTTCAATCTGTTTTGTTGTCAAAATCACCAATTAACAGAAAGATTTGTAAAGATTTGTCTAATTTGCATTGGTTCACCTGAGTCAAATTCACATGAAATTATGACACAATAGTGTCACCCATTGATAACCTGGAGAAAACAAAAAGAACGTATATACATAGTGTTCTCTTTGTCAACTTTCCAACCAAAATTAAATCATCTTATTCCAGTTAACTTTTCACACTGTGATAGTTAACACTGCTTGGTGAACCAAATTAAATACATCCTTTATTGCAGTGACCTGCTATATATACCAGTATATCTGGTCAGGAACTTTTTTTTTTTTTTTTTTTTTTCTCAGTTTCACAGGCATGAGATTTAAAGTAAATGCATTTAAAGGGCTCTTTCTGTTAATTTACCTTTGAGGGCCAGGATTTTAAAATCCCAGAGAAGAAAAATCAATTAATTAAATAATACTAACAACAACAATAATAATAAAAAAATAGCAGAATGATGTCAAACTGTTCAAACTTTGTCACTTGCATCTGAATGGAAGGAAACTTAATTTTCAGATGCAAAGTTTGAATTTTGTAATTGTTTGTAGAATTCAAAATACCACACGTGACAGGATATTTCCTTATTTACAGCCCAGAGTTTTCTCTTTCAATTAAAACTCTCCAAGGAAGAGTTTTAGAAGGACCCAGCACCAACAATTCTTTTTGGATTACTACTTCAGCAATGAATTTCTGTTCATCTTTTTGTGAATAAGAAGAAAGGAATGAAACCCTTGACTTTTTCTACAGTCTTAGTTTTCCTCTCTTTCGTTCATACTGCTTTTCAGACACTCGGTGAGTTTCATTCTTTATCCTCTGCAAAAATACATGTGAAAGTGGAAGCTTTTGTTCTCTTGCTCATTTCTTAAGCTCTTTAAGATTTTCATGCAGCTTGATTATCCTTTATTTCATATTCATCCTAACTGGAGTTACAATAGATGCAGATAGAGATATTGGTTCACTTTTAAAGAGAAAGGTAAAGTCTGGATAAGACAAAGCTGAGAGTCAGAAGTCAAGACAGTCATGCATTCAGCTAATGATTTCTTTTGGATGCATCTTAATTACTGGTTATGTCTACTCTGTGAAGTAAATGGAAAGAGTTGTGAAAAATAAGAAAGTGTAAGGAATTAAGGAGTGCTTTATGTGTATATCCTGTCCTTAGGATGACAATGTGTAAGAAGCAATGGAGTCTGTGCTGTAACATTGGGGCAACTGAAAAAATATTGTAAAGGTCAGAGTCAAGAATGGCCCAGGAATGCCCAGGAATAACCACTGCAACCTTTACTGTAAGGCAGAGAGATGCAGTGAACGCTCTGAAGCTGACTGTGAACAGACTTCAGCTGGCTCTCCCTGTTGATGTTAAAATGGTGATAAGGTTCAAGGATATTTTCCCTACCCATACTTCAATTCATTAAATTTGTGGAGGATCAGGATATGAATTACAGTTTCTGAAAGTGGATACTGTGTCATGTGAGCTGTGCCAGCACCAGCCAGTGAAAAAAGGGTATCTACCCTGGAGTCTGCCAGATGGAACCCAACCCCATGTGATGGCCCAATCACAAGCATCACAATTATCAGTGAGAATTCCTACTATTAGACCCAATATGAGGCAATTATGAGGGCAATTGCTGAAATTTTGTATATTACACTTTACACTTAAGTAGTAAGCTGTAATAATTAAAAGATTTGATATAATTTAAAACTTTCTGTCTAAAGGAAAGAAGAAACTGTGTTGTAATTCTGAATCCAGATTTGAAGAAGTGAAACCTTCATAAATTACAAAGCTGTTAAAATTACACAGGGCCTTCTGGGGAGAGAGAGAATATTAAACACAGATAAAACAAGAATTGTCATAAATTCATTAATCAAAATTTCTCCGGCACTTCCTATTCTGCTCACAGTTCAACACTGACAGTGCCCTAATATCCTATCCCTAGCTTAGGAATTTACTTTAGTGTTTGGAAGGGTATTGCGTATTCTGTTGTGCAGTTACTCTTGGACAAATAGAAGGATGCTACACGAATGCACAGACACATGCATGGTATATTTATATACCACCCAGTGTTGATTCTTGTGAGAATTTCTGAGTGATTTGGTTGTGTTTATTTGTATTGATTTCTGATGATAAATGAATTAATGAGAGGATACTGGAACAGGGAAAGGTAATAAGTCACCATTTTTCATCCTTAAAAAACAAACAAACCCCAAACAAACAAACAAAAACCAAATAAACAAAGGTCATGTGAAAAACAAACAAACAAAAAACAACAGAACATGTCAATTACAGAAGACAAAGGTCAAATAAACTTAGAATCATAGAATCATAGAATATCCTAAGTTGGAAGGGATCCATAAGGATCATCAAGTCCAACTCCTGGCAACTTCACTTATTAGCTTTATTAACCACAAATATAGTCTGGTGGAAATGTATGTAAGATGAGCTAAATTCACAATGCAGGAAGTGATGGCAGACCTCTGAATATTCAGTGAGGCCTCTTTTAGAAATCTTGAAAGAAATGTATATTTCGTCATGGATGTGGAAAAATAAAATCCAGTATTCTCATGAAAATTCCATTATACTGATGATATTTTTGAAGCTATGTCATAATATAGTTTGTGTTCTTATTGCTCTGCACTATATTTATATGAGATGCACTTATTTTTCCTTACCAGAAGGAAAGAAAAGGCTTGAAAATGCTGCCTGATCTTTGCAAAAGTGCAGAAGATCTTGTCTCCTGACACGAGTCAGGAGATTAGCATAGAATTGTCAACAAAATACATCTCTTTCCTTACAAGGTCCCTCATAATTTGTTCACCATAAATACATTAATTCTGATTATTTTGTTTTATAGACAATGATATATTTTTAATATACAATGAGGATAGCAAGCAGTGCTTAATTGCTCAGAGATCTCATGAAGTCACAACAGCTGCTTGCAACAAAAACAGCGAATTACAAAAATTCACATGGGTGTCTGACCAGCAGGTGATGAGCATGGCATTTGCACAATGTCTGGGAGTGCCTTACAAGCAAGACCAGGCTAAAATTTCTTTGTATCCCTGCAACAAGAAAAGTGAATTCCAAAAATGGGAATGAAGAAATGCAAGCTTGGCAATCCAAGGGGAAGATTTGTTTCTCAGTGCTGGCAAAAGGAAAAAAGACAATATTGCACTGAACAAGGTGTCAGGTACAACAAATAAATGGAAGATCTATGGAACCATGGATGACTTGTGTTCTCAAGGCCATGAAGATAATGTTTGAAGATTAATCCTGACAGTGTCATGTACTCACTTGTTTGCCATCACAGACAGGGCCCTTTTATTTTTGCTCCCCTTAGTCTTAGCAGCTGTTCCCCCTGAAGCAATGTTGGGTGATCAGTTCACACACTCAGGCTGCCATTCCTCCATCCAGAGTTGCAGAGGTGCTTGGCTACAGAGTGTAGTATGTAAAAAAAAAAAAAAAAAAGTCATTTTTTCTTGTTTTTCTTTACTTTAAAAGCAAAGGTGGATCTAAGTTATTTTAGTGATTAGCTTTATTCTAAGCACTTTATTTAATTAAACAAGCTTAATTAAATAAACTTAATTAAATAAACTAAAGTAGTTTACTAGTACTAGTGAAATTGTATTAGCATTCTTGGATGAAAGACAAAAATCTTTAAGGTTTTTGCCAATAGTAAATGTAAGGAAATAATTCTATACATGCTACCATTCTGTTACACAAGATATTTTTAGAAAACCACTTTTAAATATATGACAAAAATGGTTCCTCCCTGTAGTAGCTGCTCTATTTCCGGCAGTTACAGCTGGGGATATCATCAGTGAACGGTAAATTGCAAGATCTACCTAGAACTTTTGAGGAAGAACCTGCTGGTGACAGTAGGTCTCCTGTTACAGTGTTGTAACATGTGGGACACTTTTTCCACATCATTTTTGGAGAGTACAGACATGTAGAGATTCCTATACCTATATTATCATTTCTCTTTTGTCCCCTCAGATCTGTTTACACTGCTAGGAAATGCCAATGGAGCTCCGTGTGCCTTCCCTTTCAAGCTCCATGGTAAATGGTACACCGGGTGCACGGCTGCTGGCCGGTCAGATGGCTTGCTCTGGTGTGCAACAACACCTGACTTCGATGTGGACCACTTGTACGGATTCTGTCCAACTGTCAGTAAGTTTCGAATGCTGAAATAGGTGCTGTCACACAGCACTGTTAGGTAAATACATCAATACTGAAATGCTGTTACAAACATGGAAACGAAAACTCTCGTGGTGGCTTTATTTTACTAAAAGATGTATTGCCGTGACATAATCTTCCTTACAGAAGAAGCAAAACACATTTCCTGTGAGTCTACAGTCAAACTGAAGTTGTCTGGGTATGTCCATCAGTAGTTAATACCTGAGAAAAGACCAATATGTTTTAAATATGACCACTTTTAGCCAAATCTCAAAATCGAGATGCTACTCACAGTCTATAATTTTCCCTACCTCATTGCTATTTGTGGTAACAGTAGTACAACTGTCTCTATCCATGCAAACCTTTGTTCTGCATGAAAATATTGGTCTACAGTCCATGGGAAGGTAGTTTGTTTTCCGAAAACAAAAAGGAAGAAGATTGGTTCACAGGTCTTACTGGAAGAGCTGCATCATCAGCCTTTCCCCTGTGATGTTTCCCACATGATGGCTTCTCCCTTGCTTTGCTTCATGCTGCACTGAAAGCCAACAGATAAATGTATGTGCATCTGAGAGCAGACTCTGAAGGACAGCAAAATACAGTGTTACTGAAAATAATGAAAATACTGCCTCAGACCTAATTTTTCAGTGCTATACCACAGACTCAAATTTGTCATTTTGATAGATAGGAGAAATAAGATTCAGCTCATAATCAGCCAACAACCACCACCATCTTTTTCACTGACATTACTGAAAATGACTACCCGGTGCAATATTACACACAGTAGCTTAAAAGAGGCAAAACACCCTCCCTGTATAAACAGGGAAACAAGTAGTATTTGGCATTATATAATTGTTGGACATTGTCATCAATACCTGGGTCTACAATTTAAAATGAATGTTAGATATAGAAATGGATTAGCAAGAAAGAAACACAATAGAAAAATAGGAAACATTTTTTTTTTTTTTTTCTGAAGAATGGTTCAAGAAATCCAACTTATTTTACTTAACGAAAGAAAAAGCTAAGGGAAGTTGTAATCACAGTGTATTAGCACATACCCAGAGAACAGTTTTGCTAACAAAAAGCTCCCAGAAGACAATTTCTAAGTTCTAGTGACCCATGAAGACTAGAAATAGGATGCAAAAAAAAATGTAATTAAAATTAATGATGACATAACTTAAGGAGTAAAGTTTCCATCATTGAAAATCTTTGCATTTCAGTTGTATTTCAGCCAAGGATTAATTCAGATATAGCTTATGAGCTTCTGAAAATCTGAGAAGATTTTCAGAGTAGATAATGGCTAAGGTGCAGTTTTGCTTTATTGATTTTTTTTTTTTAATCTGAAGAATATCAGATTTGGCAGAAAAATTGTAAATGAAGGATGAAAGATCATCTCTGTTAATGTCAACAGCAAACCCTCTTTTACTTAATAAAGAGCACACTAACGGAAAAGTATGGGTTTTAGGGGTTTAGGGTTATTTACCCAAGAATGATCTAATTTCACAAGTAAGCTTGTAGTTAAATTTTCTCATAACATTTTTATAAGATATTTCTAACAAACTGCAATATTAAATCTCTTTTCTCTCACACAGGCAGTGACAACGACAAATTTTGGAGTATAGATCCTTTGACAGGAACCTACTACCAGATAAACTTCCAGTCAGCTCTCACATGGCACCAAGCAAGGCAGAGCTGCCAACAACAGAACGCAGAGATGCTAAGTGTCACAGAGATACACGAGCAAATGTATCTAAGAGGTGAGCAAACAAGCAATAAAAAGAGTGTCAAAGAGTTTTTGTCTGATAAAAATCTTTTGGTGCTTTAATCACATTACAATGAATAATTAAATTATTATTAGCATTTCCGCTGCTAGGAAAGTATTGACATTACTGTAAATTACACTTTTTAAAAGTGGAACTTATAAAAGCTGTGGAGTTGTCATTTGAGATTATTTTTATTATTATTATTCTTTGCAAATAACTTAAGAATTTCCAGTTAATTAAGCAAGATTTGGATCATATTCAGAAAATATGAACATACCAGTCCAAGAAAAGGACCTCAAAAGAAAATCATTATAGTAGATAGTCAATATATGACTTTTGTATTAAGAAATCAGTATTCTTTTTGTAGACTTAATAAAATAGATTTTTTAAAATAACATAAATTTTTTTTACAAAACACCAGTGAAAATCTGCATAAAGACTTTGTGGCTTTATGCATGGACTCTGTAGAATGAAGGCCCTGAATTAATTTCACCAAACTTTACTAAACTTGTAAATATTAACAATTGCAATTCAGTGTTTCACTTTTTTAGGGCTTATTGCTTACATACAACCATAGAATAAAATTAAATCCAGATAAAGTAATATGCAAACTAGTCTTTTGCCATTCTCTACCTTTCAACTGCAGAATAAAGTCTCAGAATTTATTACTAGTAAACACAGATTCTGTGCTGAACTTGGAAATCACTAGCAGACATTTATTATCCTCCTCTGAAACTTGAGACTGCAGAGCATTTCATAACAAATGTGATGAGAATTCCCACTCTTTTGGTTACCTAGATCTGATTGACAGCAGGAGATCCCCCCTCTGGATTGGGCTTAACAGTCTGAATCTCAACAGCGGCTGGCAGTGGAGCGGTGGCTTTCCTTTCAGATACTTAAACTGGGCAACAGGTTGTAATCTTATTTTGTTAACAGTTTTTTGAATGAATCCTTCCTGACAGAATGTTGAATGCATATTAACTACAGAACTGTAGTATTCCCCATGAATACAAGGAAATAAGGTTGAAAGGTTTATGAGACATGAGATTAAAAAACTGAGAATGAAGATTTTTATTTATTTATTTTTCACCGTGTATCAAAAGGAGTTTCAAACAGAAGGGTTAAGTAAACTCATGCTCTACCGGATGTAGCTAAAGTGAAGAGCGCTGAGCTGTAGCATACCATACTTACCTTCAAGTAAGCTAAAACCTGTGTCTCCAGCTCCCACAAGGGTTATCAGACCTTGCTGCTTGCAAGGACTCAGCTGTCTGAATATCAGCCTTCCCCTTCGCCTCCTACACTTTTCTTCCTTTCTAGTCTCCTCTTTAAAATTCGAGAAAGCCTGTAAATGGAGTTCACAGCACTGGCAGTTTGTCTTTGAAGATCTCCTGATGGTTGTCATGGTAGCAGTGTACAGCAAATGCCGAATGTTTGCTTACTGAGTAAGTCCATCTCTTGGCCCTCCTTATGTCTCAAAGGCCCCCTGCACCACCTGTTTTTGTCTGGCACAAAGAATGGGGGGAAAGCCCCGTGCCACTGAGCCTGACAGAGGGTTTTCTACCTTCTGTACTACTAGTCAAATCCCTTCAGACTTGCAGAGAAGAGGAGCAGCTGGTCCTCAGGTCAAGAAGCCCACACCTTGGAGTTCCTGTATCCAGACACGATGACTACTGTGATGAGTTAATCTATACATTTCCAGTTTAATGCATAACTATTGTAAATCACATCTTTTGTGAGGGGAGAGAGATTGTGACTCATTGAACTATGAACCTCTGTGAGAAGAGGAAAACACTGCTCGTTCCCCTAACACGGTGGTCCTAGAGAACCTCCTGGAGGGCAGGAGTAGATGCAGGCAGGGCAGAGACATGCACCCAGCAGAAGGGCACGTGAGAAGGCCTTGCTTGCAGCAAGGAACAAATCTTCAGCTCTCACTGAGGGGACATGCAGAAAGGACCTTTCTGAAGGGCCTGAGTGGACCTTTTTCATTCCAGCACAATGCTGAAAGCTGCTGGACTGGAAGCTAACATAGAAAGGAAAGACTACCCTGTAAGGGCAATGTGGAAACAGGGAGATTTGCTTTCCCATTTTGTGATTTGGCATGTCTCATCCAACTGATTTGCCTTATATTATATTTTAGGAATTCCATATTATTATTTTTGTGCTCCGCTAAACACAGTTGTAGGAACTTGAAGCCATTTAACATGATCCCACAAGGAGGAATCACACCTTGCTGGACTTTGATCAATTCCCATCACTCTCTGTTCAACTGCTAGACAACAGATCCCACAGTTAAATTTTCCTTTTTTTTTTCTTTTTTTTTTTCTCATATTTTAAAAAAATAATATTCACTCAATGAACTTGGTTTAGTTCTATAATACAGACCTAGAATTCTAATTTTCATTTTTTGAAACTTCTTTTTATCACTAGCAGCTGATGGCTCTTACTCTGAAGAACGTTTTTCTCTCTTTGCATCTGAAAAATTACTTGCCTGAATATAAATGAAGAAAAGATGCTGCCTTACTGTCTTCCTGCCCCAGAATATTAGCTCAAACTGTCCTTTGATTCCATGAATGTAACTGAGGTCTTTAAGCTCATTACTAATTAGTTCTATTAGTATAACAGGGTCCTGACTGCAAAATGTACACAAAACAAGATGTTTCATGAGTTATGAAATTGTGAGCTCTGATTTCCTACAGTCTGAGTGCAGCATCACTACCATGGCAGTATCAGGTACCCCTTCAGTGTCTGGAAGGGGTCTTCTGTCCAGCATCTACTGACTGGGCAAGAACATTAGGTGTGCTGCAGCTGGTTGTGAGCTATACTTTTAATGGCTTTTAATGGATCTATGGCTGACACCTATGTACAGGCTGATTAAATGGTCAGTGGGACAAGGAGAGGACTTGCTGCACCTTTTCCATCAGTGTGGTCTCTAAGTTTAGACTCTCTTTTGTGCAAACTGACAACTTTCACAAAACTTATAGGACCATCTAATTTTTGAGACTGTAATTCTGCAATCAAATATGGCAGAAAATGTGAACTATGCAAAAAGCATTGAAAAAAATGTTTTGATGGGTGCTTTTAAATTACATTTCCTTATCTGCAGTAGAAAAATAACTGTAGCAATGAAGTCATGAGTCTATAATTGACACATGAAAAGGCTGGAAGTAAATAGTTCTTTCAGCTGCTGACATAAAACCTGTGCTACATAAAAATAATTTGTTTTTCATTTTATGAAGGAAGTCCTTCTCCTGAGCCCGAGAAACTCTGTGCAGTACTAAATCCCAGAAGAGATGCTAAATGGGAAAACCAGCCATGTGAGAAGAAAGTTGGCTATATCTGTAAAAAGGAAAACTTGACACTGGATCCTTTCAGTCTTCCATCAGGTATGTCAAGCAAATAGAAAACCTTTGATAAAAGTAAAATTTGTGTCACTTAGATGAAATTCCACAGCTACTTCAAAAAAAAAAAAAAAAGGTCATTTTCACTTGTTCTGCTTTGATGAGTAAAACAGAACAAAGCATGTTTTATTTGTTAAACCAAATACATTTAAATATTGGAAATGTTCCTGAAACTTAGCAACCACATAAGCAATTTTTAATTCATTCTAGTATTCATGATTCCAGAGGCAAAGATCTAACCCATGCACTATCAAAAAAGTACCATGGACTGCACATCCTAATGTGAAAGAAAATAAAGTTAGGTATGCTTCACCATCCCTGAGGTGTGTTCTAATGAAAAGATCTAGGCTTCTCACTGAAATCTGGGAGACAGCACCAATAGGCTTGAGCTCTTCTTTGTGGGATTGTATGTGACCTGCAAAGATGTCAAAATAGATCGACTTCCTTCAGACCACTTTTCCACTGCACTATTTTATTTTTTTCTTCTTTGGTGATTAATTTAATGACGACTATCAGGGAAAGCCATGGAATTACTTGTGCTGCAGTAATAATACCTGTATGAAACTTGCAAAATAAAATTGGATGGGATATGTTGTGTGAAAACATCACGTGCAATTTCAAAATATTTCCCCATCCAAAAGTGAACATTTCACACTAGTGAAGTCCAGTTACCATGGGCTCCATTATTTTCTGCTTTTGTTTAAATACAGCATGTTTTCTGTGAAAGTACAATGTGCAACAGCAAACAGACTAAAATGTTTTACACATCTGAGGAATGAATAGAAGTACTGCTTATTTATAATCACTCAGTTTTCACTCTAATTAGCTTATTATTTGATTTCAAATGTCATTGTAGTGTTTGCATCATTTAAAAACTTGAAATATGTATTTATTTTGAGGGGATGCACCGCCAGTTAAATGCCCAGAAGGATGGTTGCCCTATGCAGGTCATTGTTATGTGGTTCATAGAGACCCCAGGGTATGGAAAGAAGCCTTAACTTCCTGCAATGACAGCAATGGCAATCTGGTCAGTATTCACAATCCTGAAGAGCATGGCTTCATACTATCTCAGCTTGGTTACAGTGAGTATTTCTATAGGGTGGTTTTCATGACAAATGGGAAATTATATTATTTTAAATTTTACAGCATTTTAAAAAAGTTTTTTATTTGTTTTATATGAATATTTATAGGGAAACATACAGATATATAGCTAAAAATAAATAAAAAGAAAAAAATAAATAAAATCACAAAAATCCCCGCAAACACGAGAGGAATCTTTAGCACCCTGTTTTATTTTTCATTGTTTTCAGTTTGATTTTCTTTTGTTTTTGACTGCATAAAATCACTTTAAGGAAAAACCAGCTCTATTTGGACTACAGTGTTTGGGCTGATCATCTGCCTCAGACACCTTGTAGCTACAGATACAGGGAGCAGCTTTTACCGATAAAGCTAAGGAATCTCATTTCCTGCTGGTATCTCACTTTTTAGCTTCTTGAAAGAAGAATGTGAATGAGATCTTGAAATAAACTTCCCTGTCATTTAATCCAGATGAATTTGTATTGAAACATGACAATTTCAGCTCATCTCCTAGAAATCTTGCTCCTATAGACTGTCACAACAGGTGTCTCATACAGGTGGATTTCTGTTTTTAGAAGCTACGGATGAGCTGTGGATTGGCCTGAATGACCTCAGCACGCACATGTATTTTGAGTGGAGTGATGGGACTCCTGTAACATACACCAAATGGTTGCCTGGAGAACCAACCCATGCAATCAATGGACAAGAAGATTGCGTTGTTATGGCAGGAGAGGTAAAATGATCCCACCTTTCTGCAGCACTATACTGTTTGATTTTTGTTTCTAGTATGAATGCAAGGAACTAGAGAATGATGTCTTTATTCACTCAAAGGATGGTTGTTCTAAATTAAATTTAAAATTAAATTAGAGATAACTAGATAAATGCTCATATCTGACTGTGGGTGTACATTATATACCAAGCAAACCTTAACAGACTGCTTATGACATTTAACATAACCTCACATTTAAGCACGAATACTGGGAATTCATTCAAAGAACACAGAACTTTATTTTCCCACTGAAGAAATATTGTAAAAAAAATAACCAAGAAAATTTCTAAAGGAAACAGATCCTGCCTGGCTAATTTTCACCTCTTCCCAAATTGCACCTAGGATGGATACTGGGCAGACAGTCCTTGTGATAGGAATTTACATTATATCTGCAAAAGAAAGCCACTACAGGGAGTTTCTGGGACCCTAAAGGCTGATCCTGCCTGTCCGAAGGTAACAATAAAATATCAATAAACTGGTTAATAGAAACCCATTGTCTTCACAAGGTCCACTTGACACTGAGATTATCTTTTTCCTCTAGTAAGTGTGTTTGTAAATCAAGAGTGATAATTTTCAATATATTCCCTTACTTACAGTAAAGTTATTTTTAATTTTGTTGTTGCTAATATGAGTCATCCCCATTATTTTCAGAACTGTCTGTGAAAAAGGCTAAAGCCATTACTGTGGTTTTGTGCATATGTTATATTGTTCCACTACCATCTGTGGTTATCTAAGATGTAGTAGAAACTGGGAACCATTTTTGAACAGTGACGTGATGTAAGATGATGACAAATCTAATTGCTAATGAAGTAAAATCAAAACAATCAATTTGTTTTTATAAATGAATTTATTTTCAGAACAAGTTATTGTATCCTACTGCTTTTATTCTTCTCTTCATTTCTTCCGTTTACTTTCCTGTTTACTAGTGCTCAATAATTAGTAACATTTCTCACAGCCCTATACAGGGAACACAGCTGAGGCTCATTGCGCTAACTGGAACTAGGCAGATATCAAATATTGAGCACATATATATATATATATATATATTAACCTTTCTTGGCTTTCTTGGGTGCAGCAAGCATACTTTGAGCTGGTAAAGAAGGGGAAACTGGAATTCAGCTGTAATTTTGAATATTTTCTGTCCCAGTATGGAATCACAGAATGGTTTAGATTGGAAGGGACCTTAAAGATCATGCAGTTCCAACCCCCCTACCATGGGCAGGGACACCTCCCACCAGACCAGGTTGCTCAAAGCCACATCCAGCCTGGCCTTGAACACCTCCAGGGATGGGGCATCCACAGCTTCTCTGGGCAGCCTGTGCCACTGCCTCACCACCCTCATAGTCAAGAATTTGTTCCTTCTATCTAATCTATACCTCACCTGTTTTAGTTTAAAGCCATTACTCCTTGTCCTATCACTACACTCCCTGACAAACATTTCCTCTCCAGCTTTTCTGTAGGCCCCCTTTGTGTACTGGAAGGCCACTATAAGGTTTCCCCAGAGCCTTCTCTTCTCCAGGCTGAACACCCCTAACTCCCTCATCTGTGTTCATAGGAGAAGTGCTCCAGACCTTTGATCATTGGTAGTTTTTATGCCATATCTTCAGTTAGACTTTTAAAGTGAATTGATGGGTTAAATCAATTAATTAGCCTAGTTACAGTTCTTTTAGCCTAGAAACATAAGTACATTTGAGTCAGTATCTCACTATAACACAGACTATTCTTGGTGGTTCTGAGCAAAGAAATGTTTTATTCATCTACATCTGAATACGCTCCCCGTTCTACGTGCCTCTGACTTTTCTGAGTTAAAATGTATGATTTATTAGTTGTTGAAAGAGAGGGAATCATATGCATTAAATCTCTCTCTGTAGGCTCACAAAGCTTAATTATTATGTCTACTGGATTTCAAATGAATATGTTATTGCACTAGTTTATATTAAAAATATGTGGATTTAAGAGTGTACATTGAAATTCAAGTACTAACACATATGCTCTTTATCTACAAGTGTATTACACATGTTCTTCTTGACAGGGCTGGGAAAGGCATGGCTTTTACTGCTATCTAGTTGGACATACACCTTTAACATTTTCAGAAGCAAAGAAAACCTGTGAAAGGAGTGGTGGTTATTTAACAAGTATAGCAGACAGGTATGAAAAGAATCTAAACATTGTACTTCTGGTGGAATAATTATGGCATTTTATAAAATAGTTGAGAATGTTTTGGAAAAAAATGTGGAACCATAAAAGAAGAATGACCTTTTTTTCTGGAGAAAAATATTAAATAAACACAGTACATCTTTGCTAACCAAATGTTCATTACTCCTTCATGTTTTCCAGTGCTCAAAGAAAAGATCACAGTTGCTTCTGCTCTGCGTGGAGCAGTTTTTCAGTATATCACAGCCTTGACTACTGTTGAAGCTAGTTCCTCTGGTATCCACTTAAGTGAGGCATTTCCACAAAAAAGGAAACCTAAAGGGGACTCCATTCATTCTAGTCTCGTGTGGTTTAGGATGCTGAGAAATGGCAAACTATAGGATAACTAAGTTTCATCACCATCTAACTTCTCATCTCGTTTCAGATATGAGCAAGCCTACCTGACCAGCTTCGTTGGTCTGAGCTCTGAGAAGTACTTCTGGATTGGTCTCACAGACACAGAAGAGCAAGGGATCTTCAAATGGGTGACTGGTGAAGGCGTTTTCTACACAAACTGGAACTCAGCAATGCCTGGTACTCTTTTTCTTGTGCAGTCTTTGTAGTTTGTGTTTAAAAGCAGGATCTTAAAGTCCTGTGCTGGAGAAGAGGGACACAGCAGTTACAAGCTTTCAAATGTCATGTAGGAAATGGTGTAATGGTTAGGCAGATATTTGTACCTTTGCATCCTCATTGATCTGTCCACAAGTGCTCCTCTCTGACCCCAAGATATCATGCCTGGGGTGTGTCACATATATATGCTTTTGGAAATTAAGGCGTGAAGTCTTGCAATTTTGCTGGCTCCCGTGCCCCATGTGACAGCATCGAGCTGTAAATCTTTCCCTTGGCACCGAGCCTTGGTGACATATGGTCATCACAACGGCCTTCTTCAGGCGTTGCTTTATTTCACAGTGTGAAAAATGTAAAGGAAAAGAGACTTACACAAAGTAGATGTACACCTTTGCCCTTCCCACTGCCTTTTCACTCCTCAATAGCAGCAAAGACAGAGTAGGCACTGAGGACTGAGATCTTTGTCTGGTCTTGCCAGTAACTGTTCCCCAAAGACCAATCCTTTTCCTGTGATGCTGCACTTAGCCATCCCTGAAATCAGCCTGCAAGGCTGGTGAAATTGCAACTGCAAGTAGTCAGTAGTCATGCCTTAAAGTTTTGGTCAAAGGAGACTATCTCAGGGCTTCCCTCCTGTTATCCCAGACAACCGTCTGAGTTACTGCAGCAAATGAAAACATTTCAGTAATTGAATCAACATAAAGAGTCATAAATTACAGTAGGATAATCACAAATATGTCTCAGCTAGTGTCATTTCCAGCTCTGGGTTTGCTTCTGGACTCTCCTGGGCTGTTTCTTGGTGACATCAGTTTAGTCTGCTATGACAGCACCTGGAGGCAGTCAGGTCTTGGAGGTGCTCTGACAGCACCTCTAAATAAGCACTTTAAGCACCAGAGGATTAGTTGCATAGGTTCGTTCTTTCTTTCTTTCTTTCTTTCTTTCTTTCTTTCTTTCTTTCTTTCTTTCCTTCCTTCCTTCTTTCTTTCTTTCCTTCTTTCCTTCTTTCCTTCTTTCCTTCTTTCCTTCTTTCCTTCTTTCCTTCTTTCCTTCTTTCCTTCTTTCCTTCTTTCCTTCTTTCCTTCTTTCTTCCTTCCTTCCTTCCTTCCTTCCTTCCTTCCTTCCTTCCTTCCTTCCTTCCTTCCTTCCTTCCTTCCTTCCTTCCTTCCTTCCCTTCCCTTCCCTTCCTTCCCTTCCTTCCCTTCCTTCCCTTCCTTCCCTTCCTTCCCTTCCTTTCCTTCCTTTCCTTTTTCATTGCAATTAGCTTTATTTAATCTACATTATAAGGACGGATTTTTAATACAGAAAATGAAGAATGTGACAGGACAGCTTGGCAGCCAGATGTCACCCTGCTCCCCACATGCTGGCAGGCAGATTGCTTTTCTCTGGCTCTGAACCCAGCAATGTAAGGACTTTCTCACTTGCAACTAATTCCCTGCCTGCTGGGTCCCTGAAAAGCTCTCCTTGTTTTCATAATACCTGACACATGGCTAATACCTGTTCCCCTGTTGATGTGGCAGCCTTGGACACCTGCTAACTCTCTCAGGTCTACCTGCTCTTTTCTCCACTCCAAAACTTCCACCCAAGTGGAAGCGGGATGAGTTCTCTGTATGTGCACATTTGGGGAATACAGAGGCAGGGAATTTAGCTGTTTGTTTAGGCTAGGAGTTTAACATTGAGGTGTATGCAGTGATCTTAGAAATTAAGATTGAAAGTAATACACTAATAGCAGCTCCACAGTTGCTTTGTGGAGAGTCACAGGCTATTGTTCCACTGATTCTGAGAGCAGAGAATGAAACTCATCAGGTGATGGAGACAGCATTTCAGAAGGACACGTGCTCCTTGGTGGAATAGGCTGCCAAATCCTTGCCGTGAGTGGCATAGGAAAAAGCTAGGCAAGTGAGTGTTCATGCACTTGGGCTACAAAGCTTTTCAAGGGGCAGTGAAGATGTTGAAGGACTCTGCTTGCTGGTTTCTTCTTTAAAAAGCAGACACGACATATAATATTTCAAAGACTTTTGTAAATGAATTGCATGAGCTGTAAAAATGGCAGGGGAAGCACTTTAAAACACATTTTAATTTTCTTTCATATCTCACAAAGGGAATGAAGCAGGTTGTGTTGCCCTAAGGACTGGAAATGCAGCTGGACTGTGGGATGTTCAGAACTGTGAAATAAAAGCAAAATTTCTCTGCAAAAAACTAGCTGAAAAAATGGCTCTTCCTCTTGCTCCTGAAAGAGTTTCTTATTCCAAATGTCCCTTGGGTTGGGATACAAGCAATAGCACTAATTCGTGCTTCAGAGTAAGTACTACTTTTTCCAATAATCCTGCTCATGAGATAGAAGAGTTCCAAATTCATAGAAAGTCTGAACTTCAGAGAATGGCACATTATTGTACAAATGTAGTAAGCTTTTACACAGACTACTCATGGAAATCACTGCAATGATCACTGTATCACTGCATCAGTAGGGTTATCCAAGTAGCATATTGTTTGATTAATGTTGTATATGATCTTTTTAATTGAATGTTTTCCCTACTTTTGTCATACATGGCAGTCAGCAGATTTATTTTTAACACACTGTAAACATAATGTTCTACTCTAAAATTTATCTACAGCTTTTTGTTAGAGAAAACAACCAAAAGAAAACATGGTTTGAAGCCCGAGATTTTTGCAGAGAAATAGGAGGAGACTTGGCTGCCATTAATAGTGAAGAAGAGCAAAGAGTGATAGAAAACTTAATAATGTGAGTAAAATAAATATCTAATAATTGATATTTTGGTGTAACAATATATTGTACAGAAATAAATTCTTGAGTTGCTCATGAGATAATTAGATGAAAATCTATATCTGTTTATAGTCATAGCCATAAGAAAAAGAGCTGAGAAAAAAAATTGTATAGGTACTATTTCCAAAGACATCTTTGGAGTTCCTAAAATTCATCAAAATCCACAAACTATTAAAATTAAAAAAGAAACAACAAACAAAACCAACAGAAAAAAAAAATCAGTTGAATGTTTCTCCTTCAGACTCATTTGTAAGTTTATTCATTAAACCATTTTGAAAATAAATTGTCACTTCAAGTAAACCTAAACATTTCATTCTTCAAAGAACACAATAATTGCAGCATCAATGAATAAAATCAATATGCTGTATATTCAACAAAGCCATTTGCAAAGTGGAAAATTTTAAGTGGTAAGCACTTACTTGCTAATGAGAGTTTGCTGACCAACAGCATTTTTTTTCTTTTTAAAATTTCAACTATAATTTCCTTTTAGTAATTCAACAGTTTAGTCTTTAAATCCTCAGAAGCACTTATCCTACCTCACCATTACAGACCGAGTACTTATCAGCCAATACTTGTGGCTATTACATACATTTATACTCTTGGTTTCAAAGTTTTGACTACTCCTCAAAACCTTCAGTAAGTGTGAGTTATTGTCCCATGCAACTTGCAAAACTTAGCACAGCTAACGTGTCCTTTTCTTCCATAATATATTTTTTCACACTCTAGAAGAAAATCTCCATCATCTCGGCCTTTCTGGATAGGTTTACATCATTTGGACCCTGATGGTGGGTACTCCTGGAGTGACAGATCCCCGGTGAGTGCTCAGAATTTCCAGTTTCTCTTCTGGCTTTTTCACTGTTGGAGTTGTTTATATTACTGGCACAGATGAAGGCTGTATAAGAATTCCCAGAAATGGCTGCCTTACCATTGGGTAACTCACGGTCATTACTCTTCATACCGGTTTGGAAAAGAAAAAGACCAATAAACCCTGAGGTAAAACCATCAAAACAGTGTTAACATGGAGCACTAGTTACAGAGACAATTATCTAGGTGACAAATATATGAGAATGGTTTTATTTGTCTGTGGTGATGTATTGCCATGTTCCTTTCCCCTGTGTTTGATTTATAACCTCATTCAATTCCACACCACAGCAAAGAGGTTTCATGTGACTGCTGGAGTCTATTAAATGCTGTGTAAGATGAGAGACTTTCTTTTTTTCTTACAAAATGCTATATTGATTTAATAGCCCACATGGACTCATGTGAAGCCACATGAGGAAAGTAAGGAGTGGTTTGAAACATTGGTGCTACCTCTTTTTCCTTCCAGAGTTCAGCTCTTTTACCTGTAAGATAAGAATAAAAATCAAAGCTGTGTTTCTATTGTAGGTGAATTATACGGAAAAACTTTCTTTTTACAAAACTGGATTTGAACATTGTGGAGTAATCCATGAAGAGTCTTTCAGGTTATGGATTAACATGCACTGTGAATACAGTCATGACTGGATTTGTGAAATAAAGAAAGGTAGGCTATTTCATAGAATCATAGAATATCCTGAGTTGGAAGGGACCCACAAGGATCATCGAGTCCAACTCCTATTGTTTACTCTAAGCTCACCTTAGAAAAAGAATTTAAGTTGCATCATGCTGTATCAAAATAGGAAATTTTGCAAGTTACATGCTTGTAGAAAATTCGGTTGTTTTCACAGAGATTTTACATACGGAAAAATAGACCAAAATATATCAATATTTTCAGAATGCAATGCTTCAACTGATAACTATAACTTTGTTTTAACATTAAACTGTATTTTTCTTGGATCTTTTACTTGGAGGGAATTTCCTTGTACTTGCAGATTTTATGTAGTTATTATCATTTAAATCTTTTAAACAACCAGCAAGAGAATATTTTTATAAGGTGACATGATGTTTTTTTACCCAGGCATATATGTCACACACTTCATTTAAAACAATTGCAGATACAGCAACACAAAAACTATGATGAATTTCTGTGGCAAAAAAAAATTACAATGATATTTGTTTTACATTTTTGTAGCTCCTGGCCTTGCATGTTTAGATACATTGCTCCAGTGTCCCATTCAGTGTTATATTTGATTTTTCCATTTAAGTAATTTCTCAATGGTTCATGGGTTTTCAGTCAAATGTGATTCTCCACAAAGTAATGTCACTGAAAAAAATGTTTCACCAACTTATGAATAGTAAAAACAAAAACAAAAACAAAAACAAACAAACAAAAACAAACCATTTTGAAGGATAAATTTGTTTAGTGTTTGATTTTCTTGCTCAAATTTGACGGCATCTATACAGAATCTTTTATTGTTATGCAGAGTACACCAACACTGAAGTAAAGTATTTTTACTTGTTTTATTTCAGAAACAAGAAAGTTTAGTCAACCTTCAAAAGGCACTTACCAAAATTCTACCAAGAGAGACGTAGGGCTGTAATACATCCTAAACATTCCTTCTTACTTTGAACCAAAGTTACTGAATAAATATATTCTGTATTGATAGAAATTTGAATGTCATTGAGATCATTTCCACTAATTGAACACTTAACACCGGATCAACATTTGGGAAACATTTTACACCTTCATTTCTTTCCCATTTTGTTACAGGGACACCCTTAAAGCCAGAACCTGTGGGCCCTTCTGCCAGTAAGCTTCTGTTTCATTTCCTTGCATCCAAAGGGTGCTAACAACAGCAACTTTTGTAAGGACTGTGCAGAATACAGAGACTCCTCTTCTGTGTTGCAGTGTATGAAGTCACAGAGGATGGATGGATTATAAAAGGGGTCAAACAGTATTTCTTCAGCACAGAAAGTAGCTCTATGGAAAAAGCCAGAACATTCTGCAGAAACAATCATGGAGATCTTGCTACTATTGGAGATAATAATCAAAGAAAATTTTTGTGGAAATATGTAAGGAGAAATTTAGTTATATTTTACCATATACATCATATATGCACCCTACTGCATATGCTTGTGAAGTACAGGAGGACATGCTTGTTGCATAATATTACTACATTTTATCTGCAGTAGATTTCAATGTGCAGTGAAAAAAAAACTTTTACACTACAGAACAGAGCTTCTCTTTAGGAAAATAAATAGAAAAAAATTTACCTTTTGTTAGGGTGGGCATATTTTTATATATTCTAATCTAAACAGGGTTTTGCCCATGACCAGATGTGTATAAGGAGCAATGAACAGGCAGATGTTGACAAAACTGTCCTTTTGCCAGGATAGTTACTTCTCATCTGAATACCGTATTCTCAAGTGCAGTGTTAAGTGCAGATTTAAGGCTACTGCCAGGGTAGTTCTGATGGTTACATACCAAAGAAATATTTATCCTTCAGGTCAGGAACTGACTTGTAGAAGAATCTGTAGCTTCATGAATTAATTTTGATGCAAAACATATCATAACCACCTATGTATTTCAAGAGCATTACCTGAGATGATACTGGTGGGCACATGGTGGGCCATGGCAGGGTCATGCTAACAATCAGGTAGCATAGACATTGGTTCAGACTTCTGCCATAACTCTGTTTGGTTTATTAATACCAAAGTAGTCCCACAACCTCCTCTCTGTGTCACGTAATTAGATGTTTTCTTTTATTATGTGTGGGAAAGGATATGAAAGGAGTAGAGGACAGACAGCTTGAGGAATTACACAGCTGCCTAAGTACAGGAAAATGTACATTTACTTACTGCTAAGTGCCAAATTATTTTATCCTGTTTATTTTTTTTTTCTCGTCTTCCATGTGTCTTTCAAAATTGAAAGCACAAACACACTTTGAAAGCTTTGATCATACCACCAGTACAGCAGCATAAACTAGGGAATCAGCAGTAAAAGCAACAAAGCAGAAGTATGTGATTTATTATATTTATTTCAACAGGAGTCCTCTCTGGTGACTAGGCATGATCATTCATAAAACACTTACTCATCTATTTGCTTCAATAGCACAAAATATACACTTTTAAATACCAGATAACTAAGTAAGAGAAAGCACTAACAAAAAGTACATTTTTGCATTTAGATCTTAAAAAATGGCAAATTGGAGTCATATCTCATAGGATTAATTCGGAATGCTGATCAGCAGTTTAGGTAGGTAATCAAGCTACATCATGATTCATAAAAAGCAGAGCAGAAGTTTTGTCCTGCCAGAGTTCCTTCTGCAGGGACACCTGCAAGGGAGTTAAAAGCAGTTTCGGAGATATATATTGCATATTGAAATGTGTGCTCCCCCTTGGTTTAACTAATTTGTAAAATCACTGGTTTAAATGACATTTTTATAAGGAATATCCATGCTACAAATACATAGATAAGATCTGTTAAATATGAAGGTAATTTCGTTCTTGGATTTGGCATGCAGGATTTTTTTTTAAATCTAAATTCTTTTAATCCTAGTTTAAAATCAAATTACAGACAGACTCAGCTGTAAATATTTTAAAATATATATTTTTAGCATATATAGAAATAGTAATAGTTTTTTTTGTCTGTTTTTGTTTTTGTTTTTCCTGAACTGCCTATGAACATTGTCTGATCAACAGCTACTGTGTGGATTTTTTTATTTTTTTTTTTCAGTTGGATGGATGGGAGCCCAGTGTACTATGCAGCCTGGGAAGCAGAGGAGCCCAACTTTGCTCTTCGTCAAGAAAATTGTGTAGTCTTAAATAAAAAAAGTGGTGAGTTACACAACTTTTAAAAAAATATATTTTTTATGGTTATCATTCTTCCCCTGTTTGCTAAGTATATTTTGTCAACTTTAATCCATTGTTTCCCAGTAATCTGAGGGAAAATATACATAATAAAGTGTAGTCATTATAACTGAGGTTAGTTCAGGGGTAACATTTGCCGTAAGAGATTGACGTTGATGGGGATGCAAGGATAAAATGGTCATTAATTTTTCAGCTGTACGAGCAGTATATTCTATTCAAATCAATAGCAAATTTTTCTTTCAAAAAAATAATCAGGGAGTATTTAGCAAAGGAATAGAACATATAAGCAAGGACCTAACAGACATATGGAGTTTCACATTTAGTTGTGCTTTCACTGTGAAAGTGTTACTTTACACTATCAGGTTTGAATATAACAAGGCTGTTTGTGGGTTCACTCAGAGTCGCCATGTCAGCCATATCTTATGGCTACTACTCCTACAGTCACAGCAGGATCAAAATCCTCTTGCAAGCAATGATGGAGATAGAGTCTAGCTGAAGCACACAGTCTTACATTCCCAGGCAGAGTGCCTTCAATGCTACAAGCATGGAAGCCAGTTCAGTTTTCCACAAATTTCTGTCTTTGAATCAATGTCTTATTATCTATATTTAAACTGATTTCAGGTTTGTGGAATGATGTCAATTGTGGTTTTTCAAATGGCTTTATCTGTGAGAGGCATAGGAGTTTTCTAAATGCAACACTTGCTCCAGCAGTAACTTTACCTCCAGGAGGATGTCCTGAAGATTGGCTTTTATTTAAAAATCAGGTATCGTAACATGCATCTAAGTGCAATCATATTTGTCCTTGAGAAGATACTTAAAGCTACACAAGGGGCCTTTTGTCTCCCAAATATCTTTTGACAGTGATTATCCAAAGTCACATTAAGAATTTAACCAGCTACCTAATTCTTACAAAATTAAATCATAATTATAGATTTTTTTTTTTTTGAAGAGTATTAATCTGAGATACACTAGAAAACTGTTACGTAATATATACTAAACAAACAAACAAACAAACAAAAACCCACAACTGAATTCAACTGAAAGCACCAATTGTAGTGTACAGTCAGTCATTTGAGCTGGGACAAATCAGAAATAGTTCCTGATTTTTCCAAGCTAGCTTCAATGTAATATACTTTCCTCTTCCCAAAAGGGACAAACTCTGATGAGCTTACTAAGCAAGGGTTCTATTTTCTAACATAAAGAATATTGTGTTGAAAGCACCCATATGCCAGTGCAGTACGTTTTTTTGTTTGTTTTTTGTTTTTTATAACAGTTGTCAGACTTATCTTCCACAAACTGAGTATGGCATTCTCTGAGAGTGCTACTGGTACTGCACAGAGAGGAGAGGGCACATGGGGCACACTCATAATTGCCAAAAAACTATACCAGGGTGAATGTGTATTGGTAGTGTGGTGACTATGTGACTATGCACTTTTAAAGAAATCATGCTATACATACATTTTTAAGAAGCCATCATGTATCTCCATTTATAAAAGAGCTAGTAAATGGGAAAGGCTGAATACACACATGAGAACACCATAGGCCAAAACTATTTTTCAGGAAGTTCCAAAGATTTCACATGGAATCCTGGGCTGGGCTTCTCCAGAACTGAGTCAGTTAACACATTAAGCTCTACAAACTCCTACTGTGAACTATAGTTTATAAAGTTTATAGTTTATAAACTTTATAAAGTTCTTTTTGAATTTTGTTGTGACATTCACAGTTCCTTTCAGAAAGATACACAGTAAATTTAAAAATTGTGAATGGTTTTGACTTGGTTACAGAGCTGAGTCCCTGCTAGCTCTAGAAAATTCTCTTCTGCTCTGATGGGGCTAATTTCTACTTAAACTGGTGTAATGCAAACCTAAATTCCTTTTGATGTCTCTCACTGATGGTCTAACTTATTTTTCCTTAGTGTTACAAATTCTTTGGTTCTTCCTATCAATATTGGCATGCTGCAAGTAGAGCTTGTATCAGCCTTGGAGGACACCTGGCTACCATAACAAATGAACAAGTACAAGGTATAGTACAATGACCCTTTAGGTAATAGCATTTATTCTGTAGACACTGGTCATTTTCTGCAAAGAAGAACATGGCAAAAAGAGACAGCATGTAAATATAAGTATTTTATAATATACATACTTAACATGGGTTATATGGCCACAGCACAAAACATTTTTTTGAAGAACTAGAACTATCTATTTAATTTCAGTGATGCTAAAGGTTGCTTCCTCCCATTCCATGCAAACTGATTTACATTATTTGTAGGGTATTAATTACCACAAAATAAAAGATCCAGACATAGTGCTTGTAGGGTTTGACACAGAGAAAAAGAAAGGAACCCACAGTCTGCTTTTGCCAGAAACAGAAAGGGATACTTTATTATACCTCTCTGAAATGACTGCCTAAATTCTGCAAATTAATTCAGCAGTACAATGTCAAATGAGGGCACTTTTTCACCTTAACTGCGTTTCTGGGCTTCCATTTGCAGTTCTGTCAGTCAGTCAGCTCATCCTGAGGGCTGAAATAAGTGAACTCATTAGACAAAATGGTGGTCAGGCAGCTTTTTGTATCTTACGTCTTTCTGATCTTGCTTTATAGTTCCAAATACTTTCACTCTTTGAGACTTTACATGGGCAAAGGACTAGTATAATCTTGACATAATAAATTTGACTTAATCAAATTGGGTACATTTCTGATCAAATGCTAATTTAAATGCATTTAAAAGACTTCAACAAAACAAACAAAATACTTAAAGATTTGTTTATGAGCTGATGTCTTGACTGGGGACATGACATGTTCACCTTTTTTCTATTTTTTTTTTTTTCCAGCGTTTCTCACTTACCATTTGAAGGATGTTTTTTATGATCCCTGGATTGGCTTGAATGATGTACTCAGTGAACTCAACTTTGTTTGGGCTGATGGAAGTACTGTCTCCTATACAAACTGGGCTCCAGGTTCTCCAAAACTTGTAGAACCCATTTTGTTTGACAGCCTACGTCCAGAAGATGGCCACAATCGGTTACAGGTAAATATCACTCAGAGTTTACCATGAAGTTAAATCTGGAGAGCAATATCACTTCAAGTAAACATCTCATGTTGCTTCAGACTTTGCCTCAGCCTTTTCTCCAAATTGTATGTTTATCTTTAAACTGGGATTAGGAATACAGTGTTTTAATGTTGGAGTCTACGAGCTAACTCAGAGCACAAGAGAAAAAGATATTGCTGCAAGATTGCCAAAAATTTGTAAGTATTCTGAGACGGAATGACAGATAGTTTTCTTTTCCATAGTAATTTTCTGTTCATTTTGGAGAAAAAGTAAATGTAGAATTCAAATTTTAGAAGTTAGCATGTTAGAACCATTTTCACGTTTGATAAGTTAAATCATGTTTGAAAAAGGAGAGCATGCAAGACTTCAATTTTTTTTTCTATTCCTTTCATATTCAAAATTGTAACTGAATTGTGAAGGGTTAATAGGTATCAACTATTTTTAGGTATCAACAACTTTCTAAAGCAAGTATTACCTAGGTAATAGGTATCAACAACTTTCTAAAGCAATCAAAGCCTCTTCACTGCTACCACTGAAATCAAACCCCATAATGTTGTAAACAAAATAGCCTTGTACATATTTGAACCACATTTATTTCTATACCTTCCTTTCAAAACTTACCTTTCACTTTCTATGTCACTATCCTACTTGCTGTCCAACCATCCTTCATTTTGTTATTCACTCCTGCAGAGAAGTCAGAAATAATACATCTAGAGAAGCAGCTAAATCTGCACCTCAGCCAATTAATTCTGCTCCTGCCCATTATGTTCTAGTCAAAGGTGTTCAGAAAGACAATAGGTTATAGCACAATACATTGACTAAACTTCACTACAGCTCTAATAATGCTCCTGGGAAACATCCAGAAAAAAACACACACACACAAATAAACAAACCAACCAAACACCACCACCAACAACAAACAGAATACATGAAGTTACATTCTAATCCTCTTCTTCAGCTTGAACATGTTATCTCCTTCAGAGAATCCTGAAAGAGCCTGGAACAGGCTCCCCAGGGAAGCGGTCATGGCACCAAGCTTGCTGGAGTTCAAGAAGTGTTTGGACATATGGTCTGATTTTGGAGTGGTCCTGTGTAGAGCCAAGAGTTGGACTCCTTTTGTGTCCCTTCCAACTTAGGTTATTCTTTCATTCTATGATTTCCAAAGGAATGAAATATTATTGAAAAAGTTGCTCAAGCTTAAAAAGCAATTGCCCATCTTCTCTACTGTTTCATGATTGGCTTCTTTTCTTCTACCTAATCTTCTTCAGAGTAAGACCACAAAACCCACTAAATCAGGCATTCCTAAACTTTTTATATGGCAGCATAGCAGGCTGTTGCAGTTTGTAACTAATTTGAAGTTCCAGCTTCTAAAGCACTCAGCACCTGATCTGCTATAAATAAAAGAGATATTAAAGAATTAAAGAATTAAGAATTAAAGCAGATGATAACTCTCTCTATGTCAAGGATCATCAATTAGATACATCTGTAAAAATAACCACTATTTGGCTTTGCAAGCCAAATACAAATCATGGCCTCCATTTTTATTTTATTTTTTCATTTTTATTAAAAATATTAGAGCTGCTCATTGAGACAGAAAGTGTGACAAAGTTCTTGAAAATAACAGCATCTTTCAAATATGTCTTCTTGAAAATGATTATATGAACAAGCTGGTTGAAAAGATTTGCAAGACAGTACCAAGGTGGAACTGGCCACCACAGAGGAGGCCAGAAAGGAGAGAAAGGGAAAAAAGGAGGGTGTTTCCAGAGCTGTAATAAAAAACCCACAATGTCAGAATTCAAAGAGAAAAAAAGGATGAAACTTCACGGGGTTAGAGTACTTTGTTTTATAACTTCTGATATCAATGTATGCTCATACTCCTCCCCTTTCTCCAACAGTATGATTGTGGTGCTCTGAAGAGAGGTCCTCCTGATGATACAGGAAAATGGAGTGATGAGCCATGTTATAAATCCAGTGGGTATATATGCCAGAAGAATAGTGGTGAGTTCTGTATCACTAAACTTGGGCTTTATATCACAAAGATTAAAATTACTTTTCTTATTTAGCATGTTTTATGTTACAGTTTGTTTGTTTTTAGGTAAAATATCAATAAAACAAGAGCCCCTCTTGCACCTCAGTGCTACTTAGCAATGTTGTGGAAAAGGGAATTTAGGAAAGCAAATCAGAAGTTAGGAAAGCAAAACGCTCTTATTTTAAATAGTGCAATTAAATAGCTAAAAACCATAAACATAATTACACAATTTAATAATAATCTACAGATATGTAAGTGGTAAGTAAATTTTACATTTATCCAAATAAAACTGACAGTCATGAAGATGCTAAGTCACAAAGAGTATTTTGAAAAAGCAGAGTAGGTGGGCTATTTTTGACTCATGGTATGAAGTTACCTCTGCTGTGTAAAATTGTGAGAATTTACAACAGTACCAAGTTCCCAGAAGCTGAAAATGTATTTCTTTTGTCCAGAAATCTCATCGCTGTTTTGAAGTTATCTGTTACTTACAAAGAATTAATGAGAAGGTGTTCTATTCAAATTAGCAATTTTCTAATAGGTTCATAAATAATATTGTTATTCAGTTGCTCAAGTCAAATATATGTTCTCCAGATATAACTGTTCTTGTGTTTTGTTTTTCTTCTCCTTTATTCCTCCAGACCCTAAACTCTTTAAGTCTTCAGCAACAGTGTTGGACTTTGCTTTTGACCATTCAGATGGCACTAGCTATTCTGTCACTCATTCTAGAATGAATTGGGAGGAAGCACAAAAATCCTGCAATAACAATGCCTCAGAACTTGCTAGCATTTTAGATGCATATAGCCAGTCACTGATGTTCTTAATTGCACAGGAATATGGAGAGCCTCTGTGGATTGGTCTTAACAGCAACGTGGTAAGAACGCATGTAATACAGATAGTCAAGCTGACACGGGGGCTGGTCTTACTGTATGCTTTCATCTTGAAAACTATAGGAATTTCTGCCACTATACTGCTCAAAGCAGCGTATCAGTGCAGTACCCATCTACGCTGGCATTCACCAAAAAGGACATACAGTGGAGATTTTAACAAACTAAGAACTCTTTAAGTGTTTTAGCACAAGGCAATACTCCTGCAAGCCAGTATTTAACAATGCTTTGTATGGTTTGTAGTCATTTAGAGGATCTTGATGATAAATAGTGAAAACTCCAACATTATCAGTTTATTTTAATCTAAAAGATATACCAGGAACAACATGCATGAGTACATCCTGCCCTCTTCTCATGTGTTTATTTACCTGAGTCATTAGTGACATAATATCTCTGGTTGCATATGAGAGATCTGTGAAGGAATGGTTTTGATATGTGTATATATGTTCACAAATAATTCTCCTAAAGTAGCATTATTTCTAGTCGCAATAGAAAAATACAATTCTGGACAGAATCAAAGGCAAAAATTAATTAAGGGCATCTTTAGTCTATATGATATAACTGCACATATTAAGCAATGGATACATTTTTTCATGGTGTAATTGCTCCCATGAAAAATTTAGAATATTATGGGAAAAAAAGAGAACATCAAACTTTTCCATCTTTGAGACATATAGACTATGACAGGGGAGGTGAACATTTGGATGGTAGGTGTTTTTTTTGACATGCTACACTCTTCCCCATGAATCACAGTCACGATAACTACAACCAAAGCAATGGTGATCATCACTGCTTATTAAGAACACTTCCACCCACACCATCCAGGCCTTTTCATGGTGGTACCAACATGACGGTGGTAAACAGAACATAAAACTAATTTATGCCTTTACTCACGTCCCATTTTTATTCACTTCCATTTCCCCAAACTTGAAAAATTGTTCTGAATTAATGTTAGATACTTTTTGGAGGGCAGAAAGAAAATTTGTTTGTGTTCATATTTGTGTATAACAGACCCTGCACATCTTCTTGCAATTAGCATTTACAAGCACAAAAAGGTGGCAATAGTAAGCATATGATTACATGCTGGTTACATGACAGTCCTCTGAGGATCTTGTGTAGTGGATATGTCACCATCAGCAACCTTGAAATTATGACATGGATTTTACTTCCAGACAAAGGGCACGTATCAATGGACTGACAGATGGAGATTAGTTTACAGCAAGTGGTCCAGTGGAGAACCAAAACAGGCATTAGCATGTGTCTACCTAGATACTGATGGAACCTGGAAGACAGCTTCGTGCAGAGAAAAATTCTTTTCTGTCTGTAAAAAATCAAATGGTAAGCAATTTTATATGTTTTAACTATAGGGTGTGGAGATTTATCAACTGTGCTAATATAATTAACCACTGCAAAAAATATTTGTTTTGCACTAGTTTATAGGAAGACATAAGCAGCTAACTAACTAGATCTAAAGATTGTCTGGAATTCTTTCCCGAAGTAAATCAACCCATACTAATCATTACCAAAATTTTAAGAAAGTGAGGATTGAATACTCAATGATTTCTTAACTATTCAGTCTAGGAAAAGTCCTTCATGAAATTCTGTATCCAGTTTAGGATACAGAAAAGTTTGAAAGTAGGGTTTTCAGATGACTTGGAAACAAGAATTATAAGGAAAGATTATAACTGGGCTTGTGCAAAAGACTAAGGAACAAAAGACTAAGAGAAACCAGATATAATTAATTGTTGGGAATAATTAATTCAACCAGATAATCAATTTTAATTATTGAAAATGAGCCCTAAAGAAATGGAATTAAATTATTCCCTATGTCTGATATGAGTAGGAAAAGGAGTGACAGACTTAAAGGAAACAGACAGGAAGGAAAGCCTTCAGATTTTAACAGTACAAAAACCTTTAACACAGGACAAAAATACACATAACACAAAATAAAAACAGATCAGGGAGTCTCCATCACTAGAGGTTGTTAAGAACAGCCATGACAAACACCTGCTAGAAATGATGGTATTATATATCAACTTCTTGTCACCTGTTAGCACAAGGATGAATTAAATAAACCTTTGAGGAACTTTCAAGTACAAACACCCAAAATTTCTGTGGAAGTTAGTATAAATATGATTTCACAATTCATCTAAGTATTCTTATGTTTTCTTTAATACTATGAAAGATCTTGAGCCATTAGAAACATTAAAATTACATGCCAAATTACATCCCAAGAAGCTGTAATTTGACAAAAATCATCAGAGTTGATATATAATATCTCTGTCTACTTCAATATTGTGGAAATCTAATTTGAGAGCTGAATGTTCCTTAATGGGGAAAGAAATAGACTGTGGAAGACTCACAGGAAGAAAATGTAATTTGGCAGAACATTTAATTTTCATTCCATCTGCATTTATCTTCTCATCCAAAATCTTCCTATTATATCAGTCACTATGGAACTTATTCAGGATGCAGTTTAATGAAAAATCCTGCAAGCCATGTTAAGTCATATCAACACTTTCTTTCTTTCATAATCATAGTTTCTGTTATAAGGTTTTGATGCTGTCAAAAAATGAGACCGAAGTATCAAAAGCCATTTTAAAAATAGCAGTTTTAACTAATTAGGCAAATATATATGCCAGAAAACCAGATGGATATTATATTGATTACTGTCACTATAAAAATTATCATGAGAGAATCCATATTTCTTATAGACTAGTGCATCTTCCTAATCACCTTGATTAATAAATATGAAATAAAATATGTTCACAAACAAAGCCATATGAACCCAACATGCTTCATTTCTTCTCTGATGACAAACTTAATGTAATCTTTTTAGTTATGTATAATTGTATATTACTTGTATACATATACATATACATATACATGTATACATTACACATATACTTGTATAATGGGAAAAACAAATTTTATAAAATTGTTGGATTCCAACTACCTGATCTCTTACCAGTAATGGCTCCAACTGAGCCCCCTCAGCTTCCTGGAAAATGCCCTGAATCAAAAGGACACAAATCCTGGGTACCTTTCCACAGTCACTGCTATTACTTTGAGGCCACCAGGAAAAAAAGCTGGTCTCAAGCTCATCAGGAATGCATGCGACTAGGTGAGTATTGTATTTTAGAAAGATTGAAGATGCAATGAAATAGGTGAAGTAATGGGTGACATTGCTAAGAAAGTCTTAGATTACTTTAAAACTTCAAACAATGCTTTTAGCCTGCTTTTCTGAGAAAACTATATTTATGTTGTCTCGCAACAGAACTAAACTTTGTCAGATATAGAGGCATCTTTGAGATCTCTATTACCAGATGAGATATTAATATCAAAAAAAAAAAAAAAAAAGAAAAGAAATCCCTACTAGTTTTATGAGAATCAGTGATTGGGTAGAGAGAAACTCTTAATATCCCACGAAGGCACAGACTGCAGTTATCTTCCCTTTCCCTAAACAAGAGAGAATCCACACACAGAGTGAACTAGGATACAAACTAGGAAAGTTTTCCTCGTTATTTCCAGGCCACAGTTTATTAATTGGATTTGACTGGCTGAACAACAAATGAGATAGAAGAGTCACTTGGCTTCCATGAACCAGTAAAACACATTCAGTTGTTCAGCTCCTTCTCTGGAAGAGTCCCCACTGCTATCTGTGATCTGGGGAGAAGAGATGTAGATTAGAGGAGAGATGACACTTTACTCCACATCTCTGATTTCACTGTTAACTGAGAATTACTGTGAAACAGAATACATTTCAGTGTGAGTAAGAACAGGAAACATCCCATATATCAACAATGTATTTCTGAGTGATATTCTTTTAATTGCAAGTACCCTGATAACCAGAATAAAAGATCGTAGTTGGATGTTGGTCCATATTCTAGATTCCTATGCTTTTGCCTACACACTACCTGGGGCAGGCCAGGAAGGTGATTATTTTCTGATGACTACAACACAGCTTTGTGCTGTTAGGATATATGACAAGTATAACTTAACTTCTGGACATCTTCACAATTCTAATAGCACAGTGCTGCTAAAATGCTGCCCAGTCACTGGCAGGTGACAGCTGTAGTGTGACAGCAGGATGCATGGTGCTGACAACATCATATGTATCACTTTCAGCCTACCTGCAGTTTTGTGGTGTGGTTGGACCTGTCCAAAAGTGTTGTAGGAGAGCAATTTGTCTTCTCTAAATTACCTAAAGGCTAAACAAAAATTCTTCTCTTCATACTGACTGGCATCCACACAGTTCAGAGTCCTGCTCAAAATACAATTATAGGGATACAATAACCATAAGAAGACTATTGAACATTATGTGCAAGAATCAGTAATATCTTTTAAGAGTTTTTGACTTAAGCTGCAAGAAAATGAGACATTGTGATGTTTTTTGTTAATACTTTTCAGTTGCTGATTTGGTATCAGTAGGAGACTATACTGAAGCAAACTTTCTGGCAGACACCATTAAGATACTTCATGGAAAATCTCCGAACTTTTGGATAGGGCTAAAGAAAAATGACATAGGTAGTATCTTCAATATTTAATCATATGTTATCATTTCATACAAAATGACTATGACTATATTAAGAAAGCAAACTTGTGTATTTGAAAATATAAATATATATCAAATATATGTTTATTTCAAAGCATGTTTACATACACTTAGAACTGTAACTGAAACATTTAATCTATTCATACTATAATTTTTTGTTCTACCTATCAAAACCTGTTCTGTCTAAAACATTGTTTTATATGTATATGCTCATTTTAAACATCAGGACAATGGGTATGGACAAAGTCTGCAGTGGATTTTGTCAACTGGCAAACGGGAGAGCCTGTAAACAAAAGGTATAAAGACTGTGGAGAAGTCTGTGCATTGACTGGGCACTGGAAAAGCAATGTGTGTTCTTTCAGAAAAGGATATATCTGTAAAAAAGCAAAAAGTAAGTAACATTTCTAATACACTGTGGCTATTAATGTCTCATAATATATTTAAATTGTATATTGTAGAACATGTAAAAATGTAAAATATTACAGCTTTATGTGCAAAAACAATAAACTACAATAGCAGCATTCAGCCGTCAAATACTGAGGCCTCACGAACAGCTGAATATCCCATGTGGCATCTGACTGCCTCCTCACAAGGCTGCAGCTCCTGCAAGTCCTATAAAATCACCATCAGCCCTGTGCTACTCTCATGTGTACCTCAGGTATCTATGTTTAGCCAAAAGAATGGAGGGAGACCACTCATTTTTAATAAAAAGACAGTTTTCCTTAGAATTTTCCATTAATTATCATGTAGTCTAAGTTCAAAAGCAGCGAGTTTTGTTTCATTTCAACTGACCATATTCTCAGAAAAATCTTGTTCTGATGAGTGCAACAAAAACTCTGTCTGATAATAAATGCCAGATTTGGCGCTTACTTTCATTACTATCGTTTGAACTGATGATTAGAGGACTATGATAAAATACCTTCTTGTGGCACTTATCACATGGTAGAATTATATGTGACACTTATCAGGTTAATAATCATGTTTAATAAAATGCTAATAATATCTTGATACCAAAATGATCACCTGCAAGAAAATTCAAGGGTTTGATTACCTAAAGAGACTAAATGAAAGTGTTCGAGAACATGAACATTTTGTTTGGTAAACTACATATTTCTATTCATCTTTCCCTTACTTGATACATTTAGGAAGTACAATTGCAATGGGAACCAAATCCACAAGGAGTGGTTGTTTCCAACAGAAGAAACTAAACTCACAGATCCTTTTCAGCTTATGTAAAGATCCTCATGATACATTTCTAACTTATAACACCTTCATTCAGGAAATGTTTCTTGTTCCAGAAAACACCTAAAATTTAATATAGATCTCACGTGCAGTTTCTTGGAAACAAACATATTTGAAAACACTTTTGGAAGTAACAGAAAACTGATAATTTCATTTCTTGTTGGGTATCTTGACTGAGGAGGTCAGATGCTCTTAGAAGAAATAGCAGAGCATTGTATTAGAGGTTACACATGCTTAGCTCCATTGCCCTGGGAAAGCAGGTGGATTTAGGGGGAATTCTCAGGAGCATCCAGACTTGGAAATTTTAAATTGCCTCACTTTTTTCTAAAGCATTCAGAATAAACATTTTCTTTTCTTTCCAAAAGCTCCTGAAAAGACAGAGATGTCACCAGAAAACACAGGTAAGTAGACTTCCTTTTAAGTAGAACTAAGGAGAAACTCAAATATAACAAGAAAATATAGTTTCTAAATATTGTTTTTGAGAGTATTTAAAAATAAAAAGTTCATAAACTTCATCTGTATCTCGGTACAGGAAATACAAGAGATTCTGAATTAAACTGTTTTATGATTAGACTTGTTTAATTATATTTTATTCAGTTTTGTCGGTAACAACAACTTGTTGAAGGGAAATTCTACATGCTTATTGCATTCTTCTGACTTTTAGTTAAATAAATCTATTTTTTTTTGCTGGATTCTGAAATCTCTTAAAATCAAAGGTGTTGATTCCATTTCATCCACTTACAGGAGAGAAAACGGTGAAAGCACTTTCCACTGGCATTATATGGCTGCTTGTTGTACTAGCCCTTTCTATAGTTGTAGCTGGAATTATAGTTTATTTCTACCTGAGGAAGAAAAGACAAAACCAACTATATATTTTAACCAGACTGAGTGGATCAGAAGCAACTGTGGATATCCAACAAAAAGATGCACATACCGACGTAGTCTGACAAAATACCCATATGTCCCAACTAACTAAAAGCAATCTGTGCAACTCCCAGTGGAATCTTAGGGCAACTTTGCATTTTCCTACCCAAATAATAATCTTCTCCCATCACAGATATAAAATTCATGGATTTATTTAAACACGCTCACACATATATACATTCCCTCCAAAATGCCCGCCAAAGTGTTAGAGTTTCTGCTGTTTCTTTAAGCGGGAGTACAAATACATTTTTCACGTAAATGAGCATGGTTAAAAAGCTGGCTCCAAAGGTGTCAGGGCAAAACTCTGACTGATGTTTAATATATGAAATTGCTTTCTTTAACTCGTTTCTCCTTTTTGTATACAGAGGAAATCATTACTTGTATCTTTACGTGATATTTTCCTGCTGTATTGCTTCAGATATGATGAGAAACTGCTCATTTCAGACTTGCAGCTTCAGTTTATGATACTATTTTTTCATTCATGTAAAACCCACTATAATACCCGCCTCGATGAATTCAATATTAGTTTGTTACCAGAAAATAAATATATATATGGAAAATAATTGAAAAGGCTCCTGTATTCCTAATTCTAGTCTGAACTTTGAGAACAATTATGACATTTTCTACAGCCTTGCATTTTTGCAGCTTTCTGTAAATATAAGCATTTTTCCAGCTGGTTCAAATTAATAACAAAAATACAATATTAGATGATTCTATCTGTTGAGTATTATTTTGGTAATGATGCTTGCAGTATGCAATGGAGATGCATCTTTTTAAATCTAAGAATGTATAATAAATGGCTATCTTATACTGCATTACATAACTCTCCAGTTTAGAGAAATAAAATAACTTGTGTATTTCTTGAAACTAAATTCTTAAATTTTTGTTGTAATATCATTTGATAATGTGCTCTACAAGATTCAGAGTTTCTTCAACTGTACACAATAGCAGCATTTTCCTCAGGGGCAGTCTATTATATCGTATTTTAAGACATGCAACATTTCTGCTGAGATATGGAAACATCTTGCTCCTAGCTTTGGGGGACAACTGGCACTAGCAGCATCAGCAAAGAAGTGTCTGGTGGAAGAGGGCTAGAGCACAGGAGCTTCTACCAAGTATCTATAAGGGGAAACAGATGCTCTCCTAGGCCCATCTGTAAGAGCTGTTGTCAGGATTTCTTATGCTTAAAGTCTCTGACTGACAAAAAGATGATGCAATGAAGGCTCTCTTTTAAAGAGAATAAGTTGTATATGTGGAATAGGTTTCTACACCAGGACATACGTGCCTATGTCTGATTGGCTTGAGAACACATTTTATTACCTCTACTATTTACCTTTTCTCTAGATAGCCAGTAAACAATAAAGTCCCCTAAGTAATAATATTATTGTTAGCAACTTGTTAGCAACTTGTTAGCAAGCTCCATCAGGAATACTTCCTTAAGTTGTTTTATCATGAGTAGTCTTAAAACATGGGGTGCCCCTGCTAACTTGTTTCCTTCTCAGCTTTCATTTTTTCCCCTGCACTCCTTTGCTGGATGGACACACGTTACTCTACAGCTTCGGCTAAGTTTGTAAAGGGGTCTTTCCAACCACAGATATTGAAGGACAGCTCAAGACTGTATGACTCTTCCCTTTCTGGTACGTCTGCATGACATTACTTAACCAAGAGACATGATAAAAAAACTGCCACCACAACCACTAAAACTATAGGCTATTTAAAGTAAAGATAAAAATGCAGTAAATAAAAAGTAAATTTTACAATTAAAACCCTTTGAACACTTTGTAAAACTCTGAGATAAAAACCCTTAAAAAAATAATAACAAACTCCCTAAATTACTACAGCAAATCCCATAATACCAACTCACTGCTGTTCTCAGGAGGAAATAGGAAACAGCTCAGAGAACTTTGGATAAAACTGGAATGAGAAAAACACCACCTGCTTCCCATTTAGATGACTGAAGATTAAATTGTTTCCTGGTATGTGCTACAGCAATCTGGGAATACAGTTACACTTGCCTTTTTGGATGAGCAAATAGGGAAAGTGCTTTTCCTGTTTTATACTTAAAAACAATACAGGCTGCTGGGTCTTACAGTATATATGTCCATCTCAATGAGCCCCATAATTTAAATTATCTTTCTCAAAAGAAAGAAAGCGTTTTTAAGAAATGTATAATATAGGGCTCTATTTATTTTTTTTTAAGTTATTTGCAGGTTTTATGGTCTGTACCTGTGAAAATTAGGAGCTCATAGTAGTGGTGTTCTGGTGATCAAATTCAGCACAGCCTGGGAGCTCCAGGGAAGGAGTCTGGCTGGTATCACCACCACGTGGGAAGAAAGAAGAGCTTGATAGACATGCTGCTCTGCTTATGCCAGCTATCTGTGTATTCACATGAATATCTTTTGATATAGATTTTTATACATTTTTATGTACAGATATTTTGTAGTTCAGTTCAGCATCATGTCTGAACAAGAAATGGACATGATCATGGGGCTAGGCATAATGTATGTTGCTGATACCTCTGCAAGAAACCAAGAAACTGCAAAGGCTGGTCCCTGACTTACAGAAAAGGGAAAGACAGAAAGCACCCTGGTGAGAACAGCAGTGAAAACACTGCAGAGTGAACTAGTGCAGCAGTACCCATACCTGCGTAAGGGACTGAGAGGAAGGCCAAAGCCCTGCCCCAGACCTGCTCATGTGAAGCAGGCACTGCCATCCTTACCCATTTATTGCAGTGTGGGACAGCATCATTATAGCAAAGAAAAAGGTCATTCAATCAAATGAGACAAGCCACTGGACAGAGATCTTTGTGCCCAAGCCCTCTGACTCCTCTACACTTGTTTTTCAGACTGGTTATTGGAGATGAATGTTGTATTGGCCATGCACTTCATCCAGGGCTCAGACACAGAAGGGGGCTGGGTTGCACAGGGCAGAGGAGACTCTTACCTCTGTCAATGCTTTATCCTACTGCTTGTGTCCAAGTCAGATGTCTGCATGTTTCTTGTCAAAAAGACCTGTATACTAAAAAACACTGTCAGTTCAGATCTTGGGATAAGAAAAATACTGCTTATTACGAATGTCTCAGTTAAATTAGCTTCAGAGTGGGGAACATAAGACACTTCACCACTGCTGTTAAATATAAGAATTTATACTGCTATGTGTGTATGTGTATTTGTGTACGATTGCTTACCTTATTTTTATAAATAAATAATGCTTGATTTTTCCCACTAGTTTCTGAAGGATACATAACCTCCTCTGCAACTAGATTGTGATCATTTTGTGACAGGAAAATATCATTAAACAATGGAAATGCAGAACTCTTAGTCTTCTTGCAGTCAAAGGAGATGTTTTATTTTGTAACTGTGGCTGCAGAAGAGCTGAAATTCTATGGTATTCAAAATATCAGAGCAAAAACAGGGGTGTGTATGGAATTACAACTCATTTGTTGTCTCAAAATTACAACGGCAGAATTCTGAGAATTAATATTTTCAGTTTTCTGTGCTAGTTTGTCTTTGCATCTGTCGGAACATTTTCATGTATCTAAGAGTGCTGTTGCATATAGACTAAACTGTTGACACAACGGAAAAATTTTGTACAGACTATTGGAGTGGCACTGCTGGACGTGGTAGGTTTTATCTGTAAAAGAACATGAAGGAAAGAGTTGTGTCAAATCATGAACACTGATGATGAAAGGCATGATATGCTACTGTAACTACAGGAAAAAGAATAGTGACAGGATGTATCCAGAAACAGCAGCATGCAGTCTCAGTATGTCTGTGCCTTTTATGACATTACATTGCTCTTAAGTTCTGAAGTTGGGATCAAATGGACATACAATTGTTATAATGTTGTCAGTAAAATTAATCACAGGTGACCAAAAAAAAATATAAATCTATCCCAGTATGATAATGCTTGCAGAATAAATAGCAGTTACAGAATTATTATCATTATTATTATTTTCACTGCACAACAATTAAAAATGTTTAGGATTTTAATGGACTGAGATCCCTTCACAAACGATTGTTATTACAAATTTTAAGTAAGACTTTTTAACAGCTCCCCTTGTTCTCTACTCCTCTTCTTAGAACAATTTTTTATAGGGAAGGAAAAAAAATAGCTTGTCAAGACTTTATATGGTATTAAAGATGATCACAAATTTCCTTTCTGGGAAATCAGGAAGTTATCTGAGATGTGCTGCAGCTGCTGCTATTCAACTGCATTCCTAACTGCTTTAATATAAGAGAAAAACATGCCCACAAAAGAAAAGCTGAGAAGATGAAAGATGAAAAATGTTACTGCATATAATCACTGTAGCTACTCCAGGAGCCAACAAATCTCCAATACCATTCAGCAGTTTAAACTTTTGCTTCTACTTTCCTTACAGCAATGCTTCAGAGATGCTGTCTTGATTCACTTAAGTAGTTTATTTTTAAACAGATGGATCATTTCAATACTAGGAAACAGAAGAAGTATGATGTAGAAGAAAAAAGAATTATAGGGAAAGAGATGACAATAAGGGCAGTAATTTCACTTTCCTGGTTGCTCAGCTGAGGCCAGCAGAGACTGTCATGTTCATGCATTGCAAGAGAAAGACAAGCAGTACCAGTAGCATCACAGTGAATCATGAGCTGTTGGAGACAGTAAATACAGTGCCCAGGATGATCAAATTCAGTCTTCTCTCCCTCCACCCTTCTGGTATCCGTCTAACAGCAGACCACAAAAGGAGTGATGAAACAATTCATCTTGTTATTTTTCCCATCAATTATATACAAATTAGTTTTAATTAATAATTTTATATTCTGCTACCTCTTTGTTTATAATAGCCTTCAGAAGGTATCAGCGAGCCTACTTTTAATTTTGCTGACCTTTATAAACATCTAATACGTAACAGACTGGATCACTCCTGGGCCATGTGGTTTACTCATTCCCTTTATGAATAATATCAATTTGTACCATGCAAATTCATTCATTACAATTATAAAAATATTTTCATCCTTTTGCTTATTTCAAGCATTTTAAACAGAATGTAAAGAGAAGTGTGCCCTTTATTTATTTTTTCCTATTTATATATTTTAAAGCTTTAGACTTGGGCAAAGTATGAAGACTTAATCCAGGTAGTAAATTGGTTATTAAAATAATCTTGTAATCTTTACAACATACTTACAAATAAACCTAGCATGTCTTAAGAAGAAACAGGCAAACATGTTTTGTGGAAATGGTTTTAGGCCAGCAACAACTGTCACAAAAAGAAAAATTCTGGAAAAAAAATCATTTTCACATAATCTTTCCCTCATTTTTCATTATAATAATTTGCAATGACAACATAATCTCCTTCATGCACAGGCTCAACCACCTAAGACAACTGAATGGAATGAATTCATCCCACATAATTTAGATATGTAAATATCTATGTAGTAGCTAAACTACTCACCCACAGTCCCCATTGTGATCAATACAGAGAAATAGGTACATCAGGGTACAACTACTTGACCTACTCTAGAGAATCATGAGAACTAGACTCTCACCGAAACAGAGAAAACCTACACCAATTATTTCAAATGTAGCTACTACAGATACATTCAAATGGTTTAACTCCTTGTTGGTGTTTCTTACCTTTATTTCTTTAAGACATATTGGAGCAAACACAAAACAGTATTTAAATATGCATAACAGTTTCCACTGTTATGATAAATTCATTATACGATATGATTTAGCTGTTTGCCTGTGTAGATTTAATAACCTATGTACATCCATGGTGCCAATCAATGAGTTTGAAGTTTAAACAAATGAAAGATTCACATATATTTGAATTGAGTAATGACAATGCTATGACACATCCAATGACACTGTGAAGAATCATTGTGGACAAACAAAATCCAGGGAGAGTGTGATTAAAATAGTGGTAATAAAAAGGAATTTTTATTGTTGTTATTTTGTGTGTTTTATTAGTTCTTGTCCCAAAGCTCATGGCCTATAGCTTGGGATGAAAAAGAGATACAAGAAAACTGAATGACTACTGGTGAATACAGTGACTAGCTCTTCTGTCAGGGTTTTAAGGAAGCACTTTTAAAAAGACATTTTAAAAGCATGGCGGATTCAAAAACTAGTGCAGGAATGTGGTGTTGGAAATACTGCACATATTACATGAGAAAAAACGAATACCTCAGAATCCAGTTCTTAACTGATATATTATGCAATGCCTGGCATGGCCCATACTAATCTTTTTTTATTTTTTTATTTTTTGGTTATCTCTAATGTTAATTCATGAAAGAACTCCAGGATACTCCACAAAACCACTATTAAAATCAGTCTCAATAGGCACCCACCTGCCTTTGTATTCTCATGCACACTTTCCAGCTCAGTGCCAGGATGGGTGAGAAATCAGTGAAGTGTGCTTGCCTACAGTCCTGATACAGTCTTTTTATTCAAAGTTGCCCTGAGCTGATGTGTACAATACACCAGTGAACCCTTGATAAGTTTAAGTTGTGCTGAGTATCAGAAATGAGGGCTGTGATGCTCCTAAGAGAGATGCATATAGCTGAGGAAAACGGTTTACAAAAGTCCAGTCCAGTCTAATCCCCAAATTTCAATTTTTAGTTCAGCTAAATCTGGCCAGAATTTATTTTTAATTTAATTTATGTAAGTGGAGTCTCCAGGCTGGGAGCTACTAAAATCCTCCAGTGCCTCTGTGACTTGGCCGTCCTCCCTACCGCATGGGCTGCCATGACTGCGTTCAATGTGGCGGGCCAAACCTCACAAAATAACAGTGCCCAAAAGTGGAGGGGGACTTCCAAAATCCTCCATCTGCACCTCACTCCTCCCCGTCGGTCACGGCCCAGTCTCATGAGGAGCAACTGCCTGCTGCCCTACACCTGGTTAAGTTGCCTGCATAGGAGCTGCTCGGGCCCCCACCCGGCCTTTGTGTGTATCTGGTTTTTCGCAGACCGAAGGTGGGGTGCATGAGATGAGATGGCGGCGATGAGAGCAGAGCAGCGGGAGGCAGAAAAAAGCGAGCGAGTCAGCTCCCAGGGAGCGTTTGGGCTCCCAGCGAAGCCGTGCCGCCGGCTTCGCGCCCAACATGGCAGCCGGCGCCAGGAGCGCCATGTTCCCCGGCAGCCGGCGGCGACATCTAGCGAGCGAGCGGCAGGCTGCGGCCGGGAGGGAGGTCTAGGTTCTGTTCTTTATTCAGTTTCACCTATAGTAAACGCTGACGGAAGCGCAGGAGCCATCGATGACATCTGCGACATAACAGCGGACTTTCATCCCTGCTGGGGAGTGAATTACCTCAGCTGGAGTTGTCCAGGTTTTACTCCCACAGACAGGCAGGCTGCGCTCACAGACACAGGGTTTGCTTCGAGCAAACCAGATACGACCCTGAGCATCACTGAGAAGCAGAACCTCGAGGCAAATAAATGAACTGTTATGGAGATGATGAGAGGGAATTGATTCTGATTTCAAAATTAATTTTTTAGCTGGTGAATGAGATAATGTGCTGGCCATCTTTTTCCAGTTGGAGTACTCTTACTAGCCTAAAGAATTGTGTAGGATTTATTTTTTATTTTTTATCTTTTCACGTAGCTCTTAAGTGTAACTTTTAAATAAAGCAAACACAGTAAAATGTTAATAATTTTCTTGTTTTTCTTTCTTTTTTTCTCCCCCTTGCAAGTCTTGTGGGACTTTCGCTTTAATGTTACAGGTAGCCATTTGTGCATTGTGTGACGAATCAAAAACCGTTTCCTCAGCTTCTCCTTCAGTGATAAAATGTTTTTAGCTCTCAGAAGCATTCTAGAGAACAGTTAATTGCTTTTAAATCTTAAAATTGAAAAGTCCACAAAAATGCAAAGTAAATTAACTTATTAGTGACACAGAACTGTCAGGAATTCTTCTGGCTCAATTTCAGAAACTTATTTACACACCAAACTTGGCCCACTGGGGAATACTTAATGGCCACTTTTATTTCCAACTTTCTTTGTATTTATTACTGTCAGGATGAAGATATCTCACTTCATCACCAGTCTTTCAGTAATTGTTCTTTATTGTCTTTCAGTAAATGCCCATTTTGGTGTTTTCATATTTTTCCAGACTTTCATTAGGTACATTAGTTTCTTTGCAGATTTTTCAAAAACGTGAAATGGGATTGCACTTAGAGGCAATATGACGTTGACACATCAGAGATCATCAGTGTAATTGCTAACAGTACTTCTCTCTTTTTTTTCTATTTTTGTTGCCTTTTCGTATGCTCACTAAAATGCTAGAGACTGCAACAGATTGAGAGACTTCAGACACAGAAAGCAGGAATAATGGAAAACTCCAGTTGCCTGCAAATAGACTTGTACTTATCTTATTGGCAAACATGCAGACAGCAGGTATATAAGATTTAATAAATTACTGCTTTTTGGAGTGAAAACTCACAACAGAAGCTTAATCCCAGGAACATAAGACCTTGTCAGGGTAAAGGAAAGAAGGTCACAGTAATACCGATCACATAAGAAAAAAAGAACTTTGAAGTTGCTGTTTGCTCTAGTACATAATCTATTCCTAAAAAAATCTTCAGTGCCAGAGGAAAGAATGTAACAAATACTTCATCAGTCTGTAAAACCATCTGTGTTTCCTGAGCACTACAAAATAGATAGTCTAACTTTCTCCAAGGTAAACTGACTTTCTCTGAGGTAAATAAAGTAATAAGAAAATTAGGAAAAATATATGATAGTTTATAGAAGAATAAATACCTTTTCTTTTCTTTTCTTTTCTTTTCTTTTCTTTTCTTTTCTTTTCTTTTCTTTTCTTTTCTTTTCTTTTCTTTTCTTTTCTTTTCTTTTCTTTTCTTTTCTTTTCTTTTCTTTTCTTTATTAGAAAATCATGCCTCACAACTCAGCTAGAATCGTAACGACCTGGTACACATGTGGAGGAGATCATAGGTCATGCGCTATTGCATCCCACCTGGAAGAAAGAGTTAATGGGGACATTTAGCAATGACTCAAAATTATACATATTTGTCAAAATTAGACCCTGACTGTTAAGACCTGCAGAAGATTTGTCCACTGCTAAGATATGAGATAATTACATGGAAGCTAAAGCACAGCTATGAAAATCAAAATGATGTATGTGAGGGAAAAATAATCCTAAAAAAATGTATATCAAAAACATGTGCAGTGACAGGCATTTAAGAAGCATTTGGTCAGTCCCCTGTAACATTCACAAAGCAATTAAGAGTATGAGGAAATATGCAACTATATCTTTATGCTGTGTAGGTCTCTTGAGTCAAAAAGAACACAGAGGATCTCTATAAAAGGTGAAGAGAAAGGTTATCAGAGTAATCAGTGTTGTGACTGGGTTATAGCATGCAATGAGGTTAAATGCACTAGGAGCTTTCAGTTATAAAACGAGGTGATAAAGGGCAAATATTATGGAAGCATATAAAATCATGAGCTTTTTAATTGCCATGGGATATCATAGCATCAAAAATGGATTTCCCATGTTTCTGGAGGATAAGTCCATGGGTGGCTGTAGAATACAATTATCCAAATGTGACTGCTGGCTCAGGAGGTCTTTAAAATGTGCTTCTCTCTTGCGTGTGTCCACTGATTTGGTTCCTCCAAAGCATTTTTTTTACTGTCTAAAATAGCCAGCTTTCATTTGTCTGTCACTAAAGAATTCTGAAAGCTTATAACAACATTTAATTTTGTCTTGGAAAAGAAAATTTAGCTTTTTATAAGACCTTGCCATGTGTATTCTACTGAAGAAAATACACTCTCATATTCCATGCTTGTCTACTTAATGATTTTCCAGTATTAGAAGCACAAACCTGAAATATGATCTGTTTATTTGTATGAAATCATTCATGGAGACAGAATTGACTGACCAAACAGAAAACACTTCCTGTAACACTAAAAGCCACAAATGTACTTCATCAGAAGTGACTTCTAGCTCTATTTACTAATACACTATGTTGAGAATTTCCATATTAGTGTTATAATAGAGCTCAGAACATGAGTAGAAGGCAATACAGATGAGTGTTCTGAAAGATGTTGGGTGTTTGACTTCATTATACTTCAAGATACTGCTTTTGCATTGATTCAGGTGATTAACAAGTATGTAGGGCTATGATAAATAGCTTGTATTCAAAGAAATATTTGTATGGTACAGGTAATGCATACATTGAAAGGCCAGAAAGCACCATAGTAATTGCCTACTTTAATCAGAGCCCAGACATGGTAAAACTTACCTATTCTTCTACTGTATCTCTTAATTATTTTATAAAGAGATTACATATTTTACCTCTACCATCAACAAATGAAACAAATATTTAACAATTTCCCAACTTTGTTTTTGTAGTGTCAGCTTTGTTTCAGCAATATGCTGAAGTATAATTCCTGCAAGATTTCCTTTCTGTGCTCCTGACTTACCTTAAAAACATCCTTTAATCTTTGCCTTTAGGACTAAATAATGAATGTTCAGCACCATCTTTACTTTTGAACTATGCTGGAAATACAGAGCAGCATAGCTAATTTATCCTTCAAATCAAAGGATACTCAGGATGCCCATTGCTTAACCTATAAAGACTGAGCACAGGGCAAGAAATAATGTTTTTCTGCATAGCAGCCTTCATAGCAGCCATTCAAACATCTTATTCAGATATGTGTCTTTTGATTAGTTGATCCCCTGATTTCTTTTGTTTTCTGCTGTTCTGTCATCTCTGTCATTTCTCAGGGTTTACAGGAGGAAGCCAGCTGTCCTGTTAAATTAACAGTCTTTTCAAGAGGAAATCAACTTCAGCTTTCATTAACTGATAAACCTACAGCTGCCTGAAATAAAGTGTACTCTGTAGCTATGTGACCACAAATGCTCTTCTTCTAGTGTTGTGGGAATGAGAGATATCTAGAAGTTGTCTGTATCATCAGGAATACTGATTGTCAGCTTGTCAGCTCAATGCATTTTTTTTTTTTTTTTTACTGCAGTCAAAGGGCAGCGAGCCACTAAAGAAATTGTTTCCTACTCTATAGAGTAAAATAAAATATAAGGTATAATACTGCATCTAAAGGTTTCAGTGGGATTAGAATAAACTGGTTATTTCATAATATTTTTATTTTTTCTTATTATTATTCCCATAAATGTTTGTGGGTTTTGTCCTCTAACATATACATTAGGACACACTTTGCAGGGTACATGATTGTATATTTACTGGTTAGATAATGGACTGTCAGGAAATCCTTCCAGGTAATTTGGGTCCACTTTGCAAGTGACCACCATTGAAAAAGGTTCCTGGAGTTCAATGTAGTTTAAGTGTCCTGAAAAAGCCTTAATCTGAAAAATGATAGTCTAAAAAATGCAAACCTATTTAACCTCTATCTGTATGATCACACCTTTACATTCAAAAAATCTTAGTGATTGAATTATACCAATATAGGAGTGATGAACTGCTGAATGCAGAGAAATCTATCTAAAAAGGGTTCACAGCCATACTTCATTTTTTTGTGGAAACACATGCGCATACATGCACATACACTTGTAAATTAATTCAATCAACTGGGTAGCCTTTCTGTAACTGAAGGTTCATACCTGCAACCAATCCTTTCCGCCTCCTGCATGCTGTGTTTTTTAACACAGCACAAGTAGATAGTGACCATGCACCTGATACTCATCCCACCAATTTTTGTCTTCTCTTGGCTGGATTATGCCAGTGCTAAATTTGAAGCCTTCATCAGCTGGTAAACAGAAACCTGCACTGAAAGTTGTAGCGTATCTCCTAAACAAATTTTGCAAACATTTATTCTGTTTTCTATACTGGCTTCTCTCAGCATATCATGTGGATTTTGGCAGGTTCTGTTGGTATTGTCCCCACAGTTTCCAGGAGATTGATGAAACTGCCACAGAAAAAAAAAAAAAAAAAAAAAAAAAGATGACCTCATTTTCTTGGTACAGAAGAACTTCCCTCAAGAACAAAGGTCATCTAAGTATCCTTTTGTTAAGAACTATTTTCATGTGGCTTTCAAAAGATTGTAGGATAAACTTCCACATAAAGCTAAGGAGCATCAGAAATCCCATGAGCTCCTATTCTAACTGAAAGGTCTTTGACTTTGCTTTTCTACTGCACAACCATATGTGTAAAGAGGTGTGCATCTGTTATAAAAATTTTGAGCTGGACATTATACCAAAGATATGTGCTAAGGTATTTAAGGTATTCAGAACTAAATATACAGCTTCCTAAACAGCTAATGTTAGTCTCATAACAGTTTCTCTGTTAGTGTCTTTAGTTTGTCTCTAAGAAAACTAAAAAACAAACAAACAAACAACAACAAAAAAACACCAAAACATACTTGCCCATTTATAACTTATTCCTATATTTTTGCATATGCATTTTATATCTATATACCATGGCTTAAACAAAGGGCAAGTAAAGGGAAACTACAGAAGACTGAACAGTCCCGAAATATGGATGAAAGGGAAGATGGATGATTTGTAGGAGAGATGATGCAGGAACTGTTCTAAGAGGAGAGTTGTAGTGGCTGGGTATTAGAGCAAATCAGAGCACAAATTCAGTAGAGTGTGTTGGAGGGTGGCCATCAAAAGACTTAAGAGTTGTATCTAAGGGATAATAAGAACAGGCCAGATGTTAGGACAAAGGTTTGAAATCGGGACAGAAGAATCAGGATTTTGCTGTGCTAAGGGGACTATGCACACCACAGAGGCAGCACCACAGCATTTCTAATTTTCATGTAGTTAAATTGTCCAAAAATATTTAATACTGGCTGTACTGCATAATAGTTTGATTTATGAAGGTGTTTAGATATAAGTAGATAAACTCAAGGAGGGGAAATTTGCAGCTGAACTTGTGGAGGTAATTACTTTAGCTAGACGAAGGATCTTGCAGGAAAGTAGAGAAGGTTTAGAATGGCAGGAGAGTTGGAGAAAACTGTTGGACAACTGGAATCTCTGAGTCGAGTTAGAAGATTGCAGGACAGGAGTTCTGACTTGCTGTTCAGTGCAAGATCATGGAAAAAATACTGGACCCTCAGTCCCTCATATCTCACAACCTCCCCCCTCCATAACTGCTGGTTTCTTGGTGTGCCTGGCTGTGAAACACAAGTCATGATGCAATTGAAAAAGTAGTTGAGCCCATCTGTTATGTTGCTAGAGAAAATTATGCTTGTACATGAATATACTAGTGAACCACAGGGCAGGATTTTAGGATTCTGTTTGGTACAAATATATTTTTGTGGGTAGATATTTCATTATGTGCTCTGTAGCCATCAACATTCCTTTGTTTGTTTGTTTGTAAATACAATAGAAATATCTTTGGACCAAACAGAAATTCCTGTAGCGATACACTCTCTCACTCTTTGGTTGCCATACTTTTGCTGTCTGGAAACTAAAAAAGTCAAGGAATGCTGACTATAGCCAGGCATAATTAGTTTCAGGTTTTATCCTTGTTTGTACAGAAGATTGAATCAATCATTACATTGGTTTGGTCGACTGCATAGACATGCCTATATTCATTGAAATGTAGCTTGACTTTTCGTTTAAAATGAAAAATGCAAAGTTCCTTTGTATCACAATAAATTAATCTGTAACCTTTTTTTTCCAGTTTAAGCAGAAGCAATTTAAAAATCACATTCAAAAGTGAAATGAGAAACCTACACGTAAACAAGCCTGTAACCATCTACAGCTGCTCCCTAAGAAGTTTACTTGAAATTCACTGCTGCCAAAAGTGGAGGTTTGTCTAATGCAAGTAGGGTTTTTCTGTGCTCCTATGTAGGCTCTGCTCACTCTAGTCAAGTGCTCTTTTCTGTACATCATGCAGTGACTGGCAGGACTGGAACCTTATGTAAATACGATAGATGAGGTATACTGAATTAATTCAAGTTCAATAATTTGTGAGTATCTAGCTGGTGTACTTTATCTGTCTTCCCTGAAGAAAATGTCTCAGGGAATTGAGACATCTGCTGTGATGGATTTTGCACGGCAAATGTCAATCCCAACCAATGAGTTATTTTCTATATTTAAATTGGTTTTGGAATAGCATAAATTGTACTTATGCAAGCCCTTTTGTCAGTGAAATTCATCACAGTCAGATTTTGGTAATTTTGTCTTTTCGGCATGTCCCACAACATTTTATTAAACAAAACAAACTTGTGGTTAAAAAGCTATGGTAACAAATACCTATAACATTATATTTGACAGTTGAGTAACTTACAGACAAAAAAAAATCTTTTCAAATTACACTGTTCAAAGGACTCATTTTTTGTTGCACATTTTTTTTCTTAGAAATGGTTTTGATAGTAAACCTTAATCCAATGCTTTGTTTTGAGTCCATTAAGAAAGTAATCTAGAGTTATTTCCAACCTAAAGCAATCATTAGACAGAATTATCATTGCAGCTTTGCTGCGTTCAGTAATTTTACTGTTTTTGTTTTCTGCTTGTAGTAGAAAAATAGTGGGCAACTCCAAGTGCCATCCTCTCAAGCAACAAAAATACAAAGTCAGTTATCCCGGCTGTGGGGAATCAGAAAAAGATAAAATTAATCCAGAGCTCTAAAGGATAAGTTTATTTTGTGGTCAGTAGCTTTCCCTGTTAAAAGGGACATGAATTTAAGTCTGAGTAGGGTCATCAGTATAGTGTTATATTGCATAGGGAGTATGAGGCAATGTGTGGAGAAGGGAAATTTAAACAGTCTGCTAGCTTTCTTTGAGATTTTCTGCTAGTCTGGATTTTTATGGTAGTGTTGCAAACCGTGTCGCTGAGAAATGAACTGCAGAACTGCTACAAGTTTGAGATCATGAATATTCATTTGCTCAATTAGCAAATTAAAAATGAAAGCTTGGTAGTTTTTAGTGATAGTGTTGCAGCTGTCTTCCATTTTTGTACAATAGTATGTAATCAAACTCTAAATGAATTCTTTGTCTTGATGATAAATTTTTATTATGCTGTTGTCATCCTTAATGTTTTGTATGGCCCTCTGTGAAACGTCATTTAAAAACTCCATTCTTACAAAATTGAATGGATTCTTTATTAAACTAACTACTTATGAAGATGTTTTACATTCCGTTTAAGATTCTTAGTCCTGGGTTATATTATCCTGGATAAATTCTCAATTTGAGTTATAGCCAAGGCTAGGAATTGAATTTCAGAAATGCTTCATATGAATGTTTAACGAAAATATCGTGGGAAAAATGCCCAGGTTTGCCACTGTTCTCTCCGGTTTCCTGCCTGTGGGTGAGGCCAGGATTTGACTTTAAGCTGCTGCATGCTATTACATATTTTTTAAGTTTATAGCCACTGTAAGAGGACCATCAGAATTAAAAGCCTGAATGGCCAGTTTTTGATGAACCTTAAAAATTGCATCAGTTATGACTCCAGTGCATCCCTATCAAACAATAGAATATTGTATTTTATATGGAGAACATGAATACTGGTAACGAAACTATCAGCCAGTGTCTTCACAGAGGCAAAGATTATGTTTTAGGCAGGCTAACAGAGCAAACATTGGCTTTGTTGATGTATACACTCAAATTTAGCACCCTCAAGCAGCTGGGCTTTACCTACTGCTAGCATTTCCACCTGTTCTAGCATGTAGCACTATATTTACTGTTACACTTCTGCAAATCCCCATGGTAAGGCATGTGCCGTCTTACGCACTGCTTCAAAGGCTCACAGCCTGCCCTGTGTCTGTGAATTGAATGTCTTGGTGCCTGGCAGTTCAACTACCCCCTATCTAGTAAATAGCGACTGGGATTTATGCTGATAAGTAAGAAAATATAACTCAAGTCAATGAAGGAGGTTAATATACTTGGCTAGTCTTCTCTCACATTGGATCACTCCAGAGAAGCTCTTTCCTGAACTATTTTAATAGTATAAGTAATATATTGGATATATTACCCTAGCACACCACTAGCCAATGGAATCGGCCAGGATGGCTGAAGTAGGATGTGTCTATGTACTAGCTTCAGCCATTCCTGCTCAGGTACAAACTCAAAGATCATGAAGAGTATAAGACTAGTCATACCTAAAGCGGTTTTAATGTGCTCTTGAGGCAATGAGTAACATCTCTCAACTCCACTAGGTAGTGACACCCTTATCTGTGAAGCTTTCCTCAACCCTAGGTCAGCATGATGTGCTATGTCTTATATATAAGAAGTGTCACTAACTTATTCCTATGTTATTATTGGTATGCTAATGACAACTGGAAGCAGTCACTACAATTTAAGACAATGTACTCATGTTTCCTATGAGTCACCACATACACTGTTTTAATTCCTTTTCCTTTTAGACTAATGGTGTTTCTGGGTGACTTGCATGTCAAAAATGCAAGACAATGCAAAAAAGCCAGAAGAAACAAAAGCAGACTGTATCCTGTGTTTATATAGAGCTAGCTGAAACCTGGAAGACAACAGCTTACAAGGAAAATTACTTCTCTGTAAACAGCTTGAAAGTAAGCAAATTAATGTAATAGTTTCAGTCTAGGGACATGACTTTTTCTTAAGTGCACCAAGGACTGCATTTAGGAGGTTAGATATTAATATGGAGCATGTGGAAAAATTGGAAGTTCGGAAAGGAGGAAGGATTAAGTACTTCAGTTCTTTTGTGAGGGAAGAAAGAGAGAAGTCCAGAAGTCCTAAGAAACAAGCATCAGTTCCTTAGGAAATTTGGAAAGAGTACTGTCAAGTAAAACCTGATAGTTGTCAACATTACCCCTTAGAAATGAACATGTTCGCACTCCGTCTAAGATCATATTTTATTTTTTAAAAATCAAGAAGTCCTGTAAAAATATCTGGATTATATATAATTATTTTTACAAAAGAATTTCGGTAATTTTCCACAGGTACACTCAACAGGAGGCAATAAAAATTCTAATATTTCCAAGCTAACTGAGAACTATGTGGAACTGATAATAGCTTGCAGATAATGTGTCCTAAGACACTAACAAAATCCTAAGAAACAAGATTTTCTGCAGGAATACGGGATGCATTATTCATATAAAACTGTGATGAATCCAAGCATCATTTATTTGTAGTTGAGATTTGGTAGGAATTCATCATTTAATTCCTTTAAAATGTTTAACTAGTCAACAGATCTATATTTATATGTTACTGTCATGTCAGCAGCAAGAGGCAGCTCCCTTTAGCTTCTATTGCAATGAACTGGCTGTAGGACTGCACTCTTGGAAATAAAGGTATGTTTTTTCCTGCCCTCAGCTTCCCTAGTAATAAGTTTCAGTGTAAGTCATACTATATTCATCTACCACCCCAACCTCAATACACATTTTCCTTGTGTTGATTTTTAGAAGCAAGTGCCTTGAAGAATGTATGTGAGAATGGCAAAAACTGTTGCAGACTACTGCCTTTATGCATCACTACCAAAGTTAAGATGACCTACAAAACAATATAATGATTTTAGGAGCTAACTAAATCAAATGCCTGCTATCAGTAGTCACTAAGAAATACATAAGGAAAAGAAAGGGTTCTGCTAGTTCTGCTAAAATCTACTCAAGAACATTCTGTTTCAGCTATGCAAGACTGGGGTACTATCCTCATCTTGAGTATTTTCTGAAGTTGTGGTTGGTCTCCACATCTTGGAAGTACATGGGCTTAAAATAGGTACAAAGATTAAGGGATAGAGCAACTGTCTTAAGAAACTGAAAGAAAAATACATAATTCTAGCCTGGAAAAAACTGATGAGGGGTATTGTTGGTGGCTAAAAAACTATGAAGGTTGTGGATAAAATGGATACACAACTGTTATTGTTCCAATTTTGTAATATACTAACTGAAACTAGTAGGAGATTGTGGTTTAAAAGGAGATTTAAAGGGAACAGACCACGGTGCTAGGCTTGCATGCACTAATAACATCATCTATTGTTGATACAGAATAGTGAAACAGATAAAAACATTTCCTCAGAGCCAGTGGGGTGTTTCTTAGCCTTTATGGTTCTCTTTCTAGGTGTCTTTTTGGTTCTTTCTTTCATTTCACTTCCCATCCTTCTCTTCACAAGGTTCACCTCACATTTTGATTCTCAATCCAGCCAAAAAGTCATTTATTAAGCAGAATAAAATTAACTAATGTCATGGACTTTAGCAGGGTTTTCAACAAAACCATAAATCCTTCTGAAAATCAAAGGGTAGAAAGATAATTTGCTCAGAAACTGTCTCATATTTGTGATTGTGGCTAACTTACTGATGAGGCTAAGCTAAGCTTCATGCTGGAAAACCAAAACACTTTATAGTTTTTTGTTTCTGTTAAAAATATGTGACAAGCATCATGTAGGTGTCTATGGCTTTCATTGCTAAATACAAGGGTAGTTTGATGTGTACCCATTTGAGGGTGTCCTTCCAAAGGTACATTACCTCATGAGGTAAGTCGTTCTTCTTTACAAAACAAATGTGAGAATGTATTTCTTCTACATAACAATACTTATATTGACTTTGGTAATAATTTTAAGTCATACTTAAAATTCACATTCTTCGGTTGCCTGAACTTTCATTGAATGTTAAAGGAATGAACAAAAGCAATCTTGTCATACATGTTTGAATATCTGCCTCTACAACTAATCAGTCACCAGCTTTGTAGGAAATACAAGCACTTGGAAATTGTTCTATACAGCAGAGGGCAGCAGTGGTAAAATGGCATGTCAAGTAGCGATTACTGTATGTCTACTTTTATCATCTTTAATATAATTGCTAGTTCCACAGTTCCAAGATTGTTTTATTCCAGTAGGTTTTATTCCATTATTCCAGTAGGCAATATTTCATTAGAATTCACTAATTTAAAGGAAGTATTTCTCATAAGTATAAAAATGATCAGAAATCCATTAAAAATTAATCGAGTACCAAATCTAATGAATATTGATTTTGCCAAATGGCATCTTTTCTTTGGATTCTTTGTTTTGAATAAGCTGGTTTCTGGCATTCATAACACTGTTCTTACATTTCTTTCATGTTTATAGATGAGTTTGCAGCTTTCAGATATGCAGACTTTAGTAAAATGTTCTGTCTAGCCCTTGGTTTTGCACAAAACTTGCAGAAATGAAATATCTTTGAGCATTCTACTACTCTGTCAAATATATTTGAAATGGGCAAAATTGTTCAAGACTTACTGTAGTGGAAGAAGAGGGGGAATTCATACAGAGGCATGGAGGGCTTCAGCTGGCAAAATGTAGTTTCATGGTACAGATGTCTAGAACAGAGACAATCCTTACAGGCTCTGTTAACTTTAAAGGAAGTTATGTATATGAATATATAATAAATTATATATAATTTATATAAAAATGTATAAATACAATCTCTGACCCCAGAGTGCAATTCCTCTCTCCCAAAAGTAGACTTTCAGAATAGGCCGGATAAAATTTGTCTTAGATCTGTTTCTTCCAATGACTAGCCCAGATACAGACTTCTACATACACCAAATTTAAATAAGGCTAATCCTGCTTACATGCATAGATCTTTACTGCTTAAGCATCACTTCCTTTTTCAATGTGGGAAATCATACTGAGAAAAGAAACCCCCCCCCCCCCCCCCCCCCCCCCCCCCAAATGAGGAAAAAATGGAAACAGAATTAGGAAAATACAATAAGGAAAAAAGGTAAGTAATTGAGACTATACTCATATATATATATAATAAATGTAGTTTTTTATTATTTTTTTTTTTTTAATTTTTACAAAAAGGTGAAAGAGTTAATGGGCTTTATGCATATAATACAAAGGCTCTCTGGAACAGCATATTAGCTTTTTTTGGGAAAACATTCAGATTAAAGACAAAAGAGTAGCAAGCATGATAAGGGTGGCAGCTTTACTGTAAAGTTTGATGTTTTTTAAAAAAATGGTTAATTGACATACACCTACATATTTTCATTCTGAAAGATTTGATTTGGCTTTATGGATGTGTTAAAGAAAAGATAATATAAAGGAACATGCCGAGACAGATCATGGAGTATTATTTTTCTCTCTTGTGTGCATATACTTCCCTCTCTCACAGTGTCAATAAAAACAGTCTTTGGAGGGTGTATCTCATATTTTTTTCTGCAGTAAGAGAGCAAACTAATACATAGCCAGTTATCCCAGCTTGCAGACAGCCAATCTCTTTGTCTATGTTTATTCCCTTTAATAGATAAGATTTTCTAGTAGGACAGTTCCATGTCACTCAAAAGGATGAAGAGAAACGATGCAAGGAGATTCATCACTCAGAAGATAGGGAGGAAATCCAGAACATTGGATGCATCCATTTTCTAGACTTTTGTCTGAAGGTACATGCAGAGTGTGGGTCCTTAAACCCAGAACTCCCACCTCCCTTTTTAAACCTTGTCACTGGTTTAAAAGGAACCTTAGTTTTCTTGATGTTAAATAAATTTGCATCAGCTTCCTCTTCAGTTATTGTGAGGATTTCTGGAAAAAAAAAAAAAAAAAGAAAAAAAAAAAAAAAAAGAAAACTCTAGGTAAAAAGAAAACCAGACCTCTTTATAAAGAGTTAATTAAAAATTTAACCTCAATGCGCTAATGCTCTGCATACTAATCCACACGCTTTCTTTTTCCAGCTAGCAACTGCCAGGCACTGACTCGTTCTACTAGGCTTCTTTGAACTTTACACTGTGCTGCTGATTGTATGTTGTTAATTTTAAGTAACTGTATCTAATGGTTAATAAATACACATCTTAAGCTCAGCTAAATTGTGAAAAGTGAGATTATAGTTTGCATTTATGATTTTCCAGACTCATGTGGTTCTGTGTGTGTGTGTGCATGCAGTACTTAAAAAAGGTGCTTTCTGTAATGCTGGAAACAACACCGAGCAAAACTAGATGAGTTTTTTTAAAAATAAAATGAGAGTGATTATTGATAACTAAGAAGGCTGTATTAAACAGAAATAGCACAAATTCTGCAATCATTAAAAAAGGCAAATTTGTCTTAGGAAGTATTTTGTATGGGAGAATGCAATCAAAATCGTAACAAAAAATTTGAAAAGACAATCACATATTTTGCTTTATCATTTTTTGAACACTGTAAGGTAATTTGTACTGTGTCTTCTCCTCTTCAGTTGTACTTCTGTATAGAACAGTATAAATATAATGCCATCAAATAATGTATAAAATAAGATGGAAAAAAGAATGGTTGATGACAATGAAAACAAGTAAATAAACGCAGTCATCATTTATGATAAAAAGAGAAAAAAGAAGAGCACAAATATGAAAGAAAGAAAAAAAAGCCTATCAAACGCTAAGGTTAAGGACAAAGAAAGGTTAATACTATATCAAAACCAAAGTAATCAGTATGAAATCAAAGTAACCAGTAGTAAGTATGAAAAGGTATATCAAAGCCAAAGTAAATTCTAGTCCAGGTATAAGGTTTAGATAAGCCTGTTTAAAAGTGTATGTAAAGTACATATAAGTATATTGATATTCTACCTTTCAAAAGAAATAGTGTAGTGCTTATGCTGATATGAAGGTACTTTCTACTCTATCATAACCAAACAATTATTTCAGTTAATTATTCTGCATCTGCCAGACAGGATAGCATACTCTTAACCAGCAGCACTGGTCACAAGCATTATGAACCATTAATGGTGACTTTTAACAAATATGTTAACATGTCCAGAAGCACGGGGAAATTTCAAGAATGGAAGAAATCTTAAATGTTTCCAATATTTTAAAAGGAGTAAACAGATGAGTGGGGTAACTGTAGGCCATTTCACCAGACATCAATCCCAGCCAACAGCAGGGAAGGACACTGTAGAATGCAGTCAGTAAGGAGTTTAAAAGATTGGTAAAATAGTTAATATTAATCAAGATGATTTTATGGGAAATAGATCTGGAAAAACAAACTGTGATAATTCCTTATAGGATTATAAATTGAATGAAAGAGTTAACAAGGCAGAAGCCGAGGCTTCCATAAGGCTTTCACACCTGATTCCTGAATGATTCTGCAATTAAAAATTACTTTGTGGGATCCCATAAAGCAATATGACTCAGTTAAACACTAGTGAATGTGAGTTAGGAAAACAGGTTTCAGGAGGGTCGTGTGTGATCCGAATGCATGAATATTTCTCCGCATGTCACTGAAAAAGTATGAAAACAGGCCGATGCGCAAAATTTATAGAGAAGGCAGAAATTCATAGGGTTGTGAGCAATGGTGGAACATTGTTAGAGGAATTCATTGAACAGTCATAACCTTAGCAATGTAGGGAAGGCTTCCAAACTCAGAAAAAATTTGGGTCATCATCCCAGATACTTTTATCTCCGTGGACCAAGTTCCTGTAGCCATTTTTTTTTTTTTTTTCCTGACCAGAAAATCATCAATGGAAAAGCTGTATGAGGGAGAAGTTCCTTGTAAGATGAGGACATTTAGATTGCATTTTCCATGTAAATGAATATTTTGTTAACCCATATAAAAGCTTTCATACCAGGACGGGAACATCTTAAAACAATAAACATCACAGGTTAATTCTTCAGTATGTGAAAAAAATACTTTAGAAGGTATTTTTCTCAAAACGTGAAGCTTCACTTACCTATAGTAGAAATAATCCATGAGTTCCCTTCTTCTAGTATAAATAGATTCACAATTCTTGCTCAGGAAACTGTCTGTAACAGGTGAATTTTGCAATCCTGAAGTAATACAAGGCTTTTTCCAGAGACATATATTAATATATAAAACTATATTAATGTCTAGCTCTGTTCATTTCAATAGCATTCATTTATTTTAATTCATTGGTGCTCAATATATGTGATATTGTGAGGATTGGCATGTGAGGCCAATGAAGCTGAATAGACTGTAGTAATTTTGAAGTACTGACATTTTTTATTACAGCACTGTGGCATTAATTCTTTGGCAAGGATATTTTATATAAAGAAATTCTACATAAATTACATGCAAAATATAGTCTTTTCGTATGTTAATATGCTGCCTATGGCTGTAATTACAGTAATGTGCACACTTCACATTAATAACATGGAGGAAATTTGCAGTACTACAGGATTCTCTTCTATTTGCCAAAATTTCTGTGATTAGTAAAAGGGCAAAAAATACATTTGCTTAGTCCATCAAAACAAGTTATACAGTAGTTCAAGAATAAGAGTTATACGGCTGCATTTCTCAGTAAGCTGTGAAGTTCAGTAGGGGTCTTGCAAAAATGATGTTTGCATTGTCTCCCATTCTGTTGTACAAAAAAAATAAAAAAATAAAATTAAGTGGTTTACCTGGTTGATAGAACTCATAGGAATGTCCTTGTCATCTCTGAGTGAGTCCTCTAAAGAGTTTTCCTATTCCCACATAATTTATTCACTGATCCTTTGAAAAGCAGTAAATTGCAGAGTGCAGTTATTCATGGCATTTGTGAATGGGCAACTTGCTTTTGTTCTCACAGCAGGTGCGTAGGTGGGAGAAACAACAAGACAAGGTGCAGTAAGTCGTGTTGGCTCACTTAAAGTGAAAATCAAGTAAATAAAAATCCTGTAACCAAAGATGGCTTGCTGCATGTACTTATGTTCTGCGTCTGGTATGCTAGTGGGAAATTGTCTTCACTCCTACTCACTAAAAGTCATAAAAGATTGCATTTGTATGTGAAGATGATTTGCTCTAGAGTTGTCTGAGGTCATGATACCAAACATGAAATAAAATACAAATTTTGAGAAGTTCCTATTTTTTTTCACTCTTTTCTGTTACTCACTTTCCTCCAACACTCAGCAGTGTCTGTCAGCAATCAGTTACTCTTGCAAGTATGCCTCCATGGTATATGTTCAAATTGATTTAAAATAGTGGTTTATCTCTGCAAATTATTGACCTCGTGTCCTTGCTTGAGCATGCAAAGGTTGTTAACTAAGTGTAGAATAGATTTAAAAACAAAACAAAACAAAAAAAAAACAAAAACATTTCATTTGCTTATTTAATCAGGAAGTTTACCGTACCTCTAGTTCCGATATATAATCTGTTGTGTGTTAGAATGGCAGGCTATGTGGATTTGAGTTACCCCAGTTCTGCAGTAGCTGAGGGCTTTTTCTTCCATACACACTATCATTCTACAACAAGCAGAGTCTATTGGATTATGAGCGTTGTGCAGACTTTCTCACCCCCCCCTCCCCCCCTTAGAAATCACCAAAAGATATGCAATCACTTTTAAGCCAAAAGCAGAGACTGTTATAACAAACGAGAGAATGATGTTAATGAGAGGTGCTTTGTGAGGTTTTGAGTCATTAAACTATATCATTGAATCTCTCTATCTCAGCAATCTTATAATAGGCATCTACATGGTTCTGTTGTTATCAATATCCCATTTTATCAGGTGAATGGTGTCAGCATGGGTGGGTTGTAGGGGAACAATGCTATTACAGAAAGGTTTCAAAAGAGGAGTTAGCAATTGGTTTTAGAAATTACTTTAAAGGTAGTCCTCCAAGTGTTGTGCTGACAGAAAAATTTTTTGATGACAGCTTATGACAGAAAGCAGAGGCAATGCCTTGTCAAGGGGTAAAAGCAGAGGTGGAAGCTTGAGTCCCCATCAGTAACTTCGCCACCTCTGAGGAACTCATTTACAAGCCAGAGACAAAGATTTGCAACACTTAGCCTTAAAAAGGGAAGTGAATTCTCCTTTGAAATCAGTCATAGTACCCTCTACCAATTGTTATTTGTTGTTTTTTAATGGATATGATATGTAATAATGAACATTTCCTTTTACCATCACTCTGTAATATAAATGTTAATGTGTAAGGTGTTGCCAGTATTATGTAAATCTTCTCTCAGCAGCTTTCAATAGTTATAAATCATCAAATGTGTGTTTTTTAAATGTCAGCTTCTCTCAAATTGAAGCAATTCACCCCCTGTTTATACACATTAATTGGATAGAATAAATTCTTTGTTTCAATTAGTAATTACATACAAACCACCAAATTATATACTAATAAACCTATTCTATGTTTGTTTCAAGATTGAGCAATCCACAGAATTAAATACTGGAAGCTATTCCCTCATTATCTGAGGAACTATTTTTATTAGTGGAACAAATGTGGATGTAGTTAGCTTTGTTTCACAGAGCAAATTACATAAAGGCTAGAGGAGATATGTCTTATGTGTTTCTGCTTTTCAGTCATTCATATTAAAAAAAAAAAGGAAAGGAATTTGGGAAGGTAAATAAAATGTATTTTAATACTGATGGGGGGGTTTATGTACTTGAGTAACTAATAGTGATTCTTAAAATGCTCAGCTTTGATCACAGAAGAGTTTGTGCATAGTTCCATGTACTTTACTTTGTATTTTTGAGAACATTTGTTTACATTTTGCACTTCACTTAAGCTGCTGTAGTTGGTTTCTTTTATTTTTGTTGGCAGTGTCTGTTGCCAGCTCTCAGCTTTACTAATACAGGACTGTTCCCTTTCAGATGACCACCTTGGAAGAAACATTAGCAGCATTTTAGAACTCAGGATTTTGTCAACATGGCTTTAAAGAGAATTACAGCATTTCTATTACTAGTAAGGTAGGCAGGCTTACTGTTTCACAGGATTAGAAGAGACAAATTTGATTCTAATTCTTCATTACCACGCTGAAGGTTTGGAAGGTGGGAGAATGATATGACTGCTGTACTTGTTGCTGTGGAAATCTGTCAGTCATGAGTTTTCACTAACTTCCAGTGCAATGACATTGTAACAGCATGGCGACATATATGTCAACTTTGCAACAGCATCCCTCAGGAAAACCTGAATATGTATTTTTTCCTTTTCACCAGAGTCTGAGTTACCCTTTTTTAATTGGTGCAGTTGTGGTACAGAATGAGTAAGGATGAAAGAGACTGTTCTTGATGGAAAGTGTTTCCCCCCAGAAACCAGCATTTTCTTAATGAAGGTGCTTGAAAAGATTTCAGTTTCTATTCTGTTCTGGTATTTGCAAAAAGATAGAAAGTTCTGATTGAAGAAGAAATTCAGGTGCATTATGAAATTGCACCGATAATGTGGTAAAATAGAGAACAGCTAGGGTGCTTGCATGTATTATTCATTGTAATGAAAGATTCTTCAATATATTTTATACATCTTGTTTGCTACAATAAAGCAGGGACTGTTTACATAAACTGATAACTACCAAAGTATGTGAAATACTGTGATGCTTAGAACTTGCCAAGAAGAACATGTACTAATTCCTATCCACCTCCATTGTTACCTTAAGAGCAGCTCTCTCCATAGCAACTGAAAACTTTTCAAGGCAGCAATAAACTAATCCTCTCCAGCTTCCAGAGCGCCATCAAGAATTTTAAAAACATTGGACTTCCAGCAGCTAAATACTTCTGAGGATTCAAAAGGCCACAAAGCTAGATACACAAGCATTCTTTTTCCCTTCAGAAGGTAAGGAAATAATGTTTAGAAATCAATGTATCCCCATAACAATGATACGTATTCATAAATGCTAACAGTAAATATAACTATAACTAAATATGAATATATCAAAAGATTTCCTAGCGTCTAAAATATACTAACCTTTAGTTAGTGAGTTAATGCCGGTTTGAATTCAGCAGTTTTTTTTTTCTTTTTAAATACTGATTTAGCAGAGTTTCCTTTAAAATAAAGCACACGTGTTGTATTGTATTTAAAAGATGCTGATCGTGTGTGTGGCTGTTTAACACATGTGCACTATCATCTGCAAATGTATATTGCTGCCAGCATCAAGAGAGTGAAAATGTCTTTGTGGAGAACAGAAGTGAAACTCTTTTTATGTTTCTTCCATATTGGGATAGATTATTATTAAAGCAAAGGTAATGATATATTAGGAAAGATAGTGTCAAGACAGATTTACAGTACAAAATGTCTTTTGTATCTAGAGTTTTAAAAAGTTGAACTTGTTGCTTCTGATGTGTTTTTCTTGTTTGTTCACTGAGTTCTATGAATGAAATTACGACGTCAGTCTTGAAACTTTCCTCTGACCATAAAATAGCACTAACCTTTAAGTACATCCTGTTCATTCTTGTTTTGTGTTGTACAGCTGGAGTTTGGTAACGTTGATAAAGTGTTTTGAAAATAAAACCTGCTCTATATCGCTGCTTTGTAATATAATTACTATGAAGTTGTATCAGAATTAGACTAGTAATCTTTATTTACAGCTATTTTGCTATTAAAAACCTATTTCATAACGGAATGAAAGTGAAAGCTACAGTATTTTCCTGTTCTTACTGAAGAGGATTATTGGTGAATGCAATAACATAACAGTGAAATGAAAACCACACACTTCACTTTTATGAGGAGGGAAGGGCAATTTGAGTCAACCTCTTATTGGTAATTCTACAGAAATTTTAAGGCCATGGTTGTCTTAGTTTCCTGCTGTTCCAGGCTGCAAAGCCCTTACAGGCTCCCTGTTGTTCAAAAACAGCTTGTCACTGCAAATCAGCTTAGCCAACCAATTAATAAATCCTTTCAAACATATTGCATTCACACTAATTAAGGGGTTGGGGTTTTTTTCCCCTTTACTATTCAGATTCCTCAGGTTTCAAGTTTAAGCTGTGAAGTGCAAACAACAGTCCAACATTCAGTGCATATCACGCACTGCAGGAAGAGGAGATGTGTTCTCTGACCAAGCATCCAGCTCTTGGGGTGGTATGTTCTGCTTTCATATTCAGCGTGCTCATTGCTGAAGGACAGCTTGGGAAAGAGCATGGGCAGGATGGCAGCTATGCTCCCAGCCGAGGCTATCTGATGGAAGTTTTACGCGTTCTTTCAGCTGACAACACTGAGCTCCACATGAACCACTCACGAGAACTGATCAAAATGTTACTGGAGAGAGCTGAGTGCCCACAGCGGATTTATGGCATGCAAGAGGATTGTAATCTGGTTAGTGCTTCAATTAATGAGGGATATCTTTACAGGATCGTCAGTGAGTTCTAAAATTCTTTATTAGAGTGAAACCCTCCTAAATACAAAACCTAAACATGTAAAAGACTCATTGTTGCAGCCAAAAATTGATAGTCCCCATTTTAATTGTTTCATTGTAAATTATTAATGTTAATTGTTTGATCTTGTAAAGAGGAGATATTCCAGACACGACAAGTATGCCTTAAAAAGCCCATGGTTCAGTCACATAACAGTAATAATTTTCCTTTAAAGTTTTCAAGTCTTTATTTTCCAGCAAAGGTTTTCTATTTTAACTCTTATCTAAATATAAAGTCATGAGCTTGAATTTGGGGTACAGATTTCCACTGTGGAAAGACATAGGTAAAAACTGGGCACCAGTTCTGTCACTTTCTGTTGTTGTTGTAGATTTAGTTCATAAAAATAAAACCCAGACAGGATTTTCACAGATTCATCTGCCAATTCACTGAAATGTTGAAGATTCAGGGGAGGTTTTGGTAAGCAGTTCAGGTCAAGGAAAATCAAAGACAGAACAATGAATCTGAAAATCCAAATTGAAACTGGAAATAGTCCAAGGTACAGTTTCACAGAACGTTTGGCTGTCTAGTTGAATTGAGACTATTTTCAGAACGGATTCCTGATTTGAACATTGAACATTTGAACATTTGAACAAGAAAAGGAACAAAAGTAATAAGATCATAGGTTCTGGTAGGAGGGAGACAGTGACAAGTGAGCGACTTAACTGAAAGGAAGTACAAAGGGCTTGGTCAGTCATGGCTTTGATTAACATTACTCTACTCTAGCTCTGGCTTGGTTCAGTGACCTACATACAGCTGACTGTCTCTTTACATCAGAATTACAAGGATGCTCATAAAAGTGATTGCTTTGAGAATATACTATTCTTGGCAATCAGCCAAGCCGATGAAATGGAGATATTTTTCTCCTGTGCAGAAGACAACTACTCACTTAATTGTCTCTTCTTTCAAATGTTCTCCTTTTTATATGAGCTCCAATGTGAAATTTCATACATAAACAATGTAGGTGTCAGTTATTCCCTATGGGTATTTGTTATAAAAGAAATGATGCAAGAGCTTTTCCTCAGTTTACATAAATATGGACCCAGATCAAAATCTGAGAAAGTATTAAGTGGTAATGGATATAGATGTCTCTAAACTTCACAAAACAGGGGTCTAGGCTTTCTTGTTCTCCCTCTTTGTATTGCTTCTTTGGATTGCCATAGATTTTCTTCTATTTGTGATTTTTGTGGAGAGCATAACCACTGTGTCCTTGAATGGAAGAAATCGAAGTGAAACTTTTCTGGGGATTACTTTGGTTAGGACTTCCCTGCTCTTTAGGCTTCATCTTGGAAAATTTGTGTGGCAAAAACATGAAAAATTTCACCATTTCCAGTACTTCTGTGTTGGATGTATCAGTAATACTGCACACATCCCGCAGTGCCACATGAACACAGTTCACAATAGAAAAACCATGAGAGAGAGATGGAATCTTCAGTCACATGCAACCCACACGGAGCTGTGTTGAAGTCTTCCAATATGATTTAACAACATTGGGTAAGCCAAGATAGCAAAAGCTGTGTGAGAAGTCCTGTCTTTCAAGATCTCCAAAATTTGAAACAGAATACCCCACCTCACGTTGGCATTTTCTTTCTCATGCTTGTTGGGAATAACTAATTGATTTCAGACTATACTTTCCCTTCTAAATCCAGGATCCTCGTCATACCGGATGACTTTGGGTTTAGATTTTTTTTTCTTTTTAATGATGTCTCCAATGGATATTTAAAATTAATGAAGTTTAACACTTTTTAGACCCTTTTCTGTCTTGTCGTTACATATTGGCTCCCAAGACCCTTTGGATAGGGGCTGACAGCTCTTGAGCATGTAACAATCCTTTATCTCCTAAGCACACAAAGGGCATATATTCCTGCAATTGTAAGGTGTTTTTTTGTTGTTGTTTGTTTGTTGTTTTTTTGTTTTTGTTTTTGCTTTTTGTTAATAAATTCTGGTCTCAAACAAAGAAAGTCAGCTCATGGTTCCCAGTTTCAAAGTTGGGCTCTTTTTTTTTTTTTTTTTTTTTGGCAAATAAGTTTTTCTAAACCAAGACCATGCAGGAGGAGGTTACGCCTATAAAATATTTCTGACAGCAAAATTAGATGTGATGAACCGATTTATTTTCTCCTGATATCTCCTTAACAATTACCTTTTATGGGCTGACCATATACTATGGAATAACAGCATCTTTTACAATGCACCAGATTCCTTCTAATAAGCAATTTCCTTTTCAGTTATGTTCCTTGCAAGAGCAAACAAAAGCCTTGCTTTATTAAACTTTATCCCTACTGGGTTTTGAAATGTTATAGAAACCTTTGAAAATCTTTCCACTACATGCAGGATATTTACTCTACTACTGTTGGGTATTTGAAAAGGTTAGTTAACTAACTTGAGGTCTTTACAGACAGAAAACAGAATAGCTTTTTCTCCTAGCCCAAATACTAATGTTTAGAGACATATACTTGAAAAAGTTCAACTTCTAGATCTTGATAAACAATTTAGGCAGGGCACAGTGGAACATATTTTAATCTATCTTACTTATGAGTATAAATATTTAATTTGGAGATTACCATCCACAGTTCTCTTTTTTTAGATTATTTGTGACAATTTTTGCTGGAATTATTTCTATTAAAATGTGGCAGCTCTCTCAATTCCTCCAGGGAACATTGGCTTCTGAACACGACAATGTGTGTTTGATTCTACTCTGCTTCTGTGTAGGAAAATGAACTAACATACAAGGTGAGCCACACTGCTGAACACATCATGCTTGTAGCCATAAACAATTTAGTCTGACAAAATGGGTTCTGTCTAGGACTCATGAATTTATTTGAGTGTAATTATGGTCCTTCTGTGGTACCTTCACTTGTTGTAGTGTCTTCTCACAAACGTACAGTCTGTCTGCTCTGCCACAGTGGTTGAGATTAGCTGGCATGGCTATAAAATGGCTGGAAAGAGACAGTTGGGAAAAATAAATAAATAAGTTAGCTACAGAATGAATGACAATAGTTACAGGACCTCTTCAAGAAAGACTCTTTATTCTGGAATTCACTATCTTATTTTCTGTAGCCTGACTTAGAGCCCTATTGGTCTTCTGGCCTAGTTTTAAAGACTAACTTTAGTTTGAGCTGGCAAAAATTTCTGGAAAAATGTTGTTGCATCAAGAACAATGGAGTTTTACATATAATTATATTTTGAATCTATGACTGCTCAGATAGAAAGCCTGCATAGAGTGAGTGTATCAGTTCAGTCCTTCTTGAAATCCGTTTAGAGGACTAAATGATGTTGAGATGACTTTCTGCAATGAGCTGAATTGTTCCAATTATCAGGATTCACTGAGAAAAAATAAAGATATAGATATGATTGTAGATCAGTTAAGTCTCTTAACAGTGCACTGAATATGATGTAACTGTTCACATACCTTGAATTAACTACAGCGCAGATATGGTCCTTCTCTCATAACAGAAACACATACAGCATGCAGAGGTGAAAATATGATTAAGCAGTAGACCTTATCTAATATATTTATAACCAGGAGTAAAATCTGTTGAAGCCAGTAGAAGACTTTCAATTCTCCACAGTGAAGTTTTGATCAGAATTCTTTCTGTTTTGTAGTAAATCTTAAATCCCTTGGATGCTTAATGTTTCTTAAAAATAGAAGGGGCTCTGGAAAAAGACACAAGGCATGATCTTGCAGCAACAGAACTGCAATGACTTACACATGCCCTCCTACTGTAAATCCATCAACCTGCATCTGCATAGTCTTAGGTTTGATCCCTTATATTTAAGAGATGAATTCCTATTACCCTCACTAATCAAATTTGCAGATGACTGGCAATGTGTTACTTGAATTGAATTTCCATTTATTATTTTTTTTTTTTGCAGTGCCTCGAACCAGATGCTGTGTTACTAATAGCTGGTGGAGGCTTAGAAGACCATCTCAGTGAAGAAGTATTTGAGAGAATTTCTCTTATTCTCCTCTACATTCTTCATCATAAAGATGTGTGTTCTTCAGAAGTCAGCTTGAGTAATAAGGATTATAAGTTTTACCTACAGAGTATGCTCAGTTTAAGGCATGATGAAGACTGTTATTATTTTTCACGGAATGAAACAGAAGATACGTTAGCTGCAGTAAAGCTACATTTTAAAACTCCTGAAACCCAGGTAAAGAAATTTAAAATAACTTCATATTTGCTACTGATAAGCCTGTAAGCTAGTTCAGATGTCAGGTCTATATGATGGCTCTCCAGACTACTGGTAAATAGCAGTGTGAGATCACAGGCTAAATGTTGGTCTTTTGTTGTACGTGTTGCTCAATTCTAGCCTTCTTGACTTGCTTTTGTCATGTGCTACCTAACACTTCCACAGATTCTGCTGAGAAGTGGTTAGGGAAGTATCATGTTAGGGACCATTCCCAGTAGATAATTTAGAAACAATTGCTTCGCTTAAGGCAGCTATAAAGAGTGTAGCTGCATAGATGCAAAATCTTGCACTTGGCCTCAAGGACAGAAATGCTTTCTTACCTGTTGTATTTGCCAGCATAGGTATGTTACCAATGATTGTACCTAAATGGTATAAACCAGAGCAGTTCTAAAACTGGTCTTGCAGTATAACAAAAATGATAAATCAGTCTGCTGTGATGCGATCCTTGCCAGAACCTTTACTTCCATGTCCATCCAAAGTAAGGTGGAATGAGGAATCTGTCCAAAGATCTTATGGCCTCCTTTAGTTGGGACACATCTAATTATCTGCAAGAATGAATATGCCTTGCAGAAAGACTGATACAGATAAGCTTAAATGTTAATTTTTATTTTTATTTTATTTTATTTTATTTTTTAAAGTAGTTTATTGAGTATATTAAAATGAAAACATCCTTTCAAAGTCAGGAAACAGGCACCAAGTTTTCTCAACACTATTTATTATTCCTTATCTCAAGGAGGACCTATAAAATAATAAGAATATTCATGATTTCACAATCTAAAAAAAAAACTGTTTTCTTTGTAAAGGGCAATAAATAAGGTTTTGCCTGATTAGATAACTCTTAAAGTACAAGTTGACCTGCTGTGAGAAGCCCCTTAGATCTGATCATGATATATAGTTAAATTTGGAAATTAAAATTGCAAACTTTGAATTTATTTTTTTTTTTTTTTCATTGAATTTTAATATATGTCATACTGTAGTAGGAGTTTCTTATGTGAGCGGAAGATGGTGAGGAGTCTTAGCTGTGCAGCAGGATGCTGAAGGCCTCCGGTCCCTTTTTCTGTGTTCTTTGTGTAATCGTTTCCCATCATAAATTATTCATTGATCCGTACTTTTGGTTCTAAGTCTTGGTGAACGTGCTGATTTCCCAAAAAAATCCAATGGTATCTGGGCAACTGTAAAGAGACATTGGTGGGTATTTGGCATGTCAAGATAGAACAACAATCCATAAAGTGCTTTACTGTGTGGTCTGTTGTTTGTGCTGGCAGTATATTCAATTATTAAGTCTCTTCTGTATCTGAGACTTTACCACTCACTGGCATGAGGGTAAAGGGGGGGGGGGGGGGGGGGGGGGAGGAGGGAAGGGGGAAGAGTTTGTTTGTTTGTTTTTTGTTTTAATGAAAGGTACTCAAAACATTATAGGCTGTCTAATGCTTAGAATCACAACACTTGTGTAATGGGAAAGGCCAATGATGTAAGACAGTGATAGAAGAAAGGCATTTTTAGAGCCTCTTTATATGTTTTTGTCTTCACAGAAAATATCCTCAGTCATAACAGCTAATATTATTTATCATAGAGTCATGGTTTGGGTTGGAAGGGACCTTAAAGATCACCCAGTTCCAACCCCTGCCATGGGCCGAGACACTTCCCACCAGACCAGGTTGCTCAAAGCCACATCCAGCCTGGCCTTGAACACCTCCAGGGATGGGGCACCCACAGCTTCTCTGGGCAGCTTGTGCCAGTGCCTCACCACCCCCTGAGTGAAGATTTTTCTTTATATCTAATCTAAATCTCCCCTCTTTTAGTTTAAAACCACTACTCCTTGTCCTATCCCTACACTCCATGACAAAGAGTCCCTCCCCAGCTTTCCTGTAGGCCCCCGTTAGGTACTGGAAGGCTGCTATAAGGTCTCCCCGGAGCTTTTTCTTCTCCAGGCCAAACATCCCTAACTCCCTCATCCTGTGTTCATAGGAGAGGTGCTCGAGCCCTCTGATCATCCTCATGGCCGTCCTCTGGACTCACTCTAACAGCTCCATGTCCTTATGCTGGGGACCCCAGGGCTGAATGCAGCACTCCAGGTGGGGTCTCACAAGAGCAGAGCAGAGGGGCAAAATCCCGTCCCTCGCCCAAAAGTGGCCATGCTGCTTTTGATGCAGCCCAGCACACATTTGGCTTTCCGGGCTTCAAGCGCACATTGCCAGCTCATGTCGAGCTTTTCATCAACCAACATCCCCAGATCCTTCTCATCAGGGCTGCTTTCAATCCATTCTCCAGCCAGCCAGTATTTGTGATTGGGATTGCCCCAACCCAGGTGTAGGACCTTGCACTTGGCCTTGTTGAACCTCATGAGGTTTGCACAGGCCCACTTCTCAACCATGCCAAGGTGAAAATTTCAAATGAGAGATGAAATTTCAGGTTCTGGAAATTAAAATGTGTAATGGAAGGACAGGAAAAAAATGCTAGCCTCCTCTCCACAGTGTTTAAGGCATATATATAGACAGATGGGTATATGTAAAATAAATGAACACTGTATTGGCTCATTTAGTTGACTCTTCAGTTTAATTTATATGGAAAAAGGTAAATCATCTTTTATAATTTTCACTCCATTTTTGTTGTTGTTTCTCTCAAACCCAAAGCATTTGCAGTGAAAGTAAACAAGAAAGGCAGAGATAGAGGAAAACAGGGATACATTTCCAGGTAAATAAGAGAGCTGTAGCCTGCTCCCTCACTTCAGACCTGCACACACCCACCCACATAGGTGTTGTATATGACTGTCTACTGCACCTCTTTGATCACACAGCAGGGAAATCACCTTTTATCTGCAGAATAATGGTTTTCCATATCACCCTAGATAAGTGCCCCATAACAAATTATTGATTTCATTTAATAAATAGGGAATGAAAATCACTAAGAAAATTCTTTCTGAAGTCTGATATAGAGTTGAAATTACTTTTTTGAGTAAATGACTTATACCTCAACAAAAATTTCTCCCTTTCCCGCCAATTTCTGGAGTTAGTTGTGGAAGCAATTGAGGATGACATAGGAATAGCAGAAACAACATGAAAATACTGCTAAAGAAAAACAACCTGAATGATGGGCTATCTTCTCCCTCATATAATATTTTTTATTTTTTTACTTTATCCCCATTCTCCTGAAACTGTTCTCTGTTTCTTATTTGCTGTCCTGCTGTCAACTTCAGCTTTAATCTTAGTTTTTTTTTTGTTTGCTTGTTTGTTTGTTACCCTGGCTGCTAGTGAAAATGTTCTCTCCGGTTTCTTCTCCTGTCACTCTTATTATTTAAATGGAGGTGACCAGGGCTGTCTTCATGCTGTTTTGTCCTGATTTCAGTGTGTTGATGTGAGTACTCTGCAGAAAAATGCTGATATAATGGACAGAGATGGTGCTGATGAAAACACTCTTCCACGCCTGGCTGCTTTAATCATTACTCTGGCTCTCCAAGGAGTCTGTATGGGGAAAGCAAGTTTGCCCTCTCCAGAATTTTTTATGAAATACATTTTCAATTCTTTAAACAGTACCACTGAGCTTCAAGTGACAGGTAAGCTATTTATTCATCTTTAGGTGCCTTTCGCAACACACATATTATGTAAACTATGTTTAAATGCCTAAAGGACTTTCTGCACTTCATTTTAGCCTTTTCATCAAATGCCATTTCATTTTATAGCTGTTAAGTAGACCCATCTAAATTTAGAAAATAAGCTCTTTGATAATTCTCTGGGAGGTATAAAATATTGTTACTGTGGTTATTAAGTAAGTACTGTCATCTGAATTATGAGTTAGTTTCTCAGTGTAGTCCGAACTCCGAGGGTGGCAGTCTAGCTGTGAGGGCAGAGTTTGCTGAGGCTTCATTTACATTGCTTTTTATGCAGTTCATTATGCTACTGTAACTATATCACAAGATTAATCTTGTGGTAGAGGGGATAATTCATGTATGGTAGCCAGATTAGGCACTTTAGTCCCTCACACTTCACCGCAGACATACCCCCAGAAGAGAAGTAGTAGATGCAGTCCACTCTTCTTTGAGCAAATATATATCCGCCTGATATACATATCTCTGATATCTGCCTACTGTAACTTAAAACATCTTTATGGTTGTGTTTCCCTACCTGCCTTCTGATGTGAGGACCCATTTTCTTCAGGAGTTCTATTGCTAGACATATTAGAAATGCTACTTGACCATAAATAAATAGATGCATTTGAAATTTCTAAGTGGTCCAATAAAATAAAATAAAATAAAATAATAGAAGCATTGAGCTCTCAGTAGCTGCTACTAAGTCCTGTAAAAGATTCTGGATGCTTAGCAGTTTAAAAAGCTAAACCATCAACTCGGGCCTACTATAGATTTAGAAGGCTATTATAAGATACCTACTTTTCTTTGTGGTAATTGCTAAAAGCAACACTGAAGATATTCAAAGCATTTTTTAAAAGTTACATTAAATAAGTGTTAAAACAGCTTAAAAAGTTGAATTAAGCATAGGTAAACATGTTTTACCACTCTTAGAGTGCAAAGAACTATACTGAATCACATAAGTAAATCATAAAGCAAAGAGCAAAGTCCTCAGTCCTAAACCTAGATTGCATTTGCATAAACTAGTTTTGCAGCAAAACCATTCCTTTAAAATTGCCAATGTAGATCTTATAAAATAGTTGACTCACAAGAAAGGATGGAGCCAGCTGGGTACAGTGCTTCTAAATAGCTATATATGGTAAAATCCAGTCCCCAGTGAAGACAATAGAAAGACTTCCTTTATGGTTAGTAGAGTTAGAATGTCATTCAGAGAAGCTGAAAAGTACTTAACTGGTTTGTTACTGTGTAAGTATTTTAAGCCTAAGTTAATTAAATTGTTCCTTTAAATTTATTTAAATTCATAATAGAAACTGGAGGAAAAAGCAAGAAATTGGCAGCATGGGAAAAAAAAAAAAAACAACAAATTAGAGTTGACTAAATTTAGAAAACAAATGTAGCTTGAGCTGTGTTCAGAACTGTTTGTTTAAGACAAAGAAAGTAGACAGATAACTGAGCACAAGCCTTTTTATAAGATTTACTATTAAGATTATATCATTTGCTCTTTCTGAATAATAACATTAAAAAATAGAGGATTATCACATAGAAACATTTTTAATCTCATTGATCTAAATTCCTTTGAAATTTTGTGGACTGCTTATGTTCTTAATGGACAAACATGGATTTACAGAAACAATCATAATGACTTCATCTTGAAAATTAAGGGCGGAAGGAAAGTAACCAGACTGAAAATAATGGAAGGGAAAAACAAGGAATGATGGATCACGCTCCTCATAAAACTAAGCATTTCATTAGCAGACACATCCATTGCACTCAGTTATGTTTTTTGTAGAGGAATATGAACTGCCTTTCAGTCACATCTCTTTTCCCCTGAGATAGCCATAGGCAAAATATTATCGGTGTGGTACTGCAAAGAAGGAAATGCTGAATATGTAGTGGCTTGAACTTCTAGAGGTGTTAAACTGAAATTACATGCAGTACCAAAGTGAGGAGAGAAAAATATTAGAATGAGGAATCGAATTAATATTAACAAAATTTTAACAACTATGTTAGGTTTTGTCTGTTTAAATGTGTATTTTCCCATAATAACATTTCCTGTTTTTTTCTTGTTTTTTGTTTTTTGTTTTTTTTTTGATAAATAACCAGATCTAGAACAACTCCTGAATGTGCTTACAGCCAGAAAGACCTGCACTGTAAATGGACAATTCCACAGTCACAAAAGAAGACATTATAGTATGACAGATAGAGATACTGGAACCAGAATATTTCAGTCAAAGAAAATTATACAAAAGAAGACTACCTGAAAGGTTATTCTGAAGATCACGAAAGTAACACAGACTGGGATCAGGTTATTTTATTTTTATGTTTTTATAGTAATCACATAATTTCAGTGGTAAAAGTTCAAGATTTTTTTTTTTTTAATTATGAATTTCAGAAAGTCACATAGATACCAAATTTTATTTTTAATTATTTATATTTGTTTAAATATTAATAGGCAGAAGATCTTTATGACTGGAGTATGTAATGAACATAAGCTGTAAACTGTTGGGAGGGGCTAAGAGAATGATCAGTATTACACAGAATCATCTTCAAGACAGAGGAGTGTGGCTTCAACGTTTTCACATATCTTTTCATTTTTATGTCTCAGAATTTATAGGGCCCCTTTGTAGAAAGAAAATTGGTTATGTACTAAGTGAAATATATCACAGAATCACAGAATCATCTAGGTTGGAAGAGACCTCCAAGATCACCTAGTCCAACCTCTGACCTAACACTAACAAATCCTCTACTAAACCATATCACTAAGGTCTCTAAAATCTTTTAAAGACCTCCAGGGATGGTGACTCAACCACTTCCCTGGGCAGCCTATTCCAAAGCCTAACAACCCTTTCAGTAAAGAAGTTTTTCCTAATATCCAGCCTAAACCTCCCTGGTTCTATATGACTTTTTTTTAAAAAAGGCTTTTGTAAACTGAAGTATATTTCCAAACACTTTTGTTATCCACCTATGGTGTCCAGAAGCCCCCTTTAGAAAATGTGTGAAGTCTGTAAGACAGAACTTTAGCTGCCAGCCAGTACCCTCTTTGAGGAGTTTGAAGGACAGTGGTTCATTACAGATGACATCATCCTTATCCTAAAATTAAATAATAAATAATTGTTGTTTATAACAGTGATTAAGATGGTAATTTATTTCCATCCTTTAGACTGAAAGACATTCCTTAGACAGAAATGGGAGACTTCAAAGTATAAGCTCTGTATTATTTTGAAGTATACATTTGAAATATATGCTGCAAAGAATATGTTTCCATTGTTTTTCACTCTTCACACTTTAGCTTAACTCAAAGGCAATTTTTCTTCTCCCTGGAGACATGCAATTGCCTTTTGCTGAATGGTCATTTTATGATGTGGGACTGAGACAAATGGCATCTGGTTAAATGCCATTCTGATAGATGTTTATCTGCATAATTTTATTGTATTTGGGAGTAAATATCCTTTCAATATAGTGATTTCATTCCAGGTGACCACAAAACAGAATCATGCTGATGAGCTGACATGAATCATTTAATGGGGTCTCAAAATAACTTTAAATGAAGGCCACTTTAAGTCTATTTCCTATTAATTTTAAATTATAAAGCTCAGATATCAGTAATAATATTTGTACAAGAAGCAAAATCATTCTCCAGTAATAGAAGAATTTATAAAACACAAGTTTTGATTTCTTGAACTTCTGAGATTGACTGTAAATCGAAAGATAATTGTGCAAGGGAGTTATCTGAGGCTTGGGAGTCAAACTGAGAGACAAATACTCTGTACAGATGCTGAGAAATCACAAAGGAACATCTGGACAGAAGAGAATTTCTTCTCTTTATTGACTCCTAGCTTTTATTTTTATTCCATTCCTCTTCTTTTTAGCTATATCTATTTTCTTTGACATATTCTATCAGAGGCTTTTTGTCTCAGTGTTGTTGCTAATTTTGTCTCTTGCTTTCTGCACATATCTGTGATAGCCATTGTGCTCCATGATTAACAGATGCTGCTACATATGAGGCATTGACTGGTTTACAGCTTGTGTTTGCTAACTAGATTAAGATCTGTAATTTGATTTTTAGATAGGAATATTTTGAAACACCATTGCAAAAAAAAAAGGTAACTGCTTTCTTTTTTAAATCATCGTTGTCTCTACAGATTTTAAAAATGCATTTAAAACAAATAAGTAGTAGAAGATCTAATAAGAGCAATAATATTAAGTTCCATTAAACTATACCACAATAGCTGCGGATTCATTTATGATTCCTCATTAAAGAAACATTTTGGGGTGGAACCAAATCCATCCATCCAGGTAGCCAGCTTTTCATATGACTATGCAAATTCTGTTTTCTTTTTTCTTCGCTATCACTCTCCCTATGTCTTGCTCCCTATGTTATAAAGCTTAAAAGGCTGGTCACTGGAAAAGCTGCAGGTCCTTATGCCCCAAGACTCACAAGAACACTTTACTAAATGAGTATTAAGGATTTGTATGTGTGGTGTGTGTATTTTCCAGGTGAGATTTTGGTTTTTCATTTAAAATTTGTCATCATAAAATCATATGAAGATTTATGATCATAGGTTCCTCTAACCTTCTCAAAACAGGGTCAACATCAAAGTCAAATCAGGTTTCACAGGGCCATGTCCAGCTGAATTCCGAATGTCTCCAAAGATGGTTTCTGGGAAACCTGCACCAGTGCTTTATTACCCTTTTTTTTTTTTTAAAAAAAAAATTTAAATAAGAATTGGAATTTCACCTGCTGCATCTAATACCTATTTCCTCTCACCCTTTTGCTGTACACCTCTGAGAAGGCTGTCTCTCCATCTATCCTATAACACCCATTAAGTAGGTTAAGATCTCCTGCACGCCATCTCTTCTGCAAAGTGAACAAACCCAGCATCCTCAGACTCTCCTTGCTGCCGCACCCTGGCTGTCCTGGTGGCCTTCCCCATTTGCCAGTATCTTTCTCCTTCTGCTGGTTATTAGACTGGGAATAGTCCATATGTGAACTCACATGTGCTGCATAAAAGGCAATAATCATTCTCCGCTACCTGTTGGCTACACTCTTGCTAACGCAGCCCAGTACGCAGTTAGCCTTCATTGCCACAAGGGCCCACTGGTGACTCGTTCAAGTTGCCAGTCAGGACCCAGGGGCTTTTTCTGTTAAGCTCCCTTACAGTTACATTTCCCCAACCTTTACTGATGCTTTTTTTTTTTTTTTTTTTTTCTGTTTGAGGTGCCATAAGGTTGTCCTTGCTGATCTTCATGAAGGGCTTGTCAGCCTTTAGCGTGTCAAGATCCTTTTGAATGGCAGCCATACCTGTCACCATATTGACTACTTGTCTCAACAGGGTTTCATGAGTGTGTATGATGCACTCTGTTCCATCGCTGAGGTCATTGATGAAGGCATTAAATTATACCAGTATCGACCTTTGAGGGATGCTGTTCATAATCACCTAATCTTCCAAGTGTTGATATGACTCATTGGTGTTGCACACTTTTAGTCAAAAACCATCTAGAACAGACAAACTGAACTATTCTTCTAATATAGTAGTTCCTGAATTCTCTAATTCTCTTCCTGCTGTCCTTGTGCTTGGAGGCAGGACAGAATAAATCTGGGCAGCAAGATCACCTACTGACCTGAAGATCTGAATGGGGTATTCAGATTAAATGTATCAGTACTCAATTCATTCAACTTAGTGAGCAACAAGACATATTTTACTTTACTAATGGATGAACAAAGGCAGGAAGACTGTGCTTTTTAATGAGGTTATTTAAAAGAAAGGATAATCACATTATTATTTTATATTATTATATTATTATTATTATTATTATATATTATATTAAAATAATAATTGTCCTTAAAAGCAAATAAACAAAACCCACCAACCAACCAACCAAACAAAAATTATCTAAACATCTTACAAATTCCAGTGACTAGAAAAATAATATTTAGGGATTGCTTGATTCTCAGTTGCAGACAATTTTAAGTGAAAGAAACAAAATAGATGACATTAAGAAATGAAGATTTTTCCTATAAGTGAGATAACATTTGATCTGGACCTCTTTCTAAAAGTTCTTAAAGAAATTTTCACTGGAACTATTTTAATGCTAACTGCTCATGTTTTAATCAGGAGTTTCAACTTGTAGGTGAAAAAACAATTCATGAAAATATTTCAAAATAAATCTTCACAAGAAAACTTCCAATTTTGACAGAGACTTTATGAAAAGAACAAAAAGTAGATTAAGTTCGTGTATGCCTCATAATAAAATTAAGTAGTCTTTAAATCAAATCTAGGGTATGTAGCATCTAGTGTACTGACCCTGAAGTGATATGCCATTGTTAAAACAATTTGAAAACCAGCTTAGTCCCATACCTTACTAAAAATGCAAGCATGCAGCTTGGACAAAATTCAGTACTGCCTTGATACAGAGCAAGACATTCAATTTTACACTAATAGCAAAGAACGTGATTTGTGTTAGCATTAAAATATTTTTGTTAGCATGTACAGTAATAAAACATTTAGAGATACTATTGTGTCAGATTCTCAGGTGCTATTAATAGGCTTCAGTAGAAATTGTGCTTCATACCAAAGATTCTGGTCTATCTGAAATATAAAATAGTATCAAGTTTAAATTGTGAAAAAGAAGAATTAGAAGCAATTGAAGTTATTGAAATAATTTAACCCGAAGAGCGTATATGGAAAACAAGTTTTTCTAGGTTGTATAACCCTCTGTCCTTCAACAATTGCATATTTCACCTCAGCGTTAAATGCAAACGTATGTGACATATTCAGTAATTTTGTATACTTTTTACATAGGTTTGTTTCTCTGCCAATGAACTTGTGAAGATATTTTTAAAAAATAGTTCTTCATCCATTTCTAAGGAGCACTTCAAGCAAATCAGTCCAGCTATCATTCAGCAACTATTAAGTGTTCATGTCAGCTTTCAGAATCCAAGCAGTCAAAGCTTCCACCAACAACTTTGGAAAGTGAGTTACATTGTTGTTATCAGTATATGTAGTGTTGTTGGAACTCAGGTGAAGGGGTGCAGGGGCTTAGCTTTTGGAGAGATTTTGGTCGTTATTAACCCTAAACCAAAACAGGATGAGATCCATGTTCTCTGTAATTTCTCACTCTGATTTTATAGCATACATATCAGATAATAACACTATATTGAGAAATGAAGGAATCCAAAGGTTTCAATTTTATATTAGACAGAATTCTTTTTTAATGTGTGATGTGTTTGGTGGTGATTTTTTTTTTTTCCCATTTCAAAGAGGACTGCAGATGAGCCATAGGAGGCCCTCATCAGTGGGTTGCTGGGCAGTGGCTTTGCACAATTTCCACCAAGTTTATACTGGAATCATTACACTAATTTTATATATAGCTTCAATGCAACGTTAGCTGGCATTTTATACAATGATGTGGCAATTGCTTAATATAGATAAGTTCTGTGTGAACATTGCTGAATTTTCATACTGTGATATTTTACAGCAGAGAAACTTTGGGGATACTATCGTGAAAAGAAAAACTACAAGAAAGCCAATCACATGGGCAGCAGAAGTTGCGTGATAGAACTAGAAAAAGAACTGAATTAGTGTGTAATCAAACAGATTGTTTCCAGTTGCAGTCATAGCCCTCACATGCCACTGCTTCGAGGGATAAGGAATCATGATACCAGTTTTGCTGATACAGCTTCTCCTCTATTCCCTATTCAGACTATTCCCTAGTCTGAATCTGATCTGAGATCATGATTTATTTTTTTTTAATGGGTAACAGTTTGGGAAGTGGTTAGGTATGCATAGGTATGCTGGTGCAATGGCAGGGAACATTAATTTCTGGAAGGGGATTTGGGAGCCAGGGATGAGCAACAGGGAATGAGTAACAATAATCCCCTGCACTGAGAGCATCTCTTTTGATGCTCCTAGAAAAGTTTTGTGGGCTACAAATCAGTGCCTTCGTAACCTTTATCCTACATTGCTAACTCTAGATGACTAGATCCATTAGGAACTAGTAAACTTTTCTCATATCCTAGCTGGCCAATGATCCTTATGGAACGTCATTATCAAACACTAAATTATATCTGTTCTTTAAGCTGGACACATTAGTTAGTTTATGGGAATGAGCTGAGCTATCATTCCATGGCGTGCAGATTAATTGAATTTATGAGCATGAATTAAAATAGATTAGATAAGGGCACGGAAGATATTCATGTATATCCCAAGAATAGTTACAGGAGTAAGAAACGTGCAAAATAGGGTGAATCATTAAATCTCCCCAGAAGGTGACAGTCCTTCTTTCTTGTTATTTCTTCCCATTACCTGAACACCTTGCAATCTTAACTGGTTTTATATGCCCGTTTTTCAGATGGGGAATCAAGGGACAAAGTAAAGAACTTATCCAGGTCATATACAAGGTTCATAGCAGATTCACAGTTAGAATGAGAGTCTCCCAACTCTAAGACTATCAGCCTAATCACCAATATTTTAGTAATCTCATAAAGGTGAGAGATCTGTGTAGATGAGAAAAACTGAACTATTCAAACACATAGTGGAAGGAGTAAGAGCTCTTTCTATAGCCCTTTTCCCCATGCTGTTTGGTTAAGGAAGGTTTCCATGACCACAGAGATTTTCTGGCTTGAGACAGACAAACAAAGGGCTTCATGTTTGACCTACGTGTGACCTAATGACCTGAGCATAGTCTCATTAATTTTATTCTCAGTTCTATTTTACTGACAGGCTATGCTGTTTTGGATAAGTCACCAAGGCCTGACCTTTCATGAGTATCTACTATAACCTACTATAACCTACTATAATCTGTGAAATTTACTGTCTGATTTTATGAGGTGCTGAGCACTTGCAGTGCTATTAAAGTGTGAAACATTAAGTGACGCTTTGGAATATTTTGGCATTAGTTCCTTTATGTCTGTTTTTCATCAGTTTTACCTCCATCATAAGACTCCCATACAGATTAATCAGGATTCATGTTGTGCAAAAGGCTGGAAATGTGAGCAGCATATAACTTTCAAGAATTATAAGAGAAACCTTTCAAAAATCCCAGTAACCTGGGAAAAATAGGTTGCTGGTCCTGATGCAATAACTAAAGGAATATAAGCTCACAACAACTAGTAAACAACATTCGGACCAGAAGTCTTATGCTTAGATCCTAAACAAAATGCCTACATTCATTTGAGGTTTTAGGCCTCAGTCTGTTTACTGAATATAGTTTGGTTAATAATGTGGTGTTGACTATAAAAATACACAGGTGATGACATAAGATAACAAGCACAAATCTGTTGAGACAGGGAACAAATGCAGACCAGCATTCACTGTGCTGCTTTAAAAGTATCTCTAATCTGCACAGTCACACTCTACTTATCTCTTAAGGCCTGAAATTTGAAGATATTAGAATGTATTACCTGTAAAGTCTGAAAAAAAAGTTTTTTAGGCTTCCAACTCTGTCATCTGTATCACACATGACTAGCAGAATGGATGTAGCACAGTGATTTACTTCTCTGTGTGCTTGTAGACAGAGGTGGCAAAACATAGCTTCAAAAGCATAAACAAATACAAAACAAAGACTCAAATACAAACACAAATACAGACACTGAATGGTTAAAGGTGCCCTTGGTTTATTTTGTTTCTTTTTCCCTACAGAATATGGTTACAGCACTGTTGCAGTTTTACTTATTACTATTGGATCTATGTTTGGTACAACCCTCATTTATTTAACTCCTGTCAAGAAATCTATACACTCATTTTACAGCTGTTTGTTGGTTTGGCTGTTGGGACACTTTCTGGAGATGCATTGCTACACCTTATTCCTCAGGTAGGTAATACACATTTTTATGTTTTTAAGATCTTCCCACAAGCACTCACACACACACACAGTCACACACATGCACACACATTCACACACGGAGGAAAGTTTCATTTAAACCTGGCTAATGCTAATCTGATTAAAAACAAAGCTTTCCATGAAATCTATGAATCAACTATCAACATTCAAATTACATCTACGATTTGTAGTTCAGAGAGAAATTCCAAGTAGTAAGAAGCAGAATTCAATAAATGATTAATACAGAGAAAAGGTATCTGTTTTCACAAAAACAAACAAACAAACAAACAAAAAACTTTTCAGATAACCCACAAGTTGTGTGCAAGTCAGGTTCTCCAGACGTGTATGAAATGATTTCCTGAGGGAGATTCTTTAACACATTTTGGGAGAAATTGTTCAAATGTTCTACAAGGCATCAACAGTTCCCTCTGCAAATACTTCCAGAGATCCAGGGGCTCTCAGCCAAGTTAATACTGCTGCCTTAAACTGTATAATATGAATGGTACAATTTTTTCCTAAATTCATAGAATAAATTCTAAGCATGAAAAAAAGAACCACATTTTCCATTGTGTATTCATTTATTTTTGACTGAGTCTCCTCTGATATGACACAGCTGTTATAAGGAGACTTCCGCTGGTCGTGTAAAGAGATCTTCACACCTTCACTCAAGATTCTGGTCAAAATGTTCTCTGTACTCTATACATGATCTCTGGAAGATGGACTGAGAGAGTGGTTGGAGGAGGGCAATTCTCAGTGAACATCAGACAAATAATTTCCTTTAATAAACACCTTTTGAGTTTGAAAGTAGTCTCCACCATTTTAAAGTGATATATCCAGTAGCTTTTAAAGTGCCTCCTTGCAGAAGAGATGCAAAGAAAGGCTACTACACCCTTCCACTGCGGAAAAATGGAAGCATGCTCACCAGCAGAAAGCCTTATAGATTATTTTCAGAATGAAGTTTGCATCTGAAGACGACGCAAGTAACTTTTTAGACTGTAAAGATCAATATACTCCAAAAATATATACTCAAAAATGTATAAAAGACAATTTCATAAAACTGTTTCTGAAAATAACAGCTTTCAGCACTGAAAGATGATGAAGTGTAGTAGAAGCTCATGATAATTCATTTAATCCACCTACTATTCAGCTGATTAGCTCAAAGCCAATTTAAAGAGGTGGAAAATTTGGGGAAGAAATTGAATTAACACATGATCATTATTGTAGGAAAAGCACTTTGATTTTAAATGTTTTACTTTATCTCTTTTTTTAGACTCTTGGTTTGCATAAACATGAAGTACAAGAGGTAGAACATTTCTATGAGGGGAAAGAATATATATGGAAACTTTTGGGAATAATGGAGGAATTCATGGATTTTTTCTGATAGAAAAGTGTTTCTTTCTTTTGGTAACACCACGTGATCAGGTATAGTTTTGTACATTTTATCCTTTTACAAATCTTTTCCATTTAGAGATTCCACAGTTTGCAAAGTGTTAAGATGACTGTGGAAAGCAATTATCACTTGTATGAGTGAAATGAAGCTTTCTAAACTATTCCTACCGGACTGACCTTCAATTTCTATTTTGCTTTGCTCCATAGATTTTTATGCTCCATGAATGTGCTCCATATATTTGTAACTCAAAAAAGAAACCGTTAATTGAATGTGTTCTGTAAGCATACCTTATGGCTAGCAGTGGAACAGGAGAAGACTCTATGTCCATATGAAACAGTAACGATCATTTACTCTAGTCTAGGTTTGAAGAGGAGAAAGACATAGATGGAAGCACAAGATGCTTTAAAGAATGATATCTTAAATTTTCCAAATGGTTTTTGACCTCTATCCCAATGTTTTTGAGAATCCAATATAAATGTTGTGGTCAGTAGAACACAATCATTAATAATACCTCCCTGCTCAGTTCCATGCTTATGGTAATTCTGTTATTTTATTTCAGTGTGGCTGATGTCTGAAAATATAACTATGCACAAGGATAATGTAACACTGTGTGATGGCTCGTTAAGTTTCTCAGCATGGGAGACTATCTTAATGTCTCTTAAGAAGGCTAAGCCTTTGCTCGTTTTGTTTACAGAGAGTGTTTAATGACTGGCCTGATTTAGATATTTAATACTGAGTCCCTGATCCCACTATCTTTGAGTTGTCCATAAGAATATTATGCAAAATTAATAGAATGAGAATGTTTTGATAATAGTGATATTCAGTTTGGTAAAAAAATATTTACTTATGTTACATACTTGGAGAGAATTATGTATCATCATCCCACATTTTTTTTAAACACATATAAAAATATTTAAAATGTATAAACATTTAAACAATTTTAATCTTCAGCTTTAAGATGAAATAAATTTCAACAAAACATTATGGTCATTTATGATTTATTTGATTCAATTTTAATTATTTTTTTTATTTTATTTTTTAACCAAAAAACATTAGGAAATGCTGATGCCAACCAACAATCTTTTTTTAATAGTTGTTTTAAAAAATAATTCTTATAAATGCCAAACTTTCACAAAAGGCTGAGAAAGACTGCACCTGTGTTCACTGGGTTTCAGAACTAATTGCAAAGCATCTTCATTCAGCAGGGCTTTTCTTTAGTTAATGGACACTGGGAACATTCCCATGATCTTCCAGTGGAATCTGAGTTAAATGAACATTCAGGCAGAGGCAAATCTACTTCAACCATACAGTTGGTAGGTTACCGATGTGAAATACTTCCCTGATTTTATATTCTTCTTTCTCTGCTCCTCAAAAAAATGAACCAATACATGTAATAATCAATATATTTTCAGTCTTTATTGATTGTCTTTATTATGACATGATTGTCAGGAATCTATAGTTTTGAAGCTTTAGTCTTTATTGATTTGTCTTTATTATATGACATGATTGTCAGGAATCTATAGATTTTGAAGCTTATAATAACCTTTTACAGATACTTTTCAAACACAAAATTTTCCAATGACTTCTCTTAAGTGTGTTTCAGATTAATATAACAATACACTTCCCATACTACCTTTTGTTGAGAATTTGTACCAAATTCTTGAAGATTTCACTCCTCTCTTCTTTTCAAAATATGCTGTATATAAGGGCAGACTCTCCCATTGGAAAAACTTCAGGATTTTCTGCAGTGAGAGCTAAGTTTACAATTACTGAACAGAGGAAATCTTGGAATGTTCTTGAATATTTTTCCACAAATTTGAAGAGTAATACAAACAAGCTGGATATCTGGGAAGAGTGCTTGCCTATAAGAAATTACGTAATTTCCTCTCCATCTGTGGAGAGTGTATGGACAGATGTATCTTTGCAAAGTAAAGTGACTCATACCTTTTAACCTGTTTTCTCTTTTTCCAACCAACCTCTTCAGTTTATATGTAATACTTAGATGCATAGGTTTCTGCTTATTTAAGTCAAAGATCATCCATAGCGTGAACTCCATTTTAACAAAGCACTTGTGATGGGTAAGAGTCTCATATCTCTGAAACATGGTTGGGAAATTGTCAAGTGAATGCAGAGCAAACGTCCTAGAGAAGAATGTTTACTAATTTGTGAGCCCTGTCATAGCTTCCTGTTTATGGTAATGAACAATCTAGTCATTCCTTTCAGCTGCAAGATCAACTTTAAGTTATGTATATCACATGAACTAGCCTGACTTAGCTAGTTTGTGCAAGAGCAGCCAATTTTTCAGAACCATGTGAGTAACAGTAAGAAAAACACTGATCGACTAAGAAAAGCTTATAAATCCTTCAGGTCAGTGATTAGTCTTGCAGTTTTGACTCAGAGTTCAAAGAAGTGGCATGTGATAAATATTATAGGAGAAGTGGAACAATTACTGGAATTCATACGACTGGCTGCAATCATGGGAATTGAAGACTTTTATTTTTCCTTTAAAATCTAGAATTTAAAAAACAAATCCTTTCCTTTCCCTCCTCATGCCTCTACAGCACAAATCCCACTTCTCAACCAAGCTAATACCAGCCAAGAAACATGTCCTGTTTTGCAGCCAGTACGCATCTCAGCTATAGTTTTTGGAGTGCTGCTTGCTGACCCTAACAAAGCACTCTTCTGTGCTGTTGTTGACTCTTCGCTGGCCGCCACAGTAGCTTTAACAAGCTTTTTTTTTTTTTTTTTTTTGGGGGGGGGATGGGGGAAGAGAGAAGATAGTGATTAGAAATTCTTTTTTTTTTTTTTTTTTTCTACTTTCAGACAAATAATTTTTGGTGTATCTCACCCTTATACAAATCTAATAATTTCTGTAGTCAGAAAGAAAAGCCCCAGTAAGCTAAGGGGTCAGAGAGAGAGATTCCTCACGTTCTTACTTCTCTTCCGACAGTTGCAGTCTCTCAGTCTCTGTTAATTAAACATTAGGGCTGATGCATCAGATTAACTGTCTGGGGTAAGGACAAAACTACTGGCTCTTTCCTCATGTGAAATAAGGCTAATTTTCATTCCTCACAGTGGACTGTACTCATGAGCTATTATGCCTGGCCAGGGAAGCCCGGTGCCAAGACAGAGCCAAACTGAAAGGCCAAGAGGCAGGGCACTGGATATTGCGCCACTATGAAGGGAAAAAAAAAAAAGTATCCCCCCCCCCCTTTATTTTTTTCCCTATTTTCTGGAAGTGTTTCAAGAGTTCTGTTTGATGGAACAGTTTTCAGTCTCAATGTAAACAAAACACATCCTGATGGACTACAGTTTAATAATTGCATATGCTGCATTTTCTGCTTTTAAAATAAAAAGCCTTACAAGCAACAGGAAGAGCAGGGAAGGAGGACTCAGCTACAGTACTTGCAGCTATTGTGAAACCTACCTATGATCATCTTTTTTAGTCTCGTGTTTCACAGAGCAAATGTGAAGAATATGGAACACCAAGGGTATTCTGGTATATACACATTTTTCCTTGGAAATCCTATAGACACACTATCCACCAGAAAACTACAATCATCCTGTTATGACAAAATTGAAAGATAAAGTTTGAATTATTATGTTCTTTTTAGTTCTGCATTTGGCTTGGATTTTTGTGTATTCAAGCAGAAATGTGATTTTTGGGGGTTACAACAGTGCCTATGAATGTCTTTCTTCTTACCTCAATTAGACTGTAATCTTTTCTGATCAAGGGAGGTTTCTTTTTTATGTTTCTGCAGTATCAATCACACTGCCAGCACTCAAAATAATCCTAATTGTATCTATGCAAAAAGCAGCAGCTATCTTTATATCAAAATGCATGAATATATTTGATATTTTCCTATATTTGTAGCAGCAGCTGGAAGAGCCCCTTAACACTGATCATCTTTTCCTTTTTATTAGAGAAGCCCAGAAGATTCTGAGTCTACTGAAGTTCCTCCAGACAATAAGGTGATCAGCACAAAAAGTTAGTATCAACAAAAAGGCTAGGCAAGCAATAAGAGAAGTCTTAAGACCTAAGATGGAATTAAAATTGTGAAGTTGGCTTAGCTCAGTGTTTGCTATGTGCTACATCACCACATCTGATGGTGCTTGGCTACATAATTAAATCTCTGCTTAAAGACCTTTACAGCTGCCAACTCTGTAATTGTGAAGTTCATTAATCTTATAATGCCCATGCTTTAGTGTTTGTTTACTCATTGTTCCAAACTATTTTTTCTAAATCCTTTGCTTAAAAAGAAACATTCAAAATTTAATATAAACCAAATATTTATAATTGCAAACTTTGATAGGGCCCTTACTTTTAAAGGTAGTGTAATTATTGTGTTTCCTTTCCTTTCCTCCTTTCCTTTCCTTTCCTTTCCTTTTCCTTTCCTTCCTTTCCTTTTTTTTTTTTTTTTTTTTTCCTGCTCATTATACTAATATAATCCTGCTTCCTTCTTCTTTTACATGGTAAAGCAAATAGCCCCTTTAAACCAGAAGCGATTTATTACACGTATAGGATTCTGCACAGGCTGGCTCTCTGGCTCTGTTTTAGGACAACCTGTGTTCTTCAGAGAGCTTCAAAGTAATTCTTATATTCCTTGCTTTGGTGGTATCGATAAGTATTTGCTTTAAACTCTTATTCAAAACTTTAAAAGCATTGGTGGTAGTCCTGCACCTATTAGCTTTATGAAAATTATGGAAGACAATTGCTATGAGTATCAATCCTCTTATTTAAGCAGAGAAATAAAGTTAGGATTGTTTAAGAAGAGGCTTTGTAGAAATAGTTATGGTAATAATTTGATAGTTAATAGTTACAGTTGCAGCAACATAATTCAGGGGAGATAATTGCTAGTAGCAAAGTTGCTTTAAAATAGGCTGAAAGTAAATGAAGAAAAGCGTTCAGATTTGTTTATATGTGAATCTTCTTAACTTTCAGTCAAGTAAGTTCACGATGCTTACATTTGCAATTGCTCCATCATGTTAACCTGACCCCTTTGTTATATTATAGACAACACACTGGAATGAGTTCCAGTAATTATACTACTTTTTCAACAATCACCTACTTGAGTAAAAGAGACTAACATCTCAGGGCAGACCCTGATTTCGTCTTCACCAGTGCTTATTACAAGTCACAAACTTAATGTAGTGCAGCAATCTATTACTTCTCTGTAACTCATGTTCTGCACTATTGATTATAAACTGCCTATAGTGTTTAGAAAGAACTGTGCAAACTGGGGACATCCATGTCTGGCTCTGTAAGCTGGCAGGAAAATCTAACAAGCCTGCCAATTTTTCTGAACCCGCAGAGCTCCCAGGCAACTGGGCAGGATTTTCTGAATACAGTTGTTAGGCTTTTATGTGCAGTGTGTTGGTTTTTCTTTTCTTTTCTTTTCTTTTCTTTTTTTTTTTTTTTTTTTGTTATTATTTTTTATAATAGTCTGAAAGCTTCAGTTCTAGCCAGTTTGTGTAAGAAAAACATCTCCCCCATCACCATAAAATGGTCATCTCTGGAAAAATATTACTGAAGTAAAACCTTGTAATAACAATACTCAGATGGTTCTGCATACCTCCTTAGACTGTCATATTATGTCTGTGTGGGGCCAGGAAAAAACATGATGCTTAAGGTCCAAATTGTGACCCTGCTTTTTCAGTCATAAAAGCAACCCTCTGCAAAGTGTACTGTCTATTCTGCATAGAAGTAAGGTGGATGAGTTTCCTGGGAGGCATTTTCTAATGCCCTGCTTTTACGATTGTGTATACAATAGTGGAGCCTATGAAATATGTTGCAAAGCCTAGACATTGAGCCTAAATATTGAGCTTCATTGCTACTTGAAGAGATAAAATCCCTCGTCATGAATCTGCTCAGCATGCTACCCAGCTGTCTGGATTACAGGCTAGACAGAGAGACTGTCCAATTCCCTAGCTTGATTTCAGTACTTGTATCACCAGTAGCGCCGTTCCTCTCAAGAAGTCTGGTTTGATGTCATGAGCATCAAATGTGCTGTTCCACCCTAAGCTCACAGAACAGTGTGGGAAGGAAAAACAGCCATCTGCGTCCAAGAGTGATGCTGTAGACAGGAATACTATGAGCATAACTGCTATTAATTGATTGGAACAAAAGTTAGAAATGAACATGCTGTGACACTGAGCTAATAGTGACACTCTGGGGCTTATTGCCTTTCATCTCTATTTTTCCACTTAATACGATCTCATAAAAACAGACCCTGAAAATATAACTCATTATTAAAATGCTTCACAGTATCAAAATGATCAGCTGCATGAGACTTCATCTTAATTGCAGCTGTGCAATTCTGAGAGTGATGGTGGAAAACCTCCCAGTTTTAAGGAAAAAAATATTCTAGGATGCAGGAAAACTTGTGTGAATTTCATCAACCAAAAAAAGAGTATGGAAACCCTTAGGGTTTATCATAAAATTGGACTCAAACTGAACTCTAGCTTTTTGTCTAAAGAGTTGACCTAAAAAAAAAAAGTTAAAAAAAAATCTTCCTGGTATTTTAATCTCTAAATTATTCTACAATCTCTTTTTTCATTTCAAGTGTATTGAAGGAAGTATAATTTCAAGGACAGAACAGACAAGCACTATTGTCTTCTAACTGTTGTGACTTTTCATGATGTTATATGTGAATTCATAAATAAATAAATAAATAAATTTTAACCTAGCAAAAATTACAATACTTTTTATGTTTAAACTTCTGGGCTTTTTTTGTTGTTTGATTTTTTTTCCTTTTTCCTAGGTAAGAAAATTAGCTTGTTAGCAATAATGGTTCTGGTAGGTGACAGTCTTCACAATTTTGCTGATGGCTTGGTAATAGGAGCAGCTTTCTCATCCTCAACAGAAACAGGTGTGACAACAACTATTGCTATTTTATGCCATGAAATTCCTCATGAAATGGGTAAGAAATATATATGTGTATTTTTCCTATTTCCTGATTGACTTTGTAGTTACAACTTTTCCACAGAATTCTTTCCTGTATGACATCAGTAGAAATTGCTTATAACGTCATGAACTTTAGTGGGTGAGGTGGAACGTATCAGATGGGTATATGAAGAAGTTATGTACTTCTCTTTCCCCTTCACAAAAAGGAGACTTCTGCCATAAATATTGGCTACCATCTCATCTCACCTTCTTCAGATGTAAATGGTGTCAGATCAGAGTGGCCCTTTATTCTCATGTGTATAGAAACAAAAAAATAGGAAGTTGTGAGAAAGAGCCATGTGTGCAAAAACGGGCATTCCTGACACAAGGGCCTATCTGAGTTTTAATATGCAGCAGCAGAGCTATTTAACAATGCAACCTTCATGCTACCCTCATTCCTGCTACTAATCAAGAATCACAAGATAATAAAAGAAGATGTATGATCTATTTTACTAGCAGACAGGACAGTAAGATAGTTCTATTGAAAAAATTCCCCAATTATCGCCTTATTGTAAATCTTTCAGTATGGCTGAAGTTGTTCCTGACGTTGTGATGATTAACATACATATAATGGCAAGACTGAGTTGAGAACTTTAGGTTCAGCTTCCTTCCCTCCTTCCCTCCTTCCCTCCTTCCTTCCCTCCCTCTTTCCTTCCCTCCTTCCTTCTGGAGATTTCTTTTGCTGTCTCTGTAGAAAACTTCCCCAAACAAAAAGGTGGGATGGGGAAATCTTGTAAAACTGGTAACTCTTGTTCAAATTTCAAAGAAAATGTAAAAGTACTGAATACCTAACTCCAAAGCCAGACTTTAATTCTGGTGCAATGGTACCACAGTGTCTAAGTCATATTTCCACATGGATAGAGAAGAATTTTTAAAATTTATTGCTGTGGGCCTCTTATAAGATCATTTATTTTAGAAGGAAAAATATGTGATAGGATTCTGATGTACAGTTTAAAAAATCTAAAATCAGTGCAATTGAACTCAATCTGGAATCAGACGGAAATAGTTTTTTCTGACTTGCAGCACCTGTAAAACATTCAAAGACCTTGTAAATATACTCACATGATTTTAACTGGCAAGTTCCCAATCAAGAAAGATTTAGAAACTCTGGGAAAGCATGTGACTTCACTTTTGCATGTATCCAAGTTGGAAATATCACAGAACATCGAGAACTAACAGAAGCCACTCCTGTATACTGTATGCTATCTTTAGGAACAGCTAAACAAATACAAATTATTGTTATTTTTTTTGATATAGGTTGAGTTTATAACCAATTCTATAGAAATCTAAGGGCAGTCCTCCATCCTTCACTGTCTTCTTTGTACATATCTTAATTATTTTACTTCATGTTTTATTACAAAGAATCCTACAAATACATTTATCAGCTAAATAATAATTTTTCTGTCTTCTTTTTTCTCTGTGCAGGAGATTTTGCTGTGCTACTAAGTACTGGGCTCCCCACAAAGATTGCAATTTTGATGAATTTTATAAGTGCACTAACAGCATTCTTAGGGCTTTATATTGGCCTTTCTGTTTCAACTGACCCATGCATTCAAAACTGGATTTTTACAGTTACCGCTGGAATGTTCTTGTATTTATCTTTAGCAGAAATGGTGAGAAATTCTGTCTATTGTTATACTTTCTTTTTGACATATCCACATTACAGATGAGTGTCAGATGAACTTAGAGGGAAAAAATATTCATATAGGCTTCTTGGGAAGAACACATTTGCCATGTACGTGTACAGTGCTTAGATCAATGGTCTGGTTTTATTTGGTGTCACTGCCATTACAGGTGTGATTAGTAATAAAAAGGTGAAATAAAGGCTATAAAGAGAGTAACATATGAGAAAGGCATAGAGGACTTTTAAAAGAGGATTTATATATTGATATAAATCAATATATATTTAGGTCTGGAAGAATTGCTTAAAGATGACTTAACATTAAAAAAAATTGAACCTGCAGGGGGTTTTTTTGCTTTTTTTTTTGTTGTTTTTGTTTTTAAATCTTGAATAATTTGGTTATATTTGGTTACATTTTCTTGTTACTTTTTTTTTTCTCTGTATATTCTTCATCCATTACTTCAAGATGAATTTGCAGTTTCTGAACTAAAATACAAGATGCTTAACCTGTGCTCTCTGTGGCCTGCCCTTCTATCTCAGAGAGGTTTGGATGAGTTCCTAAGCAATTAAAAACCTATTATATTGTCTATTTTTTCATATTTTCCATCATTTTTTATAATCCCAGTTCAATAGCAATGATCTAACTATAGAAAAATAAAATATGAAGACAAAAAAAATTGGGAGAGAGAATTGGGAGAGAGAGGTCTAAGGGCTGTGCAAGAACATAGTGGAGTCACTCGTCTCAGGACACATAATTTATTGAAGAGATGCCTAAACGTTACACTCATAATAACACAGAACTTAATTACCTTGCCAGATTATTATAATTTTAAGTGTCACATGGCTCTTTAACTAATGTATGTTAAGATAAAATTGTTTTCAAGCTTCTGAACAAAGACTGAGTATATTGAGTCATTAGGTCCAGAGGTTGAAAAAAAAAAAAAAAGGTTTCTCTCCTCATAAACTGTTACCACGCCTTTCCCAAATCTGGCTGTCTCTGTTTTGTTTACTACCACCCCGCACCCCATGCCTATGATATCATTTGCCAGGTTCAGGAATTATACTTGAAACCTCATATGCCACGTCAGTATTATAACCCATTAAAAAATCTACTTGTAATCATTGGCCTTAGACCTTGAGTGCTTTATAGTCCATTTTTTCCTACTGTAACATAAGTAATGTGAATATAAAATGCTCCTAAGAGTTTATGAGGGAATGCCTGAGGATTGTGGATGTGTCAACTGTCCTGACTGAGGCAGTGAATAACAGACAAGAACATTGTGTACCAAGATACCATTGTGTATCTTCTTCTGACACAGAGAAATTTGGAGGTGAGGGTGCCTTCCTATTGAATAATAGGCACGGATTTATTAACATGGTTAAGGACTTAGTCATATCTTTCCTTCAGAGAAGGATCAGGAGGATCAAGCTCCTAGAACAACACCACATTTTTTCCCGAGTCTTCAAAGCAATGTGCCAGCTGTAAAGCCCAAGAAAATACACAAATTTATGCAGAAAGAGGGTGCACGTTTTTTTCTTGTTCTCAGCTCAACACTGTAACCTTGTTCTTGATGTGAGGAGAAGGAGAAAGAGAGAAAGAGAAAGATCTTACTTCCCTCACCTCCCTGCTATGAACAGTAGGGTTTCCAATCAGTTTTTCTCTGCATTTTGTCAAAAGAACTGCCATTGGGTTGCTCATCTGTTTGCCAAAAGTGCAAGTACTAAGTATCACAGATATTATTTTATTTCAAAAGATTCCTGTAGCATGGCAGGAATCTATAGATCTGAAAAATTTCATGTGTTTGTATTGTACATCTCAAAAGATAATCAGCCACGCTTTATATATTTTTCAATTTTCTGCATGCAAATAACTTTCATTCTCCGTTGCATTCTCATCTACAAACAGCAATCATCAATGTTCCTTCCAAAGGTGTACAAATACTTAAGGGTGTGCAAAGCATAACTATAATTTTCAGAATTTGTTTTATGGACTTTCACATACTTCCTGTGTTAGTTAAATAAGACTGAACAGTTTCACTGATCTCTGCATTGTGGAACATTGAGGGATATGAGATGGAGGTTCAGTCACAAGACAGCACTGTGAGATTGCTGCACAATCAAGCTTGTACAAAACTACTTTTGTGCTTAACTAAATATTTTTCATTCCTAAAAATGGCATTCTAGCTTCATTAATAAGCAGCATAGACTAATCATTTTAAAAATCTGAGGGGAAGGACAATGGATAAAATGATTTATAGCCTTCATCATTTTTCCCCAAGGAATTTTGCAAAATTTTTCATCTTCATAGCAATTAGGGAAGGCAGAAGGGAGGAATATTTTGATTTGCAAATGTGTATGCACAGGTGAAATATTACAATGTGAACTGATTGTTGGCTTCAAGATATCCATGTAAGTAAAAACCCGTAATACCATGTCTTTAGATTCTGTTTAACCAAAATTAAATCCCCTGAAAAGCAGCTTTTTATGAAAAGTATAGTGAGATTTTTGTGCTTGCCCTCTGTTTAGAGGTCATAACTATAATCATATCATTGCACAATTTCCAAAGATCCTTTCATCGAAAGCATATATTTTCTTTAACATTCATTTAATCTGAAACAAAACTTGAGATATCAATACATGGAGCGGAACAGACCAACTCACTCCTAATGAATTGTTTCTTTGATAAAATGTCCTCTTTTCCTCTTGAGAAACAAACCTGCAAATCCTTAATCAGCCTTTTAAATGAGTATCTATGAAGTAACCATTATGGATAAATATTTATGAATTCACCTGCATTGTATTAAACCCTAAGGACTGGGAGATAATTTCTGAGTGATTGTTCAAATCCTATAGGCTTATATGGTTACTGACCAAAAAAAACTTACTGTCTAATTTGAAAGGTGGAAGATAGAAGCAAGAAAGAGAATAAAGGTATCAAAAAAATGTGAGCTAGCCAACCACTCCCTGCCTGAGGCACCTAACTGAAGTTTTCTCTGACTAACCTTAAACTTATCTTTTGGATTTTGGAGACAAAGGGGTATTTTTAAAGAGGCTTATTGTGCTGGTGTGGCACAACAGCACAGCCATACCATTTGTGGCACAACATCACAGCCATACCATATGTGCCCCAGCTTGGTAGAACTCGTGTTTAACCAGCCCACGGCTTAGAGCCCTCATACCTTCAGTCAGCATGGTGCTTACTAATTCTTCCTGTACTCATGATAAAAATATAAGCTGAAGTAGGAATAGAGTAGTCCTTCAGTTAACAGTAACTTTTTGGCCTCCAACAGACTTCAAGCATTTGCAAGTGTGATGGCATCCAACAGCTTGGTTATGGTGCTATTAAATTCTGGTGTTGCGCACCTGCCAATGGAATAGCCTTATGCTTCCCAACTGGAAGCATTTCCCTGCTGTGCCACATGCATTCTGTGCATGCAAGTTCACAAAGAGTAGGGGAACCATCACTGATACTGTGGCAGCAGTTAGCTTTTATTTTCAAAGAGATAAGCAGGGATGTCACACTAGGTAAAGCTATAAAAATGATCTGTGCATTTTTTAAGAAGCATATAGGTTAAGTAGAGGGAGTAGAGATCTGCACTGGACACAGGAATGGTACTGCCTGCAGAGAATTCCTTTTTAAAACTTTCTTAGCAACCTATTTTGCCATGTGTATACCATAAGTCAGCAGTGACACCAATAAGAGAAAATAGTGGCTTTTGCAGTGGAAGGGGGAAAAGTTTTCTCTTGTACATGGTCAGAGAACTTGTTCATCTATGTGCTGGGGAAGAAGGTAAAATAGACTGATTATAAAGATAAATTAGAAAGAACAAAGGTCTGGACTGAAAGCCTGGATTCAGGCCTAAGCTGTAATTAACCGTTTTTATTTATATACAAAACAAAAACCACATGCTCTGAACACTTACAAGATGACAGTTCAGATTTTGATTTACATCAGAATTCTGAGGTGTTTACATTTGCTCTAGGTTAAATGCTTCTGAAGCCCCTTAAATATAAATTAAATATAACTGCACGAGTTTTTAAAATGCAGATTTGTACCATAATTTAAACTGCTGCCCAGTAGTTGCAAAGATTTAGGGCTTCTGGGTTTGCCTGTTATTTTTATGCAAAATGTTAAAGTGTGGGCAGATTTTTCACTCTAAAGCCTTCATTTGGGCCCATATCAACTTCCAAAGAAAGAGGAGTGCCAAAGAAGCAGATCCAGAGACCCCACTCTGACAGAGGGAAGGACGAGCATAACAGCAAATAGGTGTAAATGTGCCCCATCAGCCTCCTTGCTCAGCACCACTCCACTGTCTCCCAGTGGCTGATGCTGTTACAGCGTGTGTGAGGAGGCTCTAAAAGAGCAAACAAAATAAGTGGCTTCATTCCAGCACAGGCTGTGAGTGGAGCAGGAAGGCAAAGCAATGGGAAAGTGCCAGGACAAGTCACTCAATTTTTTGCATATTTTAATTTGTTTTGAAGTTCTCAAAAAAATAGACAAAAACAAACAAACAACAACAACAAAATAAAAATTAAAAAGTGCAGTGCCAGGCAATTACTCTATCTTTATTTCCAAAATGGATGTGAAAATAGCAGCAGTTGTTAGTATCTCCCCTGGTGTCCACAATACACAATGCATGAATACTAAGAGAGTCTGAGCCTGAGGCATTATTTTCACAGGCTCTATTGAGACATACATTTTGTTTAAAACTTTGATAAAAGATCATGTAGGGTGGAAGGTCAACATGTAAGTAGCTTCTAATATGATTATAAACAGCTGCTGCTCTTTTACTTGATTTAAAACTTTCATAGAAAAATATTAAAGGTATTTACTTTCCAGCATATTAAAAAAAAAATAACCTGTTTTCTACTTATGTACTTACCAAAGCCCAAGTAAATAGGAGCGCTGCCAGTTATTTCAGCGAGAGCAGGATTGACCCTATATATAGGACAGAAACAAAATAACTCAAACTAGTTTATTTCCACAAAAGGGAATCACTAATTTTACTAAATAAGCATTTCCTTACAGACAGCTGTATAAAATTACTAAGAACTATTGAGAAGTTAAGAAATTTTGGAATCTCATTTATATTTCTTTTTGGTATTAGTAAAAGAACCAAAATGGGTAGAATTTTATTAATTTAAATATTTCACAGTCAAGATCTGTGTCATTACAACGTACAGAACATGCAACAGATTAATAGCTATATTCAGAAACACAGTATTTTGAAACTTTTTCTAATGAAGTTTGTCATGTTTTCCCATAAGACTTTTTTTCCCAGAGATGAATATATCTGGCTCTCATTCTGGTGTCTTATTCTTTTTTTAGCTTCCTGAAATGACTCATATTCAGACACGGCGACCCTGGTTGATGTTTCTCCTACAGAACCTTGGATTACTATTAGGCTGGCTCTGCCTCTTACTTTTGGCTATATATGAACAGAAAATTAAAATATGAATTTTCCATCAGAAATCTTGAAGTACCACTTACGACAGTGGATAGCATTATTCACAGTTGTGTCATGTCTGTTATAGTGATATATAAATTAAGTTGTTGGGATTTTTATATCTGAACAGTAGATAACTATTTTACTTTATTAACTTATTGTTCAGATGATTTTTTTTGTAGACATGAATGTTTAGAATTATATTTTATTTGTTACTGAGTTTACCAGATCCCATGCTCAAACTCACAGGAGCTTTTGATTAGTTTTTATTGAGACTGTTCTAGTTGAATGCTCTAAGTGATCTCTGCCAGTCTGATTGAAGAAAGAATAAAACACTTTTATATGCAATAATTAAAGTGGACTAACCATATTTGCATAATTTGAAACAGAAAAGTTTGTTGCCTCATAGGAATAAATGTATTTACATAAAACTAAAAAGTATAACAAAACTAAACTGTTAAATGCATACAGCAATCTCTTTATAGTATATTCATTATTTATTTTGCCAGCATAATGATCCTTGTTAGTCGTAAATCACTGGTCCACTGTAGTAGGTAGAAAATGATGAGTGTAAGTGCTTTTCTGACTGTCGCATAGTTTGTCATACACATGATGGAATTGTGACAGTCAAGCACTGGACCATAATAATTGTCATAGTAACCACCTTCTGCTCCCACTCCTGACAGATGTTTGAGAAATATTATAAGAAAAGTTGAAAGGATTTCTTCCCCAATATCCCTTCCAGCCTTCTCAAATCAAGGGATTCCTTGAGCCAGATGTTGCTTTTGAGCCATCATGTTTAATAAACACCAATAGTGCCTTCCAGCCAGCAATTAGCTTATTCATACAAATGCGATGTGCATTGTGCAAAGAACTTTTTCAGTTGTCTAAAGTGTATATAGTTTTGCTCTCTTAGGGTCTGACTCCTTCTGAGTGATTTTTGTGTAATTAGTCCTCTTGATTTCATGGGAATTCTGCATAAGTTACAGATGACTCATTTAATTTTGTGTTACAGAATCAAGCCTGAAACAAATATACAGATTATGTCCTGATTCTGAGGTGCTGAGCAGCTTCCAGGAGGTACTGAGCAGCACTCAGCTCTGTGATTTCTATTACCAAGATGCTGTCATTTTTTGGCATAAGGAATCCTCCCCTACCTAATTTATGCTTTTATAGGAGAGTTGAGGCGCATTTTTTCTCCCTTCTCTCATGTGTGTTAATAAGGAGAGCAAGTTACAGAACAAACATATTCTTTATGCAAACAGGTGCATACTTTTCTTCCTTGTCTTAATTAACTTTGAAAAACAGCTACATTATGATACTTTTCACTTCTCAAAATGTTTTGTGCATGTATTTCGCAACTTCTACTGAAGGTACAATTATTCCCATATTACAGAGATCAGACTCTATATTAGAGCAGTATCAGTTCTCAAAGGCTTCATGGGTACCACACTACCTTAACATCAAAATTTAAAATGAAAATAAGTGTGATTTTTAGTGTTTAGAACAGCCTAGGTTCATGGGCTTGTGGACTCCTGGTCCTCCACAGGCCACCCTTAGATCATTTTAAAGGTAGCTATGTACTCATTTTCAGTGCCTGTAAATTATGGGAATCTCTAGCAAATACCCCAATGCACATCTAAGTGTACATATACATACCTTCAAAAACCTCGTCACAAACAATTTATCCAAGGTCACACAGGAAGTTTCTATCTGGCTAGGGAAATGAACCAAGCTGTTTAAAGTCCCAAAGTAAAATACAAACCTGTTTTATGTAGGTGTGCAAATATTATGACTGCTTTTTTCTGTGGGTTTAACTTTGAAAGCTGCCTCGTCAGCTGAGAAGTCCTAGATGATGCTTCTCTTTTCAAAGGTTTCATTTTTCAGGAGTTTGTGCTTGTTTTTAGGAAGGTAAGATTTTTTTTTTTTTTAATGTTTTTCCAGTATTTCATCTGTTTGTATTGGCACGAATTCAATGACCTTCAGCTGTGGCAGTCAATTCAAGCAATAGAAGGACACCACTGAACGTAAGCAAAATCTATTCTTGTATCAGATGGTGCAAATGAATATTGGAAACTTGTTATTTCAAAGAGCAGAGCTACTGTACTTTGTTTATATATGCTTAATGCTCACTACAACAGGAAACAAGATTACCGACATGATCATGTTTTGGCAATATTATTATATTCTGAAATATTTTTTTATCATCAATGTGTCAGAGAGAGGGCAAGTAATTTCTGGCACTGTGTTCTTTGAAGTTGCATACAAGCATAAGTTCACGTCCTGACATGATCTGTGAGCATACTGCATTTGCATCAACCCATTCAGAAAATACTATCTTTTGGCTACATATATATTTATCATATTTTTTTCATCACACTAAACAAGCAAGTGTATTCATACAGCTTCCGCCTCATGCACAAATGCATCAATCAGAATGCCAGTTACTCTATTTCTGCTGCAGAGTTGTCCTGTTTCTGTGGTGTTTATCAGTACGTGAGCAATTCAGTCACCATTTTGACTTGGTACCAAGTCTGAATACCCAGTCTCATTAGCCCATAGACGTTTGAATTCTTACGGTACCTATGAGAGAACTTGTGCTTCTGCTTAAAGTTGGTTACTCTGCTTTAATTCTCCTGGCATTAGTATGTTTAAAATTGGATACTGAAGAAGGAGCATTACCAGACATAAAGCAAAACTAGACTGTATTTCAGGAACAATGCATTTTACAGGGTATTGGAAACTATTTTATAGGTCACTGAATTTGAAAACTAGATAAATTTAAATCTGAAGGATTCATCTTTTTGTCAATGTTCTCTGGAAAGCCCAAGAAAAAAGAGAGAAGAATATGGTTCTGTGTCCTCGCAAGAGGGAAGGTGGTACAAAAGTATTCCTATGATGCATTCTCTTTTTGTTTGTTTTAAATACTGTAGAGTTTATTCATACAGATTTCAAACAAGGCTCTATTTAAAGCCAGATATTTCTTTCTGTTCCTCCAAACCTAACAGACAGAGAGCATAATATGCCAATGTTTTCATTGAGTCAAATCCTGAGTAAGGGCTGCAGAACTTCATCACTTGCAGCCTCTAAATCATGGCTGGGTATCTCTCTAAGAGGCATGCAATTACTCAAACAGATGTTATGTGCTTGATGGAGAGATTACTTGGTGAGGTTTTACAGCCTGTCAGGCAGTTCTGACTAGATAATCATAATGTTCCTTTGAAACCGTAAAATATATGAATCTATAGATACAGGATTTTTTCTGCAAGAAGAGGGTTAGTATTTCTCTCTTTCATCTATTCTTAGTTTTCAGACACTTTCATGATGAAAATGAGAGAAAAAGGAAGGTTGAAGGAATTTGTTTGCTACAGTATCTTTTCCTGGAAGTTAAGCGGTAGAAGGCCTCATAAAAAATGCTTCCAACTCCAAACTATAAGGGATCCTAAGCATAAGAGAGTTGACTTTGTACCTCTCTTTTTTTGTATATGTTACACATTGTCCAGTGACTCTTAAGATAAATAGTACCTTCTTTGCAGCCAGCTATCCCAATGCCCTTAGAAAGTTTCTGGAGCTCATCTGCATGTTTTAAATACTGCCGTCTATTCTGCTGTTGTATTTTATGCTTTAAACAGGAAGGTGGCATTTCTCCAGATACAAAAAAATGCCTTTTTAATGTAGGAGAACATGGTTGGTTTTGAAACAGCAACCCACCCTTAGCAAATATATTTGGACTGTTTTTCTTTCACTTTGCCATTGCATTGGAGAATGTGTATTATCATTGTAACAATGTTTGGCCTGCATCTGGAAACCAACAACAGGTTTACACCAAAGTGAGGATTAGGGCTGATAATTTTATAATAAGGGATTACTTTGTCAATGTTATTAGCTTCTCTTGCTTTACCGTAACCTGTTGTCAAGTCTTATCTTAAAAATAAGCTGCCTTCTATTGTGATTGCAGCCTTAGGAATGTGACTGCAGAAAATACAAGCAGTAGTTACACAATGGCTTTAATCAAAACAAAAACTCCTGTAATTTATTTTGCTAGGGCCACCTTCATTCCATTCTCCCCAGAGAAGCAAAAGATCCACATGCAGCACTGCTGCCGCGGGTCACGCAGGGGAACGTAAGAAGTGCCTTCTTCCTTTTATGTCTCTGATAACGGTCCGGAGCACAACGGGAGATGCTGTATAGCAGCCCCATCGTATTGAAGTCACTGCCAAGCTCCCATCGCCGGCAGCGCAGAACAACATCCTGGAGCTGGTGGGGGTGCGGGAATTGCAGAGGGCCGGCGCTGCTTCCTCTGCAGAGATGACAGGAGACAGAGCAGGCAGGGTAGCTCTGCAGCTCTCCGAGAGGCCTTCCTGCAGCTCCCCCGTACCGCAGCAGGCATTTTGACGGCTGCAGAGAAAGGATCAAAGGTTTTATAGCTGTCTCTGCAGCGTCCTGAAGGGACTCACTTCAGGGCAAATTCTCAGACGGTACGTGTAGTCTTGGCTTTGGGTGCCAAGGATATCGTGAAAGTGATCTGGCTGATAACCCTGTGAGCGCAGGCTCGGGCTGTGCACTCCACAGCACCCCAGTGATCCAGAGCTGTAGACATGTCTGTATGTGACATCATTTTCATCCCACTGAAGCTGGCTTGGGAACCCTTCCTCATCCTTTTCCCAGGGGCCAGCAGAGACTATCCTGGCCTATCCCATGACAGAGAGGAGGTGGGTATAAGTGACTAGAGTAGGCGATTATTGTGACATATCTCAGTCTTAATTTAAGACCACAGTAATTTCTGCTCTCTTTTCATGGCCTCTACACTGAAGTGGAATCATCAGGACAACTGGTCTGTTGGGTAGGTGCCCAGGTTGCCCTCACCAAGGTAGGTGGTGGGCAAGCAGCACCCATGTCCCAGGCCAGACAACTGTTTCAGGGTATCCCAGGTGTCTCTGTCATTGCCTACCAGACATGATATCCACCGGCACACCACCTCTCACAAAAACTCTTTTTGGCTTCTCTGGCAAGGACTTTCTAGAATTTGCCATATCACCTGCTTGTCTCTGGTATGCAAATATCACAATCCATAAAATAGTCCTATATATGTGCTCTTACCTGTCATTCTCTTTCAGCATCCATACTGATGGTTTTGTAGCTATGTGTTGCAAATACTTGTGACTTCTGAAATTCAGAAAGAGCAACACAACACTGGAAATTTCACTGAGACCTATGCAGAAGTAGAGATTATTATCTACACCATGGTGCCAGCAATTTTATTCTTCTTATTCTAGAGACACTGCTATGAGCACTAGACATAAGGACAAGTCCTTCTTTTGTATCCATGCTGAAGTGTGTTGGTTTAGTCTTGGTGGTCTTGGGTGGTTTTATCGATAGCAACTGTACTGTGTCCTCATTTCAGGACTTCAAAGTCATCTTCATATTTCTGTGCAAATGTTTAGTTTTAGCTCTGGAGCAAGAGCACACCTACTTTCTGGATGCTGTCCTAATCCAAAAGGGTATGGGCATTGCATTTGTGAAGTTCACACACAGAAGTCGTCTATATGCATGCTACAGCAGTTCAAAAGCAAGCAGCTGTAATCATCAGCAAGTTCAGAAGGGCATAACTGGACAGTATACGTCTGTTTGATATGTCCAGGACAGCATAGCAGCATAGATAGAAAATGACATCCACAGCTCAGCTAAAGGAAGAATGCAATTCATTCTGGAAGTACTATACACATGAGGAGTCCAATGAATATTAGAATCATTCTGTCATTCTCCTGGACCTCACTAATGATAATTTCTAGTGCACCTTGAATAAGGCTTCAGAAGGAAAGATGCAATGGAAAATAAGTCTGCTTCTTTAATTTGGTGAAGAAATGAATACAAGTGGTGATGCACTCTAAATTGCATCGTGATTCATCATCGTGTACAAATGCAAAGCATCTCCTTTTCCACTTGGAGACAAACAGGGCAAAACAGATACATACCAGAAAAGCCAGAACAAGGAAACGTCTAGGGAGAAAGTTCTTGTAGTTGATAGGGTAAATGCCGAAAGAAACAGCAAATATATAAAGCAAATCAGCTCCTCCGCATTGTAGTTCATTCTCTTTGGCAAACATTAAACCCACACAATTCTCTACAAATGTTGCTTGAAAATATCATGTCTAAGAAGTAGAGTTTCAACACTGGAAATAGTTTAAATATTACAAAACAGATGACTTTTAATAACTCTCAAACTTGAGACATGCATTGAAAATATGATCCATATGTTCATAGCCATATATTTTGGAAAATACATATTCATAGTTGATTAAATCAGTACAATTTCATGTGCAAGATTTCAATTCCATCTGAAGTAATGAGAAATGAAAAAACTTATGAAAGCATAGTCCATCTTCTAACATTTCCTACTACCAAACCCCCTACTTTTTAATTTTGCTTGTTGTGCTTGTAATTAACCTGAATATGCCGTTTGTCTAGACAACAGAGTAGCTGACTGTCTGGCATAGTGTTATGTGGCATTATTAGAGTGTACTAAGAAAGCACATGACTGTTGAAAATTCTTTTCTAGCACGTAATATTTTAATATGCCATCAAAATTCTTAGGTTGTATTGTACTTAAATAACCCTCCACCCTCGACCTTGATTCTCCTTTATGGAGATGTGTTTTTTAGAAATAATTACATGCACTTCACTCAAGGGCTATGGTGTCTTCTTTTTTTTTTTCTTTCTTTCTTTCCCTTCCTCTCCTTGCCTCCCTTCCCCCCAGAATAAGCTCTGCTATGTGCTAAGTTTCAGTATTGGTGGACAAAACCTAATTTGTTAGATCTTTTTCCAGACATTTCATAATTATAGCATGTGTAGGATTATGGGCTGGAGGGACCTCAGAAAGGATGCTCTGAATTCTAAGGAAGCATAACTAGAGCTAGAACAGTTCCTACCCACTTTCTGTTGATGTCAGAAAACACATTCCAGCTTTCTGAGCATACCTAACAAAAGAAAAATAAAAAGATTTAATTGATGGTACAAATACCAGCACTGGTATTCAGCATTAAGTTTATACCAGAATGCAAATGATCAGATCTCCTGCACTTCTTCAATCACTGTTTTTTGAAGTCATTGCTTCCCAGCTGAGACATAAGCTGACACTGGACATGTGCCCAATCTTTTTTTATTTTTCTGCAAAACAATAACTAACCACTTTCACTTTTACTGCATGCTAGCATTACATATGAAGACATAGAAAAACAGTTTCTAATAATGGATAGCCATCTGATTTGAGCAATGTGAACTGAAAATTGCTGATGACCTGAAGTAGCTACTAATGAACCTACAATACAGTCTTGCAGCTTACAGTTCTGGCATGAATGTAAACCATAGCCTTAACAAGAGCTAGACTGTTTGATTCTCTTGTATCTCTCATATATGATATATTTCATATCTTTCTCCAGGATTCGCAACACAAAAGGCATCCCAGATTCAAGACAGTAAGAACAAACCTATAGGTCCATAGCTTACTCAAGAACTACTTGTCTGTATGTTCAAAATGGATATTTCAATAGTAAAAAGTCCCCTTCCTTTCTTCTGCACTTATTTATGCCCTACTTATGTCAGAAGTGGCTGCATTTGACAACAAATTGTCAAGTTTGTTCCCCAGCAAAGGTAGTGGTTTCCATGGTAAGAAACAGAAAGCCTTGGCAGAAGAGACATTCACGTTCGCTGTACATATGTTTATAAAATAGCCTCAGATTCAGAGTTCAGTCTCTAATGATTTTAATAACCAGTCAGAATTACTGAGAATTATAGTGTGTAAATGCATAAACCACTTCTGAGTTCTCAGGTCATTTTTTTTACTGGTGAAACATTACTAAAAGTGATAATTTCTGTTTTATACTATTTGAAACAAAAGCAAACATGCACTTTTTCATGTCTTTGTAACAACAACAACAACAACAAAATAAATAAATAAAAACCATAAGTCTGCAGAAAGCATCTATTGCTGTGATCTACATGATAAGGAGATCATCTGAAATACAGCCGACAGCCAGCACGGTTTCTCGAGCACTGAAAGTTCCTAGGCAGTATGTTTGATGAAAAACACATTGCATGTTCATTTATCCCCTATGTCTATTTAAAATGTAAGATATAAACATCTTTTCTATGAACACGCTCAACAAACCTATATCTGGTTTGCATCCTTCAGTCACTACAATGACATTTTGTTAGCTAATCCATTGTGGAACTGATTTTTAGCAAAATAGAAGCAAACTCAATTTGTTAAGTTTAACCTGATCATGTAATACCCTTCCAGTAAGTCTACCAGTGTAATTTTGCCTGCCTTATGTTATTACTTTCTGGTGACAGATAGGCTGGTGCAAATAGTTCTTCCTTAATTAATCTTCTCCAAATGGAAGAAAGAAAGAAAGAAGGAAAGAAAGAAGGAAGGAAAGAACGAAGGAAAGAAGGAAGGAAAGAAAGAAGGAAAGAAGGAAGGAAGGAAGGAAGGAGGAGAGAAAGAGAAAGAGAAAGAGAAAGAGAAAGAGAAAGAGAAAGAGAAAGAGAAAGAGAAAGAGAAAGAGAAAGAGAAAGAGAAAGAGAAAGAGAAAGAGAAAGAAAGAGAAAGAAAGAAAGAAAGAGAAAGAGAGAGAAAGAAAGAGAAAGAGAGAGAAAGAAAGAGAAAGAGAAAGAGAAAGAAAGAGAAAGAGAAAGAGAAAGAAAGAAAGAGAAAGAGAAAGAGAAATAAAGAAAGTTGAAAGTAAAGTTCTAAATGCACGGTATTACACCTTATATTGTAAAAGGGTCCTTGTGACTTTTAGCTCTATGAAGATCAAATAAGAAAACACAAAACCCCTTGCAATGAAAGAGAAAAGCAGTGCTTGATATCTCTGTGACTACGTGTCTACTAAATAATTATCATGAGTGACAGTGTAGTGATTTTGGCACTACATTGCTTTTCTTTTCCTGTTGGCGACATGCTCATATACCGTTATCACTCTAATTATACAGTTTTCTTATTACCTACCTAAATGATAAAGGAATTAATCAAGCTCTTTCAGGGAAAATCTAATGAAGAGGGAAACTCCTCCCCAGAACAGATTTTTCCATGACTTTTCAGTCATATTATCCTATCAGCTGAGCTCTGGATCTAGTAAACTGGTTATAAATCTCTCCTGAGGACATACATCTTATCTTTCAAAGATCTGAACAAAGTTACTCTTCTTTTCTAGAGGCTGTCTGAAGGAGGTCTTTCTGCCAAATTTTATAAATCAGCATGACAAATTAGAATGCTCACCAGTTAGGGGGATTCTAGTCCCAATACCAGAGACTTCTTATGCGTTATAACAAACAGAAACTGTTCTTGGAGCAGACTAGAGTCTAGACACGAGTCTAGACACAAGTCTGGACACCTGAGAACCAAAGTGGAGTCAGGTCTGGAAGTTGACTAGTCCAATCCACTTGCTCAGAGCATTCTCAGCTACAGCAAGTTACCCAAGGCTTTGTCCAGTTCAGTTTTGAGAATTTCTGAGGACGATGACTGTATACCCTCTCTGGGCAATGTGTTCAGTTACCTTCATAGTAAAAATGATTTTTTTCTTATGCTTAAGTAAAATTTCCTGTATTTCCAGGATGACATGTCTTGTCACTAGATACCACTGAGAAGAGTCTGGCTCCATCACCTTTTCTCTTTCATGTTTAGGATAGGGTAGGATAGGATAGGATAGGATAGGATAGGATAGGATAGGATAGGATAGGACAGGACAGGACAGGACAGGACAGGATAGGACAGGACTGTTGGAAGAGACATACAAAAACCAAGTCCTACCGCCTGATCCCTTCAGGGCTGACCACAAGCTGAAACATGTTACTGAGGACATTGTCCAAACATCCCTTGAAAACGGATGGGCACGGGGCACCACCTGCCTCTCCAGGATGCCTGTCCCAGTGTGTGACCACCCTCATGACACTGACATTTCTCCTCGTGCCCAGCCTGGCCCTCCCCTCACAAAGCTCTGTGCCCTTTCCGCGTCCTGCCATCGCTCACCAGGGAGCAGAGGCTGGCACCTCCCTTTGTGCCTTCCCTCCTCGGGAGGCTGCCCAGAGCCATGAGGCCACCTCTCGGCCTCCTCTTCACCACACCAGACAACCCAGGTGACCTCAGCTTCTCCTCACAGGACAGTCCTTTTACCAGCTTTGGTGTCTTACTATGGACTCATTCAAGTACTTTAACATCCTTTTTATATTGTGAAGCCCAGAACTCCATGCAATATTCAAGGTGAGGTCACACCATTGCCAGATATAGTGGAATAATCACCAATCTCATATTCATGGATAAGATCCCCTGAAGCCTTCTCTTCTCTGGGCTGAACAGTCCCAAGCCTCTCAGTTTCTCCTTGTACAGCAGATGCTCCAAGCCATTAACCACCTATGTGGCTCTTCTATGACCTTGCTCCAGAGTGTCTATGTGTCTATTTTCCTGGGGAGCCCAGTACTGGACACAGTAGTCCAGGTGTGTCTCAGCACTGATTAGCAGAAGGGAAGGGTGACCTCCCTCAACCTGCTAGCAATGAATGCTCTTTCTAATGCAGCCCAGGAGGCTTTTGGCTTTCTTTGCTGCAAGGACATGTTTCTGGCTCGTGTCCAATTTGTTGTACAAAAGCATCTCCAAAGACTTTGCTGTAAAGCTGCAAAGATGCTTTCCATCTAGTCCCCAGCCTGCGCATGAGGTAATTTCTCCCCAGGGGCAGGATTTAGCATTTACTTTTGTTGAGTTTCATGAGATTCCTTTTTGCGCGTTTCTCCAGCCTGTCAAGGTCTCTAAATGGCAGCACAACCCCTAGGAGTACCACTCTTCCCAATTTGTACCATGTTAGTCCTATTCCTTCATTGCCTTCTCTCTGGCCTACTACCTTAAATCAATCTTTATGGAGTGTTAATGGGAATATAGGAGCACCATTCCTTAGAATGGCCAATAAGTTTGATGTAGCGCAGCATAGTCCTTTGAGGAGTAAGAGATGGGGATTTCAACCTCCTCCTGATGAAAACAACAGTCCATTATCCCCAGCAAAGTTCTCCAGGCATCTTCTCCCCAAAGGCATTAGACACCTTGCATAAGGAAGGGGATCTGTGTTTCTCTCAACTATCTCTAGAAAAGATAGCAACCACACTTACTTATTTATAGAGGCCAGCTCATGCATAGGCCTCTTCAAACTTGGCAAGTCTGATGCATGTCTTCACTGGGCCTTACAGAAAATGCTTAGTTTCTAGATCTGGAATCCTTAAGAGATACTTTCTGATTTGCTCAGACTGTGACAGAAAAAAGAAAAAAAAAATGAAACCAACAAACAGAAAACAACACCCACTCACCCACTTTATGAAGCTTACAAGTCAAATTAGTTATTCATTACACTTATGTACCTCCAGAGATTATTCATTAATTGAGTGGATGCTCCAGGACTGCAACTTTTAAACTAGATGCCTGAATTCTGCTTAACTCCTCCTGCTCCAAACATCTTAATAGTGTAGGAGCTCTGGAATTCCAGAACAAAAGCAAATGTTGCAAGCTTTTGGTCCAAGGTCATGACACACAGGAACTTTCCCCCTACCTTTGTCCTTTTCATCCAGCATTGTACAGTTCCCACAGTGTACAATATTCACTGTATACTGCTATAGATTATAGAGAAAGGAGAATGAGAGATGAAATGGACTGCATAGTTATTTCATCTTTTCTAACACTCCCAACCAGTCCACAACCCTGAAAATTAGTACAGTTTATGCTGTACAAAGAGTATTAGAACTACAGATTTTTATGTTTAAAAGTTTAAACAAGTAAGCCTTTTTGAAAAACAAAAATTGCAAATTGTACGTACTATCAACTCCACCGATATCCATTTCTACCAAAGCTACGCAAATAAGAGAATGAACCAAAAATCAGTTCATTAATATGCTCGTTTGGAAATCTGAAGTTCAAAAAATAACATCTTATTTTCAAAAGTTAACAATTTAATTGCTATCAATAAACTTCTTCAGTTTCCTGCACTGCACAGTTATAACCGTGCTGTGAGCTTTCCATGCTTTTGTTAATCCTCAAATGTGCCCATCAGATAAAGTTTTCTATTTGGATAGCACTTCTTGTCTTTCCAAAGTTGTTCAGAACTCTGGAACCTACGCTTAAAAATGCCAAGTTGCTAAGATGTCTCTTTATCTGAGTGAATGCATCCTCAGTTAAAGCAATAGTCCCCAGTATTTCAAAGATTGCCTTGAGAGAAAACAGGAAGAAATTGAAGATAAACATGAATAATGAAATATAATAGTGAAACTAACGTATCTCAAAGGTGATCTCAATGCATTTTAATTGTTTACTTTAATTTAATACAAATTTTATAAACCCCAGACCTTTAGATTAGAACAGTTTTCAGAATGTCTGGATCAGTCGTGTAACAGTTTCAGGCCTGACTTCTATGTGAAGTCTTTGAATTTCATCTGTATAAAGCAATTCTAGAACCCTGGATGGACTCAAGGGGATCATTTCAACAGAAAAAAACAGCTGGCAGACAACAGGGCTCCCCCGGTGTCCTCCAGGGTCCCAATATAAGATGAGAAATCTGTAACCACTTAAGAGAATCATTATAGTACAATGAGATAATGTGTACAACTGTGATTCCTTCAGAAGACCTGTAGATGTCTGTAAGTGGAATTAAAGCAGCATTTTTGCCTTATTTAGTATGTCATCAGTGCAGAAAATAACCAGTACTCAGGTAAAATACGGGACATGAGAAGACTAAAGACTAAGACATCGGCCAAGAAGGCCAATGGCATCCTGGCCTGTATTAGAAATAGTGTGGCCAGCAGGACCAGGGAGGTGATTGTCTCCCTGTGCTCTGCTCTGGTGAGGCTGAACCTCAAGTACTGTGTTCAGCTTTGGGCCCCTCACTACAAGAAGGACATTGAGGCCCTGGAGCATGTCCAGAGAAGGGCAGCAAAACTGGTGAGGGGTCTAGAGCACAAGTCTTACAAGGAGTGGCTGAGGGAGTTGGGATTGTTTAGTCTGGAGAAGAGAAGGTTCAGGGGAGACCTCATTGCACTCTACAACTTCCTGAAAGGAGGTTGTGATGAGGAGAGGGTCGGCCTCTTCTCTCAGACAACTAATGATAGGACTCGAGGAAATGGCCACAAGTTGCACCTGGGGAGATTTAGATTAGATATCAAGAAAAACTTTTTCTCTCAAAGAGTGGTCAGGCATTGGAACGGCATGCCCAGGGAGGTGGTGGAGTCATTGTCCCTCACAGTGTTCAAGAAGTGCCTGGATGAGGTGCTATGAGATATGATTTAGTAGCTTAGTGGGTATCATTGGTGATAGGAAGACTCTTGGACTGGATGATCTCATAGGTCCTTTTCAACCTTGTATTTCTATGATTCTATGACTCTATGATTCTAAAAGGTGTTTAACAAGGCAGACTACACATGAGAAAATGGCTCTCTAACAAGCAAAAGCTTCTTTACCTGCAGAATTCACTGACTGTGACTTTGTTACCTACACAAGCATTTTTGTGTTGTTTCAAGTACTTCTAATACTTCAATCACATACTTTCTCAAAGATCTTCCAGGTGACTACAACTAGTTAGCACTTCACAAAGGTGTTAAAAGTTAAAGTGGAGGACATTCAGTTGGTTTACTGCATCAATGTTTGCTCCTGTTATTCTTTTTCCAAAATGTTCAACCTTCAGCTACTCTTGAAAAGCTTTTGGTCACCTTCAGACTCAATCGTATTTTGCTGTGGTAAAATGAAATATAATTTCTTTCATATGACGTAAACAACTATGGAACTGCAAACAATTCTAAGTACTCCAAGGAATGTTAAGTTTCAGTAATACTTAAATCCCTAATAAATATATCAAAAGATTTATTTAATGTGAAATATTTAAAACACTTTCCATAAGAAGAATAACCCCTACCCTTTTCATGACAGGATAGAGGGTTTAGCATAAAATCCATTATAATCTCAATGGTTTGTAATCCCCTCTGATTTCACCATGGAATTTTTCACATATTGTTTCCTGACATCTATTAAATATAGAGAATATAAACCAGAAGCTGATGCTATGGCTTCTATAGAGAAACCAGTATCTATTTCTCAAATGTTGTAATTTCTTCTCAAATGTTGTAATTTCTTCAATACATGGCACTCATAAATTCACAGCAAACAACATTTGACATTGCAAGTCAAGTGAAAACACTAACATTTTTTGTGAAGTGACCCCTACCTGTATACTGCATGTTTGCCCACAGAACACATTTACGGTCTGGAAAATCTGGAGCTAATGAAAATGGTAGTAAATGCATTCTTAGGAATACTGTATACTTCACGCTAACAATTTATTCATGGTGTGGGCCAGATCCAAGATAGTAGAAAAGAAAATTAATAGCTATTTTCTGGCAAGAGAACTTACTCCATTATTATGCACTGGATATCACAACAAAGAAGGCCTGTTTCTGTTTGGGATCTCCCAATGAATTGACAAGACATTTGGCTGTCATCCTCAGGATTTTTGGATATACAGAGCCAGACTTTGCAATAAATATTTACATTTGTTGTTTCATATAAAGCGCTGTGCCAAGACCAAATGAGAAAACGGCTTTAAACCTTCAAAAATGTTGAAGTAATATTTAGTTTTTCTCCTTTTAAAACATTCTTTTCTTTTAACTGTATTTATGCTTTTCATTTGGGAATTCCTTGCAAGATCAAATTGCCTGAGGCTTTTAAGATAATGGAAGAGAAAATTTGGAAGCTGTGTGGCAAATGGGTTATTATCCTGCAAATTTGTTTTCTACCCAATATTATATAGAGGTTTGGAATCTTAGATAGATATGTCAAATCTCTCACTCTTTTTTTTTTTTTTTTTTTTTTTTTTGTAAGGAAATAATAATATCTATCTGATAAGATCTTATTTTAGGGTTTGCGTATTTTAAATAATGGCTGGTACAAAATCTTTAAAGATTTTTTTTTTTCCTTAGAGGATCACAACCTAAGTAAGCTAAACTGCATTCACATGAAGTTAGTACAGAGAAATGGGAAAACAAAAACAAAAACAAAAACAAAACAAAACAAAACAAAAAACTGTAAATGTAGCTGTAGTATTTCCTGCTTTGTCCTTCAACCTGCAATACAACAGAATATTGGGGTGAGGGTGGCGAATTTCCCTGGAGTACCCAGATCAGGCAGGTAGGGCACTGCTACTTTACTGTCCCAGATTTCAAGTTTCTATCAGTTGTGACTGTACAGGGAAGTTGTATGAAGGTAGGAATGAGATAAATGTATCACTCAGGCTTGTTGATTATAAGCCAAACTTTGATTCTTTAGTATTTTAGTATGACATTATTACATCCATAAAGGCAAGCAATGTAGACTCAATACCTCAACCTGTTTTTCAAGCTACTGCACAAAAAGGGCTATCTAATAGTAAATGTTATAAATTATCTGAAGAACAATAGTTCCAGCAAATATAGAGAAATGCAATAAACCAGCTTCATTTTATGGTAATTTTAATACAGATTTTTCTGCCTAATCACTTCATAGAAGCCCAGAGCACTGGAACAATCACGCTCTAAAAATGTGATCTCCTTTCTGGAGTGACTGATCTGGTAATGCTCAGAGAACCTGACCTAATTTTCAGCAACCCTTCTTGCACTCATGCTAATATGAAATGTGACAAGAGCACTTAAAAACCATTCCTGATAAAATCTAAGGGTGCAAAAGGTGGCTTGTGTCTGTATCCTATCTCATTACCCCAGCAGGCAGCTATACAAACTGATCTGTCTTAGCTGGAATCCAAGTGACTCATCACTTTAAAGCCAATTACAATGCTAGCATATATTTAAAGCATGCATTCTGTAGTAGCTTGAAACATTCCCTATGACCTGTGAAGGAGATGACTATTTAGAAAGAGTGAATGTTTATATCATTAATGTTTTCCTTTTCTCTTAAAGATTTATGATAACCATTCCAAAATAGTTCATCTATATAGAATATATGAGGGATTTGAAAAGAATTGATTGTTCTAAATGACTATTAAAATAGTTAGAACTTGGATGGACTCTGTCTCAATTCAGAGCTCTTCTACAGGAGTTTATCAGTTGAATTAACACGATATCACAAATAGATTTTATTCAGCAGGCCTGCTTGTAAAGGTGTAGTCATTCCAAGACAGCTGAAGTCACAGAAAGGTGGTGTTTTTTTTTTTTTTTTCAATTAGTAATATTTTTATATGATCAACTCAGTTAGATATAATTTATTAAGCTTGATTTGAGCTTTTGGAGCTGAAATAAAGACCACCTTTTCAAAAAGTTATTTCTACACCTGTTACAGCATGGTGTGATCATTCATCAGTACCAGCTAGAAACGCAACCACTGGTAACATGGGTATGATGGTTACAAGTCTCTCAGGAGAGTTTTGTTGCTCACGAGTAACACCACTGAAATGTTATTTTTGGAAATGTTAGTGTGTGCAGTGTTTTTAATAGCAGCATTCTCAGTCATTAGCATAGTGTTGTTAGAAATGTGTTCACAACATTGTAGTTAATCTGAGAAGGTTATGACTGCTAAAACCCATCTACATTTAAAATGACCACAATGAAAATTCTCTAAGGCTCTAGTAATAACACACACACACTGGTGAAAGAGCATTGATAACAGAAATTAAAGTCAGATTAAATACCAGAGCACATGGACATGAAACAGCATGTAAAAACATGGAGCAAAAGAGATACTGTTGCTTTGATGAAAAGGCAAGAGCCACCACTGAGTTGACTGCAGGATTTAACCTCAAGAAAATGACCAGACTCATTAGGCAACAAATTATATTTTCTCTCTGTAAGGTCTCCTTCTATGTTTGATGGTTTAAGCAGCTATTGGATCAGTGTTTCCAACACGCTGCACTTGATTGGGTGTTACTCAATATACCAACTTGGCGGGTGTGTATAAGCAGCTGTCAAATAAATTTCAAACTCTTAAATGGAGAATAACTAACCTGTGTCAATGAGCCTTGTTCTTTGACGCTGTTCCCCTTATAGCTATTTTTTTTTCCGATGATATATATCAGCACAATGCAGCTTTTTGACATTTTGGCCCTTTCTAAGTGGGATGTATAGCTCTGTTTTCCTTTTAAAGTTCTTGCTGTAGAGGCAAAGGTCTTTTGGCATATGCATAATATTTCGCTGGAGTGAAAGGGAATTAGTCATGTAAGCCAACATTTAAAAATCTTTCCAAACTAAGATTAATTGTCAGATGTTCCAGGAACTTTATCATCAATGCAGTCAGTTCTGATGTCCTTGCTTTGTGGTATATGTGGTAGTTGCTTTTTTGGCACAGTATATTACTTCCTAAACAGCTTCAATAGCTGTAGTTACATGGCTTTTTGTATGAACTGATTTTGCTGCATGCATTTTTAGGCTGCAGGAAACGTGAGAATTCTGTATGGATTCTCTTGATTATAGTACAATCTGGAAAGTACCACCACAGGAGTCTAATCTGTCTTTGCTCTAAATGTATGCAGATTAGTGCTAACAGAAGTTGCATGTGAGACTCACTCATAATATCCAGAGAATATACTCTTTAACAAGCATCACTTCCCATTCACGAAATCCTGATGTATTTACTTCGGGCATTTTGGCCTCATAGTTTCCATGTATGTAGTCATAGCCACAGGGAGCAGTCTTCAGTTAAACCAACTCCCCTCGAAAACAAAAAGGAAAATAAACAACAGAAATGTTAGAGGTAGTATGTAGTCACCACAGCCAGGGATCACACAGGCTACAACCATAAATCAGAGATGGTTTTTAAATTGCTGGCCAGCACAGAAGAAGCATACTTGCAGCAGGACAGAATGCAGTCCCTGCCAGACACCTGAGCACTACCAGCTTGGGCAGGATTTACAGCCCTGGCTGTGCCCCATTGCTTTTTATTGTCTGAGCTGGATCTCTTTGCCTGTTTGCAGTACAGGCTTCCTTCTACTGCTCAAGGAGGCTTCGTGAGACACCTTCACTCACACAGCCAAATCGTCTTGTCACAGGACAAGTGCTGTTCCACAGCAGGCTTTCATTTACCCTTGGCTTCATAAATCTTTGTGGATCAGCAGTGCTGTTTCAAAATCATTTTGAAACAGGGAAGAAGCTGATGAAATAATTTGGATTTCCAATTTGCAACAATTTGCTTTCAGCAAAGCCACTTACTGACAAATATTTAACAATTTAAGTTTTCTTTTTTTCCATTTTTTTCCCTAGAAATGTGAAGATGCAATCCATCTGAAGTTGTAATTTATTAAAAATACTAATAGCATGTTGGGGTATTTTTACAGAGATCAATATAAGTCCATGCAGAGATTATGAAAATGCCTCTTGACAAGGCTGATAGCTGTTAATCACAGATGCCATGGAGAACTGTAGGTTCTGATTGACAAAAATACAAAGAAATTTTACAGATCATGTGGTCTACGTTGTCAGACTGGGATTGGTTCACATGTTAACAATATGATTTTTCTGTTGATTGCTTGAATGGTTAAAGAAAGACTAAAACTATTTGGAAAATGTTTTATATTCTATAGAAAACAATAACTTTTCTTCAAAATCTCATTTAAACTCAATTTGAATGGGGAAGGGGATAAAACCAGGCTTGACAGAGACACGCCTGGGGGTGGTATAAGAATGGTTATAGGATGGTGTGCTAGCAAGGTCCATCGGTCTGCTGCCCCTCCGGTAGGGGATGGACAGCAATGCAGCAGCAAAGGCACAAGGGACATTGATGGGTTAGAAGTCACCAAAGTGCCTGGGAATGGTCATGCAGGAACTGGGGCTTCTTGCCCCGAAAATGTGGTAGGATTGCTACCCTAACTGAAGTGCATCTACTCCAATGCACACAGCATGGGCAACAAGCTGGAGGAGCTGGAAGCCACTGTGCAGCAGGAAAACTATGACATAGTTGCCATCACAGAAACAAGGTGGGATAGCTTGCATGACTGGAAGGCTCCAATGGATGGCTACAAACTCTCCAGAAGAGATAGGCTAGGAAGGAGAGGCAGTGGAGTAGCCCTGTGTGTTAGGGAGTGTTTGGATTGTCTTGAAATTAATAATGGTGATGACAGGGTTGAATGTTTATGGGTAAGAATCGGGGGGAAGGCCAGTGAGGCAGATGTCCTGGTGGGCATCTGTTATAGGCTGCCTAACCAGGCCAAAGAGGCAGTTGAAATATTCTACAAGCAGCTGGGAGAAGTCTCACAATCACTAGCCCTTGTTGAAGTCTTGTGGGGGACTTCAACTTACCAGATGCCTGCTGGAAATACAACACAGCAGAGAGGAAATGGTCCAGGAGGTTTCTGGAGTGTGTGGAAGACAACTTCCTGACACAGCTGGTGAATGAGCCAACAAAGGGCAGTGCCCCACTGGACCTTTTGCTTGTAAATAGAGAAGGACTTGTGGGTGACGTGAAGGTTGGAGGCTGTCTCTGTCACAGTGATCATGAATTAATAGAGTTCTCAATTCTTGGAAAAGTCGGGGGTGGTGTTGATGTTAGCAGAACTACCACCTTGGACGTCCAGAGGGCAGACTTTGCCCTGTTAAGGAGAGTGGTTGACGGAGTCCCTTGGGAGGCAGTCCTGAAGGGCAAAAGAATCCAGGAAGGCTGGACACTCTTCAAGAAAGAAATTCTAAATGCATAGGAGCAGACCGTCCTCACATGTCGAAAAATGAGCTGGTGTGGAAGAGCACCGGCCTGGCTGAACAGAGTGCTGTGGCTAGAGCTCAGGGAGAAAACGAGGGTTTATGATCTTTGGAAGAAGGCGGGGGTGGGGGTGAAGGGGGGGGGGGGTGGTACTCAGGAGTACTACATATATGTCATGAGGCTGTGCAAGGAGAAAATTAGAAGGGCCAAAGCCCAACTGAAGCTCAATCTGGCTACTGCCGTTAAAGACAATAAAAAATGCTTTTATAAATACATAAACAAGAAAAGGAGGACTAAGGAGAATCTTCATTCTTTATTGGATGTGGTGTCCCCCGGGGCCCAGTACTGGGCCCAGTTTTCTTCAATATCTTTATCAATGATCTCGATGAAGGAATCGAGTGCACCCTCAATAAGTTTGCAGACAACACCCAGTTAGGTGTGAGTGTTGCTCAGCAATCTGCTCGAAGGTAGGAGGTCTTTGCAGAGGGATCTAAATAGGCCGCACCAATGGGCTAAGGCCAACTGTATGAGGGTGTCCTGGTTTCAGTTAGGACAGAGTTAATTTTCCTCCTAGTAGCTGGTAGGGTGCTATGTTTTGGATTAGGATGAGAAGAGTGCTGATAGCATGCTGATGTTTTAATTGTTGCAGAGCAGTGCTTACACTAAGCCAAGGACTTTTCAGCTTCTCGCTCTGTCCTGCCAGCGGGCAGGCTGGGGGTGCAGCTGGAGCTGGGAGGGGACAGACCCCGGACAGCTGACCCAAACTGGCCAAAGGGGTATTCCATACCATCTGACGTCATGCTAAACAATATATAGGGGTGGCTAGCCGGGCTGGGGGGCCGGCTGCTCAGGGATAGGCTGGGCATCGGTCAGTGGGTGGTGAGCAATTGCATTGTGCACCACTTGTTCTGTACACATTATTAGTAGTAGTACTATTATCATTATTATTATTATTATTTTCCTGTCTTAATAAACTGTCTGTATCTCAGTCCACAGGCTTCACTTTCCCGTTTCTCTCCCCCATCCCAGAGAAGGAGGGGGGAGGGTGAGCGAACGGCTGTGTGGTGCTTAGCTGCCAGCGGGGTTAAACCACAGCAGAGGGTCAACAAGGCTAAGTGCTGGGTCCTGCACTTGGGGCACAACAACCCCATGCAACGCTACAGGTTAGGAGAAGCATGGCTGGAAAGCTCCCCAGCAGAAAGGAAATGGAGGTATTGGTTGATACCCAGCTGAATATGAGCCAGCAGAGTGCTCAGGTGGCCAAAAGGGACAACAGCATCCTGGCTTGTATCAGAAATAGTGTAGCCAGAGGGACTAGGGAAGTGATCATCCCCCTGTACTCTGCTCTGGTAAGGCTGCATCTTGAGTACTGGGTTCAGTTTTGGGTCCCTCACTACAGGAAGGACATTGAGGTGCTGGAGCATGTCCAGAGAAGGGCAATGAAGCCGGTGAAGGGTTTATGAACAAGTCTTATGAGGTGCGACTGAGGGAGCAAGGGTTTTTCAGCCTGGAGAAAAGAAGGCTCAGAGGAGACCTTATTGTGCTATACGGTTACCTTAAAAAACGTTGTAGTGGGGTGGGGATTGGGCTCTTCTCCCAAGCAACAAGCAATAGGACAAGAGGAAATAGCCTCAAGTTGCACCAGGGGAGGTTTAGGTTGGATATTAGGAGAAATTTCTTTACTGAAATGGTTGTATCGCATTGGAATAGGCTGCCCAGGGAAATGGTTGAGTCACCATTCTGAAGGTCTTCAAGAAACGTGTAGATGTAGAACTTAGTAGCATGGTTTAGTGGTGGACTTGTCAGTACTAGGTTTAATGTTGAACTAGATGATCTTAGAAGTCTTTTCCAACATGCATGATTCTAAGATTCTATGATTCTATAAAATATCACTTCTGTCCAGGCTTTCATTTTTCATGTCTTGCAAGCACAGTTTTACTTTACAAACATTATATTATTATTATTATTGTTATTGTTATTGTTATTGTTATTGTTAATTATTTCATCATCATTATCATTATTATCATTAGTATTATTAATTGTTTAGTTTCTTCCCCAAACTGGGCTTTGGATCACAAAGAGCTTAACCTGGGTTAATGTTTACAGGTGGGTTTTACTGTATGCTTTTGTTAATAAAGTTGGCCAGTTGAACTTAGTCCTCTTTTTTTTTTTTTTTTTTTTTTTTTAATAATAAGCACAGTGATCAAGTAATTGCATCTAATTATTCTAAATACGTTTGAGTCCACCTGTTTGTGTGATGACAATAGTTAGGCAGCAAATAAATTTAAGAAACTAACCCTTGTAAAAAAGTGTTTTGTTTTGTTTTGTTTCATTTTATATAAACTTCTTTATAAAGGAATTTATCCTTTACACTTGTTGAATATGGCTCCAAATCTGATCCCTAACTTTGAATGTAATGAAATGGTACTTCTAATGCATCAGTCTTCCCTTTCATAGTGTTGTATCTGTTATTCTTAAGTATTTTGCTTATGGAAGCTTATGCTTAGTAAGATGTGGAAATGTTAGTCAATACAGTATGTTCCTTTGCATTGATGGTTTGCAATACACCATTTTACCTCTTGGACAATTTTTTTTTTTTTTAAGAATTGTTTCTGGAAAAGGAATTATTTTCTCAAATATTTGCAGATATAATGTTGGGACTTTCACACTACATTTACAAGGAATCTATATTTTTAATATTTATGTTGCTCGTCAGTAAAAATATATATGTGCACAGACAAACTAGACATACAGTAACTGTACTGATAGAGTTTTCTTTCTGTTTTTAAGGATATTTTGGTTTCTATTCTGATAACTGGTTTATTACCCCCAAAAAAACACAAAGGGACATTCTAAGGCATGCAATATCAGTTTTGTGTTTTATGTTTTCCATGCTTTTTGTCTTATTTTTCTGCTTGGAGATGGATTGTTTTGTTTCGTTTTGTTTTATTTTATTTGACAATCATAATGGATTTCCTCTAAAAGAAGTCATGTAGTATCTCTGCAATTTAAGCTAATTCTAAAGGATAAAGTCTGATCTAAAATTGGACTATGCACATAAAATGTGATCTAAAGTGTATTGAGGTTGCACCATACTAAAATGCAAACCTGAAAAACCCTGCTGGGGTGCCAAGTGGTCTCAGAAGCACTAAACTCAAATCTATATTTCCTTTTAGGTTTGCACTTGTGAGTAAGGTAACTTTTTTTTCTCTAAGAAACACCTCTACAGATACTTAGATCTACAGTCTTTATCTGTCAGGAGAATTCTGTAACCATCAAGAATAGTCTGTTCTGCAAACAAGGCCCCTTGGGACCATGGATGAGGGGAAGAATAAATATTGTTTTTTAATCTAATGGTTAAATATTCCAAAAAGACAAAAATCTGGAGATCTGATTCCTGTCATTAAGGACATTTTAATTTATTCAATGCCTGGTTTGGTTAAAATGCAGGAATGAGCTCACCTTAGAAACATTTAACTGCTCTGTACTTCTGTTTCCTGATCTGTAAGTTGTAATTTAACTGGCTTATTATACTATTATTTCTAATCAACATTTGACATCTGTGAATGGTTTCTTTCTGTTCAAAAAAACATAAATAAAAATGCTTGAAAAAAGATTGCATTTAAATTATACAGTGCAAGACAATTAGAAAAATCAGAAATTCAGTGTAATGAAAGCATTAAATGTACTGGAATACATACTCTTTGTGCATGTAAGACACTTACCTTGAAGTTGTTTTTCTCTTTCTGATTGAAGCATGGTAGCAAATGTAGAAGACTGGTGAATTTTCTTACAACACAGAATTTTGGTATGCAAATGAAGAGACATATAAACACTATTCTGGCTTATGGTAAACAAACTTTTATTGCAGTTGCAAACAGCACCACGAACGCTAATTAAATAGAGTTAATAGACTGTTATTGCACAATAGCATATGTGCAATCCAAGAAAAACAGAGCAGAGACTCAGATACATAGTGAAGTGAGAGTACTGTGTGGAGTAGCATGCATTTTTATAGCAGCACTTTATGAAGAGCACTTATACTCAGCACATGGTTTTGAAATCTCTGAACTACAGGCATATAAGAAGTTTCTTTCTCCTGTGTGATCTTCACCTTCTGCCTTACGGATTGGTATGCACTCTTTTTGCATTACTGTCAGGTAAGAAATGCGAGTAAGAGTCCTTATCGCAACTTTAAGCTTGCTTATTTAGAAAAAGAAAGAAAAAAAGATTGTATCTTGTATACATACACTGGTGAAAGTTCCTATGGGGTTCTTTTAGTTTATAGTAGTGGCTGAACAAGTACTGCAGTCAAAACAATACTTTCTCCTGAAAGAGCCATGCAGCAATTGAAGTTGGAGAGGCTGAATGGGTGACCATCGTCAGCTGTCTGCTTTAGGACATTGCTGCCTCTGCCAAAAGAGTGATCAAATAGCCACTTTAATGGTTTGAGAACTATTGCACTCAACATATGAGTGAGAAAAAAAAATTAGTCTTGGTTTATATTACTGTACTGGATTTGAAACAGCAGGAGTCCAGGAGTTGATTCATGAACAATAGTTTGGCTGCAAAAAGCTGAAATTTCTATCCTGACTATCTCACTGCGTCTACTGTCATTGTTTCCTTTATGCTGGGTGACATATATAGCAAAACTGAATTAAACAGTATTGTTTTTGGTAAAAGCACGTGGTAGAGATTTTTCTCAAAGAGAACAACCTCACAGTGGACCAAACTGCAAATCCCTTAGCAGCTAGCCATATGATTCACACTGATAAGTAATTTTTATGACATTGGCCATGTTACTTATGCAAGTAACCATTCACCAATATATTATTCAATTGTTAGGAAACTTACCCTAGTACACAGTGTTGCTTTTTTCAAGTATGTTTTATCTATTCTGAATGTTTTGTGTCAGTCTGTAGAAAGCATAACATATTTTTGCTATGCGTTGAATAGTAGATGAGCTTTTGGAAGATATCAAAATATTTGCTACAGTAAATATTTAATTAGTTTGTATAAAGTGCTTTGTAATACTTGTATGAGGGACGAATTGTGTTACTGTTTATAAGCCATACTAAAGTATATCCAATGGAAGAGAAAACTCATTGTTTTGGATTCTGGCATCCAATTACAAACTAATGTATTGCACCTTGTAACTCATGAAGAGTTCTGTGAAGCTAATGAAACATGAATGATTTGCAAGATTCCTTTTGGTACTAATTTATATACAGCTCATTCACAAATCAGGAATACTCAAACTGTAGAAATGTCCAGTGCCCAAATAGATAAACATGAACTGTTCTCTTTTTTGATGTTTCTGTATTTGGGTGAACATGAACATTTCCACTGCAGTCAGTAGGGCCAGGCTTAAGGATTGCATCCAAACATGCTTTTCGTAGCCTCTAGAACATGGCTAACTTTGGGGTTCTACCCAAGTTTCTCTGGCCAAATCCGGATGCCAGCAAATGAAAGATCAGGTGATCCTGCTGCAAGATCAGCTAGGAAGCCAACAAGATTCATTTGGAAAATATTTGACTTCATCAATCTTCAGAAAACTCTTTCATGTAACTCAAACTAGGTTAATTTAAAGAAATATCAATGTCAAGCATTACTTAAGAAAGCTATGCTATAAAATTGTCTCTGACTAGTTATTTTGGGGATCTTAAATATATCCATCTCACTGAAACCACATTAAAAGAAAATAAAAGACATTGATGATGGAGTTTCTCAGCGTTCATGGGCTCCACAGTGATTCACTCATGGGGAAACATAGATTACTGTATGTTACTATCAAATCTGCAACAACTGATTTAAAGCCTTTCATTTTTGTGGTAGGGTAATGGGAGTGTCAAATCTAAAATGTTAAGATTTGTCTTATTTGACAAATTCTTTCTCAATTTTGGCTTTGGTTAATATGATACTCAAAAATATCTGTTTTCAATGACTCCTTGAACAGAAACAGTCCCACCATGCTGGTCTAGCAATACATGACTGACACTCTCCTTCTTATAGCAACTCCAAGTTCAGGACTTCTTACGTTGAGAGTAAATAAACAGATGCACACTGAGGATATTTAAGAAAAGAAAAAGAAAAGGAACAAAACAACTGGATTAAGTTGATTTGAATGTTGCCCAAATAAAGGCTGTAAAATTTCATCCCAAATTAATTTTGTTCTCAGAAGAAAATCATTTAGTGTACAGAAAGCTTACTAATTACCAAAGACCACGATCATCTTCCACTCTTGAGGAGGAGATTATCAAGACTTTGCTCACTATCACTATTTGAAATTAGATTTTCTTCCTGTTTTGCTAAAAGGGAAAGCCCTTCTGGCTCTAACTTCCACTCGCACAGAAGTTAATTCAGCCTGGCAGTAACACGTCTTCAGTGACCATTTGCACCACAGAATATCATAAAGAATGTAAACAGAAGCAAGTTCTACACAAGTTTTCTATTAAGGGACGTTTTAAAGCAAAATTAAAGATTTATTTTTGTGTTGAATGCTTTGTCAGAACACGGATAACCTAACACTCCCTCCCTGAATAAACAATGCTTCAAGGCTCTTATTCTTTTCTCTCTTTTTGAGAATTATTCATTGAGGAAACTAATCAAAGAATGTGGATGGGTTTAATGGCTTTCACTATGAGCAGCAGTTCCTGTTGTACCCAGCAGGGGTAGTACTGTCTTGCTAGATTTTTAATGTCGTGTGGTACAGACTTACATACCATTAAGAATCAACATTAGCTGTTGATTCTTAATAGAATCCTAATTTTAAAAGTTGATCCATCCCATTACTTTTGTCAGTGCAATTCAATAATGGGACAAAAAATATTGTTTCAAAAGAAGGTATTATATTTATTTCAAGGTTTTTCTCCTACAAAATGGAGACAAGAAAAAAATTGTTTTGTTTTGTTTTGTTTTAGCATCTAATAATATTAAGAAACCATTCAGATTTGAGAAAAGTGTCATGAAAAGTATTTGAAAGTGTATTATAGAATACATGGTTTCAAAATAGTTTGAAAAAATATGTTAAGCTACAAAATGTAGAGCAAATCTGCTTGATGCTTACCAGTTTGTTTTATTTTCATGTGACAAGGAATAAAAGACTACTGTTAAACTTCCAGTAATTTTTTTTTTCTACTGAAGTCATAGGGTATCCCATAGTGATAAGGACAAGATATAGGACAAGAGGAAATATCCTCATTTGCACCAGGGGAGGTTTAGGTTGGATATTAGGAAAGATTTCTTCACGGAAAGAATTGTGAGGCATTGGAGCAGGCTGCCCAGTGAAGTGGTTGAGTCTTACCCCTGGAGGTATTCAAAGATGTGTAGACGCAGTGCTTAGGGACATGGTTTAGTGGTAGATTAGCAGTGCTAGATTAACAGTTGGACTAGATGATCTTGCAGGTCTTTTCCAACCTAAATGATTCTATGATTCTGTGACATTCTAGTAAAAACTATCATCTCAGCCCAATCTTTAATTCTTAAGCTTTTGAAGGACACTTTAAGGACAGTTATCCTAATAAAATATGTAACAGGCTTGGTATGGCTCATACTAAATCAGTGCTCTTGATTTAATGTAGGATGTTGGAGCAGGACAGCACAGAATCAGAGGGGAGAATGGCAAAGTCTTATGCACTGTTTCATGTTTCTGGCAGACAAAAGTTTCTCTCAACATTTTACTTTGGAAATGCATAAGTAAAGATGAGTTGATGGCAACTAATTGACTGTGGCCAATACAGAATATACATTATGGCATTAATGTGACTGCTGATACCTTCTTTTCCAGAATCACTTTTCTTATGAAACTCAAAGGCTGGTAAAGATTTATTGAAAATTGCTCTCTCACAAAATGAGAAAACTTCAATTTTGGTCAGGATAGTGGGGCAGCCGAGTAAAAGAGACTTAGCAGTAAAGGAGAAAAAAAGAGAGGAACAAACAAAAGCTTAAAGACTTGCCTTCCTCCCCCTCATTTTGCTGCATAAACTCAAAGTGCTTACCAAAAATTACTTTTCAGAAGCCAAACCAACGTTATTCTGCAGTAATGTTTTCAAAATTGACCCTGTTTGCAGCTTGATGTTTATAGCTGAGCTGTTCTCAGGGCTGGTGTGCTGCCAGGAAGGAATTCCTGCAGCCCTGCTCGGAGTGCTGTGCTCCTGCTGCCCCCCCTCTCCACCCAGCAGCTGCACTTATCTGACGGTACGATGGCTCATGAAGATAGAGCAGCAGAGAATTAACCCTATGGAAAGGTAATTCATTTTCTGCTATATTTTAATTTCAATTCCTGAATGGAGTGCTCCATGCTGGGAGAAGCACGATGGTGTGCAGTGGAGGATCAGGTTAGCACAGCCAAGGCGAGGAGGGAGGGAAGCAACTTCTGGCAAACACCAGGCATTGAAGTCAGCTCAATGGTACCGTGGAGCTGTGCCACCAGTGACCTGTGCTTCAGATCCATGCAGTATAAATCTGCAATCTCTGAGGCAATTAACTCTGCCAACAACCTTGGTAGCCATGAGTTAACTGTCAGCCATGTTGATGGTTTTGCAATCCTCATATAGATTAGGGACAGTCATTGTCTTTTCTTACACCATTCATTGTGAATGAAATTCTGCTTTGCTGCCACAAATTAGTGATTGTTGGGTGGGGAACAACAACAACAAAAAAGAAAGTCCTCCCTAAAACAGAAAAACCCAAGCTGAGTATGGGGCTCAATGAAGGGTAGAGGAAAGGCCAACACTACAGAGCTGAGAAGAGCTCGGATGCTGTCCTTGGACACAGTCCGCATGGTCTATTAAAAGCTGTCTCTCATGTCAGTAACTCACATGGGCTCAGCATATTTGTGGGTGAGAGTGTTATAAAGCCTTTTTGTGCTCTTGTGATTCAAGTATTTAATAATAAGAGAGCAATAACACTATAAATAGGAACACCATAGTTGGTAAGGACTGGAGATACAAAGGAGATATGTGGTCTTAGTTATGACAGGAGGGCAAAGAAAAAGGAAAGAAAATATCAACGGAATCAAGCAACTTCTGCAGAAGTGCTTCATCAAACACGAGCTTCGTACACAACCCATCGACAACAAAATTGCCTTTTGTAATAAAACGAACAGCTAGCGAGCAGGAGCGTGCCTTTTTTGGCCACATTTTGAAAAGGGTTGAAAAATATGTGCTTAGTAGGTGTTGTGGCTGTTGCAAGTATTGCGAGCCTTCCTGTGCATTAAGAACATTTTTGCCAGTATCTTGCTCATATATTCCATCATGGAGAAAACTTGCTCCTCCTAATACTGTCCCGTGTCGTGTTCCCCTCTTCCCTCTCCCCCAAATATATGGAATATATCATAACCATATCAATCAAGGTTTTGTTGCATCTCACCTATATCCCACAGAGTAAAGCATAGTGAATGCAAGCTGGAAGGACAGATCCGCTCATTAAATTCTGCCAGCCAGTGTTGTGTCTTGATACAGACTGATAATAGATTCATAAGTAAGCTTGTCTGGAGATTAGCTGAGTGCTTTTGTTCAGACTTGTTGTGGGAAAGATAAAGTACAAAAATAAGGAGACTCTCTTTAGTTCGCACTCCTGACAGCCAGCTTGCAATTTATCGCCAGAGAAGATGGACCATGTCTGTTCCGAGATATTAAATCCAGGTAACCAATTGAATCTGTGTTTTCATAGTATTGAATTTACTAGCTACAATGCATTTTAAGCAGAAAGTAGCACAGAGTATTGGTAGCCAGCACTTCTTTTTAACTGATACTCCTGATGAATTTGCTGTATCAGGGCTTTAAACACACATTCATTTGCAAGCATTTTAGTAGTTTCATAGCAGTCATTGTAAGCTCACAGGCCTATATGCAAGTTTTTAATCACCTCCCTTGGGCCTAAGAATTTAGCTTTTAGCTGCATTTACAGAAATATCAGCAAACCTTTCTAGGCCTATTTGTACACACTCAGGTGATTGCTATAGATTATATCAATCCTACACATGCGTGCATAGGTAAGAACACAATGCTGGACACCGACATTCTTGTACTGGTGGCAAAGGACAGTTACATGTGCGAAGTGAAATGCTCCTTGCTCTAGAAGGACATCTAATCTCAAACAACAACAACAACAACATTTTTTTTTTTTTGGGGGGGGGTTATCTTCTCTGTCAGCCTAAGGTTTTGTTGTTATTCTTTTTTTTCCCCCTTGATAAAGAGCTTATTTTTTCTTCTGGTCTCCTAAAATTTGCATGTTTAGAAAAGTCCAAATAAGCATGCACAACACCTCTCCATTGCAGATAAAAGTGTAAAAGAGAAATGCAGCAGAGTGATTGTCTGCTGAGAAGTGGTTAGGCATAGCAGGTTGTTTTCCCCTTGAGAAAGACTAGCAATTTGGGATCTCTGCATATTGTTTTTACACATTGACCCTTATCCTGGATGTGGCCAAAAACAGCATGCAGAGGGATGACAGCACGGGTATATGTTCAGCTGAAGGATTTTCACTGCACATTTCAAGGTTAGAGAATGCTGTTCAACTGCTAAACAGAAGGGGTGGAACAGTTATTTTTTGAGGTTAACTGTGGCCACTCATTGCATCAAGGCAATAAATGAAAATTATTACTAAAGAATAGTTAGGTAGAATATCAGGAGGAAAAATGAAATAAACTTACTAGAAATTTGGAGATAATTGGTATTTTTTGTTGTTGTGTTGTTGCTGTTTCATTTTGGTTTTAGACATAACCATACAGCACAACTCTCTGTATTTAACTATCTTTTTCTATAGTCACTGAGTTCCCTTTTGATTATTTGTGCCTTAAAAAACTTCTTTCCTGAGTCCCTGTTTTCTGCAGCCCTTGTATGTCTGTATATAAACAAAGTAAATCATTACTTTCATATTTTATAAAGGAAAGAAAAGAAGAAAAAGTAATCATAAAAGATATAGCCCTTAGATGAAAAGTGAACTTTGTTTGATATATTCAAGCTTTAATTTATGAGGAAGTCGAAAAACTTTTTCAACACAAGTGTACAATTTATGCTTTCAGAAACTGTAATGCTTTCAAAGCAATCTGTTACTCTTAAAGAAATGGTATACTTTAAAGGAAAAAATACCGGATACCCTGCATGAAGTGAAAAATTCAGAGGACAATATGAAGGACCACTGCTACATGAATAAATAGCTACCACTCCCTTCTTTGTGTGAGAAGATGCTGACTTTGAAGGATGCCTGAAAATCCACCAAGTCCAGGCTGTACGGAGTCACAGTGGATCACGAGCCGTTTGTACAGAATGTTTTGAAACAGAAGGATACATGGTTCTGAAGCTATAAAGGTGTTAGAAATAAAAGCCAGCATTGTTCAATAAAAACACTCTCCTTAGCAATCATAAACAGGAATATTGTGTTAGGTTCTTCTGTAAATCTTTGCTTATGCAATGTCCTTCCTTAATTATTGAGGTGGTCACAAAAAGTAACTCCATTAAAACAATCTAATTTGGAAGCAACAAAGAAATAATTACTGCAAGGCCTATGTTAGAAGATGAAATGTGCATTCTTCTCACGAAAAGTGTAAAGAGAAAACATCTTTTTGCTTATGGTCATCAAGAGAACATCTGGAAGCAGCCCAGGCTCTAGCACCTTTATAGTTTCAAGATACATCAGCCTCTCTATTTAGCTATTTGAATGACATGTAAGCACATCAGACATATTTTTCACTTACACTTAAGGTTCTGTTCTGCCATACACAACAACTTGGACAAAATTACTTTTTGAAAATACTATGACAACTTTAAAAAAAAAAAAAAAACACACTTTTTGGTTTGTGAAACTTTTTGGAAAAGTGAAATTTCTGAAGCTTCTTCAGATCTCAGAGCTCTTCCACTCAGAGGGAAAGCCAATTCCCTCACAAAAAGTGGGTGGTTTCTGCAAGATATTTTCATATAAGAAAATCTGCAGGGCTAAGCTTATTCAGAGAGGAAGTTTATTGCTGCTATGAAAAATGAGATAACTCAACCCCACAGTTGGGAAAAAGCTTGAAAGTGCTTCTTGAAGTTGAACTAGCTTTTGTGCTGGTTTTGGTTTGTTGGCTCTTTTTCCTGCACGTGACTATTATGTTACTCTTAGTTATTGTGATTGTAAATATAAGGCACCGTAGGCCGTTCAAATTTTATTTACTGATTGTTCATTGTTTTAAATGAACTGATAAGAGACTTCATGAATGCAAAGTGATATCAGAAAGACCAGCTTCTCTCTTGTGCTGCCTGGAGCATCGCCTGGTCCAGTCCAAAGACAACGAGGAGATATAACAAGTCTTCCTCCACAAAACATGCTGTGCCTGTGGCTATTGTGTTGTGTGCTGATGTGCTCAGAGGCTGCATCTCTCCAGCCCAGTCGTCATCTCGGGGGTGCGGTTTTTTTTTCCTGGTTTTGAAGAGATCTTTCAAACACCTGCCACGAGGTACACGATAACTACATTGAAATTTCCCTACTGTAGGTAGCGGGCTCCATCCCACCTGCCAGCTAGGAATTCCTCCTCCCTTGTCGAGGTGTGCATGGGGATGTCCGAGGACGGGAAGAAGGAGTACCCTCTGGGCAGGGGGCCAGGAGTTTCGGAGGAGCTCTTTGAGTAGCACAGCCCCGGCCGTGGCGGGGGGCGAGAGCGCTGAGACGGGGGTCGGGGGAGGGTGGGCAACCGACCCCCAGCAAGCCTGCGGGGGGGTGCTGCCATCCCGGAGGCTCCATGAGCACCTCACCAGCGACTCGCCCACCACCTCGGGGGGAAACCACAGCGCCTGCATCCCTCTCCCCCCGCTTCACCCCTGGGGCCCAACTTCTCCGCCCGCCCCCGCGGCGCCCGGCGGGGAGGCAGGCGCCGCCCCGCTGCCGCCGCCCGGTAGGTGCCGGGAGGGAGATGCTCGCTGTCACTTTCCCTCTCCCCCACGCACCGCCCCCTGCCCTCCCTCCATCCCTCCTTCCCTCCCTCCCTCCCTCCCTCGCCCGCCGCCGGCGGTGCCCCGTCCCCCGGCGCCGCGCTGCGCGCTCCCCGCCGGCTGCAGGCAGGGCCGAGCCGCCGCCCGCTTCCCACCCCCTAAAAGAAAAAAAAAAGGAAAAAAAAAAAAAAAAAAAAAAAGAAAAACCCCACCCCGGGCATGGCCGGGCGCTGAGGGGCGCCCCACCGGCTCGGCTCGGCTCTGCCCCGCCGAGGGGGCTTGGCGGGCAGCTCCACTCCAATGGTGCAGAGCGACATGTCCAAATCGCCCCCCAGCCCGGCGCAGGAGGTGCAGATGGAGCTGCTGGACAACCCCCCGCCCGCGGCGGCGGCGCAGGTAGGGCAGGGGAGGCACGTCTCGGCCGGAGCCCCGGGGCTGCGGCGGCAGCGGGGAGGGCTCGGAGCGCTGCCGGCCGGGGAGGGGGGGCTGTCGGGGGGGTGCCGGAGCGCCCGGCCCTTCAACTTGGCCCCCCCGCCGGCACAACAAAGTTTGACGGCTCTGCTCGGCCGCCCCCCTCCCCTAAAGGGCGCTTGGGTAAGGCGTCCGGCGGGATGCTCGGCGCCGCAGACCCGAGAAGCCAGCGGTTACCCGGAGGGTCGGTGCGTAGGGATGTGCTGCCGCTGGGATGTTCGCGGTGCACGTATAAATCACGGCTGGGGTTCTGCAGGGACCTGTTGTGCCTCTACCTGATGCTCGCCCCGCGCTGCTGCCCCGGCCCCATCGGGTACCCAGGCTGGGAACAACCTCTGTGGCTGGGGGAAGGATCCCTGCTGCTGGCCCAGCACCACTGCCAGGGGGCCGGAGGTGCTGAGCACGCTGCAGATTTCAGCTGCTCGATTACGGTGCCGAAGGTGGTTGTACAGTCAGCTCGGAGATTTTAACAACTCGGGCTGAGCACGCTGCCTTCAGGTGGAGGGGTATGGAGAGGGAGACAGGGAGGAGATGTCAGCGCGCCTGGTGAAGGCTCTATTTTGAAAGGTGGTTCCTGTTTAATATACGAACATTGCATAATATCTTCGAGTTTGCAATAGTTGGCTACAAAGACTTTCAGTGCTATTTTTAAACCCAGTAAAAGGGTGGTAAAATCTGATTGCGTGCGTTTTAAATTACAAACATGCTTGTTCTCGTTCGGAGTTTTTTCCCTTTTGGGGTGGCAGTTTTATTTGCTGCTGCCAAAGCTATCCCTGATGCTTTATTTTCTTTGAGAAGGCAGTCCAGTGTCATCACAGGAGTGCTTGATTGCCACAGGAAAATGCTGTCAGTCTCAAAAGACTCGCTGAGTGATCTTTAGGTGCTGGGGATGGGTGACAGACGAACAAAATCCAGGCATTGAAACAGAGGCTAGATTAAGCTGAAAAAGTGTTTCTTTGGATGTGAATTTGACTGCAGTCTCCAAGCGCAGAACAGATATTGCAGCAGGGCCATATGCTTTGCCAGCTTCTCCAGAAGTGGTGGCAAGGGAACTAATTTCTGACCTACAAATAGCCCCCTTTTTATATCTTTTCAGCCCTAAGCACAGATTGGTGACTGTCAAATCATATGGTGCTTCGCTACTATGGATACGTGTCAAATACTGATCATAAAATTGGTTTTCACCCCTCCTTTTAACTAGGTATAAAGAATCTCTGTTTAGAGAGGAAGGATAGTTTGCGAACACCTACAGCATTTGTATTTCAGATAAAGTACTTCTATTTTATAGAATTGGTTTCTGAACACCTACAGCCAAAAAGATCCACTTTTTAAGAGAGTGGTAATGCAGCTTTTTGGCTCAGTGAGTAATTTTCAGGTTTTGGAACCAAAGTCTATCAGGCAAAACAAGAATCACATCTTCTCCATATATATATATTCCAGTCGTACATAAACCTTTGGTGTGGAAGGAACAAGATTATGGAAACAAAAGAGCTCTTTGTCTGAATAATAACGTTCAGTTAATTCCTTAGCACGCGCTGCACTGAGACAATTACTCTGATTTGGGTTTTTGCTCCATTAACGTGATTTCCAGAAAATCAATATGGTAAGATCTCGCTGCTTTAGAAAATGCTCACAGTGAGAACGAGAAGCTTAATGAGTGCTTGTGAATCATTAAGTAGATTGCCTACAGGTCCTTCAGTTATGCCCACTGCTATCTTTTTCACTGAGGAACATGAGTATCAATCCTAGAAATATTTCATGCCAAGTAAGTAATGCATCTGGAAGAAAAAAAACATGCAAGCTTACAGAGTGATGTCACTCCTAAAAGTGTTCACTCCAAAGTACTACTTCTGGTAATTATGATTTAGCGAAATACAATTAAAGAGCCTTTGTATGCTTGTAACAAGCCGCAAAATTTCTTTTATCTAAGAATTTTACTTTTGCGAAGCTGAGGATTTCTTTTAATCTGGCTGTACATCATGGTTGGTATCTTGGACTATCTCATGGCTGTCCATAGATTTTGGCCAAACTTGTCACCGCTTGGCAGAGGCACGAATATAGTTAACATTCTGGAAGCAATTTCTCTTAAAAGATTCTTAAATATGTGAGCTATTCCTAGATAGTCTTTGAAAAAAAATCTATTTCTTATTTTTATAATGTATTTTTCTAATAACATCTGCAAACAAAATAAAATCCCTATAGGTGTTGATCCTGGCAGTCACACCGTACTTTTCCTGAGAATTTCTTTGCAGTAGAATACCTTGGGGGCAAAGTATTTATGTTTGTTTCTGTATTACCTAGAATAGTGTGGCTTTTAGGTCTATATTACTATAAATACATAGTTCTAGGTACTCTCTGTGATCTGAGTCCATACAGAGCTTGTGATATACCTTTAGATGCCCACTTTTGTCCACATGTCTGCACACGTTAACAGTTACGCTATTCACAACGTCTGTGCATATGTCAGTGCAAAGTAGTAGTTTTAGGTATGACCCTTCTGTAATAAACTCAGCAATTGCTTTTCAAAAATCACAAAACAAGCAAACTGTTGAAATGTATTTGTGTGATGATCTATATCTGATTTTTAAAAAATCAACTTCATTGCCTTATTTAAATCTTTATTTCAAGTACCTCTCAAACCTAGAAATCTGAATTACTAGAATATTCAAATTAGTCAATTAACGCAGGTGCTATGCTGATTTGTTTATAATATATTACAACATAATGTATTAATTCCTTTCATGGTAATTCCTGGTCCCTCTACTTCTCCTTTCCTCCCCCGCTATTTAAATTTTTTTTTTTATGACCCTACTTCAGAGTCCATCAATTCCCAGAAATCATTGGATTCAATTTCTATTTCATCCTACAGCTTCCCGGGTTGTGTCATAGGAATGGTCAAAGCAAGTCAGATCAGGAAATTACATGGGATATTTCAAAGAAAATATAACGAAACCTTGTACCAGGCAACTATAGGCTACCTTGCTGAGGGAGGAGGTAGCCTTCCCTGGATGAATTCCTCCCTATTCCCCATTACCATTTTCCTCCTGTTCTTTTTCTTGCCTTGTTATCTATCATCTGTCAATGCAGGTCGTAATAACCTGACACATTTTAAATGAAAACAGTTCCTTTCTTGATTGTTTTCCTCAGCTCCTTCACTTGCATTTAGATTTCCCCTATGCTCTGATACTGTTCCATGTCAGAGTCTGAAGGCTTCCCTTCCCAGTCTAAAGGCTGCATCGTCCCAGGAGCACTTGCTTGTGGTGTGTGGAGGCTGCCCTCTGCCCTGAGCCCAGCTGCAGCTGAAGCTTGAATTGCTGAAGGTGAACTGCAGGCATGGGGTTAGGGATGGGCTTGCTCATTTTTCATTCTGTATTGACCACGACTGATGCTGACGTGAATTTTAGAGCAGCATGCATGCTGGTGGCTCCAGAACATCAGCTTAGTTATTTGGCCCTGGCTATGACTGTTGTCCTTCCTGGATCTCCAGCTGTCTTTTCAGTTGCATAGCACCATCCCCTCCCTGCCTGTCTTATAGTAATGAGAAATAAAGGGAATAACCAGAGATTTATTCTCCACAGATTAATCACAGTGCCCTCTGCTGCTCTGTTTCAGCTAAGCTGATTTATCACAATTCACACCCTGTTTACCTGTTCTTCAAATAAACATTTTGCAACAGCATATTTCCCAGTACTAACTTGTGAGAATACATTGTAAGTGATAAACAAACAGAATTTATATCCCTTTTCTTACTTAAATAATAACAATAGCCATTTATTATGGAGGCATGGAAGGTTTTACTCTCTTCTGGCAGCATACCTACAAGCCAGATCCAATCTTGCTGGAGCCTAACAGAGTGTATACAAATGAAGAAGAGATGAAGTCAAACTCCATTCATTGGACTTTCTCATGGTGTTAGGCAAGAGGTAGTGTTTTCTCTCTGAACATGTTAACCTCCTTTCGGCATCGTAGTCCTTGCTGACAAAAATACATTTTATTAGTCTTTGACTAAAGAAAGCCCTTCAAGTTTCAGCTGTTACTTTTCTGATGATTCTTCTTTCCTCTTAGGGGTTGTTTTACATTGTCCCAAACTTCACCAATAATAGGTAGAGCTCTTGCATGGTCATCTCTTCCAGAGACATTTATTTGCCACTTGGGTATTGCACATTATCAGCATATGTGGGTTATAGTTACTGTTTTTTACATTTTTCTAGACTGAAATCCCTCTGAAACAATTCAGCAGCTTCACTCCTAACTCGTTTGAGTATGTTAGCCATTTTCTAGAGGCGATCTCTGTTTTTGTCTTGTTTTGTCTCTAGGTTTATAATTTCAAACTGTTATGGATGAAAAGTTCCTGTATGCTTCCAGGCTTGGCTTCTCTGGAGTCTCAGATACTTTTACTTTTGCTTCTTTTTCTCAGTTCTTTTCTGTGCCAGGACAGAAGAGTTTCAAAATAACACAAAACAACTGAAATCAGCCTTCCTGCCCTCCAAGGGCTTGCCTTAGTCTCTGTCAGCAAGGCGGGGGAAGCTTCCCTGTAGCTGGCTGTGCTTCCCTGCAAATCTCTTTCTGTCACAGAGTCAGATCTCTTCTGCTGTTTACTTGTGTAAGAGAAATACAGAAATCCCTGGAGAGCACATGGGGAGGAGCAGGCACGTGGCCTACAACTATAGCAAACAAGCTTAAGAAGGTGCAGGAGGCACAGTGGGACTTGTACATGATCTCCAATGCCTAGTGGTGTTACCTGCTCCTGTTTTGCCAAGTGGGGAGCAGACATCTTCATCATTGGTGTAATGGGGGGATGGGCAGCAGATTTTGACCAAGGTGGTTTCTTGGGTTACTGGGGAGGAGGAGAGCAGGCCAGGTCTGGTGGAGTGGAAAATATGGGTGACCTGGCCTGGGGCCAGGGCAACAGCACTGGGAGATGGCTCAGAAGCATAGGGACTGGTGAGAATCGGGCTATTTCTAGTTGCAGTGTTGGCAAGCCAGCACCGGCCAGCAGAGAGGAGCATCAAAGATTTCTCAGCAGAAATGGGGTTTCTTTTTTTTTTTTTTTTTTTTTGTGGAGAGGAAAGAATGATCTGTCATATGTGTTTTTTGTTTTTGTGTGTGTGTGTGTGTGTTTCTTTTGTTTTATTTTGGTTTGTTTGTTTTATTGATGTAGGTATAAGATTTTAAAGGACTGTGGAATGGACGTAGCAGACTCAGCATTGTAGCTTGTGTGAACTCAATGACTGTATATGGAGATCCTCAACTTGATAGTATTTCTCAAGGGAACCCATTGTCTTCTCTGAACTGTGTTACAGCAAATGGTGTTTGCTTGAAGAAACCCAGGTTTTGACACCTAACCTTGGGATTCTTCTCTGCTATAGGAACATGAGTCTGTGTTCCTCAGGCAATTTCTTCACTGAAGGTATGTCACAGGGCTGAGTACCTATTACAGGGCTGCACTAGTGTTGGGTGCATAGGGTGACCTGAAACCCCAGCCATGAGACAGAGGCAAGCCAGGATATATTTCTATGTCAATCATTTCCTTATTGTCCCCATTCCTATTGTGGAATGGAGCCGTGGAGTCCTGGGAAGCTTATCATTGATGTCTGTGTATGTCTTCCAACCCTCAGCTGTACTGTCTGAAAGCTGACCACCTGTCCTTTATGAAACTAGTGAGATTTGAGGTGCAAAGATGAGAAATATTCATGCCTCTTTCTGTAGCTGACCCATTATACCTAAAGACTTGAGATATATATATATTATTTATATATAATATATATATATATATTTAAAGTGATGAGTGTGAGGTTTTACAGTTACTCACCAGATGACTATGCCATCCAGTCGCTGAAGGGTGTCGTTCCTGAGTGGTGTCATGCCTGGCTGTTGACCAGAGAGGGTCCAGGAGCACTGCAGGACCTACAGGAACTTTCTCTTTTGCCGTATCACAAGGAATTGATTGAAATAGCTAATGATTATTTTTTCTAAGAGATGGACGGAGATGAACGTACATATTCTGCACTGACTTGGGATGCTATTCTTCAACTGGGACATGGTCAGTTTAAAATATGTTTCAAAGTTTTTGCATGGGAAGGAAAAATACCTACACTTTAATTTCTGACTTTTCTAGAAATTCTTTACTCTTTCAGGGGGTCACTCATTTCCCTCACCTCTAGGTATTCTATTGATCCTTGTAATTGATCATTTGTTCATCTGAGATCATGTAAGCTTCACTCCAGCTCTGGATTTTATTTTTGATTTCCTAGTTTTGTTCTCTCCAGTTCCTTCCTTGCATCATTTGCTGTTTCAAGACCCGAATCCAATTTGATTTTGATGCATAAATCTTCGACACCTTCTTTTATTCTTTGAATAGGACCAGCAGGCTAATTTTTTAACAGTTCATCTTTGCCACTAACCATGGTATCAGTCTCAATGACTGATGCTATTCTACCCATTGTAGTTAGTAAAGGTTCAGGCTTGCCCTGTGTATACTTCTCTTTGCAAAAAATACCATTGGAGTGGTTGCTTGGGAAGGGCATTTTTTAAGACTTTCACTGAAGATCAGTTCCTTAGATGTAGATAGTTGGTCATTTGAAATGTTTTATTACCTCTTCCAGGTGATAGTATTTTGCTGTAGTGATAAACCATGCTTCCTGCTTGTCATGTGTGTTAGAGGATTAAATGTAACGGATGCTTTTCATGTGTTGAGGCAGAGCCTCATTAAAATTAAAGGGTTTCACTGAGCAACACTAATCTCATCTGTTTGCAATAACTTGAGGTAGTTGTATATGAAACTGTTAATTATCAGGAAACTGCTGTGCATGCCTCTAATATTTCATATGATTCCCATATTTTGTTTGATTACATGGGATGAATAAAAGTTGCACAATGTACTTTCATGTCCGAGTTGGAAAGCAGTCTTTGCTTCGTTAAGGCTCTGTTGATGAAATCTTTTTTGCAAGATGACTTTGGTAGGATTTTTGTTTGTTTGTTTGTTTGTTTTTAAGGCCTCACATATTCTGCTAGATACTTTAAGAAGCTGTAGAACATAAATGCATGTATTGTGTTTCTCGTCTCTGGCAACTCCACCAATTTTAAAAGAACTTCACACATCTGACTGATAAACCATGCTACAGTTCTGATCTTGTAAACACTTACATGTATACATAAGTTCATTTGTGTAAGAAATTATGTTGAAATCCAGTGGGAATGTTTTCGTCAGAAAACATTTTATGTAAACAGTCTTGTTTATAGGGCTGAAATTTGTTGTATTAAAATTAGCTGAGTCAAGTTATGGGATGGCATAGGTAGCTGGTTGTGCAGGGTTTATGGCTGTTCTGGTAGGCAGGACTACTGTGTAGTTTAAGGAAGGCTGCCCCAGGTTGCTGCTTTTGCTGGCCAATGTCCGCACATCGTGATTCAGCCCTTTATTTTTAGCTACCTAATTACAGCCAACTGCTGCACAGAACATAGATAAGGCACCTAATTTTAATATGAAAATCACAGTAACATATTGGGTTCATTGTGGAAAAAAAATCTTTTTTTTTTTTTCTTTTTTCTTCCAGAATTGCAAGTAACTGGCAGATTTTTTTTTATTATTATTGTTTTGGTATAAAGGTCTTGTTCTTGCAATAAGCACTTACAGTTAAAAAAAAAAAAAAAGCAAAACATAATGAATATGACACAATGAGTATTCATGATTTTCCATATGACAGAGACGTTTAATCATTTTTTTAAATCTGTTTGTTTGTGGAAGACTCGTCATATGTTTAGAACAAAGTTTCAGACATTTCTGACTTTGGAAATAAACTTGGAAGGCCTAGAAGACAAATATAATCCCAGATTGGTAACCTTTAAAATAACAAAAACAGCGGTCAAGTCACATATGCTGAAATTGACCCCCTTTCCTCTAATTCAGAATCAGTCCATGCAAAAAAAGCAGCTGTTAGACTGACCGTCCCTACACCCTGTAGACATGGCCTGCCATCCTGTCAAACGTTTCTTCTGTGTAAAGTTAGCATTCCATTTGTGTCCTTGAATAGTTTTCACTTAAATAAGGCTAGAACAAAAATGTGCAGGCTGCTGTGCACACAAAATAAATAAACAAGCAAATAAATAATTAAAAAAATAAAAACCAGCAACTGAAAAATCAAGGTAAGCGTGAGTTTGAGGTGGATTTGCACTGTGATGTTGCCTGAAATAAATGCTCTTAGTTGTTGCTACACAGGTAGAGAAGTACTTTGTCTGTGCCTGTAATGCATTTTTATTTTGGTCTTGTTTATTTTACCCTCATATTTGTACCCCCCAGATACAGTTCCTGTTTTGCCATTGTAGTAATATTTTGCACTATAAAACTTGTAATATGATTCTATAAGTATATATTGAAGAAACTAGGTACAAATACAGGAATGTGACTGTAGAAGAGAATATATGTACATTTTTCTAGTATCTTCTTGGGGATTACACAATACTATAGTGTACGTTATGAAATTGCCTAGATACTGTGATCTTTATGTAGCTTCTTTATACTCTTGAACTGATACGTGGATGTTTTGAATTCTTCATTTTTTTTTTTTTTCTTAAAATATTTTAGTATCCTTCTACAAAAAATGGAGAAAAGATGGTCAGAATGTTGACAAGTAACTGTGCCATCATAGTTACTTCAGTAGTAGCAATTTTAATAACTGGTAAATTTTAATTAAAATCAGTTGTTTTATTTAAAGACCATCAATGTCAAAGATATTTTTTTTTATATTTTATGTACCTTAGTATTCTATTGTATTGTGTGGAAAAAGACAGTACTCTAAGAACTGTCTATTCTAACAGTAATTGGAAAATAATTTGAATAATGTTCTGTTAACAGTGCTTCCAATCTACTTTTTATTCTTACAGATCTATGAAGTCCTTTGTATTACCAAAATGTTCTTCTGTTCTCAAAGATCCCTTTTAGAAATGCAATCATGTGAAATCATTCCTCATTCAATTTCCATTTTACATTTTGTGACTTGACTCATCAGAAAGTCATATTTTCATCCCCATAATGTGCAGCATGCTGATTTTTGTATAGTTCTGCCTTAAACAACATGTATATAGTACAAAATCACGTGCAGTTCAGTTTTCACAGGACACCAGAGTGGTTGAGGCTGGAAAGGACTGCTTGAGGTCATCTGGTCCAGTCCACTGCTCAAGCAGGGACACCAAGACTGCCCAGGACCTTGTCCAGATGGCTTCTGATCTCCAAGGACAGAGATTCTACAACCTCTCTTTTTTTAATATTATTATTAATTATTATTATAATTATAAAATACTAGAGTTCAGCCAGTGCTCTGGAGTCTCCTAGAGTCAACATTAACGGTTCAGATACAGCCTGAGATTGTTCTGTTGCGTCTCTTGGAGACAAGTTATCTGCATTTATTGATTTGAAAAATGATCTTAAGTTAGTAGTGGCTATTTGTCATCCTCCAGTTACTTTTAGACTCCAAACTATTCTCTCATATTTATCATGTGTTAGCAATGAGTTAAAGCTCAGATCTTGAGGTCATGATCTTAAAAATCTGCCAGAATGAGATATTAAGTGTGCCTCCAAGCCTGCGCAGGAACCCATCCTTCCCTGCTATGAAAACTGATGGGACTCATGCCTGAAACTCAGCGTGGTGCTCTGAAGATTGCCCAAACTCAGGGAAGAACATGCTTGATGCACCCAAGCAGAGTTTTATCCCAGGGTTTGCTGTCTCAGGGCCAGCTTGCCAGGAGTTTTGTGTTGTAATACATTCATAGGCACATTCGCCAATAAGCTGATCATAGTTTTCTTATGGTGTCTAAATGCAGGACCAGCAGCAGCAGCTTAGGGCCAAAGACAGCAACAGGATGGGGTTTCATGGACTTGGAATTCTAGGAAATAATAATGGATAAATAATGGATAAATAATATAACTAGTATATTGTTGTGGAGGTATTAGCACACTAGCACACTCTTATCAAGAGGCTTTTTTGTTGTTATGTTTTAAGGAGAACAATGAGATAAAGGAATTTTTATTCTTGGGATAAGGATTGTGAGATAGTCTGGGGGAAGATATGAATCAATTAATTGAAAATTTAGCGTGTAGGTGACGGAGGCTGGTAGTTATTTTTGTTTTTGTTTTTGTTTTCTCCCTGACTTATTGTAGAACTTGAAAGTTCAGTGCTGAATGCAAGATGAGAGCTAAGACTGGGAATAAGCCAAGGCAGACCTTGAAAGTGAAGATAAAGACCCTATTTATTGCAGGGAACTGTGGGAGGTATTTAAAGACAGGAGACGTGATCTACAGAGATGGATTAGTAAAATGACCTTTACAGCAGAGTGATGAGTGAGACAAAATTGCATTTATCAATCTTGAGGAAAATAATATTTGAAGTAGTCAAGACGTGGTTTTGTTGCAAGTTTAGATGAACTTAAGAAACATGACTAGATACAAAGGTGTGTATCTCAATGTAGTTGTGCAGAGTCAATCTTTGGAATTTTGCTTTACCTGGAGGGAATGCTCTGGGAAGGGTTCAAGATGGTGTCATGACATGGTTTACAGTCATCCCAAAAATAAGTGCTTGCAAATAGCATGGTTTTAAGTTTTTTTTTTTTTTTTTTTTTTTTTTTTTTTAATTTGTTATACAATATTTATTGATGGTTTGTGTTCATCTCACAGAACAAATAACTTGGGAGGGCATGTTAGCCATTTGCTGTGTTTCCAAAACATAGTTTAATAATTTTTACTTCAGCCAACAATTGCTTTCTCCCTTTGTATTTTTGATTTCTTAGTAGATACAATTGATGTCTTTTTAGTTATACATTTATCCTTTTTCTAGTTAGATATTTTGTCCTTCTTTATTTATTTTGCTACTTTTCCTTACTTCAACTGTTTTTAATAGTTGATTATATGTTCTTCCTCAGTTGTAACATTGTATTAGAATCAACAAGGTGTTGGTCACTTCTTACTGTTTACTGTTCCCTCTGCTGACGTGGCTCGTATCTGTGATGTACTGGAGACTGGTCCAGTATCACCTTTCCTAGTTTGTGTATTTAAGCTAGCTGCAAAACAAACTGTGTTTTTTAATCGTTATGACTTGTGTGAATAATACGACAAATATACAAGTCTGTAAATGGTCCTTCAAATCTGAATGTGAAAAATAAACATTCATGGCTCAATTGGCCAAATCTAGTTGTGTTAGTGAGTACTTACGCAGGTAGTCCCATCAGTTACTGAATGTGTGCTTATTAATTGGCACAAAGCTGATCATTTGAATCCCTGCTAGCCTAGCAGACATCAATAATGCTTGTACTGAGAGCTGTCTGTGTAACATAAACTAACTCGTATGTCTATTTTTTTTTCTTTTAACAGTCTTACAGTAAAGGGGCAAGAAGAAAAAACCGATTTAAAGGTTCAGACGGGAGTACATCTTCTGACACTACCTCTAACAGTTTCGTACGCCAGGTATGTGTTTTTCAGCTTCTTAGACTGGAAGACTTACTGATGTTAATGTTCAAATAATTTTCTTTTACAAATTGTCAAATCAAAGAGTGATACTGTGGCCTGAGAAATAGCAAAGGTCTCTGCCAAGACAAGGAAAAATATTTGGTTGCTATTGTTTTGATCTTGGCAGAAAAATACTTTTTTTATTTCTTATTCATTTCCATGTATAGTAGTTTTCTATTATTTTTGTTTCTGTAATGCTGTCAGGTGATTAAAGCTGGAGAAGGAGGAGGTGGAGTCTGATGGAAGCACCTAAAGTTGCAACATTTGGGAGAAAGCATCAAAACGCTATCAGTCCTAGGAATTTCCTGCTTAAAATAGTGCTGTGCAAGGCAGTATTAACTTCAATGTTTTCCACCCACATCCCAGTGTTATTTTAAGACATGGGTTGGAGGGAAAATCCCTGGCAGCATTGTGCCCATTGTAAGGATGCTGAAAGGCATGTGGAGGATGGAGGGGTGCTATAGTCTCCCATAGCCTGTGCCCACTCGTGTGTTTGGGGTGCCCCCTCACACAGAGCCTCATGGACCCACCCAGACCTGTGTGGGTGGTTGGAGAACAGATCAAGCAGGTCAACAGAGGTGATGAAAAATGCAGTGAAGGGCATCCAGAGCCTGTTGTGGTCTTTGGCTGCGGACCGGTGCTACTGAGGCTGTGTTTCCATGGAAGGAGATTGAATTTCTGCATGCTTATGGAGAAGAACCTGGAGAGCATGAAAGGTACTCTGACCATGCCTGTCCAAAGAGAAATACAGGTTTTCATGCCCTGCTGATTTAAGCTGTGGTTTTACAAGTGTAGACTTTGTCATCTTTTTTGGAGGGTTTCTGGAATTCAGGAGGTTTCATTGCAGAGTTTTTGGTTTTACCATAAGGAAACACCAGACTTACCTCTCACTGGCTTGTCTTCCTGTGTTTCTCCAGCTCAAAACATTCAGTGACTCCACTGCTGTTGCACTGGTTGTTTCAGTACGCATCTTCTGTTTACAAAATATTTCTGCTTTTTCCTGCTGCAGTCATGCTGGCAGGTTTTGTGATAGGCTGTGGATTTGATAAAGGCAGGTCCCTATTACATTTCAATGTCTGTTGGACATAGGTTTGAAATGTTACTTGGTCATGAGAATTCATCAGTGGCAATAAAAACATGAAGGTAGAAACCCTGGTTCAATAAATTATTAATATATGGCATTTTGTTCTGTTTAAAAATACTCTGGAAAAAAAAAAAAAAAAAAAAAGCAGTCAAAGTAGCATTTAGGAGTGGCAGCAGATCTCCCTGTCCCAAGCATTCTTTGTAAGGAAATCTGTGTTGCTGTTTTCCTTAGCCTCCTCATGAATGTTGAGCTCAGCTTGGAACATTTTTAGCAGACTACGAGTGTTTATTTTACACCAGCTGCACACAGTTCTTTGCCTTTCTCGTTTACTTAAATGAGGTCTGAAATTGGTCTTAAATATCCCTTCTAGCTGTCATTCATGGGAGCAGGGCAAGGAGGATGGATGATCAAACTCCATATAGATGTTGAGGTGGATTCCTGTACTCAATGGCGATCTGACTGACTCTATAGAGTGTGGGGCATGATTAATCAAATCTTTGAAAGCAAATTTACAAATCAGGGTAGGTGAGCTACAGTCTAAAAGTGTCTGTATCTTTTCCAATGCTACGAGGGGAACGTAGACCATGACTATGTCAAGTAGAGATTTTTAGAGAGGAGATTTATATATTTCCCTGAAGTAAATCTAAGTTTAGTAGTTACACAAGTGATATAATACAAATGACTGAAGGGTGAAATGAGCTTCAGGAAAAAATCAGATTTAATAGATTGCTGAAGCAAAGCTCAGTATTGAGATGGTATTGTGACTGAAGATAATGAAGGGATGTTAACAGATAAATATATATTATTTTGCATTGTCCAAAAATTATATTTATATATATATATATAAAAATACAAAACATTCCTAGTAAGTCATGTAAAGGTAGAGATTGAGTTGAAGAAGATGTATAGGAGAAATGCATCTTCACAGTTGTTGGTACAGAGTTTATTTCAGAGCTTAGATTGCATCTTCAAGAGGCTTACCTGCTCTGATCGTCCCCCTGGGACAGCTTGCGTTTCTCCTGTATTAATGAAGATGTGACACCAGTCACCGGGTGCAGTCACATTCTGCTGTCTCAGCTGCTCTGTCCTTCTCTCAGTGGTGCATATTGCCTGCTCTGTGTGTCTGTCTTCCTTGGAGGATATTTTACATGCTATAAATGTATGTAATTGTGAGAAAAAGTGAGTGCAAGAAATTGCTGTTTCTACTGAGATGGGTGAATGTTGCAGAAAAGCAGCAGAAAAATAAACCCCAAGCCAGTAGAATCAATGATGCATCCATTTATTTTACTTTATTTTATTTTAGTGTTACCTTAAAACTGGAAAGTCATTTTTTGCATGGAGAGGTGTTTGCAGTTTTTTTTTTCAGTTGCTGTGATCTATACATGGTTACACACAACCTCTTTGTTTCAGCAGTGCTCATGATGCCTACTGCTGCCTTTTTTTCCTCCACTTTTTTCCTTCCCCCTCACTTCCTGTCTCCTTTCACATTTACTTTGAACTTGTCCTGCAACTTTTATATGCATCTCTACAAATACGGAATCCTGATTGTCCTGAACGTCTATTGCTAAGGGCTGTCTAAATTACTCATAAAAAAGGAGGAATGTCTGGAAGGTGTTTTTGCGTCTTCTTTAGCTGATCTGGCCTTAAACTGGGAGAGCTGGGAAAGTTGTGCAGATTCTTGTTGCAGGAATTGATGGGAAATGGTACTGGAAGAGAGAAGAGAAGTATGTCTACGTCCTGAAAGAATGTTCTGTATGTGTAAGGCAGTGGAGATGCTGTGCAAGAACAAGTTATGTATAGGATTCAGTCATCTGAATCCAGGGAGGCACTGGCCATTTAAGTTAAAGCTGCTGCAAGGGAAGGGAGTTAGTGTCTATTTCTTACATTGACAAAGCTTTATTGTGTTTACATTTTACTGTTTCCTTAAAGACATATGCACCTCTGGCTCCAATATGTGCACCTGGCAACTTTCCTGCAATGCATACCAAATACTATGTAGTAAAAACTATGCCATCTTAGTTTTATTTGAATGACAAAGAACAAAGTGACATTTTATTCAAATTGCTTGAAAATTCCTGCTGTTGTATAAGGAGTATGAAATGCACCCTGCACAACTCTATGCACAATGATCTTTTCCATTTAAATTTGTTTTTCAAAGTACTGAAATAGAGAAGAGCCTTATATAAAAGAAGCATTAAACTGAAACAAGAGCAAATTTAAAAATGGTTCTGTTCCATCCAATTGAATCTCATCTGTACTGTGAATTTTATCTGTTATAGATTTTTATTTCTATTTTTCTCTTGTGATACTGAAAACCTATAAGGTTTTAGGATAATGCTTTGGATTATATCCCAATCTGTTAATATTAGCAGAATTATTTGTTTAGTTTTGTCTCCAGAATGTCATTTATGAAGTTGGAGCTTAAGAAAATAACAACAACTTGGTGTTCCTTCCACTTGCAAGCAGCTCCTGCTTGACTTTTCAGTAGCAGGAGAGGGAGAGGGAGGGAAGCGTTTTTTTTTTTTTTTTTCCTTGTGTCATGTTGTGAACTCGTATTGGCAATTACGCAGTGTATTTGGAAAGGAGAAGCCTCGCTGCACACCGTGCTTTAATCAGCTCCTAACTAACTTTAATCAGTTGTCTTTAGGGAGATAAAGAACATTGCGTTATATAGTTTTCATCATCTTTTCTGAGCTTTGGAGTGATAAGCAGCTTGTTCTTGGGGTTAGCTATGAAAGACTGAATTGAATCTGATCTGTACTTGCTGCCGTTTTGACTGATGCATGGTAATGATTTTGTTCCCAAGGGTTTTTCAAAATACGGATCAGACAAAATATTTTGCAGACTACACTGTGGCACTTCCCAGCAACATTATTTCAAGCAAATTGCATGTTCTGATAGCATTACATATTTTGTGGTTGCACTTTAGGACCTGTATTTGTCAAGGTTTTATTTTAAATCCTAATGATTAATCACAGAGGCAGTCTGAGTTGTTGGGATTTCTATGTATTGCAAAGACAGATTAGGTTGTGAAATAGACTGTGGACTTGCTTACTGAAATATTTAAGGTTTTACAAATTTTTTTTTTTTAATTTTTTATTATTTTTCCTTTAAATATTGGCTTCATGCCTGTTACACTGTGTTCACTCAAAAACACAGCTATAAATAATTATGTAGGGAATTCATTATTCCGCTACTTTCCTCTAAGGACATTTGCCTAGCTGTGTAATTACCTATTGAATTTTATGAATGGTAAAACTAAGATTTGCACTGAAAAACTATTTGAAAATATTGACTTAGTTTTGCTCATAAACAAGCCTCTTAGTCTTGGGTTCACCAGAGATTCAGGCTGTGTCAGAAATTTCTTCCCGTTCTTTTAATTGATTTTCTTCCAGATATAGAGCTTAGCTTTGATTTTCCTTTTTGCGAGTGGAAGAGCTGTTGTATTCAGATCGTACATGCAGCCTGCCAGTCTATGCATTTACAAGCTGAGCCACAAAGAGGTAGTGCAGCCCGGGGACAGGCATTAGCTTTGGTGTTAGTGCCTAGGACTAGCAATCTTCTGCTGAAAAACTGCATGTGCTTTCTCTGCTAGCACTATTCTTGCTTCATGAAGACTGTGTGTGAACAAGATTGTGGCTAGCCAGAATATCTAAATTTAAAAAGGCTCATTTGCAATTAAATATATTCTTACAGTCTTCGTGTGCCTTTAATTATGAGATGTGTTTGGCTTGTAGAGAAAAAAGGAGCTTTTCAGACTTGCCTTTAGCTTTTATACATAACAAAATGATGTGTGTCAGAAATTTCTAGAGGTATTGTGCAAACACTGATTGTAATACACGAAAACATATACCTACTACTCTGCTTAATTTTATCATCTTTTATTTCTGAAGCTTCTGTCTGGGAATATTTTGTTAAGTTCATCGTGTTTCTGGTCTCATTTGTACTGATTTCACTGAAGGCAATGCCAGTGATGCCTGTGGCCTGTACTTGCTATTGTGGCTGCATTGAAGCTGTACATGACACATGCTACAGCATCTGCTCATTTGAAACAGATTAAAACCTTTGTTTTGTGGGTTTTAAATTTGGTGGAATTGAAGGATCTTATGTTTTTCACTGTGAAATACAAGGTTTTGAAGGGAGTGTATTGAACTTGGACAAAGCCAGCTTAAGTCATGGTTTGTATATAGAGTGTGATTTTGGTACAGCTTTCTTCTTTTGGCAGTAGTGGGAGCTGGCAAGCTCCGCTGTTAAGGCCAGCATGCGACCATAAATCACGGTCAGGCAGTGTTGTTTCAGGGTTATGTGCTTTTTGTGTCAAGCAATATTAATCTGTCTTTAGTCAAATCCAGTGAATCTCTATTTATTATGATACAAAATTAGATAATGTCTCTAAGAGTAGTGCTTGTATAGGAAAGAGAGTATATTTTATGTATTTCTTCTCATATGAAGTATACCAAGTTGATAAAAGAAGAGTGGGTGAAGCATTTAGAGCAATGTAGGGATTCATAAGAATATGTCAGTTCAGCTGTTGATTTAGGGTTTCATTCATGGCTGATAAATCACTTCCTCTGTCATGTGGTAAAAGGTAGCTAGACAGGGAGTAGTAGGAGGAAAGATTTGAGGAAAGGAACAGATTGGGAGTATGTGGCTGGAGGAAGGAAGTGGGGAGGGAGGAGGAAGGCACTTACCTTTTGGTGGCAGTTGTGAAACTGCACTCTGTGTAGTACTGTGTACATGGGAAAACTGCAGTAGGTTCATTGGGCTATACATTTCCTCATCTGTAGTAAGGGTTTGAAAAGTCTCCTTTTTTGGCCTGGAGAGAATAGAACAGATGCCCCTATAAAGCATGGGATTTTGGCATGCATGACTGGAGGGGAGATGGCTGAGAAAAAACCCAGCGGAAAGGAAGTTTTTCTGCAGCCTTCAGTTCTTTCATGGGCCCTTTTTGCCTCAGATGGTTACTAAGAATAGAAATCAAACTGCTGCCATGTGTTTAAAAAAATAACAACAAACGCACACACACATAAAAACACACCCTCTAACCAAAACAAACAGGCAAGACATCATAAAAAGTCTTCTTATACATCCGTTTACTCTTTCCATACTTCTTATAGCAGGGTATGAGAAAATTACAGGGGAGAACAACTAAATATAATATTTTATTAAAAACTGAAGGCTAGGAGTCTTTCTTATAGCCTTGAACTGACATACATGTTTGATGTTACTTTGCAAACAGCTGAAGTCAACACATCCTTTTCCAAGCAGCAGTGAGAAAGATGAAATTTTGAAGGTGGGGCTTACACTTGGTGGCTGCTGAAATGATTGCCAGAGCTGCTTTTGAGATTGCTGAGGTGATGAGGGAGTGTTCAGAGGTGTCTGAGAGGATGTATATGGCCCCCTGTGAGAGGACATGGGGAGATGTGAGCTTGAGGTGAGAGATGACATCTGTGTGGGTGGCAGCTATTGGACCTGCTCTCATGTCTGTGTCTTCAGTGCTCCAATTGCTGCCATGTTATGCATGCCTCCTGGCTCCGTGCTTCTCCTCCGTGTATACCAGGGTGAGAAGAAATGTTTTTTTGCTGGCTACTCAGGGTATACCACAGCTGGCACCCAAGTTTGTCAGCATCACATGCATCCCTTTGTAGCGTGACATTTGAAGGACATGACAGGACTTGTGTGTCCCAGAGATTTCTGCAGGTGAGATTTCTGCAGGTGACAGGGCTGCCTCTGTGCCATGGGCACGGCTGCTCAGGCAGATGTGAGGTGTTTTAAGCAGTTAGGCAAACTGGTAGACAGTTGCATCATCTTTGCAACGTTGCTGAATGTACAGTTGGAGACTTCCATCATGATGAACTGGATAGGGAAAGGCTTGAGCATAATGGCTTAAGTTCTTAAGGCTTTTTTTTTTTGGCCAAATGTCTTCATGAATGGTGATTAGTCTCTGGCTGTCTCTCTTTTGCAGTTTTACATTAATTGGAGTGTATTTTTGCATGACCTAAATGTACCAAAGCCTTACAGCTGCTCTGAGAACCTCCTTGCCTCTGTTTGTTGATCCTTTGGATGCAGGAGCTATGAGAAAAAACTACACAGTTGTAAAGAGTTAAGAACAAAATTAGGAATAGGACTGAACAAGAATCAAGTGTTTTGTTTATTTTGTCCCCTGCTTCTCCCAGGAAATTCACTGTGGTTTCTGGTTCTCATGTGCAGCATTGTCTTACTTGAAATAATAATTTTGAACATTGCGGTTAGATGTAAGGTTCTATTATATGCTATCATAGCTGTCTTCTAGTTATAATAAACACAGACTTACAAAATATCTGCAATAGGATGAGATTTCCACTGCATATGTTTAATTATATTTAATGCAAAACCTGTCAAAAATAAGTTATGAAGTTAAATTTTGACACTTTTTCTTACAGGCCTATTCAGTTGGAGTGGATTTGTTCTGGGGTTGTTTTTCTGATTTATTTATTTATTTTAATGGAGCAGTCCACTATAAAAAGAAATTTTTTAACACCATCTTCAATTTTTTATTTTTTTATTTTTTTAGAAATAAGGTGTTATAAACCACTTTTAAAATTCAAGCTTATACTTATATGTAAATGTGCAGTAAATGTAGCTGCTGACTTCATTCTTTTCACAGAGAAGTAAATTTGAAATTATTTTTGTTATTTTATATATTACATTGATTTTCAGGACTTGCATTTGTGCTGTATGGTTTTGATTGGGAACAAATATTTAACACAAGGAAACAGTTTGTCCTTCTGTAAAGCAAATGTCATCTTAGCCTCCAAAATACAAGCAGTTTCAAGGAAAAATGAACCCTGGTTGGCTGCTGTGCAGCAAGCTGCTTCACATTCACTTCAGCAAGGAGCAGAGCCCTTCCTAGTCACTGTCGGGGCTCAGGGAGTGAAGAAATGCACTTTGCAATTAGCCAGAGGGATCTACTGAGTCTTTTGCCTTTCACAATGCCAGTGTATTCCTGCTCAAACTCGGGAGTGTTTGGTTTCATACGTCACTAAGGAGGTACATTACAAGGTATACAAGTGCCATTTCTGTCCAATTACTCACGAAGCTGCCAGTTTTATGGGCAGTAGCAGCAGAGAGCTATCTTCTCCTGTCCTATTTATTCAGACAGTACTTCCAACACTGATTATATGTTTCTATAGATTTGAATGTTGCTTTTTTCGTCTGATCGCACTCAGCCTTTTCTTTGCTGGAATAGTAGTTGCATAGAAAAGCTTTGTGTTCCACTGCTGCTAAAATTAACTGTAAATCTTCAAATGAATTTACAGTAAAAGGTTTCCTGGGCATTGAATTGAGGAATGACATCCACGTGTGCACAATTAGTGCATGTCCTTTCACTGCTAGGCATGTAATATTTTAGTTCCCAAATACGATCGGCTTGAAAAATAGTTAAGACCTGAAGCTGTCCTATGTATATGAAAAACTGGAAAGCTGCCCTTCCTTAACATTCGATCTTGTGGAATATCTGAGTTGTTCGATCTCTGTTCAGATGCATAGTGTTAATTCTAAGCTTCACATAAACTGGTAGCTTCCTAAGTGATAAATGATTGTCATCAAATGGTTTACTCATAGAATAACCGAGCCTTGAGTAGGAAAGTGAAGTGGTTCTTGTGGATGAGTAGGGAGCTGAAAGAAGGGGTGACGGGTGAAGTGAAGGGAGAAATATATCTGTATCTGCCTTTTATATCTTTCTTCTTATTGTCTCCAGTGGTATTTCTGAATTTTCAGTTACTTTGCAGATTGAACCAGAAAATATTTGTGAAATTTGGAAAGGCTATTACAGCATGAAAACTAGACTTCTGGTTCTACGCTGAAGGAGATTGCTATGTCTTTTGTGAAAGAAATTCAGCTGTAAGTCACTGTTGATCAGTTGGCTCTCAAAGGTCTGTATATCACATGCTGCTTTTGGAGGCATTGAGCTGAAGGCAGACACCGTTGTTCCTCTAGAAAGTGAAGTGTGCCTAGTTGACATTATTTTTTCCTACAAACTATTAAAATTACAGTACATATCAGTAATGTCCCCTTACTACATTTCTAAAAACATGTTATTGTATGCATACGTCTCTGAAAAACAAATCTTTTTTTCCACCTTTTTTTTTACGTTAAGAAGAAATTCTTTTGAAAACAGTAGTGTGTCAAGAAAATGTTTGGTTGTAATAAGAAAAGATCAAAGCTTATTTCAGCCTTGTTCTGGAAATAGTTTCAGAGGAAACTGCCAGAGTTAGTAACAGAACATAATCAGAAATCGGTTGGTTTTACACATCTCTTCCCAACGTTAATTACAATTTATCCATCATATGCCATTTATACTGAAATGGAAAAACATTTTCCTAAGTGGCTTGTGTTGTTACAATAACAGGCCAAAGTGAAATGATAAAATTTCACAGAATCACAGAATCATCTAGGTTGGAAGAGACCTCCAAGATCACTTAGTCCAACCCATGACCTAACACTAACAAGTCCTCCACTAAACCATATCACTAGGTGTGGGAGAAGAATTCGCAGGGAGCTTTGTGCTGTTTTGTGGGAAAGGAATTCACAGGTGGCTTCGTGCTGTTTCACATGTCCCTGAGTTACAGATAATGAGGAAAACAGCGGTAGAACCAAAAACTTGAGCAAGGACGAGATAAAGTAAATTGGCTACAGTGTTAAAGATGAGTTTTGGGCAGTAGCCAATTGCTGGCTGGCTCGAGGCGGGTGTCTGAGGGTCTCTAACCAATGGTAAGACAGATTCGGGCACATGGACAGCGTGTGGGGCTATGGGGAAAGTATATGTAGTGGTGAAACATGGCAATAAAGGTCCTGCTGTTGAAGAGCCATCAGGAGTTCGTGTCGTGCGTGCCTTCAACTAGGCTATACATCTAAATGTCTTTTAAAGACCTTCAGGGATGGTGACACAAGCACTTCCCTGGGCAGCCCATTCCAATGCCTAACAACCCTTTCCGTAAAGAAGTTTTTCCTAATGTCCAACCTAAATCTCCCGTGGCACAACTTTAGCCCATTCCCCCTTGTCCTATCACCAGGCATGTGGGAGCATAAATCAATCCCCACCTCACTACAGCCTCCTTTAAGGTACCTATAGAGAGCATTAAGTTTGCCCCTGAGACTCTTCTTCTCCAGGCTGAACAACCCCAGCTCTCTCAGCTGCTCCTTGTAAGACTTGTTCTCCAGATCCCTCACCAGCTTCATAGCCCTTCTCTGGACATGCTCCAGGGCCTCAATGTCCTTCTTGTAGTGAGGGGCCCAAAACTGAACACAATACTCGAGGTGCGGCCTCACCAGAGCCAAGTACAGGGGACAATCACTTCCCTAGTCCTGCTGACCACACTGTTTCTGATACAAGTCAGGATGCCGCTGGCCTTCTTGACCACCTGAGCACACTGCTGGCTCATATTCAGCCGACTATCAACCAATACTCCCAGGTCCTTCTCTGTCAGGCAGTTTTCTAACCACTCATCTCCCAACCCGTAGCGCTGCTTGGGGGTTTTGTGCCCCAAGTGCAGGGCCTGGCACTTGGCCTTGTTGAACTTCATACAGTTGGCCTCAGCCCATTGGTCCAGCCTATCCAGATCATCCTGCAGAGCCTTCCTACCCTTGAGCAGAACAACACATGCACCTAACTTGGTATCATCTGCAAACTTACTGAGGGTGCACTCGATCCCCTCATCCATATCATCGATAAAGATATTACAGAGAACTGGCCCTAGTACTGAGCCCTGGGGGACTCCACTAGTGACCAGCCTCCGACTGGATTTAACTCCATTCACCACGACTCTTTGGGTCCGGCTACCCAGCCAGTTTTTAACCCAACGAAGCATACGCCAGTCCAAGCCATGAGTAGTCAGTTTCTTCAGGAGAATGCTGTGGGAATGCTGTGTCTGTATTTCCCATACTTATAAGCTATAATATTTGCTCAAAGTCCATCAGCAGTTTGAAGATATCAAAGGGTAAAATTTGCAAAGTCTTTATGTTCTTGTTATTTTCCAAGGAAAGTGAACAGTATTTAAGCTGCTGTTACCAAAAAGACAAAGAAATGAAAGCACGGTAACAGATTTGACCAATTCAAATGTCATTATACTTTGCAATCTGAATGTAGAAAATGAGTTAACACCTTACATAATAAATGTGTGGTGATAAAATGTGTTTTTGAGATAAAGCCTCTGAATCAGATGACACAGCCAAGAGGAAGAGAGACAGCTTTGGTTTAAGGCCTAGGAAGCTGTGATTCATTGGAAGTGGTCTGGAAAAATTGGCAGTGTGCTGTGTGCTTTTTTTTTTTTTTTTTTTTTTTTTTTGGAAATGACTTAATCCTTGAAGGTTTAAGTTTTTCTGATCTTGTTTGATTAATTGTTCATAAGCAAAGGCTACTTAAAATGGTACTTATATCTTTTACACATTGTTCAGCCTGCATGCGATATTTATTTCTTTTAGAAAGCCTGCATGCAGTGTAAAATAATTTGAATTTGCATTGCTAGGTAAAATATTGGTGAGGATTTGGAAGAGAGAAACTTCTTGGAGGTTATAATGCTGTGTCAAGAGACCTGCAGAAAATCTGGGGACTGCCTCCCATAGCTATCACTATTATTATTAGAGATCATCATAAGAAATGTCTTCTAGCTGGGAAAAGCTTTTACAGTAAGATACTTGGGTTGTTTCTATCCTCCCTCAAACTAACTTTCTCTGCAGTAGAAAGAAATATTCAGGTAAATTGCAGGTTCTCTTATAACTTCCATGTTTTCTGCAGAGAAATATTTGAATCTTGCTAATACGTCACATCTGTTGGATTTCAGAGCTTTGAGACTCTTTCAAGAAAGTTCAAAACAATGTATACATCTTTCTTGAGTTTCTTCCAGAACTAGTATAAAATGTTATAGATTTTTTTTCCAGTTTAATGTATCTGCTTTAATAGCCTCTCAAATAGACACAACTACTGTAAATCCTGTAGAAACCCTACAAACAGGTTATGTAAGTTGTTCTGTGTTGAAAAAGAGCCAAGAAATGTAAGTTTTCTTCCAGTGGGACTAGATTCTTTTATTCCCACTTACAGATAGGATCTCTGGTGGCACAGTTGAAAATGAATAATCTAAGCTACAATTTAAATATATAACAAAAGATTGAGAAGCAGAACATATTTTTGTACACTGTCTGTATTATAAATCCTAAATGTAGTTTCCCTTATATGCAAATAACACCTGTTAACTTATATAAGCCACAGTCACATTTCGTGTAAGACTCTGAAGACAGGTGCTTCTTAAGTTAAAATAATTTATTAAAGTTTTGTTAACTGATGGTTCTTGAATGATGAAAAAAATACTTTTCAAAGTTTACATCTAAGGTTTCTGCAAATCTGTTTGATTTACGGATCGCACGTTACCTCATGAATTCCCCGGTCATAATGTGTAGTAAGTTTTGTGGACTTCAAGGATGTGGCACTGACCAAGAGGCTCAAGACACTGTGATGGTCTTGTCTGGGCAGGTGAATGAATGCAGAGTTCTTTCAAGCCCTTCAGATTGGTTTGAAGATCTATGAACAAAGGAAAGGAACAAAGGAATGTATTATCTAACAGTTTTCTCATATATCCTTCCTATACTTATCTCATGCATCCCTGGCAGGCCACTTTTGGTTTTTAATTTCTTGGAACTTGGCAGAGTTTCCTAGAAGGAAATAGTAATTTTAGAAAAGATAATAATAATTCCTTTGTTGTCTGCTTTTAGGTCATCACTTAAGGGGGTTTCCATCCCTTATTTCTGGCAATCAGTTAACTTTCTTCAATGTCTAGACTGTCATCGTCTCGGTCCAATGGATATGAGATAAAATTACAATGGGATAGTTCACATACACATACCTATTTCAATCTGTCTTCTTGCATACTTTCTGAACAACCCATATCTCAAAGACTGATACCATAAATAATTACATTATATTACCAAGAGAAAGATTTTTAATTTAAACACTGACTCCTTCCAAAAGAAGAAAAAGCAGACAGCAATCAACTCAGACCAAGGGTTTGAATCTTTTTGTGACAAAATAAACCTCTGTGGTTACATTTGCATTTATAATTCTCTAAAATGTGGAAACTTATTCTGGGTTTGTCAGGGCTGTGCACTTACAAAAATTGGTAATTCTAGAAATTTTACATACTTATAGTTTGATCATGAACACTTAAAGCGTTTTAATTTTTTATCCTTCCAGCAAATTTTTGCTCTTCAGAGTGCAATTCAGAATTTACTTAATTTGGTCCCCATTATATGCTTGACAGTCAACGTGGTGAAATCCAATTTAACACCACTTCAAAATTTGGCATTTAATCTGGTATTCTTCTTTCTGTCAGAAGTTGGCTTTCTACCTTGGCAAGATTCGTCATGTCAGTCTGGAGCTAAATACTTACACCATACTCAGAAAATCCTTTGGTCTCCTTTGGCATGTGTTGTCATGCACTTTTTGTTATTCTACAGCTTGTACTTTCTGTCAAAGCAGGGTCAGCTAAATCTAGGGTTTATTTTCAGCATTCATCAACTGCGCTTTGGAGAAATCCTACCAGTTCTTACTTTCAAAAATGGTAAAAGGAGACCAGTAACTTTAAAAAAATATCTGTACCTTTTGTACTTCATCTCATGATTGTAACTCTAGCTATGGTAGTTTCATTGCTGACGTGTGGAAGCACTTGCGGGTGAGATACATTTGGCTGAGTTACTAGTCACCAGGGGAAACGGAAAGATGTGTTAATAATAATGAAAAACTCTGTTTCAGTGTTTGCTTGATTAAATAAGAGGAAAAGTTCATCCACAGGAACAGGTAGGGTCTGAAATGTCATAACTTTGACATATCTTTACTTAATTTGTGTTTTTCTCACTTCCTGAAAACAACTGATAGGCAAAAAGTACACAGCTTCCCTCATTGACCCCTGTCAGGAATAGGAGTGGGTCCCCTCTGTAGTGTTTCCCCTGGGGTTGCTTTGAGCTGTACCTATTTGTACTGCACTGCTGGCTTAAGACTGAAGCATGGTGTTCAGATGGTGGCATTGATCTCCTTGTTTTTTTCTAATTTTTGGGCTGCAAAATACTAACCCATTTAGGCTTACCAGTTCTGTTGACTCTGCAGGCCATCTACAAGTATAGATAGAACTTGGCTGTATAAAATTATTAATTTTGCTGTTTCCAAGGTAGTTTTAATTTTTCATCAATGCGAAATTTGTCAGCATATGTCAGTGTATGATTCTGGGTCATTTTTCACATTTGAGAAGGAGAAACATTGAATTGTCATTTAGACTTTGAATCCTTTGCTGTTATTGCCTGTTGGTAGATGGCTTTGGACTTGGGGAAATCCCATTCCTAGCTTACACAAATCTTAAATAGTAAATTTTTAGGCAGATTTTCCTGGCAGCATACAGAAGATTTTATTTTTTTGTGTTATAAATGTTCACTGTATTTATAAGAACAGTATTATTCATGGTTATTCAGAACACATACTTGAAGTCAAGCAGCTGCATCTTACACTTAATCTAGCAAACATTTACATCTGTTTATTTAGAGCATCATTCTGTGATTTTTCTCTTCTAGGTCTTCATAAGGCTTTATTTTAGAGATCTCACCAAGGTGGTTCTGCCAGTTAAGCAGAATATTAGGGCAACCTGATCTAGGGGGTGGTATTCCTGCCCATGGCAGGGGGGTGGAATTGAATGATCTTTAAGGTCCCTTCCCACACAAGCCTTTCTATGATTCTATGGGACAGGACCGTAACTTGGTCTTAGTTGTACTAATAGACCTTACTTTCAAATCTGTTTAACTTTGTATGCATTGATACATACTCTGTGAAAGTGGTATTTTAATGGTCTCTCAAGAATTAAAAATACAATAGCTCTTCGGTTTCCAGTAGAACTGAATCACTCTCCAATGGTCAAGCATTGGAATGGGCTGCTCAAGGAAGTGATGAGTCGTCATTCCAGGAGGGATTTAAGAGACATGTGGACATGGCACTAAGGGATATGGCTTAGTGGTTGGACTCAGTAGGTCAGGCTGATGGTTGGACTTGGTGATCTTGAAGGTTTTTTCCAACCTACATGATTCTGTGATTCTGTGAACTTGGGGCACCTCAGTCTGTCTTGTTTTACCCCAGCTGTGGGAAAACCCAGGGTTTGGAGTACACCTTACTTGCACACAGGCAGGAAGAGGTGTGCGTGGACACCATCACCATATCCTCATGTGCCCATGAAAGAAACTGAAGTTTGCAAGGCATACACAATCTGCTGTGTACTTCCAGAAGGTTCTGAGATTGGCCAGCAAATGGACCACTCTCTGAGGCTGAAGGGCGTTCCACACATTTATATCTGTCTTGTTGGCATGTATGTCACCATCTACTAAAAGGAGAAACCAGATCCTGTTTTGAAAGAGAGTTTTGACCAAAAAAAATATAAAATAATAAAATAAAATAAAAAAAACAGCATTGTAAATTGTGAGGTAAGCAGGTGATCTGTATAACATAGTTTTGGAAACAGAAATGGAAATTAAGTTAATGTGTCAATACAGAGATTAATTCCAGCCATTGTGAGCAGAAGACCAAGAATATTAGGTTGAATGAAGTGAAATTTTCCCACTGTGACTACAAACATTTTACATTGTCCAATTACTGTATAGAGTATGTGAGGGATTTCTAGATAGAAATGATTTATCTTATTGCTAGCAGTCTGTAGTTTGTTAGGTCTCTAGGCACCTTTATGGTTGTGACTACTCACCTTTATGAGGGTGACTGAAGCATTTGGATAAATGTTGCTTCTGTTTAGGGTACATCCTTACCATCTAAGAGAGTATCTATTAATTATTATCCACGTTGAACAACTTGCTTGCTTTTTTCATGAAATGATAGAATACAATTTGTACTAGCCTGTTTTAGACTTTTAAACATTTTTTTCTTGTTTTTATCTTGCTTTTCTAGGAGAAAAGGTACCTGGTACAAAGTCAAACCTCACTGTTGCTTATCACAATTTGTATGTCTTCAGTGGATGCTGTTGGGAACAGTCAAGGCAGAAAGTGCCACTTAAGCTCTCACCCCAGCTAGCAGGATTCCTGCTTGTGCTTGACAGTCATGGTGAAAGACCAGTTCCTCCAGAAGTTGATTTGTATTACCTAAATTAGTCTTCTGCTCTGAATTATGCTCCAGAAGAGGGTAATTTTGGTCCCACTGGTACAGGAGGAACATCAGCAAACCAGCTGTCTCATTTGGCTGCCTGTGGTTGGTGGTTGTGAATGGTCTCTTTCGCTCATACCTGTATCTGATGGTCAGGCTCTCTTCTCAGCTGATGTTTCTGCAGCTGTTTAGCATTAGTTTTATCTCTTTGAGTACAGATTCAGCACACATTGCTACAGTGTTTTCTGTGTCTATGTAGCTTATTTATTTCTATGGGACCTTTCTGCATCTGTTCTACTATATTGAAATCATATGGTCTTTACCTACAGAGTGTAGAATACAGCAGCACATAAGCTGTTTTTAATTTTATTGCTGTTCTGCATTTAGGAATGACTCATGACTCTGGAGATTGAGTTGATAAAACATTTGCACATCTCATTAATCTAATACTGTAATTCCCAAGAAACATTACAGTGAAAAAGCCTATTGTTCAGATGTTGCATGGTGAGCTTTACTTTATTGATAATACCATGGTCCACACATAACAATCCTAGGTGTAATTTTCTAACAAATGAAAATACAATGGAAGGACTCCTTTACAGAATCCAAAAAGTGATGTCTTGGAACTCAGACCTCAGGGAGCTTTGGATCAAGAGTTTTAAAAGGCTGCACTTTAATTCTGTTACTCATGCCATTCATTGTCATTAATATCAACCTTGGCGCTTTTCTGAGCAGTGATATTTTTCTTTCTATTTTCAATACAAAGCTTGGAAATTGGTGACAGCCACCTGATTCAGCAAGAGATTGCTTTAAAAACTATTTTAAAGCTCTTATTTTATGTAATGGTAGTCTATAATGTGATGCAGAATAATAAAACAAATGGAAAACCTCATACAGCCTTGCTTCCCTGTAGTTTTACAATTCTCATTTAGACAAGAATTTTAATGTATAGCATAGCTAGTGAGCTACTTTTAAATTTTGAGGACTAGATTCAATTTTATTCTTGTTTGGCTGTCTATGTCTTTCTACTTTGTCTTGGAGTATAATGTCTCCTGTCTCCCCTGCTTCCCTCCCCCTCCAAAAAAATCACCCCAAAAACACAAAGAGAGCTAGTGGATGATCTATATATAGTCTGGTGTTTTTCTTTTTTGCAGTATAAGAGATTCTGAAAGTGAGGAAAAACAGAAGTTAATGTGGACCCTGGCAGACAATCATTCCCAATATTAATTGTAATGGAATGTGCCTACTGCAGAAACAACAAGTAAAAAGTAGGAAGTAAAATCAGTGGAGAGTCTACTAGAAAAGACTTGGCCATAACTGGGATTCAAATCTCTCCCTTCAGAGACAGTAGGTTTAGGCCAGGTTTAGGAGCATCCTGTCTTTCCTGGGTCTGGGCAGCCTATCTCTGCAAGAACTTGAAGTCTCTCTGTCTCGAGCAAAACTTTGGTGTTTGCTGTAGCTTTTTTCATGGTGAATATTAGTTTGCAGCATTTGTGTATCTTTTCCAAGTGATAACTTTTGTGATAACCAAATTGTTACAAAAACATACCAAGGATGATGATTTGGACTGGGGTAAAATATCAGCAGTTTTCAACATAAGGTAAACTCATTGGTTGTAAATAGCTTCTCCTCTGTAGTCCTTTTCAGAATATTTTTTTCTTAACTGAGCTAAATTTTTCCTCCATCATTTCCTTTTTTTTTTTTTTTTTAATTATTTTTTCCTCCTGTAAGAAGATAGTATGATGAGGTGTAGCTGTAAGTTGAGGTAAAGATCTTTAGTTCTTTTAGGTTATTCATAGTTTGTGTGTGTTTTTATATATGTGTGTGTGTATGCATCTTATTTGATTTTTTTTTTTTTCTCTGGAGGACGTAAAAATAGACCTCTTGTCCTGAAAGTTCCAGGCAGGCTGGTGGGCACCTGATGTGTGAATTTGCCCCACAGTTGCTGGAGGGCAATATTCCCTGACCTGCAGTGATTTTTTTTTGGGCTCATGTAAACAACATTTGCTCTGTTCAACATTGTATGCATTCCAGGGACTTTCTGTTTATTGCAAGTACAGGACTGGACACAGACACTTCAGTTTAAGAAATACTTCTTAAACATCCTATAACTTCAGATTTTGACTTCCAGTTTAGGTTGCAGATCATGCCTACAAGCAATCAAATCTAATGCATAGTATTATCATGTCTTTGCTATAGACAATGTAAATAGAAACATAAATGAGCAAGTGAGCAACAGGTAAACTGTATGAACAAATGTGCATATAATTAATATGTATTAAGTTACCTGAGATCTATGGACAACCTTGGATATTTCCTGTGTAGTCAGTCTTCCTTATCTGCCTGGATTTCTTATGATAAATGCCAAAAATAGTCACCTTTTTTTCTTTTTGATTATTTTGTCCAAACTTTTATTCTTTTTTGTGACTTAAGACATAGTGTTGGTCTGTGGATAAACTCTAGTAAGGGTTTTCCTCAGTAAAATGGAAATTTTATCAGAATGTCATGTCCCAAATACTATCAGATTTACAGTAAAAATGATACATACCTGACTATATCTTGCTGAAATTAATAGCCAGATAAACTCTGTAAGAATAAATAACTGTACATTTGTAACATATGTTCAAAAAAGCAGTTTTATCCTAGCTTCACTGTTTTTAAGTTTCTGTAGAAGATTCTCTCTCTTTTTTTCTTTTTTCTTTTTAACTTTTAATAGCAACATTCACTATGTGCTGCAGGCAATAAAACAGAGTAAATAATCTTTCTAGAATGTGTTGGACACACTTTCACTGTTCTCTAAAATATTTACGTGAATTACAATAGGTTGTTTTCATTATTTTTTTTTGAAAGTACATCTTCTTGGACCTTTTACTTCCTTTTTTATCCTTTTACAAAAAATAATAATTAAAAAAACCACTGTATATTACATAAGTGATTAAAATGTGAATTGAATATCCTTTGATCTTGAAGCAGCTTTGGTTGAGGCCCTACATGAGGCAGACGTTTAGGAGCAGGGGAAGTTGGAAAAATAATTAGAGGGAGCCAGAACATGATGATAAGTTGGTGAGGTGCTGAGACAAGTGCTTCAGAGCCAGGACTCGTCTCACAATTTACTGGGTTTGGGGAGAATCTCAACAGCTGCTATACCAGGCAGCATGAAGAATGCGAGGAGCAGCAGCCATGAGTGGGCAGGGAGTGAGGACAAGGAGGGGAGCAGAACCCTGAGCAGCTCCTGGTGTCCCACGTGGGCCTTTCTTTCCCCTGGGGTCTGGTGAAGGCCTTGGAAAGGTGCCTTGTCATTGAGCAGTGAGCGAGTGGAAATAAATGGTGGAAGAGAAGGTTATTTGGGGGTGAGAATCTCAAACATTCAGGAAATGCATCTCCTTGTGATTTCTTTGATGTGTGGGGCCAGCTCTGTGAAGAATGAGCTGTGGACGGTTGTCCAAGCAAAGCAAATGTATGCTGTGTTTTGTTTTTTATCTTGAAAAGCAAACAGCAGTGATTTTTTCTTCACAGCCTCTGTCAGTATATGGGCAAGGCATATGTGTCAGGCTGTAGTATCCACTGTGTGAGCAGGAGCAGGGCATCCCTTTTATATATGACCCTTTCTATTGTGGTGCATGGGCAGGAAGGGAGGGAAAAATGTGAAGTGTTTGAACAGCTGACAGTATTTAATATCCTTATCTGCTCAGAAATTTAAGCACTAAAGAGGCACAATTTGTAACAGCCATTTTCCCCTCTTGGAGCTGTCATCTGGGCTGTAAGTAATGGATTATTTTGAGGGGAAAAATACCTTGAAGATGCAACTTGCTGCCCTTACAAATGACTTAGTATCTTTTTTTTTTTTTTTTCCTCCCCACATATGTTTGAATTATTTATATCAGAGATTCTGAAATACTGCCCTGGCACAGAAGTTGTAGGAGAGTATTGGAAAAACTGCTTGGTTTTGTATTCTGGAGAGTGACTTTCCCTGATCTTGATGAAATGCAGACTTGATAACCACTGAAGAGCACTACAGTGTCTTGGAGGAAAGGCCAATGCCCCCTTGGAGCAGAGGTAGCTCCTGCCATGCAACGGCTGTGGTCACAGTCCTGTGTGGGCTTTGAGCAAGCATTCAGTCAAATGGGGGAGATGTAGAGGCTGTGATTGGCAAACTATTACTTTCTACTATTACGCTTTCTTTTTGAGATCTATCTCATAATGTTTTCAGCCATTGGTGCTTGTGACTTAGAATATAGTTATTACTGTGATAGCAGCAGAACAAGAAGCGTCCATCATTCAAAATCTTTACATCTAAAATTTTATGCATTGCAAATAATTTCTTGATTAATAAATAAATGTCTTATTCAAAATAATCTGAAACATTTTGGTTTTATTTAGCAGTACTGTCCAATGATTCTGCATTAGGCTTTAAATGTTGTCCGTCAGTGGGCTTCCCCTTGCTGGTGCTGTACCATGTTGTGTTGTCCACCTGTTTCTTTAACTGACAATTTTATTATTTATGTGTGAGCATACACCTATTCACAGAATATTGAGTGTATTAATGATATTGAAATAAACTTTATGTTTATTTAATTCTGGAGGCACATGCTTTTTTTTTTTTGACTTTTTTTTTTTTTTTTGACTTTTTTTCCCTTTTAATCATTCCAGGCTTATGCTAATTCTTTTATTCATTCAGCCTGGGGGATGATAGGCAGTTTCTGCTCCTGTCTAAGGACACTGACTGTCATGGTAGCCTAACAAAGGCTACCACTACTTTCTAAAGATGATAAAGTTAAAAATATTTTATTGCTTTTCCTTTTGTATTTTTCCTTTTTTTGTTGTTGTTGTTTGCTTCTTAGATATGCATACTGGCTCTAGTCATGATGTTTTTAAATTTATGCTTTTATTTCTACCTTAAGTTAAAGGAAACCAAACTCTCTAACAAAATAAAATGTTCTCTCTCTGCTGAGATCAAGATGTAATAGATCTACTACATCATGCAGAAATCTGTACTTTGTTTTCCAAATTGTTCCCAGTTGTTTCCAAAAGTAAGCAAAACTAGATATGGGAAAAACAGCAAACAACAACAACAGCAAAACACCTTGAATAGGAAGTGAATGAGGAGTTTTAAATTTTCTTGCCAATGTCAGAAGTTAACATCATAAGTGTCTGTTTCTAGATATGGGAGAAATCACCAAAAGTACGTTTTGATGCCATCACTGTTTACAAGTCCATGTGGCATTGTGCCTTGGTCTTTGCAGATAAAAAAGAATAGATCTCAGATTTTTAACTGTCTGGACAGTTCATGAAAGGCAATGAGATGTGCATGATGATTCAAAGAAGTAATCATGGACTTGCTAAAATTTAACGCATGTTAGCCTATTGTTTTATTTGCATTTTAAGCAATAAAAACCAAATTGCAGTGTCTTATTTTATTAATTGTTAGTCTTTGTGCATTGTTTAATATGATACCAGATGCTTCCTCTTCTAATTAATCCTACAGGAAAAATATTTGAACTCTATTAACAATATTATTAATAACTGACAATCCTGACTCTATTAAGCTTCCATCAATACTTTTATAAAGACAGGTCATTTATGTAATCTGTTTTTAATATATTTTAATACATGCTTTTAGCTAGAGAGTTGAGTTGTGACAAAAAGGTCTTTTTTTTTTTTTCCCCTAGAGATTCAAATGATAGCCATTTTTACTGCAATTCAGGTAGCTCAGTAAGATGTTAATTAAGTACATCCAATTGACTGAAGATGTAGTGACATTTTCCCCTTTGCCCTTTCCATTTGCCCTTTTCCTTCTTCTTTTCTAATATTATGTATTTGGTCTTACACTTTAAATTGGCAATCCCCTTAGCAGAATCTTGCATCATCTTCTACTTAAACTGGATAAATCTAATTAGCAAATTCCTGCTCCAGCATCTCATGTTTGATGTAACACTAAATTGAACACAAACTGGATAACTCTTGTTTGTGTTATTTATGTATGAGTGTGAGAGCTCCAATGCTGTTGCTGGTCCCATTACACTGGGCAGAGTTTGGTATGAGGGAGGCATTTCCTTCCCCTCTGCTCTCTGTGCTCTCCTGCTACTTGCACAATGGAAGAAGTTTGTTCTCAGTTCTGTTCCTGACCCAGTTTTGGGATTACTTTAAACTCTAGGGCTGGTTACTTACTGCTAAAAAAAGCACTCCTCAGAGCACACAGGTATCAATAAACCTGCATGATTGGCATCAGCTTTGTCTCTGTGTTGCCACTGCAATGCCTAGAGCTTGCTCCTCATAGGACCCACTGTGTTATTTGTTACCCAGAAACTGCTTTAAAAATAATTCCTTCAGGTAAAATTAAATCTAATCTTTAATAGATACTGCTCATGAACAGAGTAAGAGATTGCTAATTTAGCATTTTAAAATACAACTACTTTAAAACAGAAGGGTTTATTGTTTTATTTACTTGCTAGGAGGAGGTCTCAGGTGTCTGTAATCAGTCCCTGCCAGAGCTGATGCTATCGTTACCAGGTTGCTTCTGCAAGGAGCATACCCCTTTTCTCCATGCTAGGGCAGGCGATGGAAGCATCTCTTGGAGAAGAGACCCAGGGCCCAATGCCTGACAGTCTGAAGGAATCAAATTGTTCAGACTTTCCAGGGGAAAGTCTAAGTCTTAGTCCTGAGCATGAGCTGGAAGCAATTCCTGTGGAAGAAATTCAAGACTTTGAACCTGAGAATTTACAGGAGTTTGCTGCTGCTGAAACTACACAGGACACTAAACCTGAGAACGGGCAGGTACAGCAAGGGGATACTTTAGATTAAAGGTTTTTGGCATGTTTTTGTGGTAAGAATAATGCCTTTGTTAGCAATTGTAAACTTACTGTTTTCTGAATTGTACTTGATAAAGCTTATCTGAGTTTCACAGATTTAGTGTGTTACTTCTGTAGGTTTAGGAACTGTGAAGCCCCAGAAAGGACTGTGGTGCAGAGTTGGTCAGTGCATGCCAGGCAGACCTTTTTTTTTTGTCTTTGCTAGGCAGAAAACATCTCTTTCATTTTTCAAGTGATTTTTTTTTTTTTTTCACATTTTTAAGTGATTGGATGGAATGAAGGTATTTTCATAAGCTGACCATCATACCTAACACATAGGTGTAACGCTGGACACTATCCATAGTGGATAAATTAAAGTTGTCCTAATGTAAGATGGACTTTTGTGTGCAATTTGAAATTATGACTAAGGCTAAAACTAAAGCTAAACTAATTAGACTAAGGCTAAAACGGTCTTGTTTCTACCTGCAATAGGGTTTATGTGTGGTATTGTCTGTGTCTTTCTGTAGAAAGTTGCACTCCACAGTGCCATCGCACAGCTCAGGGAGATATATGAATATTGGGGCCTTCAAGCAGAGCAGATGAAAAATAATCTTTCTACATCAGAACAAACTTAAAGTCTTAGTTGGTGTCATTCCTAACAAAGAAAAAAGAAAATATGTCAGGAATGAGACAGGCCTTGATGAACAGTCCTGCTGATCAGATCCTTTGCTCTGAGTCCTTGTTCTCCTGCACTGCTGGAAGCAGATGTGTCCTAAACACTAGGACTGCTCTTGCTCAGAAATTTGCTCCTCTTCACGTTTCTTTTCGATTTGTGTGAAGTGTTCAGCACTCACTGCAGCAGGCACATGAAATATTCCCCATCGTATGAGAAATGTGGGCTAGAAGGTCTGTATCTTTCCTCCGAGTCAGTAGTCCAAATCTAGCAGAAGCTGGATAACAGCCTGCTTATCCACAACCTGCATGGGTGTCATTCTGTTCCATGAATGCCTGTTTTGTGATGAGGTCTTTGTCTTTTTTTTATTTTTCTTTAAATTTTCATCAGCTGTCCTATCCTGAACTTGAAAAGTCTGTCCCACATAAATTTTGTTAAAAATAGCATATTGCAAAAAGTCAGCACTGACAGATTGACTGCTTTTATCTGAAGGATTGTTCTTTTCAGAAACTCCTAATCTAGAAATGTTAGGAAGAATTCCATGTCACAATGAAAAGATGACTTGTTCCTGGATGAAAGAATACTTAGTAATACAACAAGAAAATTAACAAGCGTCTAACATTATAACAATTCAGGAATCTGAAAACGTCTTTTTACAGAATGCTTTGATGCTCTGTCAGAAAAACCTTAACTTCTGATGTTCAGAGGGTTTTCTTTTCCCTTGATGAGGGTTTGTCTGCACTTTAGAAGAAGAAAAAAAAAAAAGAAGGATCAGGATGGGACAGCAGTCCTCTTAGTAAGGAACTGTTTGAACCACCTCAGTGTGAACTCCAGAAGCTTGTTTAGGTATTACAATTTTGAAGAATTAAATACTCTTAAAAGGGGACTTTGCTTTTACTTATAAAAATTTTGTCTTAGTATGAGCAGACTTCATTATAAATCTTAGTATTTAATATTTGATTCTCTTGTTTGTCAATATTCGTACTGTCTACTGAATGACAATATTATTTCATCTATAATGTTGAAGTATGAAGAAATTCCTTATGTTCCATTTTAGTAGTCCATCTTTTCCATCTTTTCATCTAGGTAAACTTTCTCTAAAGCTTTAATGATGAAATATGACAACATTTGTTCATTATTTTAAGTCATCTGTTTTTGTTGTTGTTGTTGTTGCCAGAATCAGGTGCTCACCTTACGATCGATTTCTCCATTTGCATGCAATTCTGCAGTTTCCACGAAAATTTCATCTACAGTAATTCACAGAAGCACATGTGCCATAGTCGGAGCTCTTTTTTGGTATGACATATACCACATGCTGCCACATGTTTGTGCTTAGTGTTGCAGAATCTAACAGTGTGCTTGATTAATGAGCAGTTGTGATCTTATTACGTGTCCTACATTCTCTAGGCTGGTTTCTAAAGTAGCAATTGACAGGAAATCATCCCTGATGAGCGTCCTCCAGTATGTTAGTCAGAAAAGGACAATGGCTATTTTCAAAACCTGGCCATTAAATCTTGGCATAGTTTATTACTTTGCTCTGGCACAGCTGAATGTACAGTTTTAGAACATTTGTAATGCAGAGCATAGGAGTAAAGCTCCATGAAAGCACTCACTTTGGTATATCCCACCCCTTTTCTTTGTCTAATAGCTGGGAACAGTTCTTGCTGTTAGTTCTGTAATGTTTTCTGAGTTCATTTTACTGTTGCTGACTATGTGTGTGGGACCTCATATGTTATGGGGTTCTATGTGGACACAGTCCCTTTCAAAATGAAACAATTAATCATGTTGATAAAGCTGCAAAAATATTGGAGCATTTACAGGACTTCTTTGCTTATGTTTAGAAGCTCTTTTTATTGTTTTTAAAATTTGTCTGAAGTGCATCCCAATGCTTCTTTAAATTCTCTAGTGAACATTTTAATTAGCTGAAGAAAAAAGGGATTCACTAGAAAATAAGATCTCTCTTCGGAAAATTCTTAGTCTTAATACTTTGAACTTGATATAAATAAGATTAGAAGTGATTTCCATTAGTGTTTTGATGTGACATAAATAAAAGTAAAGAGCCATTTATAAAGAACTAAAGAATGCTATTGTTAGTAGTGATACAGAATGCTCAATCTATGCTTTTAAAAATATTTCTGCCTTTTTAGGAATGTCAAGAGGCAAACTTTCAGTGTATTCTGGAAACTAAGTACTTGCATTATATAATGATGTGTGTGTAGTTCTTGAACTTTTAAAATAATGTTTAGTTTATGAACTTTTCAACTTGAGATACAGCAGATTCTGCTTGGTGACAGAAAGTAAACAAAAGTTACAACCTGCAGTTTCATTAGATGCCTGGACTAAATACAGTTTGTTTTCTAACACATCAGTATGAATGCCATTCATTCCCCAGCCTTTATATTCAGGGACGTCTGGTAGATTTATGGACCTTGAGTGTCTTTTTCTTTTGGTCTCTTTGTCTCTCTCTCTCTTGTTCCCTCCCTTCCTCCCTTTCTTTTCTGGCATCATTTTGTAATGATTCAGATATTCCACTATTATTCTCTCTTTAAAGTGAAAGTACTGCTTGTAAGAAGTGCCAGACAAAAGGGGTAGGAAATTCTGGTTTCTTGTATCTAGAACCATTACAAGATAGGCAGAGGCCAGCCCTACCTCCTCATACAGATGAGAAAGCCACCATTTCTTATCAGTCTCAGCCTAAGAGTGGGGAGTCCTCAGTGGTAAATGAGAGAAGATTGTTTGCTCTGAAGGCTCCGTTTGTCCTTGTAAAATGTGCATGTGCTTACAAGTGAAATGCTTACCCAAGTATTTGGGTAACCCAGAAGGGTTTGGAGACTTGCTTGGCCAGATCAGCCATCTGGCACTGTGCTCCATGGGCATATTCCTGGTGCAGTATAACTCTCGGCGTTACTCTGCACCTCACCTGATCATTTTTTTCCATTTTGCTCCGTTTGCTCTGCTCCATGAAAATAACTTTGATGGCTGGACCATGTAGTGGGTAAGGAATTGGCTGGATGGTTGCACTCAAGGAGTTGCAGTCAGTGGCTCAATGTCCAAGTGGAGATCAGTGACAAGTGGTGTTCCTCAGGGGTTGGCATTGGGACTGGCACTGCTTAACATCATTGTCAGTAACATGGACAGTGGGATGAAGAATACCCTTAGCAAGTTTGCCAATGGCACCAAGCTGTGTGGTTTGGTCAACATGCTGGAGGGAAGGGATGCCATCCAGAAGGACCTGGGCAAGCTTGAGAGGTGGGCCTGTGTGAACCTCATGAGGTTCAACAAGGCCAAGTGCAAGGTCCTGCACCTGAGCTGGGGCAATCCCAATCACAAATACTGGCTGGGTGGAGAATGGATTGAGAGCAGCCCTGAGGAGAAGGACCTGGGGGTGTTGGTTGATGAGAGGCTCAACATGAGCTAGCAACATGCGCTTGCAGCCCAGAAAGCCAACTGTATCCTGGGGTGCATCAAAAGCAGCGTGGCCAGCAGGGTGAGGGAGGGGATTCTCCCCCTCTGCTCTGCTCTTGTGAGACCCCACCTGGAGTGCTGCGTTCAGCTTTGGGGCACCCAGCACAAGGACATGGAGCTGTTAGAGTGAGTCCAGAGGACGGCCACGAGGGTGATCAGAGGGCTGGAGTACCTCTCCTATGAAGACAGGTTGAGGGAGCTGGGGATGTTCAACCTGGAGAAGAGAAGGCTCTGGGGAGAACTTAGAGCAGCCTGCCAGTACCTAAGGGGGGCCTGCTGGGGAGGGACTCTTTGTCAGTGAGTATAGTGATAGGACAAGAAGTAATGGCTTTAAACTAAAAGTGGGGAGATTAAGGTTAGATACAAGGAAGGAAGAAGTTCTTTATTCAGCGGGTGGTGAGGTACTGGAACTGGTTGCCCAGAGAAGCTGTGGATACCCCATCCCTGAAAGTGTTCAAGGCCAAATTGGGTGGTGCTTTGAGCAATCTGGTCTAGTGGGGGTTGGAACTAGATGACCTCCAAGGTCCCTTCTAATCCAAACCATTCTATGATTCTGTCTTCACTGGTTACCCCAAGTTTGTTCAATAGGTCTCACATGAAAAACCATTAGTTTGCCTCAGACTGGCTCCTTGTTTTAATGTATACATTCATACCAGTAGTTTCTTCTGTCTGTTATCTTCAGATGCAAACAAAAATCAGCCCTAAAAGGACCTGTAGAGTGCACCATTGGCTCATTCCCAACATTTGTTACATCATGCCTTCTTCAGGGAGTGAAATCACATCATCTTCACATATGTTTAGAGTACATTAGAATGAGTGGATGTTCTTCCCCAAAAGAGTATGAAGCTCTTGTTTCTTTTCGTGATCAAGACCATGTTAAGATTGATAATACCCATGGGGGAAGGCAAAATATATTCGCAGTCAGGGATTTGAAGCAGCCTGATGTCTGTTTTCTATTCTTAATAGCATCTTATTTGTTAGAACTTACAGTGCCTGTGGTGGTTCATGTCTAAATTTTGTCAGATGGCCTAATGCTTTGTGAATTTTCTGTGAATTCTTTTAATTGTATTTGAGATAGCTCCCCTGATCTTTGGCTTTTCGTATGGTCTGTATTAGTTGCTGTATTGTGGTTCACAGTGTGTTCCCCTGCATCATTGACCTGCCCTGAATGTGTCCTGTTTTGTAAATGCGTAACTTGCTGAATCTGGAGCCAGCAAATGAAAATGAGTTTGGCTTGTTCAAGCTGGTCCATAGTTTATTGGCACATATTTGAACCTATAGTAAGCCATTAGTTTCAAAACAGATGAATGCATTAGAAAGCTACTGCTTTCAAGCTGAGTTTTGCTGTCTATACTCCTGAGCATTTGCTATGACAGTTGAAGCAAGTGCCCTACATGACTTACAGTACCATCCAGAAAACCGTTTATGATCACAACCTGCCCAAGGTCCTATGTGAAACCTGGGTGAACAGCTGGAGAATTATGAATCACTACCCATAATGAGGAGCCATCACTTAGGCAAATATAAGTGGTGACTCAAGAGGCCCTGTGAACTGTGAAAACAGACCAGCAGATTGGTTTCAGAGGGGCAGGTAGCTGAATGCCCAGCAACCTCGCTTCAGCAAACCAAGGAGTGAAAATGGGACTTAGCGTTAAATGCCAAATGATCCAAAACACAAACATGAATTCTCTGTGTGATTTCAGATTCTAAATGAAAATCGGAAGCTTTCATAAATCAATAACAAGTTTTTTAGGAGGAAAAGAAAGCATGAGGTTAAGCTTGGTTTTATAAAAGGCTTCTTTAGAGAGTATAGTATTGAGAATCACATTTATTATTGTGTCTCAAAAAAAGTAAATTAGGCCTCACATTGCCTACTACTTAAACACATCAATGGGTGGTATGTTTCTCTACATTCCAGTATTTATTGGGTTAACAGTGTTCATTGCAAGTATCTTCTGTACTTTTTAATGCTAAAAAAGAAAATCTACCATCTTTCTTCTTCTTCCCCTTTCCTTCTCCCTCCCCTCAAATAGCCTTTCCTATTTAAAAAAATAAATAGTGTCACCTTTATTCTTGAAAGGCTGTTCAACATTCAGTTACTTTTACCTAATTTGTCTAGCTTCGGTTACTTATCCTTTGCTTTTGTTGTGACTTTTTCTAGGAGATGAAGGAACTGTTTACTGTTAGGAGCCTTTCCGGCTCTAGCTGACCTGTAGTCTGTGTTTAAGTCACCTCTTAACTTTCTCACTGAAATAAACAGACTCAACTGCTTTAACATGGCTGAAGTCATTTTTCTAGCACTTCTCTAAACTTTTACAGCTTTCATCAACAGCCTAAAGGATGTTTGGACCAAATTACCTCAATAATAATCTTGCTAATACTGTAATACCACCTACCTGCTCGCTCTGGACATTTGTTTTATGGGTTAAAAGATCAGGTTGACCTTCTAAGCTACAGACTGGAAGAGAGAGTTTGTGTGAACTGCTATTGTTCAGCATCCATAAGTACTTCCTAGGTTGCTGCTTTCCTAGGTACACTATTACCCACTGCCCCTTTTTAAATATTCTTGGGTTAAATTAACTTATTTTAAGCACACCAGATTCCATGTGAGTTGTCCATCATTGTTTATTTGTTCCTGAGTAAGTCGGTTTTATGCAGAGACACTTTTCCACTTTGTTGAATACCCTTTTCTTGCAATCTTGCTGGCTCATTTCATCAAAGTTGGCAGAACAGTGGAGGTCATTGTCTGGGCATACAGGTGAAATCTGGCCTTTGCCCACTCAGTATTTCAGTAATTGGACAGTTAGTAAATGTGAAGTTTTTGGAGGGCCAACAAGCATGTGCGTAGCATCAGAAAAGCCTCTGCCTTCTGCACCTTGCCCTTGCAAAGATGGGATAGGCTAGAGGAGAGCAGCAGAGCTGCTGACAGTAGGGATTTGGCACGACGGAGCTTAAGGAACAGGAGACAGTGGGATGGCATGGTGGTTGTGGTAGGGAAACGCTTGAGGATGTAAAATGGACAAATGTAGTTTTTGCTGGTTTAGGGTTCCATTAACTTCACTGAGCCAGTCTGATCCCATGCACCCATGGTTGTGCTCACTGCTCCCAGAAAAATGCTATGAATATCTTGCTGTAAATGTGTTCACAAAATAACAGGGGCTGGATTAGATGTCTCGTGTGTGTTGGCTATGTATTTAGCTTGAAACGTAATTGCTTGCACTTTGCTTTCCTGTTGGATGTTGCTTATTTGTCAGAGTACTAAACACCCAACTATATCTGAGAAGAGTATTTTTATTTAGGTTAAAAATGATTGTACTATCCTACTTCTTCACAGGGATAAAGTTCAAACAGGAGATAGTGCTTCCAGCTACAGCTAAGTGAATATTTTTAAAACAGCAGAAGAAACCTACTGTTGCATTAGTTCAGGTACCATGTGACAAAACTAATTATAGTTCTGTGTGAGACCTAGCCTGTGTTTTGAAGATAAATCCTACATGGTTAGGCAGTCGATGCATTATTCATGTGATTCTGGGGAGAGGTATAGATTTCTGCTGATAGTTACATATAGATGGCCAGAACAGTAGTAGATAGTCTTGCTTGCTGTTGCTTGCTTGGGGCAAGATGAGCAGGCAGGCATCCTGCTGTTACTAGGCATTTTAGACTACATCCTCTGCTGTATAGAAAGCCACCAGGCTATACAATGCAAAGGGCGCAGTAAAAAGAAGAGTCATTTTCAATGAATTTTTCAGTGACATTGATTCAGTTTCAACTAATATCTTTTAATAATGGTGTGCATGTGTATTTGATATTTTTGGTCTAAGTTATATTTGCTTTCTTAAAAATACCCTAGCAGAAATGTGTGTAAACATGTATAAAGAGAAGAAATATTAAATTGCATTCAATCATATTTTTTCAGAAGAAATTTTTAAAAAGTTTTCAGGCCATATTACTTGAGTTTGTGTTACTTTCTCTTGCTTTTTTTTTTTTTTTGATTAATAGCTTCTAAATAATAATACATTCTGATATAAATATAGAAGTTAACTCGTTGCCTGTCCTTTTTAAATGATTTGCCCATTGAATTTGCTGTACCAAAGTTATCTGTTATAAATATTTTGCTGGTGTCCAAGCACTGTTCAAATAAACTTTGTAATAATGTATCTCAAGTCTGACATAGCAGGAGATTTGTTTTGGTTATATAAAGGTGGAACTTGACAAGATTAAGACACTGGGCCATGGAGCGTTTGAATTTGAAGCTCAAATGTTCAGTTTGAGTGGAGTGTATACAATTACTTTGTACCACTTGCTGTAATGGTAGGTTTCACTTATAATAAAATTACTATGAAATCAGGTCATGGTGGAGTATTTTATTTATCCTGAAGATTATGCTTCTCTTAATGGGATGGAAATTGGGCCAGTCATAACTCCCCAACCTTCTGTGATCCACTAATACCTAATAATGCTTTAAATATCTACTCTGTTTTACCCTATAGGTGTCCACTCCCATGTAGACTTAATGTTGTTCTCTGTAGAAATACCAGGAACAGTTTTGATTATGATACCATTAAGGCCAGTATTGTATTATATACACCTGTGTAGTGTCTAACAAATCAGTCTGTGATGTTTGTTAAAGTCTATGCACGGCATTTGAGGCTGAATTTTTACTATGCCTACTATTAGCAATAATTGATTGGAGTGTGAGCTAATATTTTTCTATTTTATTAACAGAGCTGTTTTATTTTATTTATTTTATTTCATTTTATTTATTTTTTGTCAAGACCTTTCTTTACAGAATCCTGTTTTGTCTAAGGAGTTTAATAAGAAATATTTTCTTCTAGTAGTTTTCATTTTATTTTCTTCTAGTAGTTTTATTTGCCCCTTTATATTGCAAGGAGATTATCATTCCCTCAAGGGGAGATTCCACCACTGGAATGTGATGGTATTAGACCTAGATTGAAAAAAAAAAAAAAACAAAAACAAGAATGTATTTCCGCTTTATTATTTATATTTATTTCCTATAAATTTTTGTTATATATTATTATTATTATTATTAATATATTTATATTTATTATTTCCGCTCTTTTTTGGTGTTATTGAGAAAATTCCTTTGCCTGCTTGGCAAAGTACATCAAGACCACATCAAGTGGTCTACAAAGGGGCCGCCATCAGCTGCTTCTACAGTTCAAATAATCAGATTCTGAAGATCAGTGCACACTGAGCCACTCTTTTCTTTGCTTGTTTCAGGAAGTCTTGTAATCATATATAAGGAAAATACTTTAATAAATAAATAATCATAATAATAAAGCCACAAGCACATTTGAAAATGGGCAGTGAAATTTAATGTGAGTTCATTTCTGTGAATGGCAATTAATTCACCAGAATTCACATTTCATTTCTTGTCAAATACTATGCAACTACAACACTGAGTGTAAACTTGATGAAGTTGATCTAAAACTGCAATTAGTGTCTTCTGGAAATCATGCTGAATTATAAAAAGTGCTTAAAAGTGTTATTGAATGTCAGGAGGAAGACAGAAAGACTTACAGGGAAGTAATATTCTAAATGTATGAGCATGATGGATTCGTATGTTGAATATAAAGTTTGATAAAATGTGTGTTTTTTTTGACCAACATATTAAAAAGGTTGTATGTATGTATGTTTGTTTGTTTTTAAAATAAATCTTTGGTTAACCTGAATTATTTTAATTCTTGTGGCTGCAAATATAATCAACTATGTTAATTACATTAACTGAAGATAGTGACTGAGGAATCAAGCAAAGGAGGATAAAAAATCATCATCACTTTGGTAACAGCTGGGCAAAGCATACTGCAAATGCAAAATATAGTCCAAACAAGGGTGCATAGGGGCATATTTTAGAGATGTTGTTTGAAATGGGTGCTGTAACTCTGTCTGATCACTGCTGAAATACAGCTATGTGTCCATGTGTTTATCACACAAGGGGTAGTTCTTTGTGGTCGTTATTGCCTATGATTTAGAAGCTATTTACAGAGTAAAGCGGCATTAAAATTTTACACCATGTATCATAATAATAAATAAAAAAAGGTTCAGAGTATAGTAATAAGTACTAATGTTCTTCTGCCAACTACAGTGTTTTTTTTATTGTATCAGCAACATGTATTCAGGTAAACAGGAAAAATATAGTAATTGATACTTTCTAAAATGTAAATTGCTGATAGAAAAACTTACTACACATGTATAATCTATGTAACTTTTAATAGTAACTGTACAAAGCCAGTAAATAGTGCAGAGGCATGTTTGTTCATTTAAATAAACCTAAAACATTTTTGAATAGTAAATTGCAGAGTTTCTTCGCAAAATAAGTTTGTCATTTTTTATGCTCAGCAATCAGACTTAGGTCCCTTTGAGCGCAGAAGTTTATCTTTGTTGTTTTTTGCACTAGAGAAGCACAGAGATAAATGTGATAGAACCGAGGTTACTGCGCACTGCCAGTACGTGTGTATTTTTTTCCTAATATATATTTTGTTGTATGTACTGAGCAGCAGTGTGTGTGTGTAATGGTTTCCTCTTTTTGTGTTTTCATATATGCTTTGAGTATAAATCTTTTGCTGTAGGTAATTGTAATCTTCAGAACATATTCTATCAGAAACCCTGAATGTTAAGTTTTGTCATGCTTGTAGTGTTGCTACCAGCTTAAGGGATGTCTAAGGTTAAGGACACAAATACATAAAAATGTGCTTCCAGAATTCCAATTTTGTCCTTTGTATTTAAATATTTTGTAAAGATTCTCAGTACAGTGAAAAACAAAGCATAGCAGTTATACAGTTCTATTTGAATTAGGCTGCAAGTACCTCTGGAGCTTAGTGTACTAAATCACTGTTGCAAAGGTGGTTATAGAATGTCATGTCAGTTGTATTGGCTGATTGATTCTCCGATGAAATGGAAACTGATGTTGTCTACAATGCAAATGTATTGTGTGTTTTAAATGTTGCAGCTGCAAGTCAACAACATGTGAAGTTTTATTAATGACTATTGAAAACAGCCCTTTGTGTTATTTAAAACAATTTAGATTAATTACAATAACGACTTAACGTGCAGAAGCCATTGTTAAATTGTTATTTAGCATACTTAAGGAGGAGATGAAGAAGAATAATTTATCTTTTGTGTACTTGCATAGACTGTTTTGGAATTTAAAGAGTTACGGTAAAAAAGCAACTTTAAGAAATCATACTACAGTCATAAACAGTATCCCAACAAGGAAGTTATTCATGCTTTCCCTCAGCTTCCATGTAATTATATGCAAGTTCCAGGTGAACTGTAAGTACAATCAGATGATGGATAGTGAACTGGTTAATATTTGTGGATTTATATTCTTGGATACAGAACTGTTGCTCTTTTGTTGGTGTGGAAAATTAAATTCCACTTTTTATTTCTAAATATATGGCTGTTCCTCCTGCTCTCTGAATTTTATATTTAGTCCAATACACATGACATGGATACTAAGTTTACCTAAAACAAGTATCAGTCTTGCCAGCCTTGACAAGGTTAGGGGAATTGTTCTGACCTTTTGCAGTGTCATATAAAATGGAATATATCTCATGACAGAGTTTTGCAGACGTCAGAGATGAAGAAAAACTTTCTGATAAGAACAGTTTTGATTTCATCTTTTAGTTCACCATCCTGTGGTAGAAGTAGATCTCTGTTCCAACAGAATTATCTGTGGCTAAAATTGATACATGTTATTTTTTATATTTTCATAGGTTTTAATCTCTCTGGTAGTGCACGTATATTTATGATGCATACAGTCCCAAAGCAATTAAGTCATAATGGAAAAAGCAATATAGAATTCTCAGATATCATAAATTTGATGTTATTTACACAACTGCAGGGAAGAAATCCTGTTGTACTGTGAACATCTGAGAATACAATTAGTACTTGATGTTCATTAACTCAGTAAGAAAAATATTTTGAAAATATGAAGCAAATTGCAGTAAACTATTTTGTCACTATATGAAATGCTTTCATGTTAATTTTAAGAAGGTTGGTTTAAATCTGTGTTTTTTGTTTTTAATTGTTATTATCCCCCCAAATAGTCTGTTTGCTCTCATGTTCTCACTTTTGCTGTAAGATTTGAACAATCAGAAATCAAAACTGAACAGAACTCGTGAATTTCCTTGACTTGGTGCTGAAAATTTTCACATCATTTTATTAGAAATATAAGTGAACTCTAGTTTACTGTGAGATTTGAGGGTCTTCTTTCTTTATATATTGAGAGTATTTAAAAAAAAAAAAGGTATGTAAATAAATCTCCTGGTTACAGAATGATTTTGGTAGGCATCATAGGCATGGTAGTCCTTAACTAGGAATTTAAAGTGGACGCTGCACTCCAGGTGTGTCCCAAAGTGTTCCTCAATCTTTTATAGGGCCAGAAGGGTCTAAAATAATGACTGGAAATATTTTGTCTAGGGGACCAGACTAAATCTGGTCTGAAATAAAAACATTTATACGTATAGTGGAAGCAGGTAGGGGCTTTGACATGAACTTCTTTGATCTACTGAATGGCTCCCATTAGCTAATATAGACACAGCCAAGAATATAAGCTCCTGTGGATGTTACTAGCTTCCTCAGATAAGCCATCGCAAGACTCTTCCTTTGCATCCCACAACCTCCCCAGTTCTTGTTTGTATAAGTGCTAGCACATTTTGTTAAACTTATTATCAGAGTTAATTAAAAGTCGTTATTATTATTATTATTATTATTATTATTATTTTGTTCTTTTTAGACTTCTGTTCCTTATACAGTGTGCAAACCTATTGGAAGATATGGTCTTGCCTTTACTTTTGGATAAAAAAGAATAAAGATTGTTAGCAGTATGAGGCTCTTGTAAAGCCTTTCCTGGAAGTAAAGGATCTCAATCTTTTTGTTGTTTTATTCCCATTGCACCTAGATGTCTGGGTTTGTCCATGTTCCTTTTTTGTATAGTGTGAGAAGACAAGATGCTGTGGAGCTTTTGTGCCACCTGAGAGACAAACTGCCCCCAGTCCCTAGGTTTTCTCATGGGCCATTCCCTGTGGTGTCTGAAGAGTAGAAAAGTTGGTGGCAGGGCATGTGCAGTCATTGCCACAGCAATTCACCTAGCCTGTGCATTGTTTCCACTGCTCTTTGGATGTGGGCAAGAAGTAGGCTTTCAGGAGTGGTAAATATCTGGCCATAATTCTTTTCTCTCAGCTGCCATTTTGTCTGGAGGTTTTTTGTTTGTTTGTTTGTTTTCTCATCTCAGTCCCTCAGGCATTGCAGAGAAGGATGGTGTGTGCTGGAGCAGTCACCAGCACTGATGTCCAGCCACCTTGCTCTCCTGTCCCAGGGAAGTGAGTCGGGGGATGCACAGACCATAGGGGTAGCAGGCTAAGCATCTGTGTTTTAGTCCATCCTGATGGTGAGGAAGCAGGCTTAAGCAGCTGTCATGCAAGCTCTGGTGCAAGTGTCATGCAAGAACAAACATCTGTCAATGTCAGATCACTGTGTTGGTTTCTGTAGTGCCCTTTCCCCATACTGGAGAGGTGGTTTTACAATTATTCGAGATTGCCCCCTTTCTACTTCATATGAACCCAGAGTGCTGTAAATACCTGCCCTCATCATGAGTGATGTTCTACAAATCAGCATCTTCCCATGCAAAAGAAATACACTGATGTTGGCAATCATTTTTGTTCACTGATTTCTGGTTCTACAAGTTATTAAAGCGTATTTATAGGCAGTTAATTTCCACCCAAAATTACATGTAATACAAAAGTATTTTCCCACCTGGGTATAATGGTTTCTCTTATTTTCTCAAGATTTAAAGTACTGAAAGGTAAAGATACATTCCCTTGATAACATTTAATTTACTTTTTGTTTGTGTGTGCTGTGCCTTAATACAGTAATACTCTGTTCAGTGCATGAACTGCGCCACACAGGTATCTGTGTGGTTATAGAGGAAAATGTATCGTAGTGGAGTGGGATTTTTTTTAGCCTTTGTTGTTTTCTCATATCCTAATTTCTTTGGCTTATAGAACCCAATTTTCAAAAGCCAAACAAGCCTTTATATTTGAGAAACAGGCTGGCTAAATATTGCTGTCTGAAATTATATGATGTTCTAAAGCAGTTCTGCAAAGTAAACAATAAGAAATATTGTACTACTAACTCTCAGAATATTTCAGTTTCAAACTAAAATAGTAACCAAATATTTTATTAACACATGGGTTATGCATCACGAGGCTTATATATATTTGTGTCTGAAAAACATTGTTGATTTTATGTGTCATTTGTATTTAGGGATATAGAACTGATGAATTTTAACTAGCATTCCATTAAGTAAAAAGTTTTTTTCAGCAATTTCTGTAGATTTCTTGCATTTAAATGTTATTTTAACACTAGAGTTGAGCACTAAGCTGCAATGCATTTGAAATATGTGTATAGTCTTCCACTATGCCGAATCCCCCATTTTGTTTCCCGTGCTACGATTCCTTTTGATTACAGATGGTCTGTGTGATAGTTGCTATAGGAACCAGACCGTTTTACTTCAATCTCTTCCCGTTGCTATGGTGTGCAGGGAGCTGCTATGTTTAAGGTGTCATTTAGATGTTTCGCGATAGTCTCTGTAATAGTCAACTCGCAATCAATATTCTCTAACAGCAGATAGAGTAACGTGGCACTCTAATTAATACCTTCTACCACCAACTGTTGGGTGCAACAGAAATTAGTTGCAAAGTTAGTTCAATGACTTCTGCAGATACAGCCTTCTTTAAATGCTTAGCATCAGGAAACAACATAAAAATAACAATAACAAACATTAAAACACCTCAGTTAATTCACTGATAGGCAGAATTATTTTTCTTGCCATAGTGAATTCCCTAACCAGGCACAAGGCACCCAGAACCTCTGAAGGAGAACCCGCAGCTGCAAGGCTGTTGCTGACGGCAGTGCCAGTTGGGACTGTGGAGTGGGAAGGGGCAGCACTGCACCCACCCTGCCCTCCCAACAGCACCTGTCTGCCACCCTGAAGTAAAACCCCTGCAGAGCTGCCTGTGACACTGCTAACACTACCATGTTGCTTCTTCCCTTGTTGGATTTGGCACCTAAAAATCAAAAACCAGTTTCTATTGGATTTCAAAAATTAGATTTTCAGGAAATGAGTTAAGGATGGCATGAGAGAGTCCTTAGTGAAGCTGAAGAAGCTATATCGTACTGAAAGAATAATAAATCATTGTCATTACTGTGAGATGAAGATCAGGTTATTTTTCATGCAGAACAGCTGTATCCAGAACAAAAGCCTCTGAAGCAGGTTAGAGAGGATGTCTGAATCCCATTGCAGATTTTGATTGATTATTTGCCTGCCGTGATCTTCATTCCACTTTTCCTGCATCACTGCAGTAATGAATAGCAAGGAGATTTGGTGGATGTTAGTTTTGTCCTGAAGCTTGCTCAACTAGCTGCTCTGCAGTTCTGTGTCTAGCAGTGGAAAATGGTACTGTTGGGGCACATCCGTATGCAGCTTTGGTAGAGTTGTTTCAAGGGAGAGGCTTTGAGTCATGAAGTAGAAATCATTTTGAGGAAGGAAAACTTGACAGTACTCCCTTCTGAGATGTAAAATATTCTTTAATGTTATTTAACTGCGGGTAAAGGGCAGTGAAGAGAAATTCTTTGTTCTGGGGAAATTCTGTTTGTTCTTTGGAAATGCAAGGAGCTAGACCTTTGCAAACATTTGGATTCCACTGTCAGTCTATGTATTATGCACTATTTATACATTAGTATAGCTCCTCTGATTGTGGTTAATTGTTCAGATTAAGTCTAGTATAAGTTCAATCAGAATTCTTCTCCAGCGCAGCCAACTGCCTCACAGCTCACACTTCATCTTGTTTTACATTTTGCAAGGCATTTGCATAATAAATATATGGAGTTAAATGTGGTGAATTGAATTTTTTCTTAATCTGACTTGCAGTGCTAACGTTGAGTAGCAGATGTGCCTATTACCTACCATCTGAACAGCTGAATCAGTCACAGCACGTACACTTCCCACTGTTTTTTATCACTTCTCTTCCTGTTTGTTCTTGTGACTCAGCTTAAAATGAAATAACTGAAACTTTTGATTTAGGTCTCATGCCTTTGTTCAGGAAAAAAAATGTATCTTCAAAAAAACACTGGATCATATAGCTATGATTGCAAAGCACACTTTGGTTCTTTGTCAGAGTTATGCATTTATCATGTTTTATTAACTGGTTCTAAATTTTACCCTTTCCAACACACAAACATGTACAAGCCTTGCACTTGCAAGGTTTATATGTCACACACATGCCCCTCTGTGAGAAGGGCAACCTTCTGTCAAAGCCTGTGTGGATCTTGGGTTTGGGCTCATTAAAAGAATCACCAGTGTCTTATAATAATACCATGTCATGCTATAATAATATAGATTTTTACAGTCTTAATACTTTTTTAATATTTACAAAGGAGAGGATAAATTCCATTAGAGAGTCAATACTGTATTGCAGACCCTCTACTGGTAAAATAGGTGCACATTTAAACATGATTCTTCATATTAAAAGTTAAATAGTCTGCTTAATTAAAATTTAAATCACCCAAGATACTTCAGCATTGAGAAAATCTTTCTGAAGCTGTTGCTGTAATAATCAAAATAGGAAAAACAAATGAACGAACGAACAAAAACCACCAACCAACACATATTTTACCCTCCATTTCAATCTAATTCATTCTTTTTGTTGTTGTTACTGTAACATGTGAACTAATGAAAACGGAAGACCACTAGTCCTGATAATTGAGCCTGGTCATTCAAGAGGCAATCTCTGACATCTGGAACACATCTGGAACCATTAAGATATATTAATTCATTTCAAGTGTTTGCGTTTTAAAAGACACTGTAAAGAGTGCTGTGCTGTATTTATGCTTTGGTTTGTTTCCCAAATCAATCTCTGTCTTAAAACATTTGTTTGTATGAATGGTACCGAAGGCAGGTAGGCAGATGAACGCATAGGGACAGAATTTTTTTCTTTTTTTTTTTTTTACTTCCTGTGCTGGACTGTTCGCCTGGCGTTGGTTCTCTCAAAGAAATGCTGGATATAAAAGTTACAGCATAGCAGTCTCAATTTTACCTTTTATTTTTTTAATTTTTGTTTTATTTTATTTAGAAGGAAGTTCCAATGAGGTATCTGGTATCATAAAATGTAATCCGGAGATTTTTCTTAAAACTTGATTTTTTTTTTTTTATTATTTTGTAATATATTACATCAAAGCAACCATCAGAAGTCACAACTTATTACCAAGTTACATTGTAGTTTATGTGCAAGACTACTTCCTACACTGATTTCCTTTACACCTTCAGGTAGGTCTGTCCATTTCTATCTTAATCTATCTTCAGCAAAAGAGAGACCATGACACCTCTTGCTTGTGGTGAGATGTACTTGTTTGTTTTTAAAACAAACAAACAAACAAAAAAAAAGGGCAAAGGAATGTTTCCATGAGGTTGTAGAAGTGCAGGATATGAAGGAGATGGAGGAGTGCCACGTGAGATAAGGAGCAAGAGAAGCTTATTTGTGCCATTTCAGGGAGAGAGGCTTATTGTCCAGTTGCAAGTTAGTGTGGAAATAGGCTGTGTGCATATACTTATTTATTTATTAAATTATTTATTTATCTTAAAAGATGTTTAGATTCCAAATAGCACATTGAGAGCAAAACCACAAAATCATGCCTGTGTGTTTTATGGGGTTTATGTCAGTTTTACTGTAGGCAATATATTACCAGGAATATATATTTTTTTTTCTTTTCAAGAGATGTTTTATACTCGATGCAATAGTGCTTTATGGTTTACCAAAGAGGTAGTTTTTCTAACACTTGTCTCAGTAGAAAAACAGTCATGGCGTGGTTCTTATATTTCCAGAAATGAAGTTTACCTCAGTTAAAGAGTTGAGACAAAATGGAAAGACGTTTCTTCTGTGATCATGCTGTTTGTTGCTTCTTTGCTGAGAATGGCTGTAGATTTAAATCCATCTTTTTTTTTTTTTTTCTGTGTGGAATTGACTTTAATGACTCAACATGCTGTGAATATTAAGTAAACATTCATTGTATTGGTTTGTCAACCGAAGTGTTTTATGTATTATTAGCACTAGAGTTTGTATTGGTTTGATGAGTGTCTTTCCTGTGTCCTCATGCTTTTATTTTCTCTTTATGATACTTTTAAAAATTGTATGGTAATCTCTTTGGAACCCATGCTTTGCTCTGTTTGAGTTCTGTGAAGTATTTATGGTTGGACTTGGTCTTTTCTAACCTCAATGATTCTATAAAAGCTGACAAGATAAAACTAAGATGGTGTTTAAGGAAATAAAATGGAAAAATATACATAAAACTTAGGAAAAAAAAAAAAGACAAAGTAAAAATTGTCTTTATCTGTTTCCTTCAGGAGACACTTTAGGCTAACTTTATCATCCCTACTGCTGCTCAGCTTTTACAATTTGTTTGTGAGATATAGCAGGTAGAATAACTTATGAAAGAGATTTGTAGGAAGCACAATTTACTTCAAAAGATTTAAATAAATAATAAATGTACTATTGAGGCTCCTAGTGATGATCAAATCTACACAATGTGACAGAGCACAATATAAATTCTAATAGTAATCCATAAACATGTTTGACAATTTCTTCATTCAGGAGAAAACTGTCTCCTCTTTTGTTCAGTGTTGAAATCGTTCTGTGCCTATTATATGTTTGGCAGTAGCTGTATAAAAAGATTTCCTATATTGTGAATGTAGCCAATTGCTACAGCTGTCATTTCCCTTGGTGGAAAAACAAAACAAAACATGCCATCTGAAGGGGAAATGAAAAAACAAACAAAAAAACGACATCAAAAAAAAAAGGAGCTTCAGGATTTGAATTGTAATTGTGGATTTGTTTTCTCTATTATTTGTCAAAGTAGCTGGGTACTGAAAAGATAAGCCTGTCATTGAGATTGAAAGTTGCTCTGGTGCTGGAAGGTTGCTATCCTATGGATTAATGCAATGCCAACAACATGACATCTGTGAATGCTGTACCATCTACCCATCTCGATGAGTCACTTACTGCTATGACTGTTCTTGGTTATTCTAAGACATAGGACTGTGTTGAGAAATGTCTTTTCTTTTCATGAGCAGGGTGGACCTGTTTGCCACTTATGCCTTTAATTTTGCTGAGGGAAGAGACAGCCTGGTGTACAAGACACACCCTCTTTCACCTACCTTACAAAGTTGTCGTGCAGTTCAAAATGTGAAAGATGTGCTGGGTTCTTTCTTCTCATCTGCTGTTTACCCCACTTGTCTGAAGATCAGGCAGTATATTAATGTATAGATTTTAGCCTATAACTTTGCTTTTGTTCAGTTTTTTCTGCGTTTGCTCCATATAACAGGTAGTTGTGTAAAACATGACAGTTTTTATGTTGATTATTAGGGTTCCATTTTGGAACAACAGGTGCATTTTGAAGGAGAAATAGTTGTAAATGCAGAACCAGTTTCAGTTGCTGGTATAAAAAGATTTAAGTTAAAAAGATTTAAATTTTAAAATATTTTAATAATTCCCTTTCTGGATATTATTATTTTTTTTAATATATCTGATTACTCAAAAATAATCTCATTAGCTTGTTCGGTTGCAGTGGCATGTTATGGACAAACTGGAGACTCTGGCTAAGCGTAAGATGTACAGATTTTCCTGTGTCCTGGCAGCAATTGTCTCTCTTGTAACAGAGTGTCCTAAAAGGAATGAATTATGTCACAGGATGGGAGAAAGCAAGATTAATGTAACTACTTGTAGTGACCTGTTAAAACTGTGATGAAGGAAAGTGAATGCTGTATTGCTTTTAAAAAGAGCTATAGCCTACTCTTATAGAAGAGATCATCCTTAAATAAAGATAAAACACTCCTGAAATAAAAACAGTTAGGATTTTTATGCATTGTGAAGAGTAGGTGAGAGACTGGAAGGGATAACGGAACAACTTTTTGCATAAAGATGTGTTCTCTTTTGACTTTTATGAAGCTGTAAATTGGAATACCAGCTCTGCATTCCCAGCACTCATGTATTCTCTAGCAGTGTGAAAGCGTATGATGTACTCACTTTGCAACTTTTTTTAGCTATTTAAGACCAAACTTAGTGGTGTTGAATAGGAATGACATTAGACATTCTGGGGCCTCCCCAGGCCTTCTCCAGGTTCTGCAGGGATAATTTAAACTGAGCAAACTGGGCCATCAGGGCAGCTGCTGGGAGCAGATTTCAGGTCCAGAGACGTTCTTTTAGGCTGCGCTACAGAGCCTAGGACTAGGCCAGGCTGTGCATGGTCAGGGGGAGACAGCTCCTGTCCCCAGCTCTCTGGTAACACTGGTGGCTGCTTCCCAGCCAGGCCAGACTGCTGGAGCATGCAGGAAGGTTCGTATGTTTGTTTTTCTGCAAGCAAGGCCAGGGGAGATTCCCAGCCTTCTCTGTGAAGGAGGCAGCGGGCAGTGGGGAAGCATGGGGCCAGCACCCAACATGGTCCTGCAGAAAGTTAAGCTACGATACAAATTGCTTAAGTAGGTGAAGTGGAACTAAAAATGTATACATTCAGTGATTTAAGAATACAGAAACTAAACATTTCATTAAAGATGAAATGAAAGATTTGGGGTCCTGTTCGTGTCAATGTATACAATCTGATTTTTCTTTATTGGAACCCAATTTACCTTCTTCATCTGTGACTGTACGGAGATTATTTTATTGGAGCATACCTTTAAATGTGTGTAATCCTTTTAGTTTTTCATTCTTATTCTTTCTTAGAATGGAGTTGCTGTTTTTCTGTTATTTTAGTTATCGTTTCATGTCTACTGTTATCTGAGTTTCAGGACTCAAAGTGGTATCTACAAGGGAATGCAAAGGTATTAGCAACTCATAGGCACTACAGTTTGTTTCCTATATCATACATTTATTTGCAACTAATAACACAATTTGACCTAATTATACATCTAGGAGAATAAATGTCATAGCTGCAGCATGCTGTGTTTCAAAATAGTGTGCTGTATTAGTTATCATACATTTATTACATACGTATGAAATCTGCACTCTCTGTGCTCCTGCTGATCCTTTATTCCTGTCCGTTTGAATTTCTGATTTCTCTGTTATCAAAAGAATATAACATCCAAACATGGAAGCCAGGATTACTCAGTCAGAAGTAATATTGTGCACAGTCTGTTTTAGGAGGCAAAAACTTTCTGACACCACATCAGGTTTAAAGCAAAGTGGGGCTGCAAAGTTTAAAATGTTTTCAAGTGAAATGCTTTGGTACCATCTGAATTTGTCCAGGCAACAAGTAGCTGCAGGAAGTAGAAATTTCATTACTTAATACCCCAGGGATGTCTTATTCGAGTTCACGAGACGTGCCATCTGGAAATTGTTGTTCATTCACATGATGCAGCCTTTTTTGGACACTAAAGAGCTCCAAGGTGCTTGGTTTGAGTTGGTTTGGAAGAGTCCAAATAAAATGGAGAGAAATATTTGAAAGTCTTAAACAAACAAACAAACAAAATGTTTCCATCTGGGTTGCCTTCCATGAAGCTACTCCAAACTTTGCTGCTGCATGTTGCTATTCACCAAGTGCTGCCTCTTTTCTTTCTCCTACTTTTCAACCAGTTATCACTTTCAGTGAAGTTCATCAGAGGTCACCGGCAGCAGGGTATCTCTCTCTTTCCCCATTTCTTTTTTCTTCACTCAAAACTTTCAGCCACTAGAGGCTGTGGCAGGGTCCCCATGGACTGTGGGACCACTGTCAACTCCAGCTGAGCACGCTCAGCACAGTCATTGTGACACCCTCAAGTGACGCGGGCATCCTTTTTGGGTCTTGTGTCAGGTTGGAGAAGACTTTAATGTTCTGAAGGATGCCAAAATTTTAATAATAATGCAGGATTTATTTTTTTTATTAAAAAGTATTGTTATCCACTTAGCCTCTAGTTTCTAAGGACTTTTGTCTCAACATTGAGGCTCTTTGTGACTTGTTTTAATGATGGGTGTGTTCATCCCTCAATGTTTCCTACAGAATTTATAGTTTCTTTTTACTTGGCTACTTATTTAAGCAAATCTGTAAGAAATTAATTTTATTGACATTCTCTTCTTCAGTCAACCACTACCAAAACTGGCAAATGAGCCCGGTACTTAATGATGGAAGGAGTCAGATAGTCATGAATGGTGAAATATGTTTTATTTCTTTAGGACACTGGGCTAGAAGTCTATTATTTTCTTATTTCTGTTTGGTTAGAAACTTGACTTTTGTCAGCAAATAATAAAATAATCTTCATTATGTGCAGAAACTCCACTGACTACTTTTACCTTACTAGATTGTTTATTGTTTTTTTTAAGGAAAAGTGTGTTTTATACAAGCAGTGATATATATTTATATATTTTAAAAAAAAAGTTTTCTAGTTTAGGAAGAAAGAAATATGATGTTCACTGAGTAGTCTGAACCTCTTAAGAAATGTGTTTTATGCTGCATTTGAACTTGTCACTTCCTTATGTTATAGTTTGCCTAACAGTTAAAGAAAATTCTGTAGAAATACTTTAGACAGCTATTTTTTTTAAGAGTCCAGCAAGTTTTTTAATCATGCAGGGAATACTTGAAGTAGGCTTTGGAAGATACTGTAACTACTGTAAAAGGAGTATTTATACACCCGGATATTTATACACCAGGTATTTATACATCAGGTATTTATACACCCGGATCAGATCCCCTGAGCCTTCTCTTTTCCAGTCCAAACAGTCCCACCTCTCTGTCTCTCCTTGCACGTCAAATGCCCTTCTTCACCTTAATGGCCCTTGGCTAGACTCACCGTGGTGTGACTCTACCTCTCTTGATGTGGATGTGTTTTTGTAGTAAAGAAGACTTGCAAGATTCCACCCTGTTGGAAATGTGTGGTGAGCTAGATGAGAGAGTATCTGTCTTTTTGTCTGCTCTAGAAACTGGACTTTCTAAATGTGCTTAGTAGGCGGTGTGTCTTTTGTTCCTCTGGGTCACCCTCCTGCAGTACCCTCTGGAAGCTGCAAGATGTGGTAAGAGAGCTGCAGCAGTTTCGGTTAAAAACTTTACAGTTTGAGCTAGGGTTAAGGTAGGACTCAATGCCAATGTGGTTCTGTCTGTTTATTTTAACCTCTCCTGTGACACAGAAGCTCATAGATTTTATAGATACGTCACTGCAATCAGCAGTTTACTGACATGTTAAGTGACACAGATCTAGGAATGGGAGTGGATGCTACTGGGCAAAAATACATTCCACATCTACTGCGTGTAGTTGGTAACTTTCCAACTGGGCAGTGCAAATTGCTTTGGAATGACTCGTTCTCAGTCTGGTTTATTCTGTTTTCTTTCCTCCTCATTCTGAGTGGGATGGTTTTTATTGACTTTCACTTAGAGGGAAAAAAAAAAGAAAACAACTAAATAGTGTCAATACTCAGCATTAGCATTAGTTTTTTCCACTTTACTGTAAAGAGTACAATTAATACTGCCTAGCACCTAATATCTGCAGTAGTTGGCTCCCCTTTGCTCACACTCCCTCTTCTCTCTAGTCTCCTGGTCCCTTGATGCAGTGATGCTGTAGCCCCAGTGGCTATTAAAGACTTTTGAGCTGGGAACAAGAAGAGGATGTGGTTTGCACTTGACATACTGTTGGCACGCAAACACACAGTAAGCCTAGTAAGATTACCATTTTATGAGTGGGTAAATTGTTTAGTACTGTTGTTCACCATACTTCTGCCTTGGAGCTAGCCAAATTTGTCAAAAAAAAAAAAAAAAAAAAAAAAAAAGTCAGGGTCCTCTTGATCCTCAGGATACTGCTTGGGCACTTCTTGCTCCTGGCCCATGAATTTCTTGGAAGTGAGAGTATATATTATAATATTGAGAGCAGGTATTTGGAAAGTGATTGCTTCTATGGCGAATGAGGGACTAGAAAACTTTTCTTTCACATGTTCCTGCGATTCAGATGGGGTTTGCTCTACAGTATATTTGCAGTGAGTTTATGAAGCAGTGAGTTTATCATCAGTGTATTTCATGTCGCTATTACCTGTATTTTTGGAATTTAAGTTGAAGCATGAGTCAACAAACAGAAGTGCAGAAATACAGGAGAAAAAATAAGAACTATCAAGAAAAGGTTAAAGAAAATGAAGAACTGCAAGAAATGGTTAAGAAACTGTCTGTCTTTCTAAAATATTTGCTAGAATTTAATCATATGGAGTGTTTGATTGTGCTGATTTGAAAGGAAGAAAAGCATGCTTATGTTTCTCCTTGAGAAACATAAGGGGTGCTATGTCCTCTACCATCAAAAGATAGCATTAAAAGAGAATTGTCATGCCTGATGTCAAGACACAAGATAGCATGTGTTCATAGGTATTCTTTTCTAAACATAATTTTTTTATTCAATATTTTCATTGTTTCCTAGTGCAGTAATTTTTCCGTGTGTTTCAAAAACATTAGCTAAAAACATTTTGCTTTCAGTATTTTGAGACTTTTTTGGAGATAAATGAAGTAGTTAAATAATATTTACAGATAATCTCATAAAAATAAGTTTATGATTGTTGACTTTTTATTATTTCACACAGGTTTTACTTTCTGGGGCATTTTTTTTGATTCACTCTTTGTATTCAACTATAAAGATGCAAAGTCTAGTTTCAAGTTGCATAGTTGCTGGTAATTGTTCTTTGGCCAACTTTGCCACCTAGTGGCTGTAATTAAACAGAACATTACTTCTATTTCTTCGATTAAAAAAAAAAAAGTTATATAGCACGGCACTGCTATATTTTTTCCTTTGCATTGAATTTTCTGTCACTTGTGTGTTTGCATAACTTTCTGATGCATCTGAAACAGCTCAAAATATTTCTATGAAAATCAACGCTTTATTTTCTAATATTTTTAAAAGTTTAGTAAATGAGTGACTGCAAGTATAGAGAAGTTTAATACTATACAATTTATGTGGGTGTTTTTTTTTTTTTAAGGAAGGAGACTTCTCATAATAGTATCAAAATAAAAATTCTGAACCCTGTTAAAACCCCACATGAAAAAGACAATTTTAAGTCTACTTTTATATCTACTACAGAATGTTTTTCCTCTAATACCCTTGAAGGATATGTAAAATAAATCATCCTTTTTCAGAGACAGCCCCTAAAAAGTGGAGAAAGGAAAAACCTGTGTCAGTAAAGCTTTTGCTTCAGTATGCTTTAAAGATACCCTTGCAGGCTGGTACATCCATGAATGGAGGAATAAAGACTATAAATATTGTTTTTTTATTCTCCCCTTCAGTGTGCTCCTAGTTCTGATGTAGAACCAGATCAAAGAACGATAAATTACTAGAGCCCTAAATTGCACTTTTGTATGTTGTTGTACCCTTATTTCTATGAAGATAGAAATTACAATTAAGATAGAAACTCTGCAACAGCTGTTTTCTCAGCATCCTAGTATCCTGTGGTGGCGTACATGCTGTGAGCAACTGCAGTAGACAAGAAATGGTGGGGCACTGATGAACCCTAAAACCTTTGGGCACTGGTCCAGCTGCCATCTCATCTCTGGGCCACACCAAGCTACTGTCAAGGTAGCTATCCAATTTGTAAATTTAATATAATATTTTTTATTTTATTTCTTTATATATATATATATATATATATATATATATAAGCATAATCCTTTTTTCATCAAATGTTTGCAGTTGGCTTTGTTTAATACATTTTCTCTAAATTATAAATGAAACGTTGAGGGGAAAACAATTCTTTCAACAAGAAAAAGGCATCTTTATGCCATAATATGGGCATTTTAAATTAACAGAGATATTTAATATTGGAAAATGTTATGACCATGCTTGCAGGAAGCTGTTTTTTATATATGGGTTATCTCCTTTCAATCTCTTTGAGGTTCCAAAGCAAAAAAAAAAAAAAAAAAAAAGTTCTTGTTCTCTTAGCAGAAGAGTTACAGAAGCTTGATTTCCTTTTGATATAAGTACTTTTTTTTCTTTTATTTATCCTTATAACGATAATCCTTTCTAGGCAAGGGACAGTAAGCTCTGTTACTGATCAAATTTATATGCATGATGATTGGCCAAACATATAGGCATGACACAGTTTAATTGCCTTGGCACAGCGTGTGATGTTTGTTTATAATTTAAGCTTTTTCTCAATAATTTGGTAATTAACAGGGTTTTCAGTGTTTCTTATTTTATCCATCTTGAAATTTCCACTTTTGAAACCAATTTGAAATTGAATGGCATGCAGAAACTGATGAGATAGTGAAAGGGAGGAGGATCTGCTAGGTGAAAAGAAAGATCAAGCAATCACATAAAGCTTTGTTCCCTAAGAAACGTGAGATAAAAATTTACGGAAAAGGCCATCACACATCTTGATCAAAATATGGCCTAGAGAGCATTCTCCACATAAAAAGAAACTAAAATAGCATAGTCATCTTGCTAATGTTGTCATAATAATATTCAAATTATCAGGTTCAATTTATTAAATTATGTAACTGCTGGGAAACGTTCAATAAATCCCTAAACTAGAGGAATGAGTAAACATAGCAACAGAAAAAAGGGGGGAGGTCATACAGAATTTCTTTTTAATGAGAAAGAAGCGAGTCCTTGATTTCTGAGTTGAAGATTAAGGAGAGATTGTTAGTCTCCGAGATGCCATTCAAGATGACCTTAACAATGAAGGAGAAAACAAAGATGACTACATGTAGAAGCTGCCAAATGTGTGTTGTTAATGAGATTTCTGATAACATCTGTATATGCATAGTATGATCTGAACTCCTGGCAGAACTTGCCTGAGAATTAGAGTTCTCAGTGGAAACAGTGGGATTGTACACAAATTGAAGGAAAGAAGAGAGGATACTGCATAGAAATGTGGTGTGTTCAAATATCTGTCAGACAGGAAAATCTGAAAAGCAGGCTGACAATACAGAAGATGATGAATACAGGTAGAGGATCACAAGAGAAAGCAGTCTGGTGAGAACTGGGGTAATGAAGAGATTTAGCATGTGAGAGCACTAGTTAGGATATGAGAAAGGCTGTTGGCTTTATGAGGTCCGTTGTCCTATGACTACATTCACAACTGTTGTGTTTTGTTAGATGGTAGATCCCTAACTATTTGCATTTGTATCAGTTTATGGATCTGTTCTACTTGAATTTGTCCAGTCTCCTTTTCCCCTGGTAGTGTTCTTAGTACTGCCAGTGGTAGCAAAATCCAGAAGTTTATGCTTGCTGTCATAAAAAGTATTTTAACTTTTTTTACTTTGTTACTGATCTAGAAAATTAAAACTATGACATGCTGATTACAATTTGTTGACAGATCTATATGAGGACAACTGCACCTATAGATAGATCATGAGGAATTTGCCTAAAATGAACACTATCCTGGTCTGTATGAAGCTGTCAAGCTACCACTATCTTGGAGACCTTTTAACATGTTGCAAAATGATCTTGCAAAAATTTCTTTTGCAAAAATTTCAGTTTGTGTTAACTCTAGATTAACAGGCACAATAAGAATTTTATGTATTGCTTCTTTCAGAATCAAATATGATAACAATGAAGGACTGCATTATTAAAAGATAATTTGATTGCCTTATTAAAAGATAATTTGAAAATTGTTTTTCAGCAATGATGTATGAATACAAGATATAAGCACGAAGGTTTTAAATATTGCTAATTAATACATGCTAACTACCAAAAATAGCATAGTGATCACTAAATTAAAAGATTTCAATCTAAATGTGCTTTGTACATTTAGTACACTCAGTGTATATTGAGAAATAGTTGTCTGCAGCTTCAGCAGCTATATAAAAAATAAAAAAAAAGAAAAGAGCAGTAAAGCTCTGAAGTAAAGCCAGACAACATGAAACCCTTTTAATGAAAATGAAGACTCCTTAGTGCTAATATTCTTTTCCAGAGAAGGGCTGGCAGAGAAGAGGACGTTTATAACATTAATAGAAAGTCAACAACATTCATTTCTGGTGGAAGACAGGAAGGTGGGAGCCATAGCTGGCAAAAGCTCATTGTCAATGATTAAATCAGTAAACTGTTATTTAAGAATGTTAACTGAATACAGAAGCCTCGAACTAGTATTGTATATATTTTTTTTTTAATTAAATTTAGTTGCTTAGATTTTTCCTGGATGATACAGATCATATATGCATGATGCAGTAGAGGTTATCCATTTGGAATACCATTAAATAAATAGTTGAGAGAATGGCATTGTGCTTTTCCAAGCGGTGGGAGAGTTTCTGAACATCAACAAAAGTAGATTCTCGGAAAGCCTTGAGACAGTCCAGTACGTGATCAATAATACATCCCATAGAGAAAGATGACACCACTGGAGAGATGTCATTATTAAGGTTATTTTCAGCAGTTTCCAAGAACCCTATTTTTCATACTAATCTTTTTGTGTGTGCAATATATTGCATAATTTGTATCACTTTGTAAAAATATGACTCTTGGCCTATTTTTGAGAATCTTATACAAGGTTTATAGCTCCAATTTTGTAGGCAAAAGGTTTTGTTTTGTCTTTTTTTGATTTTTGAAGGGGAGGGCCTGCATGTCTTTCTCTACAACTCATAAAACATAGACAAAATCAAGGGGTTCAGAAACATCTTATTCTGCCAAAATGTTAGATGTTTTTGTCACAATTTCTCTGTCACCATAGACCCATCATACAGTTTTGCGTGGATGCTTAAAATGCTTTATTTATATATAGCTGACTGACTTAAAATATCTCCAAATGAGTTTCTCTGAAGTGCTACATGGAAAGAATGTTAAATGGTACTGAGTAAATTCATCCATTTAACAACTGGCAAATAAGCCAAAAATCTTTAGCTAAAAATAATATATTATTTCATAAATGCTGACTCTGATGAACTATCTAATGGATCTGAAAAGGTTTATAAGAATGATTACAGTTAGAAGCAAATTAAACATTTTGATGTGAATTTAAGAATGCTTTCAAGTACTTGAAGTTGTTATGATGCAACTGAGAAAATCAGACCTAAATATTTGTGTGTATAAATTTTAGGGAGAGAGGCCTTTCTGAGTATCTGTACCACTAAGCTGAGGTCCTAGAAAAACAGCTCACAATCTCTGGAGTGTCATGGGGATTGAGCAAGGTATCTGAAGACTGGGGAAAGCAAATTTAACCACAGTGTCCAGGAGGGACAAAAAGTAGGATCTGGGGAGCTACAGGCTGTCTAGCCTCACTTCCATGCCTGTGAAGATGATGGAGCAAATCCTTTTGGTAACCATTACCAAGCATGTGAAGGACGAGGAGGTGACTGGGAGTAGTCAGCGTAGATTTATGAAGGGCATATGAGGCTGGACCAACTTTACAGCTTTTAAAAGGAGATGATTGGCTCAGAGGACAAGGGATGTCCTTGTCAAGGACAAGGACACACAGTGGATGTTGTTTATCTCGTCGTTGGCAAAGTTTTCAAGACTGTTTCCAGGTCATCCTCAGAGACAAAATGATGGACTAAATAAGGGCATGGTGAACTGTCAGCCTCAGAGGGTTGTGATCAGCATCAAGAAGTCCAGCCCAGCTGGAGGGCGGTGCTGTGCCTTAGGAGTTGATCCTGGGGCTAGTACAGTTTTATCTTTTCATCGGTGGTATGGATGATGGGGCAGAGTGTACCCTCTGCAATTTCACAGATACTACAAATTTGGGAGGAGTGGCTGATAACGCCAGAGGGTTGTGCTGCCATCCAGAGGAACCTTGACAACCTGGAGAACCTGACAGGAACCTCATGAAGTTCAACAAAATCCTGCATCTGGGAAACAATAACCCCATGCACCAGTGCAGTCTGGGGCTGACCAGATGGCAAGCAGCTTTGCAGAAAAGGTACTGGGGGTGCTGGTGGACTCTAAGTGAACATGAGGCAGCGGTATGTCCTTGCAGCAAATGCCAACAGTCTCCTGGATTGTGTTAGGAAGAGCAGTGCCAGCAGGTCAAGGGGGGTGATTACCTCCATTCTAGTTGGCGCAGGGCGAGACACATCTGGAGTGCTTGGTCCAGTGCTGGGCTCCCCAGGATAAGAGAGATATGGACCTACTGCAGCAAGTATAGCCAAGGACCACAGATTTGATTAAGAGCTTGAAGCATGTGTCATATGAGGACAGGCTGAGAGCTAGGACTGTTCAGACTTGAGAAAGAGAAGGCTCACGTGGATCTCATCCAGGTGTATGAATACCTGAAGGAAAGAAATAGAGAAGTAAACAAGATGGAACAAGACTCCTCCCAGTGGTGTCCAGGGACAGGACAAGAGGCAACAGGCATAAACTGAAATACAGGCAATCCCAATTAAATGTAAGAAAAATATTTTTATTGTGATGGTGGGCAAGCACTGCAACAGGTTTCCGAGAAGAAGGTGTGCAAATTTCTGTCCTTGGATATACTCAAAACCCAACTGGACATGGCCACTAGCTACCTGCTGTAGCTGAGCCTGCTCTGACCAGTGGGTTGGACTTGATGATTTCCAACAGTGCCTTCCTACCTCCACCATTCTGTGATGCTATGGATAAATCGAAATAATAATCTAATGAAACTTTTGAATAAAGGATCCTAAAGGTAGCAGGAGGGCAGACAGTCATTTTTCTGTGACTTGTCAACTTTTTTTTTTTAACTCGGAAAAAGTATTCTGTCACTGCTCTCATTGGAATTGATGTGATGCCATTTGAGGTAGTTGGGGCAGCTTGCAGTTGCTGGCACTGAACACTTCAGATCCATCTCATTAGCTCTAGGCAGTCACTTGATCAGATTATGGAAAGTCTGGCAGGAGCTTTGATTGACCACGAGCTGGCAGAGGCCTTATCCAGATAGTGCTGGTTAGCTGAGGAAGCCAATCAAAGTAAATGATAACAATTTTCTGACAGTCTTTTTCTTTTCCCACCTTTCAGTTTATATCGCATGCAAAATTTAGCACTTGAGAATGCAAATAGCTGTATCACTCGTTTACCCTCTAAGGGTTCGTTCCTACTCAACCTTTCATGCCAGCATGTTCATTTAATTTCAGTTAAAAACATTTGTCCTTTCCTTCATGCTGCTTCAATATGTTGGAGAAGCCTTCCCTAGATATTTGAAAATCAGCCTCATGGATTAGTTTAAAACAGTTCTAAATTTCCTTCTTTTTAATGTACAAGTTGTTATATTTAACATCATTGTGTTACTGTTTCTTCCTGCTCCCCAAATGTCTGTACCAGCCTTTTGAATATTTTTTTTTTTTATTATCTGCTAACCTGCTTTTTTGGAGGTGCTATCTCTTTGACCTCCGTGTAAAGCCAAAATTATTCACTGAGAATATTAACATTTGTATTGTCTTAATGATAATAGCTAACTAAAAGTTTATTTAAAAACACATATCACAAGAAATCCAAAATTAGAAGGTTTGATTTGTTCATAGAGCTATCATTTTCAATGTTAGAGAATGGAAAAAATATCTTTCACTAGCTTGGTAGTATTTTGTATTTTAGTGGTGTTTCCCAATTTTTAGTTATGCTGGGATTAGATGTATTCTTACATCTACAAGTTAAGGTAGTGTGGAAGTATTGTTTTTTTTGTTTGTTTTTTTTTTGTGCGTGTTTTGTTTTTGATTTTTAGACAAAGTTAAGAAGTTAAGATTATTATTATTATTTTGGTTGCAGACTTGCCAAGAATCATAAGATTAGATTGTTGCAGTTTGCCTAAGGACTAAGCTCACCCAGAAAGTATAAGAAGGAAAGTGATAAAAATTGCTGCCTGACTTGTCATCATTAAATAAACACATCATGCAATAAACACTATTTTAAAGTCACAGATGTGGTAATGAGAAAGGGGAAGACTATCAGCTACAGAAGAAAGTAAAATCCAGTGTGTATGTGTGTGTTGAAGTAAATTTAACAGATAATGTATATGGTATGCTTCTGTATTCACTGCATTGTCTTATGGGAACTGTAAACAAAATCATATTTGCAGAACATAAAATTTTATTGGGTTTTAATTACAGATAAATTTGACTTGGACATGCTTATGTTCCTTCTATTCCCCAAATATTCCTCCCTCTCCCACCCCTCCATAAAAGGCAACTTAGATTCATGTTGAAAAAAAAATGTTTTTGGTTATCATCTGAAGTATCGCCATGACAAAGTATTCTAATCATTTGGGAGAAGAAGGGGACAGAGGGGCAACCAAATGATTTTCTTATGTTGAAAGTAGAGATTTTATGATTGGATTATGTAGTATTTTATTCTGAGAATAGATGCACAGTAATTTGAGTAAGAGTTGTGATACTGCTTTTTTAAGGGATGCTTCTGGATTCTCCAGATAGTCATGATGAATTTTAGGAAGAGTTAGAAACATAGATGCATTTATCTGCTTCAGAAGCAATTGAAACTTCTAAAATAATTTCTGCTTTTTCATATTCTTTGCCTTAACAATACAAGAAACATATATGCGAAACCTGTATTATTATTGATAATTTCCAAATAAATTTCACTTAAAAAAAAATAAAAATAAAGTGTATAGTATATAAGTGAACTGCGGTTTTCATACTGTTATTAATTTTTGTATGGATCTCTCATAAGGGAAGAAAATGATAAATAAAATATAGAGAACTGATTGTTATGTGTATATATACAACTGTTATATTATTCTATCTAGCTTTAGATTAGTTGCTTTGAACAAGTGATTCTTTTTTATGGTAATGTTCAGTATGTCTTGACTTCCAAATGCCTTTTTCTTCCCACTATTTGTCAGTATTGCTATATTATTGCTAATGGCTTTTAAAATCACTCTAAGCTGTCCTGATCTGAAGAGTTGCATAGTCTGCATTGTTTGTTGGACTGATAAATGGCTTTTGGACTATGAAATGGTTATGAGAATACTTCCTTATGTGTCTTTGTGAACTACCAACTTCTGTTATCTTGCTAAAAATAACTCATTGCCTATCTGACTGCTTGTTAGGATGTAAAATAAAGCTTAGGTTTGGGTGTATAGATGAGGTCCCTACATCCACAATTTCCTGGTTTTAATTATATTAGTCTGCTTATATACTTTTTAAGATCCTGTGAGCATCTGCATGTCCAGCTGAGATGAGTTAGTAGCCATACATCTTCCCTAACAATTGTAGCTTTACATCAAAATTACATTGGGCTTAGAGAGGCCAGTCAACCCACTGGTGTACTTGGGAGCTGCTGGTTGTTAGATGGTCTGGAAAAAAAAAGAGCCAAAATATGCTAAATATGCATTTGTATCCCCCCAAATGCATGGATACTTAACACTTACTGATTTATTTATTTATTTTTAATTCAGAGAGGGACATAGTACTTGAAAAAGGTACTTGACATTGGCAGGTGTTAATTGAGTAAATCAAGTTGTGGCCGGTTTTTTTGGCTTGTAAAAGTTAACTTTTTTAGTTACTTGATTTCAGCACTGAGTCAGAGGACTTCTTTCTCATGTGGGCATATCTTCGTTATCTTCAGCTGGAAGAAGACTCCTGACTGTTCAGCTAGCTTAGGTTCCTGATACCATTTTACCTACGTACAGATAACATTCTTGGCATCTTCACTATCAAGCTGGGGAGCCAAACTAATCTCTGAGAGGCACAACCTTCTTTTCCTTTACTCTTTTGAAGATGCTTAACTCTTTCCTTGGCCATCATGACACAGCCAACATAAAAGTGGGATAGAAATATCACATATTATATGTAATTTTTCCATTGTAGATTTTAATAACAAATTCAGTCATGAAATCCAAATGAAAAATATATACCTTTAAAAAGTAATATTACTGGTCCTCTTTTTAATTATGTTGAGCATATTGTATATCCTATTTTCCAGCCAAGTGTCAGTGGTGAAAGAGTTAAGTTTGTGTCAGTGTTTAAAAAAAAAAAAAAAAAGTGAATCATGTATTCATCTGACCGGAGATGTACAGTTCTGGAGATGTTTGAGACTCTTAGACCACTGCCATAAAGTACTGAAAGATTTAATTTTAAGATATAATATAGCTATTAAGCCTTTTCAGTACTGGAATATTCAGTCACTCCCAGAAGAAGAGTGATGCCTGCCTAAATGATGACCTGTGATCATAAACAGGTTAATTGAATCTGACCTGATTTCAGATGTGTGCCCTTATTGCTTTAAGGATAATAATTTTTCATGATTTTTATATTTTCAAAAACTTTATCTCAATTATCCAAGTATTTAATTATCTCTGTTAGTGTTTTAGGAAAAAAAAAAAGTGGTGGTGGGGGTGGTTGTTAATCACAGTGTATAAGCATATATTCTGAGTTTTGATCTTCTCTCAAGTTCTTTTTGTATCAGCAGAAGAGCCTGTGCCTCTGATGTGAGTCAGGTAGTAAGGCCACTCAGCAGTCCTGCCTACAATTCATGTGAAACACGTATTGCCAGACAAAGCATCTGACTACTTGGAGGGTGGTTCTGTAGTCCTGAGAATCCAGAGTGAATTAAAGTCTAGACTCCGACATTTTTTCATGCTGTTGGGAAGGGATAAATAACAAATCAGATGTGCCCAAGATAGAACAGAGGTAACACTGAAGCAAGGATGCTTTTCCTAGTCTGTGCATTGGGAAGAAAGCTGTAATAGCAGCAGCAGCAATAACAACAGCAGCAGCGGCAGCAGCAGCAGCAGCAAGAGACCTTCGGAAAGCTGTGTGTTGCAGTAGTCTGAGATATAAAGATCCTGTTACGTCTCTGTCTTTCCTAAGTTCAGAATGGTTGATACAAACCTTACGCCATGTGTAGTAAAAGATGTATATGAACTCGGAATTTGCTTTGTAGTAACTGGATGCTGAGGAAATAAAGACGTGCCTCTGCTTTTGTTGTTGGGGTTTTTTTCTGCCTCCTTTTTTTTTTTTTTAATCATCTGAAAAAGAAGAGCTTGATTTAATCAGAGAAAGTAAGTTTCATCCATCTTCAAGATAATTTAAAAGGACATCTTGGGAGATGGAGGGTGACTGCTTTTCTACCTGTTTCCTTGCACCTGGGGCTGAAAAGTGAGGAGAGATGGACAGTATCTCAGAGGAGACAGGAGTGACCGAAGCTTGGTGAAACCATACACTGATTGTTGCCTGCTGTCCTCTTCATGCAGTGCTGTGGGCTGGTGCACCGACGGCGAGTACGGGTTTCCTATGTAAGTTTTTATTTGTATTAGAATGATGCTAACCTGTATGTTCAACTCCTAATATATTAGATGGTGTGGTATGTCTCAGTCAGGTATTTTAATGTATGTCTGAGTGACCAATTGGTGCACTAAGCATCTGTGAAATAAGTTTTTACAGCACAGAGACACAAGGATTATTTTCACAGGTATGAGTGTCATCTATTTTTTCAGAACTTGTTCATACAAAGAATTAATTTTATTTCAAAATAACCTAAAGTGTTAACAGACTACAAGTCTGACCCTTCTGACTTTTTTGTTTGTTTAATTGTGTATTTTTTCTTTGTAATAGCCTGTGTAAGTGGAGTCATTAGAATAGGTCATCTGTGTTTACCCATATATGATAACTGAAAATCAATGTAAGTTATAAAGAATGATAGGCTGGCACAAAAAAAAAATATGTACAAAAGACCATGAGTAAGATAAAAATCCTCTTGTGAGGTAGTTCTTTTGAAAAAGAGCAGTAGCACAGTGGCAGAGGTATGGCCTGATGCTTTGCATGGTTTGTTTGCTTTCCAGAACAGGGTATTTCAATACTCTGGTGTGATAAGACTGCTCTGTATTGCAAAATGGCTGTCTCTAATAAATTCCACAAGGAAGGCTAGTGCCAAAGCTTAAGTATTAGTAATGAAGAAGATTGGCTGTTAGCTGAAATATGTCTGAACTATACTCAGCTGACGTGATAATCTCCTAAGTAATTCATTTATGTTTTAACATTCCTTTTTATTCTGCTATTCAGTTGTCAGATAGATGTGATAAGAAACAGGAGGTTCAAACGATGTGGCTAAGCTGCAAATTGAAATTGCTGAGCGTTTGCAACAAGCAGCTTGTAGCACGTTGCACAAGAGCAGTATATCAGGAGAAATAGTTCTGTTGTCAGGAGAAATACCCAGTGTGTTTCTCTGTGATATAGAAAGCTCTTATACAAAATGTTTAAAATGACCACAGAACAAGCAAGGTCATAAATAGGTGTGATCTAAATCAAGATTTGCATAGGGGATTGATGGGGAGAGTAAAATTACTGGAAACACTTCTCTCCTGTGGATCATATTTCAGAGATGTAAACAATTGGAAAGATGAATGTGGCCATAGTAGTTTTGCAGGGCTAATTTGACTTTGGATATATTTTGTTCTTCCTGATGCAACAGTTGATACTGTTCTGCAGAAAACAGGCAGAAGAATGGAGATTAAAATGAGATCTTTGACCAAGAGTAGAACATAAACAACACAATATTTCACATATAATATGCACAATCCAATGTGTAGTTCATTTTAACAATCAATTCAATATAAAATCAAAAGTTGGATGTTTGTTATACAGCTATTTATTTGACATATAGCTAGTCCCGCTGTTAAACAGAAATTGAAATGTGAATAAATTGAAAGCATTTATTTGTTAGTTCTCATGCCAGTGGAGGTTGGGCCATGTGAAAATAATGACATCTTGAGATGCATCACCCATCCTTTCATTTCTACTTATTACTTTTATTTAGCAGTAGCACCAACCATTATGAATAATATTATCTGGACAGAATAAAATATTTGCCTGTTTGCAAAGTGTGTTTCATGATCTGAAAGCGTCAGAATGCTCATTTGTAAACCACAATGACATCTACTCATGTTTTGTCTCAGACTAAACACATTAAACTCCATGAACTCAAAACATCACTTTTTGAATGTTTGTGGGTAATGGGGAGAAACATGCTTGGTGATTCTTATAAAATACTTGTAGTACTTGTTGTATAACAATTATTGTGCATATGCTGCTAGGCCTTGGGGGTATTCTGAGTATCTTTAGCACCATTTATTGCTAACTGTATACAGAAATGATACTTTGTCTTGGTTAGGATAAGTGAAATAGAGTTTGCCCTTGATCTTTTTGGTCTTAACGTGAAAGATGACCGCGTTCTCAAATGACTTAATTACAATGAAGATTATCTCTGTTTTTTGAATCCTTGATTATCCAAACCCGTTATTATTGAATTTTTTGGTCGTCCCCATGGCATTGGGCTAATTGAGGTTATATTGTAAGATTCTTTGGGGATGAAAGCACTGAAATTAAAGTGAGCTAAGATATGACCCTTTTTATTAACGTCTGACTCACTGGGGAAAAACACCAGACTTTTATTGTGGGTTATTAGTTTACAGTTCTTAAGTTGGCTATGGTTGGAGTGGTGAATGATCCAGCTTAGAAGATTTTGGTTTATTTTAGAGGGTGGTTAAGGATATTGTACTTTAGGCATTCAGAAATGTATGATCAAGTCTAACAATTGTTTTATGACTAATCCAGCTCTTGCTGGTCCAGACCCTATAAAGTTGTGCAGATTTTGGGCATAATCAATCCCTTTGATTGGCTTTTGGGTCAGAAATAGACAGATCACTGCAATTAGTTATGTGGTTTCACATTGTTTCTTTGGAGGAGCAACATTATGGTAGGAGGAGATGGTTGTATTCTTACATGGATCCTTTCTGTGGTCTCCATGTTAGACTAATGCACAAAGAGATTAGTCCTGCACCTGTGTGCAGAGATAAAATTGAAGGCCTGATTGGAATATATCCATCCTCAACTTCTGTTCGTGTTTTGGTGTTGTTGAGTGATGTGCAGACAACACATTAACACGATTAAATCAGTTTTAGGTGTCCTGGGGCTTTCCTGCTCTTTCTTCAGCTTAGCTACGTGTACAACCTGCATCCAGATGTTTACAGTCTTTCTGTTCCTGTTCTGACAATTTCCTATTGTGGGTCAATAATCAGGGCATGGGGGAAGCTGTGTTCCATTTAATACTCTGTGGCATAATCTGCAGCTCCTAAAGGCATGGTGTATCATGTGGACATTATAGCTGTGTGTAAACACTCAATTCCAGAAATAATAACTCTTATACTGAACATTTTCATGGTGAAATGTGGAGATAATTCTGAATAACATCTTAAAATTATTCCTTTAGTTATGTCTTTGAGGTGGGACAATGACATTTATGTTGGATACCAGGAGAAATTTCTTTACTGAAAGAGTTGTGCAGCTGTAGTTGAAAGAGTTGTGCAGTTGTGCATTTGGAATAGGCTGCTCAGGGAAGTGGTTGAGTCACCAGCCCTGGAGGTCTCCAAGAAATGTGTAAATTTGGAACTAAGTAGCATGGTTTAGCAGTGAACTTCAGTACTAGGTTAAAGGTTGGACTAGATGATCTTAGAGGTCTTTTCCTGTCTGAATGATTCTATGAATCTAAATGGGATCCATTTTAGGTAGTATGGAGGAGCAGTTGCATGGAACTTTTCCAGCAGACAATCTCATCTCCTTCAGGATCGTGGAGTCTAAAACACTAGTACTAATTATATGTTGCCCAAAAATATTTTCACAACTCTCACTGCCAGCATGTTGCTGAGCATCTAACTGCACTGAAGCCTAAAGACTGACTAGTATATTTTAGCTTTCAAACTTTAGTCCAGTCTGTCCATCTGTTGCTCCAGCCTTCAGGAGAAGTTGCAATCTGGTGGAAGTCACTTAAAAATCCTGAGCTGTCTTCAGCACTCAGCTGTTCTCCTTGAATATGTCTAGAAAGACACCATGAAGCCTATTCAAATGCAGAATCCAAGATGTTTCCTGCACATTTCTGGATAGATCTACTAGTTGTCAACCAATTTGCTTTGCCTTTCTGTACATACTCTCTCCTTTTTTTGCTGTGAGAGTGGTCTTATTTGCAGTGGTGCAACGTACCTGCCCAAAAGGAAAAAAAATGCTTATAAGGCAACAAAGTAGTAGTTGAGTATAAACTGGCACGTGAAGACCCCTGGCACGTGAAAACACTGATAGGTATAGGAGAAGGGTCTGCATACTTTCTTGAAAGGCTCTTCAAAATGGTGAACTTGGAAGTGATGCAATGCATAGGTGGAAGTCACCTACTGGATCATATAAGACTGGCAAATCCAAATGCACAGAGCACATTACTGTGCTACAAAGCATACCTGCACTGCCTGGGTTCTCAGAGGGCATCTGATGCCACTCTTAGAACTGTACAACAAACAGTAGGGGAGTGTAGCCAGGGATGGCCAACGTTTTATTCTGGATAGACAAGCCACAGGCTGGACTCCAGTTGTATTCTTAATAACAGCTTAAAATCCTCAGTTTTCTAAACTTCCCAATGTTGTATTTAATACTTATTCAGTAGTAGTTTGAAAAGTAGTAGTTTGAAAACTCATCTTGTTCACTTTTTGATTTTTATTTATTTTTTTAGAATTATCAGATGGGATTTTTGCTTAGCTGAAAGGACCATTCAGAATAAGTTTGAGTCAATGTTTTAAAGATTTTTTTTTTATAGAACTAATTTGATGAAGGATGGAGATGATGTCTGGAAGGCAAATACTCATTACTATGACTAAAATCCTTTCCAAAGAACTATTACATTTTGATATTAAACCAACCAACCAAAACTAAACAACCTTAAAAAATGCATTCCAAAACAATATAAACTTTATTGAAAGATTGGAAATGAAATTTATGATATGGCTTGCACTGTGTGTTTTAGTTTAATGTAATTAAGGAGCTTAGTACGGTTGTGTTTTAAGATGCTTCTTTTCTAATGGTGGGGACTATAATTGGAGAGCATTCTGCCTGCAGCAGCAAACAGGATCCAGACAGCACGCTTTTTGTGCCTGTGTCTGGAGGATATCTTAAACCTCCTGAGGGAATGTTCTCTTTTGGTTTTGTTAGGTTTAGACTAGTGTTTTTTGTCTGTTCCTCTTGATACTGTAATCTTATCCATCTATCACTTAATCATGTTTCTCACCAGACCACTCTTTATCATAGCAGATGCTGTCCTTCTTCCTTTTGTTCACTGCCTCCATATCTCTTCTTCACTGCTGATTTATATATATATATTTTTTTTTCCAGATTTAACTACTTTTTTTTTTTTCCTTTTCACCACCACACACTCTCTGTGATTTTGACAAGCAGAAATCTTGCTTCACATTTGCAAAATTTTCTGTTGACATTAGTCTGAGTCTTGTATTTTCTCTTCCTGGGACTGTGGGACTGCACCTGCCAGGGCTATTCCTGTGACCCTTTGTGCTCCCATACCATCAACCTTAGCCTTCCATCTATCCCTCTTTTCTCTGTTGCTCCTGTAGTGGAAACCACATCTATTCTCAAGCAGAAGTTGCAGGCTATGGCAGTTGTTATTATGAAGATTTTCCTCCATGTTTCTTTTCTATGTGTATTATAGAAAGAAAACCAAACTGTTGGGAAGGAGGAAAGGAAGAACAGAAAAATGGTGGTTTTCTGATAGATAATGAGACTGAAGTGACATCTTTTATCATTACCATGGAATATCTACACCTTAAAGGAATTGGCTGGACTAGCAAAAATAGCTTTAGCTTTTTTATGTGATTGGATTGTCTTTGGTTCTGTGTGGGTCTGACTGACATAAAACTGTCTGGGAGCAATTTATAATCTCTGGATTCGAGGGAAAGTGTGCATTTTAAATATCTATTGGAAGTCCTTTTGCTTTCATTTTTTTTTTCTGCAGCCTACTTTTCTAATATTTTACTTTGGTAATACGGGAAGAAAACAGTAAATGAATAAATTAGAGTAAACTGGCGTGGAAATATTTAAAGGGAAAATTATGTGAACCAAGACTCTGTGTGCCGGTCATTGTATACTAGCCAGAACAAGGACAAACTTTGCACTGCCCAAATTAAATGGAAATAAGTGCCCTTCATAAGTGTGAACCCCAACCCCCCCACCTCCATTTACATAAAGATGTCTGCAAGACCATTACAGTTATGTTGTGGATTATTACTGAAGCTAAACTGTTTTCATTGTAGCTCCAGTTCTTTCAAGTGAAATTTCACACATTTTTTTCAATTAGCTTTTTGTTGTTATTGTTTTTTAATCTATTTTATACATTAGGCGGTCATAATTTCTTATTTCTGACTCCTGTGGCGGCATTTAAATGACTGTTCCATTTTTCCAGCTTAGAGTTGAACAAAATACTACATTTTCCTGTCCCCCTTCTTTAAATTCTTTCTTCTTTCTGCATTCCCAAGGTACGACCTTTTGAATTTAATTTACTAGTGAAAGGAGTTTCTTTTGAAAAACTTCTTACATTTACGAGTATTAAATGGAACATTTATAGCTCATTACGCATTCTGAAGTAAAATTATATAACAATATAGCTGGTAGATAAAATATTGTGACAATAAGGGCCTGCTCTCTTTTCATTCTGCATGTAATATAACTGTACTTGAATAATAGATTAAAAATGTTTAAAATGTCAAGTCAGCAGCAATATCATAGTTTTAAATACACTGAAATAGAGAACTCCTCTTTACTTATGTTCCTCTATCCTCGTCTGTTAAAGATGAATTCATATTTCTACTAGTAATACTATAACTTACTGCTAAACTGGATCATTATTTTGTTACCCTCCACTAATTTGGAAATATAAAAGTAGTGACATTGTTTGCATTGCTCCTGGCAATCTGTGTTACATTCTTGACAATAATTTGCCAATTTGCAACTATAAGTCATACACTTATAGTATAGTACAGTATTGTGTGCTCTACTGTTAGTGTCTTAGAGATAACAAGTGGGAATCAGGACATGTAACCTCTGTCTCTAGACCTGCCAGTGATTCATCCCGTGTCTGGGGACAAACCAGGTAAAAAGAAGCCTGAGGTGCATACTTTCCATAAAGCTGTGATTCTTTGACGGAAGGAGAATCCTGATACTTGAGTATGTGTGTAGAAGTACGCTGTTGTATACAAAACCTGAATAAATGAGTATTAAAAATGGACACAAGTATTTTAAGAGATTGTTACAAGTAAGATGTAAGCCCTTTTCATCCTTCCTAGCTGCACAGTACCTCTTTACAGCTCACAATCTTTTTACCCTCTGCCTTTTCCCCCACTCTCTACACAGTGGGTTTTGCTATTCTCACTTGGTAAAAATATTTTTCACCTTTCTTCTTAGCCATTAATTGCTTTTTACTTATTTATTCTCTCCTGCTTTTGCCCTGCTTCCATTGGCTATGATTTTTTTTTGTCTTTTATCTATTTTCTCATTCTCTTGTTCCCTGCTTCCTGATTTCAGTTGTGGAGGAAAAACATAAGTTTTCTGCCAATTTTAATACATTTTTTTGGATAAGTTGGCATTCCATAACAATTTTATGAGCCTGTGAAGTCACGATAAATTAGTGTGAAGTCACGATAAATTAGCTGTCTTATAATGCTTATTGAGTCTCCTGACTTCTCTGAGGACAGATGCCATCTTTAATGTCTTTTGTGCTATCTTTATATCAAACCAGAGTAGCAAAGTGAATAAATTACCAAAGGGAAATGAGAGATAAATAAATAAATAATATTTTTAGATTTGAATTGTAAAATAGATTTGGTAAAGTGCTGAACACAGCAAGGCTGCTTCTACGAGTAGAAACTTCTCTGCAAAAGTCTTGAAAAGGTTCTGATACGATCAAATATCCCCTTCCAGCAGGGATGATGAAAGAAAAGGCAACTGTTGGCTAGTGAATGAGAGAAGAAATGCAGAGAGTCGGGGTGCACATACATAGGCTGGAACAGGCAAATTAAGATGACTGGAAGGAGATCAGATCTTTCTTCTTCATAAGAGCTGAAAGAACATTTTGTTTAAGTAATGACTTAACACTGGACTTTTATGTATAGTAGAAAAAGAAACTTTCTACTTTTGTGGAATCTTTTAAATGTTTGCTAGTGAAGGCAAGAAGAAATGAAATTAGGGCTGAGTTTTGATTTGCGTTGATTTGAACTGTTCATAGGACTATGACATGAGGCTCTTTATCCCAGCTGTGCTGTATTAACAGTTTGTGCCTATTCTTTATTTAAAACCTACTAGTCATCAGAGATTAGTAGTTTTTACACGCTCTTCCTCTAGATGGAACCACACTGCTGCTTCACTTGGCTGAAATACTGTTTAACAGCTGAATAAAATGCTGCAGCATGCACTTAAAATTGTGCATCTATGTTGAAGTGCACATGCCTGGCTAGGAGCATACTCTGTGGCATTAGAGGCATGATGCAAAAGAAGGAATGCTCTTGGGTTTTGCATTGCTTCTGGAAATAAATAATTTGAAGGTAGTATTTGCAAACTTTGATCTATTATAGAGTAGTGAATATGATTATCTTTATGGGAATATTGCCCTACTTATTCTGCATCTGGCAAAATGCAGTCAGATTCTTCATGCTGTCCCTGGTCTCTGTAAACTCTATTTCAGAGTTTATAACCAGACTGTTAGCAATAACATTCACCATCTTCACATTTTATAACCCTTTCTGCTTATGGGCTTGTTCACAGAACCTGGTCTACTATACCAGGCATTGCTTCATTTGAACATCGTGCTTCATTTATTGTTTCTCTTTCCTTTTTTTTTTTTTTACCAGTAACTGTTATTGTTAATATAGCTTCCTTTTTCTTTACTAACGTTTTTCCCATATTTTGTGATTATTTTTTTCAGTTAGTTGCATATGCAACTTCTTTCAATGTTTGTTTTCATCTGACTTTGAAATAGTGAAGGATGTTCAACTCGTATCTTCCTAGTTGTAAATGCGAGCTAAATGTATTACATAGTATGCTTTCCATGTGTTTTTTATTGAATTAATTTGGGGCCCAAGATTTTACTGAAACTGGATATTTTACTATTTCAAAGAAAAGCATTTTTGAACAAGAAGTAGCCCACTGCAGGCTATTTAAAAGATTCAGAAAATAAACTAGTTTGGTTAGTTATCTGCCTAATCAGAATTAAATGTAGTAAAAGATTACCCAAAAGAGAAGAAAAAAAAAATAGTCTACTAGAGTTAATCTCATGTTTTTAGTCCTCCTGTTCTCCTGGAACACTGAAAATATTCCAAAATAGTGTGGCCCCACATAAAACCAGCACCAGTAAATAAATATAAGAATGTGATTCTTGGGCCCCAGCAGTTAAAGAAAGAAAGGCTTAGTCATACAATTGCTTTAGGACAGTATAAATTGATTGATGTTACCCTATCTGTTTTGTGAGCCAAAAGAAATGAGGCAATGGATTATCATCCATTTCATTGAATTTCTATTACCACATAATAATATTGAAATAACAAGTGATTAAATGTTGCTACAGGCTATAGATTTGTAGAAAATAAAATACTATTTAGCAATGATATGACTACTATTCTTGCATCTTGACTTTTCCAACTTTTGGTAAAAAAAAAAAATATATATATATATATACACACACCTGAGGAATGCCAATATTCATATATCATTATATTAGAAAAACTCATCCAAAAAAGTTCAAATGTGGGGCAAGAAGTGAGTGTAGTCTAGACTGTTTGTGTGAAATAATTAAACTCTTCAAATGAAGAGAATTAGAGAAAGGATAAAGAAAAATTTGGAAAGGATGCCAAACAAGAATTCAGCAGACACTGAGAAGGAATGTCATGTACAGAAAAACTAAAGGAAGAGAGGTCACATATGTGGAACCTTCTGGTATGAAAGAAATTGTTGCTATTATTATGATTTCATTTCATTTAAGATACATGTGTTATATATCTACAAGCAGTACAACAAGTCAAGTAATGTGGACTACTGATTTTTTTACGCTTTTTAGTTATCAATATTGGCTAAAAACTGCTGGTAGTCATTAAGTATCGCCATGTTTGAAATACTGAGCGAGCTGTATGCCATGATTCATTAATCCCATCTATATTCATTTTATTAATCATTTTAAAAAATAATGCAGTGTTTGGCTATTTTTACTAATAGTTGACCTATACATGTGATAATGTATTTGTGTGGATTATGTATAGACTGAAATACAAACCTGAGGAGAAGACACAACATGTCATCAAATGGCAGGAGAAGGAAATAAATGTTTCCCTGAGTGAGGTAAAGAAATGCTCATTAAACCAGGCAACTACATGAGATGATATCTCTGAGAAGGAGATATTTACATCTCAGAGGAAGTGAAACAGCATTTATTTTAATAAGAAGAATGACCATGCAGTTCTGTAAATCAAGAGGCAATAAATTCTCAGTGACAAAGATGGAAGGGGCCTTCAATGATTGGAGTGGTTATGGGAAGCTAAGTGCTTCACCAAAAAGAAGTGCTCAGTGAGGGCTGTGGCCTGAGGGCTAAAAGATGCAGAAAGAGGAAGAGTGGAATAGAAATACAGGAAAGTCTGTGGAAGGTTTGCTGGAGAAAAAAATGTTTCTTCATTTTTGTCTTCATAAACGTTTTTAGCTGTTGTCTGCTTCCAAAGTTGTAAGGAAGAATTTTTCTGTTTGTTTTTATCTTAACCTGGATTGTATTAGCTGTTGGAAAGTGCCTGAGTCAAAGCATGGGCCACTCAAGCCTATCACGAGTCAAATGTCCCAATGTATTTACCACATATTTTGAAATGTATTCTCCTTGTCCAAAGTATCCAGATTGTAGAAGGGTAATAAAAGTGTGCCCCAGAAAAGCTGCTGGGCAGTAAGTGTGTCCCAGAATCAAGTGGGTCTGCAAGTCCCAGGTGCTGGTAGGAACCAAGACAGCAAAGTATGAACAGATCTTCAATGACTTTGCCACAAACCATTTTAGAACTGTTTTGCATTTTATGATCTATGGTGATATGCTTGCCATTGCCGAGCTCCTGCCAGTCCTGAGCAGAGGAGTTACTGTGACCCTTCCTCCAGGCATTTGCAAATGTGGTGTTCAGGCCAAATATTCTCTCCTTATTTTATACTTGGTTTTGAAACTGCTTTGCATTCAAAGAGATATGGCATCATCTAATAATTTTTTATGCTAGTACTTACAGTTAAGGGGTTGACCTCAGTCATACCAACATTTTTAAGCTGGATGGAGTGATCCTTGTAAATTTAAAAGAACAATGCCAGAGCCCCGTATATTGAAATGAATGTGAAACACGAAATGAAATATCTTTTTCTTGAAAGAGAATAATTAAAAGGAGACTGAACAGAGAAGATAGAAAAACCTTTCCAGAAATAGTGATCTTTGCCTCTGGTCCAGGCTGAGGTCCCTGACGTATGTTCTGTTCTGTGAACTCTCTGCAGTCACTCACGGCCAAGCACTGACAACATTCAAAGGAAATCTCTGCCTTCATATGCAAAGCTTTGTCACAGTAACAGTTCTTATTGTGAGACTCTGTCACAGGAACACTGAACAAAAATGCTTTGTGTACCCTTTGAGAAATGGCATGATTATAGGGGGAAAAAATCGTTGCTTTTCTAGGATGCCATAAAAGTACCAGAAGAATAGGGCAGATGTTTTGCATTAAGGAAGTCATATATATTGTGGGAAAAAAAATATATACTTTTAGATGGAGAATATGGATAATTGGTGAAGCAGAAAAGGATTTTTTTTTTTGTTTACTATTACACTGAAGAAAAATACTGTCCAAGAACAGTTCAACCAGCTGTAAATAAAATTTTTGTAAAACTGCCAAGGTCAGAGAGACCCAAAGCAATTTACTGATAAAATGGTGGTCGTGTGTTCTTTAGCCTGTGGTTTACATTGAACTTCTATACTTCCATGCTTCAAAGTTAAAAGCATGCTAAAGAAAAACAAATTAGACTACAAAATAAAACTTGAATTTGCAGTCATTTCTTTAGAAGTTGTATCTTTTTTTTTTTTTTTTTGGTGTGTGTACCTGGCAAGTTTCTGGGGTGCTCTCCCAGTCCAAAGTTGTGTGAATTGCAAATGGATTTGAAAGTAACTTTTATGTCACTTTCACCTCATGCAAAATGTGAATTTCTGGTCTAGAAGGTAAAAAGGTGTTTTATTTTTTATATAAATGATTACTTTATCCTTGATTCAATCTAGCAAATTAGATAAACATTAAAAAATAATATAAGCAATTAATTTACTCATGCATAAACTCGTACCACAATTTCAATAGATTAACTTTTTCAGTTCAAATTTTAGAGATTCTTAAGTGTATTTCCTGAACTGAATATGCATAATGTGCTGTTATCACAGCATCATGCTATGTTATATAGCTTGTCCAGTTGGTAGGATTGGCCTGACACAGTGAACATTAGGACCTAGGAAAAAATGATTTGTAAGAAAGTCCTTCTATCTGGAATGGAGAATTGTTTAGATTTCTTAATAAGAATTGGATGAGAAAGTAAAACATACCAGTTACTCACAACTCAGGAGGATAAGATCTAAGCTAAGACAAGCAAGTAGATTAATTTAAGGCCTATTTGAGGGAATATGATGGAGTATTGCTTGCCAAAGCTAGATAGACAGCAAGCTGGAGAATACGTGCTTGGGACTGTTTGTAGTCACAAAGCCCATTTTCTCCTTAGTTCAGTTTTAGCTTGTTCAGAGCTGGCATCTCTAACTGGCCAGCAGCAGGGACGTTGGTGTACACCAAAAGGAGTACCTAGTAAACTGTGGGTCTCTACTGTGCAAGGCAGACCCAGCTCCAAATGTACATCATTCTCAGGTCTTGGATATTGAACCAAATATCAGAGTTCATGCAATTTGCCAAAATGAAGTTTCCCAGTGTTGCTGATGTTGCCATTGTGGCTTCACTTTGCTGTGAAGGAGATAGTTCAGAAGAGGCCACCTGCCCCACACCTTTTACCTGTCTCCTGTTGCTCTACGTCCCAATATTACCCATGTTGCAGGCAAAGGCCAGAGTAATCTCTTCTCATCAATCAGGCTTCAAATGGAGGGGTCTTCCATGAGCTAGGGCATAGCCTAAATTTAAGATATATTGCAGCCCCAGTGTTAAGTATTGTGCATATTGTTTGGTAGAGATGTTTGTGTTAAATTACGGAGTTTACAAGAATCTGTCCTGTTTTTTCTTTACCTTTCCATTTTCCAGGGGTGGTTGGTCCTACTTACTGTCATTTCAGCTCAGGAGTCTGCACTCTGTGATGCCATGCACAACCCAACAGTCCTGTTAGCAGGACAGACAAATTGCTGAACATTGCTCTATCACATGCTAGTCCCAATTGTTTTCATCCATCAAACCCCAAGACACGCTCCTGAGCTAGCTCTGCTAGCAGGACATTTATTTCAGTGCCTGAAAGATGATGCAATTTGTGGCTTTTTTCCAGTACAATACTTCAGATTATATTGGATTGTGTTTGGCAGCTCAGGAGTATAATATATGTATGTAATATATAAATATTACCTGGACAAACTGAACTTTATTTAGTTACTTTTTTTCTTTTTTCCCTTTCCTCAGTTTTGCCTCTTCTCTTCAGAGCCTTTCTTGTTGACTTCAGTTACAACTCTGCTTTTAACCAGCACTAGATGTTTTCCCTCAATCTTTTCAGGACTGGCTGCTCATACTACACTTCCTGTCTTCCCTGCCTGTAGATGCTTAAATACGAGAAGCAGAGATACAGACCCATCATATCATTTTGTTTATAGCAAATACAAATAAGGATGAGTAAAGATCAGGTTAAAAAAGGAAAGATACAAGCCAGTATCATTCTTAACACACAGATGCCAAATGCTGTCATCTTTAAAAGCATGTTTCAGAGTGTTTTTGTTTTTAAATTCTTGCCTCATAGTATGTTGCTTGTCCCTGAGGAGAAATATAACATGGTTGAACAGATTCTGATTTATACAGGCTTTTCACTGGTAATTTCATTGATTTAAATACAACACTGTGTTTAAAATGAAACTCTTTCTCAAAGATTTGCACAGTTCAAGTAGTGATTTTGAGTATCTCTAAGCTTCATTGCCCAATTTTAGCAATTTGGGTTTGAGATATTTTACAAAGTTGTGCAATAACAGCAGAGAAGAAAATCCTACCAGTGGCAGAAGGCTTGAATTCATCTATGTTATCTACTGATATATATATATATATATATATATACATATATATCAGTATATATAATAAAAGTTAAACGTTGAGTAAATTCAGTATCCAGTCCTTTAAAACTTGGGATGTGTTTGAAGGTTTTATAATGTTGGTTATTGCCGTAGTCTAGGTTATTTGGCTTTTCAGTCAGTGAAATTTCAATCAATATAAGACATAGCCAGAGGACAAAAATATCAGCGGAGGGTGTATTTAATAGTGTTAGAAATAAAACCAAAGTTAAAATACTTTCATGGCTTTGCTTATGTGTGTACAATGTTCCTGTTGTTGTATTATATAAAATATTACAAATGAATCGGCTTAGCTTCTATTTCTTATGAGTGTGCTCTAAAGTAAATGTTGGAGTAGTCATAAGGCAAATAACAGAAAAATAAAAAGGAAAATATTCAAGGAATTATGCCTGTAAGTCATAGTAAAGGATATTGCCTTACTATTTAAATAAATGCAGTGAAAAGGATTACTTAACGTAAATATACTTCACGTGAAATACATACAAAAGATACATACAAATATCTCTTCCCATACACATTGGCTCTGAAAATGCATAACTTGGAAGTTTTATAAGCATCTGGAAGACAGCAGAGTGGAGGCGGGAAGCTGATCCATGCAGTCAGAAGTCACTCAGAGGGAGGAGATGATTACCAAGATACGGAGCTGGTGGGGACAGCAGGAGGAGCAAGAGGAGTGACCACTGTCTGAGCTGCAGTATATTTCTGGCATCAGAAAGGAGAAGAGCACATGCCTTGCCTTTTTTGAGGGCCTGCCCTATGTAAAGAATAACAAGTAGCATTTGGCAGCCCATGGCACATGTTCCTGTGTTATGCCTTTGAAATCTTTACTGTAATGATTTTCACTGAGCATTGCAGTCCTGTATAACATTCATCTAATTGCTTCACAAACTTTGACGAGCAAATTTACAATACTTTTTTGCAACGTTACGTTGTTATTTCTGTTTTGTATCTGGAGAGCAGACGTTAATTCCAGTGCCTGCTTAGTTTGAGGAGCCAACGTGAAATGACTCTAGCAATGTGCTCCTGTTTCAGACAACTCTGAACTGGGGACAGTTACAGGCAGCCTCCTGAAGTATCTTGCAATCAAAATTATTCCATGCATTTATTTTTGTTTTGTTTTGTTTGTTTTCCTGCTGGTGATAGTGCTAGGAATTTTATTAAAACCTATAAATTAAAAAAAAAAAAAAAAAGCCACTGCATTAAAGTGTTTGGATTAGGAAGTCAGTTATTGGAAAACTGAATTACATTAGAGCTGTATAAATATATACTGCAATACAGTATTTAAAGATCAAGAACTGCATTCTGGTTTTCCAAACATAACAGCTATATACATAATTGGATGGCTGATACTTAGAAAAGAAAGTGTAGTTCTCTTTTTATGAGGCTACAGCCTCACTTTGTTGGTGGAGCAGAAGCTTAGTGAGTGTGGGACAAGAAGAGACGATGGTCTAATGATGAACACATGCAGAGTATGTCTGTGTTTATTGTTCAGTGGAGGTCATCAGGTGAGGACCTTCTGTTTTCTGCAATTAAATTCATGTCCTTTTTAAAATAAATAAATAAATACATAAATAAAGATTCCACCACAGGTACCTACAACAGGGCTAATTTCTGGACTTTCCAGTCATGTCAACATGTGTCAACCTCTGTGCCTGTTAATTTGTTATTTTTTCAAGTAGGAATTTGTAATGCACTCTGATGGCATTAAAATTAGCTGCTTTACATAAAGTTCAGTAAAGGCTTCTGTGTGAGGGAGTAAATTTAGTTCATTTTACTTGAGCATGTCTGGCAAGCCATCAGCAGCTGCGGCTCTAAAATTCTGTGAACTGGGTTAATATTAAGAAGGAGGAAACTCAAATGCCAGCTGTTTTCCAGCTTGTTTGTATGGGATGAAGTTTATGTTTAATAGCAGAATATATAGGGTCAGGTCTGATCAGTCGCTTAATCTCTTTTACCAGTGACAGGGTAGCTTTGTGTTAGGTACAAATGTAAAAAGCTATATTTATATCCTCTGACTTTCGGAATGGAATAAAGTCATCAATTTCTCTGAAATATTTTTTTTTCTTTAATATGTCTAGACATGGTGCAGTTGAAAGAGAACTGCTTCTAATAACTGCTTAACATCTCACTGGGAAACTTTCTTGTACTTTTAAGTGCTTCACTGGGGAAAATTGCCACACTGCTGTAGGGCTGTCTATCCAGCCTTTTACTTCACCAGTCCAACTATTAGAATTTGAACCTCTGGGTACTTATTGGAGGTAATGATCAAGTTTCATTTGAGCCCAAATCATTTAAAAATTAAACATAGCTTTACAGACAGAATTCTTCCCAAGGAGGCTATTGCCCTTCTGCTGCAGGACCAGACCAAGAGCGTGGTCTGTAGGGTAACCACTGTGCTGAGGTCTGTGCATGCTGCAATGTACTTGGACACTGGGAAAAGCCATGTTAGCTTTCTACTGTGTTAGTGGTGACTCACTTCACATTTTTAAATTAGCGTCTTATTGAGTCTCTAACAGTTTGTTTCATTGAGGATATATGTATCATATTAAAACCACAGAAACTGTAGAAATTCAACGAGGAAGTAGAAATTTATGCTCTTATGAATACACAAATGTATGTTTATAGTGTTTGTATCTGTGCAAGAATGCAGTATGTAGATGCCTACTATTAGCATTCTGAGAAGCCCAGAAGCTCTGAGCTTTTTAATTTATTTGCAGGTAATTTTGTTAGGTGGAACTGGGATTGCCCTGGTGACAGACTCAATTATGTTACACAACCCTATTTATGTTAATGTTTCTTCTGGTTTATGTATACTGGTTTGTGCCATTCCTTCCTTTTTCCAGGCTAAAGTGGGACTTGTACTCTTCAGGGCCTGCTCCTCCCAGAACCTGGCTGCAGACAGACTTGTCTCAGCCTAGTCCTTTATCAGATATAGTTTGACTGTAGTGGGAATTCCGCAAAGATCGCAAAACCACAGGTTCAAGCCTGCTTAAGGATGCTCCAGCTTGCTCTTGCTTACATCAACCTATTAGTTTCAATGAATTGGGATTACTGGGATTATAGAGAATAACCGGAAATAATAATGACACAAGTGTTATCAGTTTAATGTATCTGTTTGATTCTCAACCAGTGGAAAGCAAATTAGTTTCTGAAGTTATTTATCCTATGTTAAAAACTAACTTGCTGCAGAATGGCACTGAAAGTATCTCCTATGCATTTATCATTAACTCCTTTTGTTTGTTTTGTTTGGCTTTTTATTATTATTATTATTATTACTATAATGTGTTTTCTCTTTTTATGGTCGAAGTCACAATAAGGGGAAATAATAATTTGATATCAAAGTATATGGAAATTGTGGTATTTGCTTGTTACATATGTATAAAGAAATTTTCATGCATACAATAAATATCGTATGTAAGAGTTCTGCCACCATAAAAAGAGAATGTCAGTGGCAGTTTCCTACTGCTATTAAAACTATATTATGAGATGAAACAATGCATTCATCTCACACAATTTATGTTTTACTAGAGCTCTATTCCAGTGATGTTAAGAGAGAATGCAGACACGTAGCACATAGTTATTCATAAAATACGTACTTTTTTGTCTTCGGTGAGGAGCACATAATAGATTATAAATGTTTCAAAAGAAATGAATGGGTGAAAAATACAGTGGTCTTCATTGGTATTGAAACAGAATCCCATGCACTTCAGCACAGGCCTCTAACAGACACAAAAGCACAGCCTAAAAAGCTTCTTATGATGAGGTGTCACCGATGAGTGAAAGGCAGCCCCAACCAGTAAGCCGTGCTAAAGTGTTCAAGATTGGCTTGTACTTTATTGTTTCCAGGCAATTTTACCTTGTGGGCTTCTATCCACGGCATTTTATGTTCGGAAAACTATCGCTTGCGCATTGCCATCTGTGGATAATATCTCTCTCTCTTTCTCTCTCTCTGGGGAGGCTTTCATTTGGCTATCTTAATTACATTGATAGTCTAGAGAATTTTTCCAGAGGGTTTTTTACTGTTTCTGCCTTTCAGTGTTAGTTTTTAAAATTTATGGTTTCTTTCTCAAGATGAGTGATATTTATCTTTTCTGGTTGAAAAGATAAAATATTATCAGCATGGAGTACTCCTGTGGTTAGGACTGAACAAGAAGTATTTCCTCTGACTTGTTTCAGCCAGCTCTGACATGTCAGATATTTGAATGATCCTTCTCCTTGTGATGCAACAGCTTGTCCAGACAGAGGAAAATCATCACCGGGAAAGTGCATAAATCCTGAGCTTCTGTTTGTCATTGTGCATCTGTTAACTTTGTATATCATGACGGATTGGTTCATGGTCTGCTTGCAAGTGATTCTGTGGTCAGCATTAACAGCAAAGGGGATGATATGTGATTCATTTAAGAATGAATACAAGAAGAATGCTCCTTACTAGTGAAAATCAATGCCAGAGTTGTTCTAAGACTGAGCAAAGTTATTCCATATGCCACATGAGAGAACAGTTAAAGATTTTGGATAGTCTGTATCCCAGAAGGGCTGCATAGTTTATCAAAATATATATAGGTGTTCCTCTGCCTATACGTGCATCTTCAAACTATTCTACCTAATTGGATTATGCAATTAATAGCAACAGGTTATACATGAGCTTCTGTTTTAAGATTGATCTGTATAGTTTTCATTGAAACTTTCAATTGTATGCATTTCATAAATGGTCTACTTGTTTAAAGGATGATGTGGAATGTATTAGTGAAATTTAGGGCTACAAATTCAACTTTGAGCTTCACTGAAAGAAGCAAGTTCAACCTGCTGTTTTTTAACATTATATTTCCTGGAATGTGTATTTTCCTGTGACTTACACAATCTGTCATGATGTAAGGCAGCCAGCATATAGTACACCGTTTTTCAAAATTTTTCTGTAATAGACAAGATTTTCTGTATCTCATTATTTTTGAAATACTATTTTTTTTTTTCAAAATATAGTCAACATTCAATAGCTGCATTCTTTGCATATATATATATATTTAAATTAAATTACAGTTTCCTTAACTCTAGCAGAATTTCTGCTGATTGGATTATACTTCAACATCTACAGTATAAGAATTATGTTCCTCTTAAAAACAAACAAACAAAAAACTGCTGTTAAACTGCCCAATAATTCATACTGTCTTAGATAGGTATGGTTCTGCCTCATGAACTTCTAGAGTCTACCAGCTGCTGATTTCCTAAATAGAAATCAAGGTCCTCAGATTCTCCTAGTTAAAGCTGCTGATGAGCCGGTGGTGGGTACTGTTTCAGCTCCATGAGATTGGGTGGACTTATTAAAAGAGGAGGTATCCAGTAAAAATGTGCATATCCCCCTTCATTCTAGCATATGTAAAACAGAACTTTTGCTAGTTATCTTCAGTATGGACAACAAATTTCTAGAAGACCATAATTATTTTGAAATCAGATGATTATCTCAACTGGAAAATAAATGTTTGCTTTTCTGTCTGCCCCAGTCAGTGTAAGCAGTTTCTAAGGCTTCTTTTAACAACAACAACAACAACAAAATGTTTATGCTGTTGTCTTTGAAAGGTGTTAATAATACATTAATAATCCCCCACAATGAATGGACCATTTATAAACTGAATTTGTGGAATCATGGACTCATTGCATTTATACAAGTACATTAAATAACGAGTGTAAAGTGACAGATGATGCTTGAGCATAATCTAGGTCTGTATCATGTGTAGATAATATTATTAAGTTAGGAAGTCCTAGAAAAATGGTATTCAGTAATGTATACTACACCTGTGTATCACATTCATGGTGTGTTTCAGCTGAACTTAAATGATTTTTTTTTATTTCATCATCTCAGCCTCTTGTTCTGTTCGACCAATCTCCTTTTATATTTTCATTTTTTGTTTTCTTCAAGATTTCCTACCACAGTTAGGAGGCACAGTTAGAGGTGGCACTATAATTTTATAATACGTACTACCTTTGTACTTGGTAGCCTGAATTTGTAAATAACTAACTGAATATTTATATTTATGTATAGTTCAGGCAGGTTACTTTCTCATACATTTAATGATATGCTTTGGAAAGAGCACATTTGAATGTTAATGTTTGTGAGTTGTATAGATACCAGCAGTGAGCTTCTGCAGGCTTTACCCTGGGAAAGGATGATGCTTCTCATGCATTTGGTGCTCAGATGCCACATGTACTTTTGCATGGGTTCCATGTTTGAGCAGCAATGACCAGGTACACAGAGCACTTGAGGTACGTAACACTGCTCTCTGCTATACCATGCTGTCTGGGTAATCTGTGAGAACCCAGCAAACTCTTCCATCTGGAAATGGTTTGAAACATTTCCCTATAAATTCACGCAGCTATGAAAAGCAGGGTCCTTTTTCCTTTTTTTTTTTTTTTTTTTCCCCTCTGTAAAGACAGTGCAGACTGGCTTGTTTTTGCTGCACCATTTCTCTTAAAATGGACGGCTCCAAATGCTCTGATCCTGTGCGGTGAAGCATAAGTATTTTGCAAATGGTGCTGGCCCACGTGCTGAGTGAGAAGGCAGAGGTCCTCCTGTATAATCCGATTTCAATCAACTCACTCTAATCACTACTGATAGTTGCAAAATTTAGCCTGGATCTGCTCTGGTAATCTAGATTGACAGGAGGTAAAAGTAAAGGGACAGAAGGACAGAGGAACAAAGAGAAATGAGCAGGGAGGGTGATTTTTTGCTCTTGCGTTGGCTCCTGGGACGCCTGGCTGGGCACACACATCGCCGCGGCGGAGGTGCGGGGACAACAGGTGCCTGCTCAGGGTGGCAGTCCCCATCCTGTACCTGGGTACCACGCTGCCCGGGGGCATGCCTTGCGTACTGACACAGGTCCTGACTCGTTTTGTTACTCGGAAGATCCTGGGGTTGTGAAATATTCAGACATAGCAGCAGTCAAACAGCACCAGCGGGCTCTTCAACATCCTCTGCTCACGCGTTGCTCCCAGCATTGGGCTTAATTCTCCTGCAAGCTCCAGGGCTGGAGCTTTGGGAAAGCTGGGTGAGTAGCCAGTACTGTGTTTTCCCGGTGTGAAAGTGAAGTGTCTGGGAGACTGAGTCCTTTTGAATTTCGGTTTTAACTTTTTCCAAGAGGAGAGCCAACTTTGGGTTTCATGGATATACAGAAATATAGCCAGCTTCTGCTGAAGACATATATTTCACAAATATCTGCTTTTTTCTGACTGGACTGTATGTCAGGAAGAAAAAATGACTTTTTTTATTGTTACCTGACCACATGCTCAGTGTGCCTGTGCTATCCAGGCACAGGGACTCCGTACACGGGGGTACAAAGGCACCGGGACTACCCCTCCATCCGACTTTCCATGCTGGTGGGGCTTCTGTTGGTCATCTCAGCCTTGCATGTTGCCATGCTAAAAACACCCAAGGCCAAAAATGTGTCCTGGGTAAGTACAGAAGGATGAACAAAGTTCCCTTAAATATATGTATTTCTTTATATACTTGTAGAAAAGTACACTTCTCTCTCAAAATGTAAACTTAAATAGACTGTGATAGATGGTAGATTAAAAAGTGATGAGTGATTAAATACCATAATTATTTCATTTATTTCTAAGAATTAAGAGTAATAAAAATACATAAATTGGAACATTGATATTTTGAAGGATCTATCTTTGGAAAATTTTAAAATGGTAGGCTTTCAACTTGCTTGCTTTTGATGTATAATTTTCATCTCTGCTAGTAAAGGATTTGTGCTACTTACTTCTAAATCAATTGCAAAACCAGTGTGGCTTTCAGGATACAAGGTCAAGGCCTAAGAGTAAGGTTTAAAGACTTTTTTGGAGGGATTAATGATTTTAGTTATGTCTTAATTTCTATTTTTATATATTTCAATGGTTTGTGGCTGTGGACATTCTCGTATGTAATATGATACAGATCTTTAAATGCTATTGAAAAAGCCCTAGGAGTTGTTTCCAAATGATCGATATGTTATAATAAGTTGTAACACACGGTGGGATAAAGCAGACTGCATTCAGTATATTTTTGTTGATTTTCTTCATCTTTACTAAGAAAGTACATTGCTGTTTCGTCCTTGTGCATTATTTCTGTGTCAAATAGCCAGATTCCCTGCTGGGGAATAAAGTAACACATGAAATATAATTCCAGAGTAAGTAACAGTGGCCTTTCCTAACCCCATTGCATACGATTATATAATGCTGCCAGAGTACAGCCTGCTGGACCCAACCAGCAGAATATCAAACTGTGGCTCCATGCAGAAAGCTGGACACACGGACAGCTGCTCAGTGGATGGCTTTAGGGCTTCTCCCGTGAGCATACCGAGTCTCAAATCTTGCCTCAATAGTGTTGCCTGTAACTATATTACCTTGTCCAGAGAGTAGGGGTTATTCAGGAATAAAAGGACATATCTGCCAGGTACAGCGTTACAGATATCTTCTAATCCCTGCTCAGTGATTAGAATCTGTGATAATGTGTTAAGTCTCAGACAACTTGGAAATATGTGTCCCCATGATGTATTTAATCATAGTTGTATTCCACAACTTTAGTACTGGGGCATAAACTCCTAACATGCATGGTGTTTCCTCCTGGAGGGAGAGATCTCCCATCTTTTCAGCTGTGATTGTCACCAGGTTTAGGCATTTTGTATATTATTTCTGTTGGTTGTGTTGAGATCACCAAGGTCCTTAGTCTCACCTGGAGTTCTACGCTGTGGAAAAATCACCAAGAATAAAATAAATATGAACTCTCTTCCTCTTGATACTTTCATTACTGATTTGCATACAAAAGGAAATAATGTATGGTGTCATGGAAGTAGTAAATTTTGGTACTCTGTTCAGATGAACAATTGATCCAGAGTGTGTCTATGATAGCACATCCCTGTGTTGTAAATATTAATGGCCTTTAGTTGTCTCACTAAAACCATAAACATGCATGTGAAATTGAACTACAAACTGATTTGAAAAATCTAGTGTAAAAATTGCTGGAATGACTTACATGTCTGGAACTAAGTGCTACATAAAGAAATACATTCATCATCCAAGCCACTGTAGCTTTCAGGATTACTTCTACTTCATGTAACATTTTCCCCCTTCATAAATAAATAAATAGAACTGCAAGAGTTATTTTTGAGGAGTTCTGATTTAGTTTGAATTCAGTGTGTTCTAGTAGTAATTGCTGATTATGACTGGATATTTGTTTGAGATATAGAGAGCAAAAGGAAGAAATTCAGAGCTTTATAAAAAGATGAAATTGTTTTATGCAACTCTGTTGCATTCACCTTCTTTTTCTGTGCTCATTCCCTTTGGTTTTCTTGATTTATTTTTTGTTGTTATTGTTCTTGTTTTAAATTCCTTTCTCCATCTTTGGAAATAAAACTTACTCGTTGCTAAGAAATGGAAGGTATGATTTTCTTAGTAAATCTAAAGATAATTTTATGACCAGTATTTTAAATGAGAATAAGTTTACCATAGGTATTACAATGAGGATGTTTAAAACAATTAATGAGAATTTTTCAGTACGTAATGGTGATTATTTTTTTAGTGCTATAATGTATTGAAAACCTGAGATAGCCTGCAGTGAGGCATAAAGGCACCTTACAGAATCAGATTTGTGGTCGAAGTATCTCTTGGTTTAAATCCCGACAAGTGGAGATTATCTTCAACTTCCTGAAAATCTGGAATTTGACTCTGGAAGTTTTACCTATCTGGTAATTTCATCTTGACTTTTGTACATATTCAGTGGAAATATGAGGGCTCAAGGTTGAATCATGAGTGTAAGAAAAATTTTTGGCTATAGTCCAGCAAAGCATTTCAACATCTGCTGAAATTTCAGCATATTACCCACCTGCTTAAAACTTAAGCCTGTGGTCAATGCTTTTCCAAATCAGGGTGTTTAGTAAATTTATGTTATTCTATAATTAAAGTTGGTGTTTGATCCCTGTGTCTTTAGAATACAGGTTTTTAAGGACAGGAAGCATGCTGTGCTTGTGTATCATTGTACGAATGGCTGCTACCTGCACAAGTCATATTTCCCCTGTAGAGCTTCAGACTGCCTACCTGTGTGCCTTCACCTGGGAAAAACAAAACAAAAAACAGGCCAAACCAAAACTTTCTACAGTGTTTAAAAGCTAGGAGGTTCCTGAGACCTTTGCCAAAATTTAGCACCAACATGTCTGACAGAACCCTGACTGATGTAAGGACCGTCACTTCAGAAATCACAAGACTGAGAAGTGAAAGTCTCATGGCTTTCAAGAGCTGAGATACTGACAACTTTTTTTTTTCTTCTTTTTTTTTTTTTTTTTCCCCCTGCTACGGAAGCCTTTCAGATATCATTTGATAGATCTGCATGATTTCAGTAAGGCTGTAGGGTTTCCAGATGCAAGCCTTGGTTTCATGCATGTGGTCTTGAGGAACGCTTTGGTCACTGCTGCACATGATGTGTGACTTTCTTTAAAGTTCATTAAATGGCCATGAAGGAGATGTGGTGACTTCAGTTTTGAATTATATACAGAATATTTTTACTCTGTCTCTAAAGGATGTCGGTGCTGACACATGTGAATGCTTTTGAAAAGTTACTGGAAAGAACTGAGTCTGTCTGGACAAGATGACTGTAAAATCTGTTTGTCATCTAATGCCTTGTGGTTGATTTTTGTCGTTGTTTTGTTTTAATTTGTTTTGTAAAATGCATCCATTTAATTATCCCTAAGGAGATCATTTTGTTGAACTGTCTCCTATCGACATATATTTCATTTTTATTGGCCAGTGTAAGCATTTTTATTATTTGTTACTTTATGTCCATAGAAGAAATCTTGTCCTCAAGCTCTATCCTAGATCCTAGGATAGATATAGATATATAGATAGATATATAGATAGATATCCTAGATACAACCTACACCTGTGAAAAAGCCACTAGATTGCAATCTTGAGACAAAATAAAATGCAGGACATGGTAGATTTTTTTAAAACGATGTTTTTGACCTGCGCAGCAGATGATGGTGAGAATTTACTTTAAAGAAACTTTTAATTTTGAAGTACCACAAGGTGTTCAAAATAATGTTTTATGCCTGTTAATGAAATATTCCTCTCTGTATTTCTTCTAAAATATTTGGCCAGTCCATTATACTAGAGTATTACAAAAAGTAAACACCTTTTAGTATTCTATGACAGACACTTAATTTTGTACCTTATGTCATTTTCAAGGGTAGCATTGATTTTACAGAGTTCCACATACAGCCTTTTTTCCCCAACCAAACGTCCTTTGGCCTTTGGAGCCATACAAGTCCCACTGGAGGGCTGCAGGCCTTGACTCAGTGCCAAGCCAAACTACTGAGCAGAAAGGTCATCGAGCCACAGAAACCCCTAAATAAATTCCAGTTCTTTAGCTGAAAGCCTCCTGCCATGCTTTGCTGTCAGTAGTTGTAGATCATGATGTCCATTGCAAAACAAGTTGAGTCTGTGTGCCACAATGCTAGAGTAACCCTTCTTCCTTGGAAGACAGGTTTGGGTGGGTAGAAAATTTGCTGCATTGCTATTACCATAAGTAGGATGCTTGAAAGTGCATAGACAGTATGTTTCTGCTTTTATTAATATTTAAATTGAGTTGTCACTGTTGGTATTTAAGAGAGAAATCTTCTTGACTGCAAATTATCTATTATATCTGTCCTCTTAGTTATTAGCACTCTTTGTCACATATCTCTTATCACTCAAATTCAAAGGAGTGGAATTTACAGAGAAGGAAGACGGACTTTATGTAATTAACTAAATTACAATTCCTGATGAATTCCCTGAGCTAATAAAAGTGAGTGATACTTCTATCTCACTTTATTACTTAAGAAGTTATATGATGGTGCACATAGGTTCGCAATGGTAAAGAAAGTGAGGAATGAAAGAGGAAAGATAGGATATAAATAATGAAATATGCTTTTTCCAGCTCAGAATGTTTCAACGGTGGATGGGACATCTGTGGTAAATATAAAGAATACAAATTCAGTTATACTGGTCCAGAAACTCTTGTAATATAGAGTATCTTGAAAAAACGCAGGGTAAAGTTCTCAAAGAAAAAAAGGAGAAGATAAAATTGTAAGAGAAAATGGAGATAAAGAAAATGACAAAGTAGAGCTTTGAATGTTATGAAAAGTGATAGTATTAGAAAGGAAGGATTAAACAAATATGGAAATACAAGGAGGAGAGTGCAACTACAGTAGGAGTTCTATTTTTGTATCTGCATTTTGGGTCAGTTTGGAAATAGGAATTTATATAAGTTTTTTGAAGAACAGACAGTGGAAAAATGTGAAAAGAATTGAAAAATTATCTGAGCACAGATTCTACTCTGAAACATGGAGGATAATGAGAACAGAAATTTGCTGTACTCTTCCTAAGGGAAAGGACAAAAGATTCCCTCAGATGGGTTCTTTTTGCATGAGGATATCAAGGTACACGGAGGAGAGAAGCAGTCACTATTTACGGGCATGCTGTTATTCTGGATGGATTAGTATTGATCTTGTGAGGAGATTGCTTGTAGCTACAAAAGTGGGTGAAGTGAGGAAATATTAAAGATTTCCGTCTATATATAACATGGACCAGTAATAAAGCTGTTGCTCATTTCAAGGGTTTTTAAGGTGTTATTGAAAGAGGCTAGGCAAAGATCTGATAGAAGTTCTAAGTAGAGGACTGCCAAGTGCAGCAGTATCTCTGTGGGCTTGAAGATCTATCTGTGCAATAATCAGAGCAGTCCATGGCAATTGATTGCTCAACTCTGGCTTGCATGGAGACTTTATCCTTTGATAAACCATGGCTCTTGACATTAGAAGTTTGACATAGCTCGAACAGCTGCAGATATTTTTGGCTGAAATACACCACTAACAGCAAAACAAACAAAAACAATCAAAAAACACAAAATATCATCAACAAAAAAGAATAACAAAACCAACCAACCAAATACCTTCTTACATTTGTTACATTGCTTATAAAGAGGTGTTTCTTTCCAGTAAATCAATAGGCTGCTGTTTTGGTTCTGTCTTGGCCTGGCTTAATGTGCGCTAATGTGATACTAAATCTGTCAAATAACCATGGACTAAAATGACTTTGTCATTTGCTTTCTTTTCGGTTGTTATCAAGTCCTTCGTATTTGTTGGTGACAGCTCTTAGCATTCGTGCAAGATAGAGCAAGCTTCCTCGGCAAAGCTCTGATTAGGACTTTGGCTCTGGCTGCCAGCAGTCCAGGTTTTCTATTAATAGAGGCAGGCTTGGGCTGTCTCCGTGCTTCAAACACAAACCTGTGGGAAAGCTGCTGTGGCCACCAGGTTGTCTCTCTTTGCTTGCACAGACTCAGTGCTGCAGTGCAGAAAGTTTGGGAGATTTGAAGCATTAGGAAACAAAAGAAAAAAGTTTACTTCCTTATTACCGCCTCCTCTATTTTTTTCTTATTTCTTGGTGTAATCCCCACTGATTTTGGTTGGAATTAGATGCATAATCCAGTTAGCAGGAAGGCTGTCCGCACATGCAGAACATCAAGTGGTCTGCTGTCAGCTGGAGGACTTGCTTCCCTGGAAATTTCTGAAAGTTTTGCCATGGATAAAGGAAGCTAGGATTCTGCCCACATCCCCACAGCCTCCCCAAAGAGGCTGGCAGCATGGTGGCAGCGTGCTGTGGGCAGGACCTGTCTGCGTGTTCCAGGGTGGTGTTTGGGCTCAGTCTGCCAGCAGTGGGAGGTGACTGATGTCAGGGATACCCTCCTTCTGATAAACATTCCTGGAGTACTTTTTCTTATATCGTGTAATAGCAAGTATATAGCATATATCACAGAACCTAATTGCTACTTCTAATCTCTACAGACTTCTGAAATCACATAGATACAGAGGGGAATGTCAGAGAGATGTTTTTCCCTTTAAAAGAAGTAAAATTTGGTTTGTTTTTCAGTATCAAGGGTTAACAAAAAGACAGAAGAAGTAACCAGTTGACCCAGTCACAATCAATTTGAGTTGACCTAAACTGTCTTAAGAGATTTAATTTATTTTTTTTGCTTGGTTTATTCAGTTTATTCTGGGATAGAAGAGAGCATAGGAAAAAGTATACACCTGACTTTGAAGGTAATGTTGTCTGAAATGAAATAAAAAGTGAAGTAACAGAAGCATCTGTGGATAAAAGGAAATTATGCGTGTTTCTCTCGGTGGTATTTGTATTGGCCTTTGACATTCAATTCTGGATAGAGGAATGCTAGCTGTATATTCCAGTGGTTTAGTTATTTCTGTTGTCACTTCTCTTTTTCTTTTCTTTGCAACTGCTAAAATCAGAGAAGCTCATGATATAAATTTGCAATGTAATTTTCCTCTATTTGAATTGCAAAGAATAAGGTTGACTGAGGTCTGCCTGTTACTTAAATTTATGACAAATTGCCAGATACATCTTGCATTTCTGGAGGCATAAGTGGACCCAGAGAGTTTAAAGTTTAAATGGTTTATTTTTCCACTGATGCATGACAAATTCAAACATGTAACTGCATAAGCATTTGTGAGGTCTTCACTCAAATCGTCAGTGCATTAATGGGAGAATTATTCCTAAAAATGTGGTAGCCAAGGGAAATAGAAAGGGAGAGTGGAGACCAACTACCAGGTATTTAGGACTGAGAACATACTGTAATATTAGGAATACTCCAGAAATATTATAGAAGATGGGGAAGTTTTTCCCCTTCGTATTTGATTACTATTATAGATGACATAGAGCTGTTATGTTGTCTAAGACTAGCCCTGGATGTTATGGTTGTAAAGTTTTCTGTTTGGATTCATCTTGTTCCCTTTTTGAAATCTTTGTGCTGGTCGTGGTTGCCAAACTTCAACTGGAATCCTGGATTTTGTAATGTCCTGCAGTTATTTTATACCATCAAGTTATATTGCCCTTCAAATAATGTGTGATGCCATACAAAAACCATGCATAAAATAAGAAGGGCTCATGAGAAATATTCAAGAAATGTGTCCATATTTTAGTCATAAACTTTTGGATACAGTTGGCCAGAATTCCATGGAAATTTAGTAATTGTATTCTCGGGCTTTTGTGTATCTGTTTATTGCTTGCTGTTTATACTCATTCATAAGAGGATATTTATATTTAACTTTGAATTCATAAGGGATGTCTGTTCCCTTGAAAGCCTTCCTAAGTTCCATTTTCATTAGGTAGTCTGTTCTTGAAGAAAACTAAAGGCAGTTTTTCCCATGTGGAAATTATTTCTGAGTATTTAGACCTAATCTGAATGTCTGACTGTGCAGACAACTAAAGCAAGGAAAGTATGCATTTCTATTATTTATTGTTGTAGAAATATCTTTTTTTAAAATTTCCATGATTAAAAAAAAACAAAACAAAACAAAATGGGAAAAAAAAAAGTTACCATAGCTTCTCTGAATAATCATGAGGAATACAATTACAAAAATACTAAGAAATGTTTATTTGTTGCCTCTTAAGGGGAGGTTGGTTAGACGGCTTCAATAGTGGAGTGAAAACTGTATTGTCACTTGTTAACACAGAATATAACTGTTAATTGCTAGACTAGATAAATCTGGGCAAAGATGAACAAAGGTATGTCATGCAGAGAATGTATATGTACAAATAATGTTCAAACAGTTACCTGTGTGGAAGTATGTGTTCCATTCACATGAAGGCCTCTGGCAATGTGGATGTGTTTCTTTTTCATTATACAACTCCTAAATACTTTCAGTCACAAGTGAAAGCATCTTGGAAATGAGAGGAGAGATTCAAAATCATTAACAATTCAAGTAATTTGCCCTGGGAAAAACAAACAAAGAAAGAAACAAAACAGCAGAGAAGTAAATACAGCTCGAAAATCTTTAGGGTTCAAGAATTCAAAAATCCAGACCTTTGCTTGAAGTCTGTCAACATGCCTTCTCTGCAGATTTCTAAGGAGTTACCGTTCTGTCTGACTTCCCACTGTCTCTGCCTCCTAATTTCCTTACCTTCAGGTTGGCTTTGGTAAATAAGTATTTGGCTACTATAATGGATTCAGTTCTATATAGCATATTTAATTTTTGCATTATTTCCATGCCAAATGCTATTTTCTCATTTCAGCATGTCCTTGGCCACTCTTCAGGCCAAATCCCTCTCCTTTATGCTCCTGCTATGTTACAGAGTTCTTGAATGCAAAATATCCATAGTCAACTGTGTGAGAATTCATTAAGTAAATTTGATGAACTTCAACAGGCACTTTGATAGTTACTGTAATATATTGTTATCTTTAGATTTTTTAGAAACTAATACTCAAGAGATGCTTTGAAAGAAACACATAAATCTTTAAGTATTCAGCATTTCAAATCAATACTGTATTCTTCAGGTCTGAATTATTTTTATTGCAGGGCTCATCTGTGTTCAGTGTGTTCGGATTTTACTATCTTTTTTGTTTTATCTTCCACTGGAAGACTTGCTTGCAATTTGAAACCTACCCTGTGGCAAAGAGTGAATTGCACTTCTTTTTTTTTAATATGATTTCCCTTGAGCCATCCAGTCATTTTGAGGTTTTACTGTCAGATTTCCCTCTACATCTACACTGTGTTGAATAAAAAATACATATGCACCATAGGAGAAAATGTCTCGATCAAAAGAGAAGGCATAAGGAAAGATGTTATTTTACAGATTCTTTTAATTGCTGCACACCTCAATGTGGTTTCCAACTGTTAAACTACAAGTCCTGGCTTACTCTTTGGCTATCAAAGTGCTCGAACATCTAAAAACATCAAGGAAAGAGTATGAAATCCCAGATGCACAAAGGGAATGGAGAAATTGCACTAATGTTATCTCAGCTGTTGATATCTACCTCTCTATTTATTTCTCACTGGGAAGTATGGAGCTGTTCCTTTTTTTTTTTTTTTTTTTTTTTTTTTTTTGTGAAAGTAGGATGTTACTGGCATGCCTTACCATATTTATGGCCTCTCTATCTTTTGGTCATCAAAAACGTAGAGCACTAGCTAAATACACTTTACTTTTATTCATAAAGATCTTAACATACAGGAGAAACCTCGGAGGACAACCTCCAGTTTTAGGGACTTGTGGCTTCTTCTCCATAAAGCCATGATTTGCAGACTTGGTAGTTGGTGATGTACCATGACTTGCTTCTCTCAAAGTAGACAACTGATTTGTTTTGTGTTTGGTTGACCACTTAGGACAGAGCATACTTTTCACTTTTGCTGTAAATTCTATTGTAAGTGATTAAAAAACAAACAAACACACACCATAACTAATAATTATTTAGTCTGTTTCCGAACACTTGCGAAACAGGAATGCACGAGTACTCAGAGTGCATAAGTGGATTCTATACTAGACCTGGAAGACATTAATACATGGTGATATTCTTTGGAGTCACAAACCATTGATAGAAAATAGGAGCTAATGAGGCAAAACATAACTAGAGAATGGACATTAATTTTCTTCTAAAATAGCATATTTTTGGAGCAGATTTTTCTAGAGGAGGAAAGAAGCTGGCTCCTTGCCAGCTAAAGCAGCTTTGGAAATCAACTACTATAAAAAATGATAAAATGTATTCTTCTGTGCAAAGGAAATAAAACTTCTAATTTCAGATACATTTCTAACCATTAAGAAGTATTAATGTAATAAGTCTATAATTAGTTTCACTTAGGTAATTTTCTTTTTAAGATTGCTGTCAAATTCTTCCTTTCTTTATTTTATTTTGTTTTATTTTATTTTATTTTATTTGGGGTAAAATATTTCCCAGTATCCCAGAGACTCATGTGAAGAGATTTTTCCCATTGTAAATAGAAAATAAAACATGCCAGTTATTTCAGTGCTGCATGCCAGCTATTTCAGTGCTGACAATTGGGCTCTTGCAAGGTCACTTTCAAAAACCCATAAACTTAATTAAGTTCTATTGTGAGCTTTGAAATGAAGAGTAAGTTGAAAAATGTTGGACTGCCAGAAATTTTGAACAGTTCCCAGTGCTGCAGCCAACGAAAGGAGAGGGGACAGGGCAGAACACGGCCTTAGTTCCTGGCAAAATGACACAGAGATAGAGCAAAATCTCTTAAGTGACTTTCCAACTTTCTTTTGAACAGACTGTTCTCTCAAGTAGAGTTTTGAATGCCATCAGCTCAGTCACGTTTTTGGTGTTGTCATATAAGAGTAAGAAATTATCTCAGAATGTTTATTTAAAGTCAGTAAATTCATTCTGATTTAAACTCAGCGTGCTTTGTAACAGTGTGAGGAAAATACTTGATATAATATGATTATACTGTATTTCTGATTAATAAAATGACATAATTCACACAACTTCCTTCTGCACTGTCATCAGAACAGGCATGCAGGTACGCATCTTTTCACCTGCACAGGGCATGTGGGCTGCACTGGACGAGTCCGTTAGTGAGACCGTCTTTCTCCACCAGCTTTGCAGTCAATCACCACTTTACACTGTTGGACTGGCATCCTTTATAAGCAACCCTCTGAATGTCCCGCCTTTCAAAAACCAACGGGAAGCTTATTTCAGATCAGCAAATCCAGTGACCCAGGACCAGCTCTTGATGGTCATGGTCCTGGGACTGGGACTAGCTGGTGTGGTGGGGGAGCATCAAGGTGCAGGGGCTGAAAGGAAACCAAGGGCTCCAGCTAGGATGTGACATTTAGCTGCTGTGCATCCATCGAGTGAGCTTGGTGTCATGAGGGAAGATATTTACTTGTCTGAGGCAAAGCCAGTCATAGACCTCCCTTAATTACCTTTATTCCCCATTTGTCCCAATATTGCTATGTCTGACAGTGTTGGCCAGGTTATCTTGGCCTTGTATCCATTGTTGATATGGTTGCTGTCATCAGGTTATGTGCATGAGCAGTACAGAGGTCACAGAAAGGGGTCCATCATGCGTAAGTGAGGCAGTGGTATCTCTGTAACTCTTGCTGCTAGTGGGAAAGTAGCGTGCTAAGTGATCAGATCCAGGTAAGCATGTGGATTTTAATTTGGACTGTTTCTGTGGGTGATTTGAGCACTCATTGAGAAATAGCTGCTCTTGTTTTGAGCCATAATCAGAATTAATCTTTAGCATGGGATTATTTTCTTTCTTTAAAGAAACGCAGAAAGTCAGAGCACTTTTTTTAGATGACGAGCAGTTGTGAAACATCTATGTGTGTATGTAACTGCACCAGAGGGGGAAGGAGAGGGAGAGAGCTTTTCAATTGCAGCCTTTACTGTAAATTTCCCTTAATGTATTGGTAAATTTGAAAGAGATTATTTTAAGAGATTTTTGTAGGTGACCTCTTCCAAGGAACAACACATCTGGTGTGTTCTTAAAGTACCTCCTCTGAAATTGTGTTTGCAAATAAAATCATACAAATGTTCACATTGCCTCCTTTAAAAAAATAAATAAATCACTTAAGTTGAAATCTAAAACCCAATTGGTCTAAACTACTGGAGTCATTTCTTCATTTTTAGGAGCTGAGCAGCGTTAGACTAATTCATGATAGTGAATTAAGGACTTTTTTTCACTTGCAGCCAATACTTTTAACTACTCCCTTGTATCTTTTTCCATAGATTTATTGTTGCTAAGGGAAATTCTTTGAATCCTCTGAGAAATGTGGTATGTTCCCACACTAATGGAAACTACTGTATTCTTGTAGTATACGGTTTTCAAGGAACTCCTCATGCTGTGAGTTACATCATGAGTTATGAACGCGTTGGCTCTGGGAACGGGTGTTCTCCTAGTGACGGTGTAAACTTGCTGCTGTAAATATTGCATTTTTAAGGAAAAGGAAGGAAAAAGCTCTTCAGCATCAACCTATACATTCCAGATTAGTTAATGGTAATGCTGGATGGTAGGCTTTGAATTTAGTCTCTTCCTGAAGTACTAGTACTTGATTTATTCTTGTTCTACTGTAGTACAGTCTTACCAGTGGGCTTTAGCAATGTGATTTTATAGCTGTACAGCTGTTAGACAGTTATAGTAACAGTTGAATAGTATCCACATTGCATGGTATTACATATCTAAAACTGAATAGAAAATTGAGCTATTGAAGATTTGGGGACAAAGTGTGTGGAAAAGGAGGCCAGTCAATTTAGTACAGATCTTTCATGTATAATGTGCAAAGGAGATGATAAATATTACAATATTTAACAATGTTGAAGCATATTTAGAAAAAAAAAAAAAGAAAGGATAAGATATCTCTGAAGTGTGTTGTGTTTTCTTGTCCATTCGTCATTAACAGGAGACTTAATGGCACTGTAATAATTGTAGTTTAGCTTGAAATTTTCAAGACTTGCCAAATTTAATAATTTATAAAAGCCATAGATAATTCTTCACTTCCAGACAGTAAAACCTCTTCAGTGTTTCTTGCTGTCAGTGTCTTTAAAAACAGACTCGGAACGTGCTCATAATTAACTGCTTAATGACCTCGCAAAGAGGTCAGACGTGTTCATCTCTCTTTTGCATCCCCCAGTGCATCCATGACTAGCAGAAGTGTCCCACCTGAGCTAGGTGTTGAGCTGATGCCAAGCCAATGGAGGCACAGAATAGCCTTCCTGTGGTCGGCAGGGGAAATGTTCTGCACTCAGTAAGCAACTGGGCCATGTTCTTGGATGCTGAGTGTCACAGAGATCACAGATTCACTGTGATTCAGTGAATCACATCAGTGTGGCCACTGAACATTTTAGGTTACAGCTTCTCCATGAAGCTTCTCCATATAGCTTCTCCATAGCTTCTCCATGAAGCTATGGAGAATAGCAAATGGTTAGAATCAAGGCTTAACTTTTAAGACTGGGGAAGACAACACAACCTTGGTCTGATCCCACACTCTTTGAGACAGCGACCAATTCCAGTTATGAGTTAGTTTAAGGGTGGAAAAGTAGGCATACCAAAGCTCTGAGCTTTTCCTCCTTATCCCTGCCTGTTAAGTGGTTGCAGTTTGGATTAGAGTAGTAACGTAAATGTAAAACTCGACTTTAGCAATCAGAAACAATGTCTCTTCCTTGCTAGCAGAAAACCACCTAGAAAGGAGCCAAGACTGTAGAGCAAAAACATAAAAAATAAAGTTGAATTACAAAATAACTCAGCCATAGAAATAGAATTCTCATACGTTGTTTATTGGCAGTTTTAAGGCCATTATCAATTTCTACTTGCACATTCATTTTCAGGGATACTTTGTACAGGTTTTTGTCACAGTTTATTTGAAGAATGCATTCAATAAAGATTAAACATAGAATGAACAGGTGTTGTAATATTTTCTGATCATGACCTTCAAGTTATTTACAATAATTTGTGCTACTTTTGCAATTCTGTGCCTAAGGTTATTTTATTCTTCCATTAATGCATTCTTAATCCTTTGAAGTGTGACTGAGTGGATCTGTTACATGAAGTGTAAAACTGAGACATTATCCAGAACATCCTGTAAGGAACAGGTTCCTATTTTAAAGGTACTCATGGCACTTTCATCCCTTGGAGGCAATGTTTGTTTTTTGTTACTGGTGTGGTATTATTAGGTGGCTGATCAGTTCTCTAACTAAATGGGTGCAACTTCTCTGCACCATTACTGCCAAATTCTGCTCTCTGTTTATGAGGTTTCTAGTTTTTAATTTGCATGAATAAGCATTGTTTCATCTGTTTACAACTGTCAGTTAGAACAGTTGAATGCTTTTGTTTTCACAGAACTGAGCAAATGCCGGTTATTGGTTATTCATGGGTATTTATCATGGCTAGAGGATGGGGTTTGGGACTGTTGACTGCATCCTCCAATTCCCCCCAAGTGAACTCCCCAGACAGTCAGCCCAGCCATGGGGTCTTAGGTGTCCAGTGGGACAGCTGGTCAATCCATGGTAAGAAAGGGGAGTCAGAACTTTAAATCTGATAATTTTGCAGAGTTCTTAGTTATTTCTGTGGTTCCCTGGGTGTGGGCACTCCTGACAAAATGTTAGTAAAGATCATCCATCTTTTCAACGTGTCTCATCCTGATCAAAGATAACCTCCAGGTCTAGAAGCACTTTAGCTTCATATGTTTGTGAATGTCAGCTGAGGACTCTGTTGATCCAAAGGAGGAATGTGAGAAATAACTTCAGCAAGACTGGTTTCTGGAATTTTTTAGACGTAAAGTCAGCATATTATATTTTTAGCCAGCATTGCTTCCTAGCAACGGACCATTTACTGTACTATGGGCTTAAAATGTATTAAATAATTTTAGCTTTCCTACTTTAACCTCTGTGGATTACAGTAATGCCTCAAGGCTCTTTTCCTGTGCTGTTCCATATGCCTTCCGGTACACGGCAGCAAACTACAGTCAAGGCCATATTGTACTTAACCCCAAATGCTGTTAAACTTTTTTTTTTTTTTTTTTTTTTTTTTTTTTTTTTAGCATAAGGGTGATGACATTTTTTCTGCTACCTTCTTACTAAGCAACTAGCTAAGTAAATATTTTGGAACTCAGAGAGACTGCTATCCAAAAGCTGTCCTGATTTATGTTCAACACAATTTCAAAACATAAAAAAATAGCAAGTCATTCTGTAAAAGTTGTGAGTAAGAATGAAAGATATAATGAGAATGGGTGTGGTTAACCTTTACATCTGATAATTTTTCAAATTGTGTAGTTATTTCCATGGGATAATGAAGGAATATATTTCTTCTAAAATTATTATTATTATTATTTTTAATCTTGACTTTTTTCCTTCTAAATATTTCAGACTTATCACTGAGTGATTTTCACATCATGGTTTAATTTTGACTTTTATATTCAAGTTACCATATTGTTTTGCAGAACTAACTCTGTAAATAGTTTTGATTTTCATCTGTATCCAAAGTGCATATTATGCTGAAGGCAAGTTGGAAACCTCTGTCACTTGAGCAGCTTATTGTCGAAATAAAGACTATACTGTTTAAAGAGGATACTTTGACTGAAGTATTTAAATGGTCTAGACCTGATAGTGCAAGAAGGCAAAGGTCATTAAAGTAATTTTCTCATTATCCTCTAGCCTTCTAAGTTTTGATTAAATCTGAAGAAAATCATCACCTCCAATGAGGAACCTGCCTTTCCATCACCACAGTGCAGCCACTGAGGTTAAAGCAAAAAATACATTCAATTTAAATGGATAGGAATGGCTATAGAAAGAAGAAAACAATAATCCTTCACCAAGTTCAGGACAACGATGGGTATTCATTGTAGACTTCTCAAAGTAACTGAAAGTCTAGTCGAAGAATAGAATAGCCAAAGTATTTTGAAATGCCTTAATTACTGTAAAGTTCTAAAAGTATTTTGAAATGTTTAAATTTTGTATTTTATTGATTTTTTTTAAATGAGTATTTGAAAGATTTTGATATTTTCCAAATACACAAATACTTGGATATTTAAAATATTCTAAACTTCCAAAAATATTTTAAAATGCTTTTTACCGTTTGAAAGAAATATACATTGATTTAGCCCCTGTAACTATAGTTCTGTCCCACTCAGCAATGAATTCACAAGGTACTAATCTCTGGAAGTTTAGGAGTTTTATGCTGTTGATTTATTGTCATCTTTTGACCTGGTTTATTTGCTAGTGTAAACTTAATTTAAGAGACACGTTTTAACATGAGCTTTCTGGCAAATTATCTTAACTTGAATCAACTTATGATTTTGTTTGTTTATTTCATTTATTAGATCTGAGCTAAGTATTTTTCCAGTATTCCTGAAAGTTATAACCTTCTCCTTTACCCTTTTAGAATTCCTATGTAAAATGTGAAGTACAAGTCTTTGGGCTAATTTTGTTGTTATTTATGCATGGGTAAAGAAAATCACAGCTGTCAGGCTTTGAGCACACCATGGAAGATGTTTATGCAAATCACTGAGTTATTTTTGGATGCTTAATATTATTTTGCATATAATCAAACACTTCCATTTGAAAAACAGAGGTGCTGACAGAAAATGACTATTCACTCTAGTTGGTGAAGTCTTTTATTGTATATAAATATTTAAGCATAAAAGGTAAACATATTGCCTTATTACCACATCTCAGTTATTGCCTGGTAGAAATAAAAAGGATATTTCTGTCTTGTTTCTTTGTTTCAGGTGCTTTTCTGTTTGATTACCAATTAATATTAACTGTGGTAATGACTATGTAGTATGGAAGTTGAAACTGAGATCTCAGCTGTTGGGCAGATGGGAGATATGTTTAACTGTTACTGAGGAAAGGAAAATCAGCAGTGCATTCATGACCTAGGTCCAAATAAATGTAAATTTCTGATGAGAGATTGTACAAATAGCATACAATCTTAATTCATAAATCTCTTAAAATTGAGTCCTGCATCAGATATCAATTTTTAAAATACTAATTTTAAGTGCATTTTTCATTTTGTACTTCAGTAAAAGTAAACTGGAAAAAAAAAATTGGGTGTATTCATGGTATTGTACAATCTATTACATAATGTTACAATACATTGATTTGGCCCCTGCTTCCAAAAATGAATTATTCAAGTAGCTCTGATTAGGAATGATGGAACATGATCTTCAACATTGCTTTCTCAGTTTTCCGGCTGACAGAGCAGGTCCTTGAAATCCACTAGTTTTCTGTACTTTTCATGCAGCTACTTTATTTTTATTTTGTTCATCTTTGTCTCCATTTGGGTCTTAATATCTCACATGTTTACATCTTGTTTCAGTAGCTCACTCCTGTTTGTGCGTGCTCAGAAGCTGCCAGATGAAATCTGGCAGGGGAACGAGGCAGAGATATTCTGGGATCAAAACGTTAGGAGCTAAGCTCTTGTGTCAAGAGCAAGATATTTCTTTCCCATAAGAAATTTTGGAGTCTTGAAGGACAGAGCTTTCAGGGTTGAAACATTGGGTTTGAACTCTGTTCTTTCTGGGTCCTTTTCTGGATCTGGTGCTTCCCACCCATCCATCATGAGCAGGTGGTACCCACCAGGCACTGCTACGTGTGGATATAACCTGAAGGCAGTCAAGGAGAGCTGCTCAGAATTCAACCAGGAGCAATGCTGTGATACTCCCCTTGTGTATGACTCTGAATACACAGCTCAGTGTAAATGTGCCCAAATTTAATCAATACCATTTAAGGAAAGGTTGGACATGGTGCTCAGGGACATGGTTTGGTGGGTGACATTGGTAGTAGGGCGATGGTTGGACCAGATAATCTTGGAAGTCTTTTCCAATCTTAATGATTCTATGATGGAAGATTATGCAGATCAGTTCTCTAGTGTTGTCCCTGAATTTTGCTTTTTTTTCAAAGTCAGGATAATTGAATCTAAACATGCTGTATAATAAATGTTAGGATTATGCTAAGCTTGAAACATTCTGTAGTGTTTTCTATATTGTGCCAGAAAGATGTCAACCCATATAAAAGCTATAGTTACTTAATGTAAATTATGTGTTGACTTTCCGATTTTCTCTTTTGTGCGTAATTTGACATAAGAAAAGATGAAATCATCAGATTTATTTCAAAACAAAAAGGAATAGAGAAATGAAGCATCCATAATGATATGGTGATGGGCCATAGAGTGCTGAGCAAAAAAACGGTTTGGAAAGTCTAAAGTTGTATTTTTCAGGTGCTATATTTTCAGAGAGAGATGTTTTAACTGCAGTTTTCTATAGGTTTGAAGAATCTAAACTGTGCCTTGTGCAGCTGGGACGCAGCCTGCCCAGGCTGGTGGCTGCTGTGTGCTGGGAGGGGCAGAGCTCCTTACCCTGCTGCTTGCTTCTGCAGCGTACAAAATCCTGACATAAAGTGAGTTTATGCTGCTGACAGCACTTTGTGTTTTTATCCTTCCATATTTTGTATTGTCCCAGTTACAAGGTGAATTCTAGCAAGATTGTAGTAAAAACATGTCTTTTAAATTTAATTTAGTAAATCTATATAGAGTACTCTCAATCATACATAAAAAATCTAGTAGTATTAAGATCCCAAGGATGAAACATCACCTTGAGTTTCACTGAAAAATAGCCTTGACTGCTCCATTAAAATAACCTTCTTAATGCCCACTTCTTTCTCTGCTCTAAAGCATTTTCTTATTCTGCTGCACACAACCTTCGCTTGCCTGACCCCTCTCTAAGGATTTTGGTGAACTTCAGAAATGTTTGTAATGGGCAGTGTTTTATGATATGATATTATCATGCTGATGATATAGGAAGACCCCCATGTCCCCCAGTCTTTTTTAAGACTGTCTGATATGATATGTTTTGTGGGGAGGAACGTGCAGAAGTTTTTCAATGTTTCTATGTCAGTATAGTTAGTCAGATTGTGTTCTTTTGTCATTCTTGGTTCCTAACACCGTATTACTATTACAGCAGAACTTAGAAAATTATTTTTCAACTGAATGTAATTTATTTACCAAGATAAAAAAATGTTGGTCAGTGGTGAGTATGAAATAGTTGAATGCTCATCAGAATCTCTGTTGTTGCACATACACCTAAGCATTTGTTTGGAAATGAGTCTGACTTGAAGAAAACTACATACTTAAATCTCCAGTTGACTTGGTAGTCATTGATTTTTCATACTAAAATTGTCTTCAAGGAAATGTGAGGGAGTATAGAGTGCTGGGAAGCAGTTACAAATTTTCTTATGCTGTTGTAATTCATTCTTCAAGGTTTTATATATTACTGCTTTGCTAATAAAAACAAGAAAAAAATCATTGTGGTAGTCTCATAAGTGGAAGAGTTAAAAATAAGTTTTATCAAAAATACTAAGTCTGAGGAATTTACACAAGGCAAGAGACAACAGGTGAAAAAAAAAAAAAGTGAAATCAGAAAATAAGATGTAACAAAACCAGTGATCTTTAAATGGTACCAAGGTGTGCCAAGGAGACAACAATGAAAAAGAACAGAAGAAAAAATGTCATGGCGCTTAGACAATAAGGACAGGTATATCCTGAAAAGTATAGTTATTGGTGTAATGCTCCTGGCTTCAATATCAGGCACAGCAGTGCCTCCTTTTAGCCCTGCTGGGCCCTCCACATTTTGCAGAGATGCAGATGTGAAGGGGTAACAAGTGCACCAGGGCCAGCTCTTCTTGTATCACATGGATGGTAGGATGGTGCACTGGATCTCATGCAGAAGCTAACCCTGTTGAATTTTTACATGGCACAAGTGGGAAATCAGAGACTGAATTTAGAGTATGGGAATGATGATACTCTCCCCTGAGGCTGCAGCACTGCAGATGTCACTTTATTCCATGCAGGTTACAGAGCCAGTACAGCAAGGAGCTGAACTTGGATATATTTGTAAAAGTGGTCTCAATTTAGTAGAGAAGACGTATTTGTTTGCAGGATCTGGTTTTATTTATATCATAAAGCTTAGTTTCCTGTGCTAAACCCTCAGCTTTATATCCAGGGTTAGAGATAATGAGCCCTAAGTGCAGCTCAGGCAAGGAGGTGCAAAATGGCCCCAAGCCATCAGCCTCGGGACAATGACGTGACCTAATCTCAACTTTCCCCAGCTCTGCTCCAGCAGCCAGTGGGATGCTCAGTGCATCGCTTCTCCCTATGTTCCCCTGCCCTTGCTAGCCACTTTTCTGGGAGCCAGAAGGCAAATACTGCTGAAACAGCTGCTCTGTTCTAGCTGAGCCAGGGTCTCATTTTTATGCAGTCCCGAGACACTAAACAAAATCATTACTTTTATCTTAAGCATTAGTTTGTATGCTTTCTGTCTGATACTCCCCTCTCCAATGTTGTGCTTGCATTTTATAATTTGTGATGCATTTTGTAAACATACAACAAATGAGTGAAGATGCTGCCCTTGCAAAGACTGGGTTATTTTGGAATAAATGCCGAAACATAAAGGCCAAAATACTCATCTTTTTGACTTCTTTCTCAAAAAAAGATATTGTTACTATTTGTATGTTCTAATACAAGCACAGTCAAGTGGAAAAGGCTTGGAAAATAAATCACAGCACTAGACAAACTGATTCAGTGGCATTGAAATGTCATTTCTAGAATTATCCAGCTTACTGGGGAGTGTTTCAAGGAATAGCCTTCTGGCGTGGCAGAATACAGTACAGGGATTAGACAGGGCTTGCTTGGTGGGCCAAATTCTGCCCTGTGTTAATTAGGATTGTGTGAGCATAAGTGAAGACAAGAACTGTGCCACCAATTGCTATGTTATTTTTGATCTGTGTGGTGTGTTTGGGACATTATTTTTACCTGCTAGGAGTGGTATCATACCTGGGAAGGGAAGGGAATGGAAGGGAAGATAATCAGATGATGTGCTCACAAAATTGTTTTACTAAGTCACAGTTTCAGTTTAGTTTACAGAAATCTAGTGTATGTTTAGAACCCTGCTTTCCAGAAAAATGTGTTTGATTTTGACTTTGTCTAAGAAATGCTGCAATGATATCCTGTGAGCAGGACTTGGAGTTTTGAAGGTTTTTGAAAACATCCTTACACCATGATAGGATGCTTTTACAGAGATTTTGCAGAAAAGCAAGAAGGCTCCTAAGAAAGACACAAAATCAAAAATAGTTGCTCAGCCTCTGGGGTAGGCTACCTGATCTAACAACCATCCCTGCTTGGGGTGGGAGGAAGGGAATAGAAAGTCAGAGCTAGACTTCTGGATTCGACTCCCAAGATGCGAGCGGAATAACATGAGACGAAGTTAAGATGGACAAGCTTGACCCCAGAATGTTAGCATGGGGCTTTGCACGCCTCCCAAATTGCTACTGAACAGTGTCAGAATGAAATACGCAGACACGGCTTTTTGACTTTTGAATCAGTCCAAGTGTAGAATGCAGTATGCAGCACACTGCCTTGCCCTTCGAGAGGCTGGAAGAAATTGGAGCTCATTAAATAACATTAATACTGTTATTTTCAAAAATGTGCTTTTGATCCGGGCATCTTTGCTATTTTTAAGAAATCAGATCAAAAGTTCAAGTGCTAAGAGGTACTATAATTGTGATAAGCTTCTAACATCATGAACTCAACTTTTGGAAATGTCGCTAAAAGGATTAATGCAACTGAGCTAGTGGTGTTCGGTGGGAGCTACCAAACAGCTTATTTAAAGGAGAATCTAGGAATAGAAGAAATACTCACATTTAAATTATTTTATGAAAAAATAAGAGAATATATGAACTATATTTTACCCATTTCATTTCTACGTGAAGAAACGTTGCCCTTCCGTGCTGTTGGCAAACGGTGTGTGGACGGGAGTGAGGAAGAGAAATGCACCCAGCCCTGCCACTGAGCTAATGAGTAGCAGGTCATTTGGAGAGCAAACTGCTAATTTCCTGCTGATTTCCTGAAGTTTGTTGTGGGAATGATTGGGACAGTTTTTAAAAAATTCATAATTCCATTTTGTAATTGTCTGGTTGGCAAGTATGTATCAAACATAACCAGGTTTAAAAAGCAAAAGCTATTGCTTGTAAAAACAAGCTTATTTTGTGTTGATATTGCAATCTGAAACAATTAATTTCAAGTTATTTTCATCATTATTATTCATTTCTTTACTGAAAAAAGGTGATATGAAAAGACTTGAAGCCAGATGTGTGTACTATTTTCAGCCATAGTTCTGCAAATGCATTAGATATAGTACATGGAATTATAGAATAATTTATGAGTTAGGTTATACCGGTTTCCTTGTTTAGACAGTTGGAGAAATTTAATGATTAGCTATGCTTACTCTGTTAATGTTTATATTTTTTCCTTTTTTTTTTTGTACTCTATATGTAATTCTGTGTTTATTCTAAACATTTAATATTGTTATTCATAAGAATTCCCATTTTATGTCTGTCTTTATGGTATTTTTAAATAGTTTTTCTACTGGAAAAAATGAAAAAATGAGGACCTTTAAAATCAGTCCTATGATTAAAGTGCAGGATTAGGTTGTATGTTTAAAAGTGGCAAATACACCGTAAATGACTAACTTTGATAATTTTTGCCAGCCGCCCATGCACCCTGAGATCATCAAGGAAGGTGCTGGCAGCTGTTTGTGTTAAGAGGGGATGGCATTTATGTCTCTTGTTAAATCCTTGATTGACGCAAACTGCCTAAATCTCTTTAGGAAGAAACAGGCACTGCGAGGCATGTTGGGATGGGTGGGCAGGAGACTTCTCTCATACACAGAGCAGTGCCAGGACAAATGTGTGTTGTGTGTTGCCTGCGTTTATCTGAGGTGTTTTGCTGAAGGAGATGGCTGAGTAGTTGCAGTCAACCCCCTGTACACTGCCTTGGCCATGCAAGCTGGATGGCTTGTGCAAGGGAGTAAGCTCTGGCTCTAAAGGATTTCTTAAAATGTTATTGTACCTGAATTTGCTTGCACAGTAAGATAAGGAGTAAGTTGTAAAAATAAAAACTCAAATTGAAAGTTATTTTTTCTGATCTCTGTAGGAATTTCCTTCAATGGATCAATGATCCCAGCAAATTTGTTGTTTCTGAATGGCATTGCAGCATTATGCTTTCTTTATGTAAGCTGATCGTGTGTAAAGGGGAAAAACTGAAATCACATTTCTTAACAGCAAGACTATCTTTCTGTTTCTGTTTAAAAATAATGGGTCATGACCCAAAGTGATACCTGGCTCTTGTCACTCTCTTGTGCATCCTTCCTCACTGAGGGGTGGGCTTGCCAGCTCAGCAATCTGTCACCAAGGGGAGAAGATGGCTCCGAACACCTCCATCAGAAGGGACCTGTCACAAAGATGCTGCAAAGCAAATGTAAAACAAAAATGTTAGAGGTGCAGCAGCTTCCAAATGACCTGACTTTTCCAAGTATTTAAATGTTTTATATTCTCCATTGCAAATTAGTTATTTTTTGTCTGGGTTTATCTAATTGATTTACTACTGAAGTAATTTCACAAGTAGCTAGTCTGTCTTTACTGGACAGAATTTCATAAGAAAACAAGGATTAAGATATATGTTAAAGTGAATTATGTTGCCTGAAAGATCTCTGGAGAGGTTTCAGATATTTAAAAGAAAAGGTCTGGTACTGTCAGTTAATGCTTCTCCTTTCTCTTTGGTTAGTTTCTTACTGCCTGGGTGTTTTGAGAAAGTAGGATTTGGAGCTGAAGTTTCCTTGCAGGGTTTTGTTTGTCTGGCTGGCTTTTGTGGATTACCAATACAGGAAAATAATAAGAAAAAGTAAAACACTACTGGAAGGAAAATAAAATTAATTAGGAAAAAAAATTCAATATACAGTGAGAGCAGCAAGTGATACAGAGGGAGAAGAGAATGATGACGTGAGTGAGTGACAGAAGATGGAAGCAGAGAGAAGACAGAGAAAGGAATTAATCCAGAGTTGAAGGTGAGCTGTTAAACCATCTTGAGTAACAGCTGCTACTGAAAACAGGTGACATTAAAAATAAGCAGTTGCCATTTTAATCAGATGTAATCTGAATGATCTAATTCTTAAAAAAGCATTTGACTTATAGATATTTGTTTGAGATGATGTGGTTGAGAACTTAGTGTTTTGAGATGTACCAAACTGAAATTTGGGATTCTAAAAGTCAGATACCACTGAATAGTAGTTCTGTAAAGGAAAAAAAATCTGTAACTCAGGGCTCACCGTTGTCAGACACCATAAAACTGTGAACTTCTGCTTTCCTGAGCTGCCAGTAACATATGCAGAGTGCATGGAAAACAACACTGAACAACACAAACGAGTGCTTCATATTTGATTTCTATCTACTATCAATGAAAGAAAATATAACTCAAAATTCAAAACCAATATTTAGATATGTATTTATTTAGTTAAATTCTCAGAAGGTAATCCCAGCCATCTACTGAAGATGTCTTTGGTGTCTACTGAAATGAAAAAGTTGAATTCCCTATTTCTTTCCCACCCAGGAGCTGGAAAAAGCGGGTCCCTCCTACCCCTCCTGCCTCAGCTTGGAGGCAGGCAGAGGGTTTTGGATGGGCAGGAGGGTACAGAGCATGCTGCAGCCTCACAAAGGCTCAGGGATGCAGAGTGCTGTGATTTTCAGACTTTTCTGTGTCTCTCTCAAGCCTATGGATTTTCTCCAAAAAGAATAAGTGTAGAAGATAGCTGCTAGCTATCTATATATTTTTTTCTATATATTTTTCTTTTTGCTTAGTCCTTTATTTCAGATTTAAAAATGCTTCTGTAGGGAAATGTGCTTTTTTAAATACCCTTGTGTTTTACTTTATTCCCTTCCTTAATCCCTTTCCCTTCTTTTATTTCTGTTACACAAGTAGCCTAATTGCATTTAGAATTCACAGCATTTCTTTCCTAGAGAGTACACCTCTATACATCAGAAGTAAAACCTGGAATATCTGTTTTGTACTAGAAATAGCAAATGGGAATTATGTGTTTGTTGTTTGTGTTTGTTTGTTTTTTCTTTTTCTAGAAGCTTCTTTCTAGCAGCCTCTAGTCTAAATATTGCCCAGCAATCCTGTGGCATTCACCAGATCTGGGACACAAAATCATTCTCTTAATTCCCGCCTCTGATTACTTTCTGCTTCTGACCGTGCTCTGGAGCTGATGCACGCAGATTTAGTAGGTTTGATTTGTTGCACCACTGAAACCTTTTATCGGCCAAGAATAATAAAATAAAATTAAACAACAACAAAAAGCCTGTTCTCTCAGGAAATTGCAGACTCCGAGCAGCCCTGTGTGTTGAGGGGTGCAGTTAGCTGCTTTGCAGGTCCAGTGGTGGCCAGCAGCTTCCCCTCCAGAAGAAAGCATGGTCATCTGGGAGCCTCAAAACTTGAAGTCCTGTCCAGGTGACTCAAAGGCAATGTATGTCTTTATTGGTATTATAATATAGTCATCTGAATATTGACTGTGTTTACAAGGGGAATGAACTGTGTGTGGAAAGGTGCGGAGAAGGGAAAGAGTGACTGGCATGGGTCAGTGTCAGAAGAGGTTCATGGAAATAACACCAGTTGCAATGAGATAAGTGTTCCTTTTTTTTTGTTTGTTTGTTTTGTGTCTGTTTGTTTGTTTGTTTTTGGGTAAGATGCCTGCAAGTGTACTGGGTGTGTGTGGTAACCCAGGCCTTAAGCCACCATCACCTGCATTAAACTAACTAGGCATTTAAACATCAGTGCTGTGTCCAGCACAGTTTGGTTTTCTAAATCTCTTTTCACACACTTTACCAAAGCTTTATTGAATTAATTAACTGAACTGAGTTACAGTGGAAAGAGAAGAAGATTCAGAAGGAAAACCCTGGGAATAGCAGCAGTGCTCAGATCAGAATGAAGGTTTCCCAGGCTGTGAGAGCGGTGTGAGGTGCTCAGTGCACGGCTGCTGGCCTCCCCTGCCTGCTTGGGGCCCCACTGGCTGTCAGAGATGGGGGGCAGTCTCTGAGGAGAAGGCGGGGAGGTTCAGCAGGAAGGCAGGTGTCTGGGCTGATGCTGTGCAGTGCCAGCTGGAAGGAAAGCTCAAGGCGAGCAGGTGAGGTTATAAAATGAAAATACTCCAGTTGGCTTAGGATCGATGGTGAAACGATCGTCTGAGTGCACCTTAACATATATTTGTGGCCATAAATGGGGCTTTGCTTTGCCTTTAGGAGTTGCTGAAGCTGTCTGGCACTCAGGCTGCTTCTCTCCTCGGGAGAGGAGGAGCGTCAGGGGGTTCCTGGCACAGCTCAACCATTGTTGAGTTGTCAGAGTGGTCCCTGGTGTGTGTTTGGCCTGGGCTACCCTGCAGTCTTCCAGACAGCTCTTTGGCATCGTCTGTGAGGCAGCACAGGCCAGGTAGTATTTCTGCGAGGCAGTTTGGCTTCAGCCATCCTCTTCTGAAGGGGAAGAGCATTAGTTTAATACTATGGACTTTGCAACTCCAAGCCAGTTGGCTTTGGTTTGGGAGAATTGTTCAGTCACATTGGGTTTTATTGGTCTCCAGCACGAGGAGTCAGAAGTAGTGTCCTATACTGTAGTCACTGATTTATCTTCTGGGGCCTTGGAATTGTGCTGCTGACTGCTAGGAGTGGACCAGGAGCTGAAGGAGCCAGGAGAAAAAGTCCTGGTCTTCCTCCAGCCCTTGGAGGTCCCCCCATGTTCATTGAGAAAGTGTGGCTGGTTTTGCCCTTCTATAAATGACAGGCATTTGCATGGCCCAGATTACATTTTAGCAACCACTTGTAAGTCATGTTGTGCTTGATAATTTACAGCAGCAGCTTTTTTCCTGTGTAATTTTCTTAGTTTACTCTATAGCTACTCTGAAATGCATTACCTAATATTCCACTGTGTTTAAAAAAATAAGACTCTTTTGGTTATATTGTTTTCCATATTCTTCTGCTTTTGAAAAATAGTACTTTTTGCAGATATGTTGTGTACTGAAAGTGAAACTTTTCAAACAAAATAACAAAATTGGCTATACAACAATGTTTAATAGGAAGTGCAGTGTCTACTATTACTTCTGGTTACAGGCAAAATCAGGTTTAAAAGCAGGGTATGTCATGTCCTTGGCTCTTGGAGAATATTAAGGAAGTAATCATGGGAAATAAATGGACTGAATTATATTAGGAGGGAAAATAAAATAACACTATCAGCTGAAGTCTCTATTTGCAGAGAAAATGTAACCTTCTGGGCAGCTCCTGCTGTTGTGGGCTGTCCCTCTGCAACTTGGTTCGTGGTGGAAAGCACTGTTCAATGCTCCGGGGAAAACTCTTTCCCATAACGTGGTACTTGACACGACTACCATTCGTATTGACCTATGTAGTTTAATGGAAATGCATACTAGTTCCTTGAATGTCCTTTTTTGTTTGTTTGTTTTTGCCCTCCTGTGCACAGTCATATAAAGAGATTGCTCTAACAGAATAAAAGGTGGCTTGTGGCTTTTTATTTTACCAGAGGGACAGGTAAGTCAGTCCTTGATCACAAAACCAGAACCAGAGTTAAAAAAGAAAACATAAAAGCAATGGAAAGGAAACTTTAAGTATATTTAACACCAGCCTCCTTTTCTGGAATTCATTCAAGATTTTGCAGAGGCATCTCAGTCCTGAAGCCTTAGGGGCAGCTTAACACTGCTGTACATCCTGGGAGCTAAGTTTCAAATTAGACTTTAAGCTAACTTTGAAAGCTGGAAAACTCCTTTTCCGTGTTTCTCCTTTTTTTTTTTTTTTTTTTCTCCTTTTTCCCCCTCATCTGTTAATTTAGCATTTGACATAAAATAAGCTCTACCAAGTTAGACAACGGATTTACCTTGCAGTTTCCAACAGTAGGCAGTAACAGAAATACAGAGAAATAAAAGCACAAAGCAAGCATCTAGTGATGCCCTTCCACAATATGGTTTGTTCCCCATGAAATGTGGCAGAACTGGAATGGTGGTACTATTAATTTAGGTACTACTAAAGGTTTATTTCATGTGTATTCAGTGGTTCTCTATGCATTTGTATTGCAAGAACATGTTCACCTGCTTTTTGGGTTCTTGTCATTTACTCAATTTACTGTTATTTACTCAAGAGGAATACAGTTTCTGAACTTTCACTGCAGATGGTTGTGATGCCTCAAGGTCTTTCCTGTACTGTTCTGTGGGACTGATCAACATGCAACAGTAAGGACACTTCTGCCTTGAGGAGTTTATCTGCATCTGAATTCTGTTTTACCCAATGATTACCACCTTTATTCTACCGTAAAAAAGCTTTCTTCTGATTGCAACACTTTGAAGATTGTTACAGTGCTGTGAAATCACTTATCAGAAGAAGTATTCTCTGTACCTACTGAATTTCTGGTTCCTCATTCATTTCCTTTCCTCTCATGCAGACTGATAAACTGTGCAAAAGAGGGATTTCAGCACTCTAAATGGCAGCTTTAACAACTTTCCCTTGATCCTACGTCAGTTTGAGGACTTGGCTATCCTGAGACAGAGGGGGTGCAATCTGTTCAACTGAAAGATGCTCTGATCTTGTTTCCATATAAAATTTGCTATGCAGCAGAGGGGAAAACTGCAGGAAAGTCCTGACAATCTGGATAGATGTGGTCATGTTGAAAGTGAGGGACATATTGTGCATGTCTTACAAAGATGTCAGGCCTTGTAGGGGGGTCTCTCACAGCTATCAATTACTCTGATGCAGTAGTAAATGGGAAAAAAAATGTAAAATGTAAAATTACCCCTTCATCTTCCTGTGCTGGTGCATTGTGAAGATAAATTCTTTTTGAAGATATATAAAATGCTAGTGATGAGCATCTCAGAAAATTCAAAGAACAAGTTAATAATACAGTCTTCAGAGCAAGAAAAGAGGCCTGGGGCCCAAACACTGAGGAGAACAAATAGAGAATATATATATATATATATGTATATATATATATATATATATAAATAAAGTAGCAGTTCAGTAAACATTCTCTGCTCTGAAGAGTTTAGGAGCTGTTTGGAAATCAAAATATGATCAGGTAGGTGAGGACAAGAGAATTCAATTAAAGCTGACCAAATGCTTAATTGCTTTATTTTGCAGTCTCGCTAATCTTCTTTCAAAGTTAGCTCTGTGTATAATATATTTTAGCTTAACCTTGGTATGAATATGTTTTTTGTCATTCTTTTCTTGCTTTAAAATGAAAAAAAATCATTAGACTGTTTATTATTATTAAAAAGAATGTTATTGTTGTTGTTTTTCTGTGTTACTTTCTGTTTTCTTGATCCTATTTATATGTCTTAATTGGTAAGTAATTGCTTTCCTAATCCAGATAAGTAGTGTTGAGCTGTGAACTGCAAAGTCACAGCCTTTTAGATTGATATGTGGAGACTCTGCTGTTGTTGGAGCAATGTCTGAGAAGGTTCATTGAATATTCTGAACTGCCAGATGAATTAGCTATAACTCCTATCGGTATAGAAAGATAATCTCAGATATCTGTGGGCTGTAGCATTCTGTGATAAATGTTTCTTCAACAGAGAATGTGAAATACCAGAAATAGAAGGAAATAGATAGGAGTGTGAATAATCCACTCTTATTGCATTGATAAAAGTTTTAAAAATAATTTAGAAATAATTTATCTTTAGTCACTTTAATAAATTGTTGTACTCTTTTATTCTCAATACGCTCTCAGAGGATGTAATCTGAAGACTGTTCTCAGATTCACAGTAACCAGTGCATATTACTGGATAGTAGTTCTGGCTCACCCAACTATTCTGCGAGACTAGAATACATTAAAGATATAGAAGACTGCATTATTTGTTTCATTATTTTCTGGGAGAATATGTACTATATGTTCAGTTGAACCGAATTGTGTATCAGTTCTACTTTTCTGAAACACATGCTTCTGTTAAACAGAAATGAATTTATACATGCAGAAATTGTCTGTTTGAACTTGCATAGTAGAAACGGGCCCCAGATGTTACAGTTATGTAAGGGCCTAATCTAAAGCCAAGCAAAGAGCGCCTCGTGAGCTTCATATCATGCCAATAAGAATGTTTTTGGTAGAATTAACATCAAAGGATATTTCAGTGAGCTGACATTGTCTATAGCTATTGTAAGTGTAAAATCCAAATGTGTGCATGGATGATGTGCCTTTATTCACTGTGGTTGGAGTTAAATTTATACTTTAGGGGGGGAAACGTGACATGAATTAGCTTTAATATAAAAATGCTTCATTTAGATGTTAAGTACAACTGTCTGTTTCTTAAAGCCTTTTTTTTTTTTTTTTTGTATATACTTTGGTAAATGTTACACAAGTGTTTACTTGAGTTAAGTGGGGGTGGATATTTATTTACGTTTTGAGTTTGAGATACTCATTTTGAAACAGAACTCTTTTGTACTTTAAAACTGAAAGAACATTCCATTGCATAGCTATTGCTATGAATTACAAAATAGAAATTAAACTCGCAAGGGAAATTAGGCCCTCAGTGGATTATCTCATAATATTTCACAGTAAGGTTTGGTGCCAGAGGCTGGTCAGGAAAGGGAACGGCTTAAGCAGTACATAACTTATACCCTTACTTAATTTACACAGTACTTAACTATGTATGGGGTCTTCATGCTAAAGAGTTGGTTTAGGAATCTCAAAAACATGAATTTGTCTTTTGAGAGATTGTGCAAGACTGGTGAGGTACCCAATGACTGAATAAAAGCAATTTTGGTCTCTCAGATAACTGAAGCAAAATAAATTTTGGAGAGCGCCTTATTACTCGGGCAGATAATGACAGGACAAGAGGGTATGGTTTTAAGCTACAAGAGAGGAGGTTCAGATTAGAGGTTAGGAGGAAATTCTTCACTCAGAGGGTGGTGAGGTACTGGCACAGGTTGCCCAGAAAGGTTGTGGATGCCCCATCCCTGGAGGTGTTCAAGGCCAGGCTGGATGGGGCTTTGGGCAACCTGGTCTGGTGGGAGGTGTCCCTGCCCATGGCAGGGGGTTGGAACTGAGTGGTCTTTCCAACCAAAGCCATTCCATGCTTCTATGATTCTATGAAATACAATTTCTGCTTTTAAAATTGGAAGAAAAGGAGAAACAGAAGGATCCACATGAATATATCAGATTTAGACATGTGGATTGACAAGTTACCAGGCTCTATCTAGTCATGCATTTTTCCATCAGCAAATGCCAGATAACATAATCCTTAATGAGGCAGTATTACAATAAATTCTCTTAATTTGTTTGCCATATGCTAAGAGTGCCCACAGTCCACATATAGATCAGTTGATGATGAGAAAAATTACTCATATTTCTAAAGTTTTATTACTTCTGAGATATTGCCTATTGTGATCTCTAGCAACTCATTATCTGGTTTGTCAACAAGAACTTTTTTAGACAGGCATCCATTTTTAGCTTGGGACAGAAAGAGACAGAGTCCAAATACATCATTTTATCAATTAAAGAAGTAAAATAAAAATACTACAATAAAATAAAATCAGACATCCACTAATGAGTTTCTTTTAGACTGAGTATTTAGGCTTTCAGTGCTTCTATTGACTCGTTTGGACTATAGTCCAAACATATAGTAAAATTTCATAACATTGTATTTAAAATTGATTGAAACTTCTGATGAAAACACTGTGTAAATTGATATTTATTGTTAAAGCTACTTCTCTCTTCTCCATGAGTGCCATACAGGATTAAAGAATAAAGGAAAATAGTAGTAATTGGATGAATTGTGTCCCTATTCTAATAATAAAGACCTTACATTTTTCTGTAAGTGACTGAAGATCACTCACTTTTGTTCTAAGGCACTTTAATTAATTTGTCAGGAAATGCACAGCACACGGCTTTTAATAGAGCTGGTACTTCTCAGGTGACAATTCACCCTCTTGGGCAAGAAAGGGCAGAAGTCAGATGGCATTTTTCCACTCTAGTTTTGTGACAATCTGTTGTTCAGAAGTTTTGTTTAAAAAATAAATTAAAAAAAAAAAAAGTATTTCCTATTCTATGTCTAGAAGATCTAGGGAGATTTTGAAACTTTATGATCAGTACCAGGGAATTTCCCTGTTAACTTTGTCTGCAGCTTAAGTCATCTTTTTACTGTGTTTTCTAGTGCAAAGTTCTTTTGTTTCAATATTGTGATGCCGAAATTTGCCATAATGACAGCCTGGTCTTGAAAGCTTGGTTTTGGTGTTCTGTAAAATCTGCTGAAGGACAGAAAGTACGCCTCTGGAATCAGGGCTGCCCTGTACTAAACGTGATATTCCAGCTGGGACTACGATTGTGTATTCAGAACAGTTCTGATTGGCCCCAAGGTATTTGTGTCCCACAGCATGTGTTAAACTCTTTAAGGATGTTGATTTTGCCAAAAAGCTAGCTCAGTAATTGTACTGGAAAAAAAAAAAAAAAAAAAAAAAAACTTTGTTAATATACTATTGCATCAGAAGTTGCTATACTTCTCACAGCCTTCTAAAATTGTAGCTTGGAGTTTTCGGTTTGCTTCCTCTGAAAAACAGTAGTGGTTTCAACATTTCCAGTTTAATAATGCAGCCTAGGAGTGCCTCCTGGAAGTCAAATTAAATTATACAAGCACTTGTTGATCTTCTGTGTAATTTATTTGTTATATTTTCTTGAATCCATTTCATGTAAATAGAAGTATCTATTTCATGAGAAATAAATCTTTGGCTATCATATATATATGATAGGTTTCTGCTGATTTAATTCTACTGTTTTAATTTAATTTGCCATCTCAACATTTAAGATGAATATTGGCATCTGAAACTGTGCTAAGGTTTTAACAATCCTGCATTCCAAGACCCCACCTTCCAAAAAAAAAAAACACAAATGAGTAATCATGTATAAACTAAAAACCAGCTCTAGCTTCAGTGAGCTAGAATTGTTAAGAATGTGGTATGCAGTCGTTGTAAATAAAAAATAAATAAATCACATGTACAGTGATTTTTGTTGGGGGAAAGAAAAGAGGATAACTTTATATTGACCTTGATACACCTTAGAAGTGACTGTATAAAAATATGTGTAGAAACCAATTAATGGAAACCAGTCTGAAGTCTTTATTTATATATATATATAAATATATAACATATAATATATATATAATGTGTTGATTCTTGTAGTGAGAGAAGTAGGTGTCCCTCTGCAACTACCTTAGACTTTACAGAGTCTACTTACAAAGTCAGTATTATGGGTTTGGCCTTTGGAAATACAAAATGTTTTCAGCTCTCATGGACCAGTTTTGACTTGATGAGACTTTGCTTCATGTATTAAAAGCCTGTCTCCAGGTACAATCAGAAGAGATTGCCTGGCTCACTGAGCAGCTGGAGCCCTCCGAAAACGGTTGTGCTTCTTGCTACTCTCAGGAGTCGCTGCCTTGTCATTTATTTCTTGGTGGTAGCAGGGGCAGAAAGCTGTCTCCCTGCTGTTCTTTGTTCATACCTGTTGCTCCCTGTACCTTATTCTTCTTTGCTACACCTTCAGAAGCCTCTGATCAAATGCATACATTTATTCTTCTTTCTTCTTATTTACATTTACCCTATACTCTAAATTTAAGCCGGTTGACCCTAATCCTGCAAACTCTTAAACGCATTAGGGGCCAATAATGGCATGCATAGGAGTTTTCCTGACACTTTGAGTGGACCAGCTAATGCATGGAAGTACCAGAATACCGATGTGGCAATTTTTTATTTTATTTTTTTTAGAATGGTAGCTTTTATAAGCAACCATGGTTGAGGTTCGTTAGAATGTATCATCTGCCTAATTGTAGTCAAGCATAATTTTCCTTTTACTTGGGAGATTTCCCACCTGACTTGAGATTTCCAACCTGACATACCAGTGCCTAACATCTCTGTTCAGAAAGGGGGAAAAAAGTAAAAACAAATCCATATCCACAAACATAAAGAAATCTGATTATCTGTTTTCACATTCAGACACTTCTCTGTGACTTGTTTATTACTGCATAGCTAGTTGTTATATATTAACAGGAGGCCATGTGCACTGCAAGGCATGCAACTGAGATTAATAAAATGTTGTATTACTCCAGCAAGTGTGCAGGCTTCTTTCTTAAATCATCAGACGTTGCTGGGAGCACAGAGCCCTCCCACTCCTATTTGTTAATTGATGGTGACGGGTTCTCTGCTGAGCTGTAACCTAACATAGGAACTGAATCAGATCAACAGCTGAGAGAAATCTCTAAGCAAACAGTATCACTTCATATAGGCAAAAGCTTGGCATTTTAAACCAGGCCTTAGGACGAGAAGAAACTCAAATGTTGGTTAATGCAGGCTGATTTGCTGAAGTTTTTGCCAGCGTGCTGCTCTGTTTTGGGGATTTCGCTCCTGGAGGAAGTGTTGCTGCTGCTGGAAGGGCTGGCCCACTTGGAGCAAGCCTGACATGCTCGACAGACGCCTGATGACTCCTCAAGCTAAGCATGTTACGCCGGGGGTAAGCATATGCTGAAGGAGTGCAGGCCAGATGCTGGGGAGCGCTTTAATTTTAATATGAAGTGTACAGGCTGGCTAACAAATTAACTTAATTGCAGTTAAAATGTTTCACTTTGCTCTCATCTAGCCAATAAATAGTGTTGAAAAATGTGCCTGCCATACAGTAGAAGTCCAAATTATACTTTTGAGCTTGTTTTTCTTAAAAAAAATATATATATAATAAAATAAAACAGGTACTAAATTGCTGTCTTTCTGAAAAACTACCAGTACTGGAGTTGAGCAGAAGTGAAAGCCTGTGCAGGTGGCTGCTGCTGCGAGCACTTCTGTCTGTAACCCTGTTAACCATAGCTGAAATGAAGTAGCTTGCTGTTTGTTCTGTGCTCTTAGGATTGTGCTAAACGATAGTTTTCTCCTCAATTTGAGAGCAATGGGACTCTCTGCTGGCAATACTTTGAAGTACATTCTCTGGACAGGCACAAATGTTATGCTCTGATATTTCTGCTTTGGGTTGGGTTGTACCACTGTCACAAGTGTTGGTTTGGCAGCATCTTCCCAGGTGTGTGTCCCTAGTGCCAGGGAATGATAGCAGCAGGTATCCCAGCACCAGCAGTGCTTCTGAAATAAAATATAGATAGACAACAAATACGTTATAAGAATTGTAATTGGGTGTGCATGGTTTTCCTTTTTGTGCCATAGGATACAGAGAATGGAGATTTAAAATGGTAAAAATAACGTATTTCTGTAATAGTAAAAACAAACGTTAGCCAAATGCTTGGCTCAAAAACTTGCTGTATGAGAGATTTGAATATGGTTGCAGTGAAGAAGTGTATCAGAGGCATGACGGTTGCTTTTCAGAATTATTCCAACAAAGCTCAGGGACAGTGCCTCGTGTAACAGCTGCTCTGCATCACTCTTCCTGAAGGAAAGCAAATCTGAATTGTTTCTCTCTCTGGATTATTTGGGGATCTCCAAGTGGGAAGTGGAGTGATTATTGCTAACTTCCCTTCTGTCCACCTGTAGACAACTGCTCTTCACTCAGGATCTAAATCCGCACCTATGTTTGGGGGACGGAGGGGACTAATTCATCAGTGGGTTTTATAGGCATGTCGTGACGTAGGAAGATATACAACTGCTGTCTACAGCTATGCCAAATTTGTTTTCGGCATAGGTGTTCAGGATAGTGGAAATCAGCTATTACACTTGTAACTATAGCTGCCTTTTGCATTTTCTAATGTTATTAACATAGTTAAATGCTTAATTCTTTAAGTCTTAATATATCTTTTCCCATCAGTTCTTAAAAATTCTGATGAATTAGTGTGTTTTGGCATTCTCTGACAATCCCAGTACAATTACAAATGGAGAAAATCTGAGAGATTATTCCTGTATCGCAGCATGAAGCAATCTGAGCTCTACCTGGCATCGTCATAGAGGTGCTAGTGGAAGGAGGAGAGCCCCTGCTCGAAAGGGCAAGAAGATCTCAAGGAGCTGTGCTGTGGATGTAAAGGACTTTTGTAGCAAGAAAGCAGGATAGGTAAAATGGAATATGGGTGGAAAGGAATAAAACTTGACTGGAACAATTCATCAACATTCATCATGTAGATTTCTGCTTCATGGCAGGCCCTTAATAAGGGGAATGGACCAGGGGAAAGGAGGAAAAAAAAAAAAGGCAATTTCATCTGTGCAGCGTAATCTGCATTTCTGAACATTTACTCAACCCTTCTTTCAAAATGATGGTTGAGGACTCTTCTTTTCCTGTTCCCTCAGTTTTTCTCCTAGTTTTTCGGTATGTTTTGAGGGGGAGTGGGCTGTTTAGCTTGGCTGATATGAATTTTGGCTGTAGTCACTCATTGTTCAGAAGGATTTTATAGGAAACTGTGCTTGCAAATTAGCTTCTTTTTCGCAGTAACAGTCCTCAAACACTATATAACCGAAAAAAAAGTATTGTTTAGGTGGCTAAGTAGAAAGCAATGGTAAGATTGGGAAGATTAAAAGATACAGCCTGATTTCTCTTTCATGTTTTTGACATGTGTAATTAAGTAAAGTGACTATTAGTGATAGCCTCTTAATGTCAGATGTCCCTTGTAACAAGTTAACCGCTGAAGTATTCTAGTCAAAATGTTACAATAAGATAAAATAATACTTATTGCATAACCACTGACATGTTTTCACCACCAACACAGTCCTTGTGACATAAAATTCTACAATATGGAAAGTTCTGTAACTGCCAGAAACTGTAAGCACATCAGGCGCAGTAATTCCTTATGGTCTGCCGAGGCTGTCATTGCATCGCGGGTGAGGTGAGGACACAGTGAAGTGATATCCTGACTTTTGCCAATTTATCCCAATATTCCTGAATTTGTTTTCAGCATCAGTGGTGTATGAAATTTATGCTGCTGTTTTTAGTTCAAATTATAATGAACAAGCCTGGAAATTCATAAAATCAAACAGGTTAGTTTTGTTATTTTCTTACTAGGATGGACAGTGCAGAAATGCAGAATAAAAAGGGTGTGAAAGAAGGGGAGGTAAAGGGCCTCTGAACCTCCATTACATTAAGGTTTACACGTAAACCTTAGTGTTTACATTTCATTGAGGTTACATTTACATTTACATTACCCAGTGGCTGTTGAGCCACTAGGCTGCTCTGTTGTAAAGTGACTTTTTGCTATGAGATAAAATGCAGAAGAATTGTGAAATTGTGAAAACAGGTTTTCTAATTACATATGCACATGTGATTTTTTGCAGTCTTTTTATTACTGATCCCTACCATTCACTGTTATGTAGAGAAATGCTGTACTTATATTTTTATGCTCCACTGTTTCTGCACGTGCACTGCATGAAAACCTGGTGCTTACATTGTACTTGCAACTGCTTAATAACAGCAACCGTTGTTCTTAGAAAAAGATAGTTCGAAAAGTATATTGTTTACATTGCTGCTCATGCAGCATTTTACATTTAATCAAGCTTTTGAGTATTAAAGCGTATGGACAGTCTTTGTGTAACAGCTCTGAATTTTAGGTTGGTTCCCTAAGACAAGATTTATGCAATCCCACTTTCCATCCGTTAGTTTTGCTTCTCTCTAACTTCAGTCCAATGGCCAATTTAAATTCTCGGAGTTACTGAGACCTTCTTGGGGGCCTGGCTGGAGCTGCTAAAGCCATTTGCTCTGCATGCCAGTGTTTAAGTCAAGTCACTCTCTGGGGTCTTCTGGCATCTAAAAGATAGCATCCCGCCAGCTGATTAGCACAAATTTAACTCCAGAGTAGTTGAACCAAATGCTGCCTCTTGTTCAACCAGCAACTCATGGAAAGAGAAGGGAAGTTTAGTGAGGGGAGGGGAACTGAGTGTGCAGAGCATGTGGTGTGTAGGGAAATGAGAGCAAGTTAAAGGTATTGTGGAGGTGTGAGTGGGAAACCAGGCTTCATTACTTCTGCTGTTCACAAAACAACTTGTTTTTCTGCAGCTCGTCATTAATGATACATTGCATTTTGCAGTCTTTTAATGGATATATATATTTTATTCCCTGAATCTTTTGAGGCTGCTGAAAAGATGTTGACAGATTGACAAGTTAGAATACTCATCACTTAAAAATTATTAACTTGGCAGTAAATTATATTTGTAGACTATTAGTATCAGAAAATCATTTTTAAGATCTACTAGCAATTCTGGGTAAAAGTTAAATTTCCTTTTGAATGGGCTTGTTCTGATCCAGGGGTGTCATTGGTAAGACTTGCTCCCGTTGTGATAGTTTTCACTCAGCATCTTCTCAGTCTGACAAAGTCCTCAGTAAAGTAAGCATCATCGTTTCTGTGCAATTAAATTTGTACGTGGTCAAAGCATTTCTTTGCAAATTTGTGAGACCCAGACATGCATAGGCTTTGTTTTTCACCTTATGAAGAGACTATGATTTTGCTTCCTTAAGCACCACTCTGACTATTTTTCATTTGAAAGGTTCTGGTGGTTTCTCTTTGTCATATCCACATACACTTTATTATTATATGATAATAAAATAGGCATATCTTTCTTTTTTTCCTTTTCTAATAACGTAACAATGGAAAAAAAAATTGTATTTGAAAGAGTAATCTCTTCAGTATTTGCTCTCTAGAAACTAATAGATTGTAATATAAGGTATTGAAAAAAGTAACATTTGAAGTCTAAGTATTGCTTTTCAGCAATATTTCCAGTTCATCTTGGAAGCAGGATCACTGTGTACAAGGAATGAGTTACCAAAGTGCTTAATCAGGTAACAGTTTCAGGAGCTCATGCTACAGTGGAATGCTATAAAAGTCAATTTCAAGCTAAGCACTTTGAGAACTTTCTGCCAGATTTCAAGTAAATTGGTGAGTTCCCAGAACATTGTGATATTTCTGGCTTTCATATTTTCTGGCTGGATATTTTCTGTTAAGAAAATGTGATCAGCTTCTATTGCTGTGCTTTCACATGAGTCTTGGCTTTGTTATAATTTGTATAGACTTCACGTAACTAGCAGCATAACTGCAGAAATCTTTTGTTTTAGGCGGAGAAGCTTACGGTTTCTGAACTAGACTGCTTGAGAGAATCCTTTTCTTAAGTTTTAAAAGCAACTCTGCATTGATGCTGGCTTAGTGTAAATCCATTATTCAGGTCATCTCATGCCTGACACGATAAACTCCTTAGGTTCAGTTTTGTGATGATAGGAGAGGAGAAATTAATGTAGCTTGGGATTACAATAATATGTTTTTATAGATCACTACCATATTAAGATAAACAATTATGGATTTGATCAGAATCCTTATGATATTCACTTTTTGTTGTCATTGTAGTAAATCAATTGTTTAGTAAACTTTTTGTACTCAGTAGGAGTTTCTTGGTGACTGCAGAAGTTGTCACCCAACTCACCTTAGTGTCACGTATCTGAACCTGGAAAAGGTCTGCTGAAACACCAGAAGGTTCACCTTTAAAAGTCCAGCTGAGGTGCAGAAAGTGCTGAAGCCTCTCTCAGAGGATCATGACCTTGCAGTCTCGGGTTAAGAAGGCAAACCCAGCAGAGAAATATAGTTTGAGGTACACATTTTGAATTCTCAGTAATGACAACACTGAGGAACCAGGCTGTTCAGAGCACTTATTTAATCAATGTTGACTGTGAATTGTAGCAACAGGGAATTGAAAAAAAAAATGTACCAAACAGAAAATGTAATTTAAAAATCACAAATTTATGCTGATCTAAAATAATATAACTGACTTGGAAACAATATATATATTTTCAGTGTAGGAGAGAAAAGACTCTGGAACCCTGTCCCTTATATTCAGGATCTAACACTCTTACTCCCTGCCAACAAGATTTCTGTTAATTAGGGTGGACAGGGCAGTAGGACTGCAAGTATATTACCGCTGCATTTCATCAGGGTAGTTCTGAAAATGCCTTTCTCACATATTGCATTAAATCTGTGCATGGTATAACTTAACTATTCAAATTATCTCCGTTACCTTACTAACTTCTCGCTTCACTTAGCTAGCAGACTGCTTCTTCTGACTCTGCTTTCACCACAACACATTGAGAGTTACAGTTACTGCTCCTATTAGCCAGGGTTATGCTTCTGGCTCCCTGCTCATTAAACTGAAGTATGTTTCTGCAGTGCCAGGGTGACATTCATACTCAGAGGTGCGAGAGGTCATTACAACAGCACATATGCTGCCTAAATTCCACTTAATTCCTATTCTGAGCTCTGAAGTGGGTCTCAAGTGATACATAGTCCTTTCTGCCGAGCAGAGTTTTTCCAGCTTTTGCATTGCACCAGAACTCATTTCACTGGAACTCGTTAAATTGTACAAACCGGTTCTCACAAAAATTAAACATAATTAATAGTACTTCTAGGCTTGCCAAAAATGCAGGCATCAGAAATATTACAAATATAGTAAAAATTAGGAATGGGAACTGAGATTTGAAGGCATGATGAGGCCAAAGTAACCACAACATTTGGTGAGAATCAATAACTTAAATTGATGGAAATATGGAATGATGGCTTGTGCCAAAAATGAATAAACAAAAGCAAAGTGTGCCAAAATGCCTTCTGTGGCCTGCTGTTATAGCTCTGCTAATCAGATATGCTTTCGCTTCTGAAATGAGAACAGAATGCAGAGTTATCAATAGTTCAAGTTTTACATGGACTTTTATAAATATGACTTTAAGGTATGATTGGGTTTGGTATATGAATTAATGCCTCATTTTAAAAAACAAAACAGTTTTAAAGGACACAGCACTTGGACCGTTCCACTGTGAAATATCACTTGATAAATGAATGTCCTGAGGACCCAGAGGACAAGCTCTAACTTTAGCATAATTTTCAGGATGTGGAGATGTGGACAGAGGTAGTTAGTATCCACGGCAGTTCATGGTGGCTTCTGTAGAAGGCTACAAGCCAAAGGGATTCCCACAGTTGCTCCTCAGTCACTTGCTCTGGGAGATAAGTGTTTGGCGATCATCAAGTTGCCTGAGGCACGTGAAATATAGTGCGCACCCAGGAGTAGACATGTTCCGCATATGAGAGTTGAAGGCCTCTCACTGGAAATACACCCCAGTTTTAATTTAATGTAGCATTTGATGTAGCAGATCGGCAGCATGTACTGGTGACTTTAAAGAGTTAAAATGCTAAATTTTCAGTGGAAATCTGTATTTTCTAAGGAACGTTAGCCATCACAGGCTATTTTTTCCAAGTTGTATAGATTTTATATATTTTACTTCAAAGATTGGTTCTATTATTGCTGTTCTTGTGCTCCAAAGCATATGCATTTCTCTTCTTGCAATTAATTTTTCCCCAGCCTCATAAAGCTCTGAGAAAGGTTACAGCTGTTTCAGAAACGTTTGGCTACACTTTGAATTGCAGGCCACTTCTGCACATGTCTTAGACCAGTGAGGGCATGTTGACCACTTGACTTGCTGCTTAGGTTTGTATCCCCATTCTCTATGCTTCACTGCTTCAAGACTGAAAGAATATGATATTCCCCATGACTGCACTGTATTAAAACAAACAAACAGACAAAACCGTACAAATAAATCTTGCCCATACATGGGAACAATCACCTGTGGACTGATCTTTCAACTCTAAACACCTCTCCAATATCAGAGGAATGCAGAGGACCTATTATACAACTAAAATGGTACAAAAACTTTACTATGTTCATGACTGTCCTTGTGAGTTAGGTTAAATGTTTTAGTATTTGACTGCAAGAATGACAGCCACTTGTAGCTTGTTATTTCTGTGACACTTTGAGAACATGCTCATGTTATCTTCTAATGCAGGAGGAGATAGCATGTGCCCCTAATGTATGTATATCTGCAAGATGAGAAGTCTAGTCTGCTGTTAATGTTATCACCGCTGTATCCTGAAATAGAAAACTGCAGGCAGATTGGATTGTGTTAGAGAATGGTAACCATAATAACCAATAACAATCTGCAAATGATAAGCAGCTTCAGTGTTTAAAAATAAAATTGAAATAGCTTTCCAATAGTTCCATGAGCATACTTTCAAACTTTATTATTCATTAATTGTAAGGTTGTTATGGGGATCTAAGATGTGACATTAATCTTAAGGAGGTCTTTAATTATTGCATCTTCATTTAATTGACATTGTTTAGTAATATACCTAAATGAAATAGTATCTCATCAAATAAAATGTTACTTATCAACCCTTTTTCAGATGCACACCATATGTAGAACATTACAAATATCCAATGTAGTGTATGGTCTTTTATGTAAGGAGACGAACTTTAAATTTATGTATATGTAATACAATACACTGAAAAGAAATACAAAGTCTTCTGGATTTGAATGCAGAGCATCTCTGTGGTTTGGAGTTTGCACCATGTTCTGGGATGTTGCCCAATGCTTTTGAAATGAAAATCTAAGAAAAAACAATATCCAGTGAACCTTTTAATTGATTCAAACTAGGTATTTTTGGGAGGTGCTTTAAAAAGAAAGGAAGGTGTTATCCAAGAGAACTATAAGAAGAGGTCTGTGTCGAGTTGTCCCCCCCTCCCACCATAATTTACAGATAGGAACATTTAGCAGGAGCTGAATTACGTACCGATAGTGAAAGGATATGAGCCTTCGTGCAGCAGCATGGTGCTCTGACCGATGTTAACTCTTATGGGTTAGTTTGTTTCCAGTCTCCTTTGCTGAGAGAGTTCATTTCCATAAAGTACTCAGATACTTCTTAGAACGCAGTCTGGTTTCCTTGTTGCTTTAACTACTGGGACACTGATTACTTGTGTAGTTCATTCAAGAAGTAACTTTGGCTATAAGAGTTGAAGAAGACCAATTCTTCAAAACGTTCCTAAGGAACAGGAAAACACAGGCTTCAGTTTCCTTTGGTAGCTCTTTCATGGATCAATAACACTTCTGGAGGTGCAGTTGGGCACAGTTTATGCCAATGTAAGTGCAGTGCCTGCAGTTATCCTGAGCACCATAGGAGAAAATGAATGGGACAGCTAAATTGCTAAATTTCATAGGAAAAACTGAAAAATTACTTGCTAATTATCATTTTCCAATTTAAGTAACACTATTAAACAGCTATGTAGTGTTGATGCGGGAGAGGATAGTTTGGAAGGCAGGTAATTGAAGAGAAATAGCTCTTGCTCTTCGGTCTCGTATGTGAAAGGGAATGCGTTTTCTGGAGTTATCTGCCACAGGTAAATGAAAAATGAAAATAGGAGCATTGCCAACGTTCCCTTAAGCATGAAGCACTCCTTGTGTTTACAAGAAAATTCTTGTTGCTAGCTGTGCAAAAGAAAGTTACAAGCTATTGATGCTCTTCACTGGGATTTGAATGTGAATCTGAATTAGGTGAGAGGGAGTCAATTGCTTTCCTTTAGAGTTCTTGAAGGAAAAAATAGTTGTTACTGCTGGATGCAAGTTGAAAGATTTGTGTTTATCAAGGAGCGTCTGTTTAGTCTATTAACCTTGACAACCGTGTCAGCAGTTTTTTCTGTTTGTTTTCCCAAAGGCACTATGTTGAAGTAGTATGATATACAAGGTTATTTATAGTGGAGACGATTCATAGCTATGCTTAAAAGACATGGGTCAGAGTTTAAATACTGGAGTTGAATGCTGTCCTAGACAATTTGAAAAGTCATTATGTTTAATCTTTGAAAATTAAAATCAAGGGGTGGAATAAATAACATATCAGCATGTACTAGATTTTACATATATATATATATACACACAAGTTTTTTTATGGTTTCGCAGATTTCTTGAGGTAGGAAGGCACCTCTGGAGATAAGCTAGTCCATTTGCCTGCTTGGAGCAAGGTCAGCTAGGGCTGGTTGCCCAAGACCAGGTCCAGGCAACTTCTGAGTATTTCCGAAGATGAAGAGTCCACAAACTCTCCGGACAACCTGTTCTAGTGCTCAGTCACACTTACAGTAAGAGGAAAAAATATATATATTTTTCCCCCCAGTGTTGCAACTGAATTTCTTGTATTTTAATCAGCATCCATTGCTTCTTGCCCTGTCACTGGGAATCACTGAAAAGAGTCTGGCTCTGTTGTTTTTTACTCCTTCCCATTAGGGATTATACATATGAATAGATTTGTATGAAAGGAACAAAACTTACAGAAACAACAAGAGCAAACAGTCCACATTCATTGACACACCTACAGTTTAGATTGCTTGCCTTTGTTAACAGATGTTTCATATTGCTACTGCCGTCCTTGATTCCATGGATGACTAAGGACTACTCTACAAGTAATTGTATACATTAGAACACTTAAGAGATAATTTCTTTTATTCTTGTGATTTACTCATCATTTCAGACTATAGTCTCGACTCTCATGGCCAAGCCTCCAGGTAGCTTGTTTTTCTTTAGTCTGAAGGCTGGATCTTAAGGTGCAGTCTGGATCAAGTTGTGTTTGTTTTCCTGTGTATCTCCTTGTCATGCATACTTAAAAGCATGTGTCGTGCTGGAGGGTACCAGTGCAGGAGAGGAGCAATTCCACACTGTGGCAGAGTCCTTAACTTTGTTTCCACATTCTTTCTTTGCAGAGTTGTTGCTGTACTTTTGGCACTCTGTGTTTATCCAAGCTCCGTTGCTATCCTAAACTTGCTTTCCTGCTGAAGTCTCCATCCTAGAGGATTTTAGGTAGTCGCTAATTGCTTGATCAGGCAGTTCTGCTCAGGCATCCCAGTTCTGGGTCAGCATCTTTCTGAGCTTCTCCATGGTATTCCCCTCTTCCCTGGTTACCTTAGCCTAGCTTTAGGCTAGTCAGGTAGCTGACTGTCCCTGTGCAGGTCTTTCCAAATCCTATTGTATTCCATGCCCTACCTTGAACACTTGTATCACTCAATCTTCATGTGTCTGCTGGTCCAGCTTTTAGTTTCTCCTTCCTGTAGATCATGCTGCTTACTTTCCTAGTTCTGCACTTTTTTTTTTATTTTTTTTTACTTTCCCGTTCCCACAACTGCTGCTGTCCCATCACTGCCTGATTCCCATTTCCAACCCACTCTTCTCTCTGCCATTTCCACTTCTGTGCTTACTCTTTCTACACTGATGCTGATATTTTTCATCTGTACTGCCTTGTGGCAAGGATCAATAGTGGAGAGATGCTGTCCTCCAAGTCCTGGTCAGTCCCATGCCACACTGAGCCACTGGAGAAGGGATGCACAGAGAAAATCCACTGTTGTCACTTAGCCTTGGACTAGGAGTGGAGCACAGGCCATTCACATGTTGTTATAAGTTTAAACATCCTCAACAGGGGTGACATTTTTGCAGACTTTAACTCTTGAACCATAAAAGCTATATACAGACTTGCTTTCTGGAGCCCTAAGATAGACTTGGGTACCTGTCATGATGTTTCAATTCAAGAGAGCAATGAGCAATTCAGCTTATTTACCGTCCAAGCTGCCAGACTCTGGCTGCTTGTACTGTCGGTAGTGAGAATTGCTTGTGACATGTAAGTCACTTATGGTGACAATCTGAATTTAGTCTCTGCTGAGTGTATGTGAACTGTAATCCCCCCCGCCCCCTGATTTCATATTCATGCCCAAAGTACAGGAGCTGATGAAACTGTTCAGAAAAAGATCACCACAATTTTTAATACATGGAGAGCAATATGCTTTCCTTATTCTTGATAGTAGGAACAGTTGTGACAGTTCCGCTGTTTTTTTCCTTCGTTTCTTTGTGGTTTTTTTTTTTTTTTTCAATTGCTTATAAGAGCTGTATGAGACAAGTAAAGTAATGGGTGATGACGCTAGTTTTGCCTAGTATTGACAGGTGTGGTTTCACATTAAGAAGCTGTGCAGTAAAGCTGAGACAATTATGTTCAAATTAATAAGCATATGTAACCATGCTCTTTCAGCATCAGTAGTGACACCTGTCTTGGATGAGTGATAATTGCATTCTGTTAACTGTTTTATATCTGTTATTTACCTTGGTGCAGGAATGATGCATGTTTTATTTGTTTGTGGCAACACAATATTATGATATTCCTTGTCTGAAGCATAATTTGCAATTGATATAATGTGAAGTGACCGGTTTGGCTGACAGATTAAACTACTGCTGTTTTGTAAACATATGGCTGGAAGACAGTGAAAGGAAACAATATTAATATCTTCTGATCTCCAATTTGCCCTTTCCAAGAGTACCTAGCTTGGTTTTAACTCTGCATTTGAATATATACACTAACTTAAGTCATGATTTATGAATCACATCACATACAGTCAACAGAGGCCCAAAGGTCTATTTTGACAGTGAAGGCAGATTGAGAGAAGAGTATTGTAACTCATGCAAAGAAACTGAGATAGTCAAGATCTATTTAAAATAAGCAGGGGTCTGGGGGAGGAGGAACGGGGAAGATATCTACACCATATTTGAACTTCATCATTTGGTGTTTTTCTTAGGTGAGAGATCTGGTCCTCTTTTCTATGTGCAAGACAGGGAAGTTAAGCAGCACAAACTGTTTTTCAGTGCTGTGTGTGTAATTGGTGTCTTATCATGGTATCACTGTGTTACGCTTGTGATTATAGATACATAGATATATATATGGGCAAGTATACACACATTTATTTTCTTCAGGTATTACATGCTTACAACACTAGTAATTTTTCCTAGAGCTTATGTGTAGTCCTGAGTACGGGATATAGTGCCAGCAGCAATACAAGCTCTATGGAAGAGCTCATATCAGAGGGCTGAGCAGGGAGGAGATAGGTTTCCTAGTGCTGCTTTAAAGCTGTTGCTGGATGCCAGCTGGTGGCCTCTCCCTGAGCTGTGGAGGTCAGCCTCTAACAGTGGGCAACTCCGTATACCTGACTTATTTTGTATTCCTAAACCAGTTTTAATGAGATACATTTTTAAAGTGCTGTTTTAGTATGAGATTTGGAATGCTGGCAGTGAATCAGCCTCCGAGGACTTTTAGTCTGTAGTGTTTTACCCTGCTCTTTGGCCACTTCTCCCCTTTCTTGCCTGCCATTCCTTGGGCATTCCTCTCTACCTGGGCTGGAGCTGGGACAGGGGCCAGGTGTGGCCTCAGGTGTCCCTGCCACGGGCAGCAGGACTCGCTGGAGCCACGTCCTGTACCAGGAGGGTGCTGGGCACAGGTTGTCTGGTACCTGAGTGCCATCATGCTACAGAGATTAAGCTGCACCACGCTTCTCTAGCAGAGCAATCTGGGATTAATCAGCAGAAGGAAGCGATGAAGTGAGTGAAACATAGCAACGGAAAACAATCCTGAAGTGATTCTTTTTTTTTTTTTTTCTTTTTTTTTTTTTCTTTATGAGAGAGACAGAGGGACAGATACCTCCCAGGCTTTCTGCAGAGCCTTCAGAGGACTCAGAGCAACCTTTAGGTGAGCTCGGGAATCCAGACCCGATTTCCACCTCCTGCGACTTCAAGCAGTCGCTGTGGCTCGCAGGGCGATTCGCTTCACTTCGCTTTGCTTCGCTTTGCTTCACTTCGCCTCTCTCCCCGTGCCGCGGCGGCCCCGCCATCTCCCCGAGGGCTCTGCCCTCACCACGGCGGCGCCCGGTGGGCTCTGCCCCGCCGCAGGCCCCGGCCGCGGAGCCAGTCGGCGCCTGACGGGCGGCGGGAGCCCGGGAGGCCGCCCTGATCCCGATCGCGATCCCGATCCCGGCCCCGGTCCTGATCCCGATCCCGGCCCCCAGCGCCGCGGGGCTCCGGGCAGCGCCTCCCCGGCCGCTCGCAGCGAGGAGCTGCAGCTGCGCGGCGGCACAGGCAGGGGCAGAGAGGGGCAGAGCCCGCCTGGCTGAGGCGGAGAAGTTGGAGATGCAGCCGGAGCCGGTGCCGTAGGCGGTCGGGGCGGCCGGGAAGGGGTAGCGATGTACCTTTTTGGCAGCGAGGAATACGAAGCGGTAAGATAACGCGTGGATTTTCTTCTTACGGTTTCTTGTAACGCTGGGTGTTTCTCAGGATATACCGGGCAGCTTTGAAAGTCTGCCAGTGCTCTGCTTTCTGTGGTTGGACTTCAGTGCTCGCCAGTTTGCTTTGCAAAGTGGCATTGCTCTGCAAGTCCTCCAAGTAGCGAGATACTACTTGGTAGCTAAAACTGAATTTCCTTTCCTTGTCACGTTTATGGGTGCTGAAAATACCAAAATACTGACTGTTATGAGGCTACCCAGACTTTGGGCTGCACTTCCAGATAATTGAGAATTCTTCTCAGACTTTGCACTTTAGATGGACTACAAGTGGGTTGCAGAGCTGACCTTAATTGTATATTTGTGGGAGTGTTGCCAAGCCATTTCTTTTGTCCAGTTCAAAACATGCCATTGTGATGTAATGTTACGTCCATCATAAGAGCTAGCTTAACAAAAACCCGCAGCACGCCCGCACTAAGATCTGACACTGTTTTTACTCCAGTATTAGTGTAAAATGACACTTTAAATCAGTTGGTGATGTAAGAGGAGATGAGAAGTAAACCGCAAATAACTCCGCATTGTTGCATGGCATTGGTATCTGACATAAAAGTTGCAGTTTTGCAGCCTGAGGCTCAAGCGCTGTGTTGTAAGCGGTGTGGATGGATTCTTCCACCCCCACACAACTCGTGACCACGGCACGACCTGAGGAGCTATGGGGAAAAATAACGAGACCAAAGGAATCGTTTATGAACTTTGCTATAGGAAAGCAAAACAAATTTCGCATGTTAAAAAGTGGCACATTCTTTGCATACAACTTGCAGTTGCAAATGTTTTGTTTTGATTATTGAAATTGTTCTTTGAAGTATGAAAGCGCCTTTTATGGCATTCTGGGTTCTCCAACACATTTCAAGGAATTAATTTAGTTACTTTGGATTTTTTTCCCCTTGTTTTGTAATGCCAAACAGCTATGTTTTTGAGATGCAGGAAACGTAGAAGAAGTTGTTGAGGAAAATAATTTAAATGCAGCTGTCTGCACATTGAACTCATTTGTGTGTGCAAGTCGCACAAACTTTCACAGACCAAGCACGGAAACTGAAAAGAGCTTAGTTTCTCCAAAGCAGTAAACAACAGGGCATTACAGTTGTGGATTGACTGATTGTTTAAAAAAAGTTGACAAGCAAAAGAAAGTTTCCAACTATAAGCTTTTAATAGACTGTTTTCTTTAATCCATTTCATTGTAGTTATGTGTAAAGGGGTGCAAATCTGTATTGGTTATTTTTGTTTTGTTTTGCAGTCTCAGTGTTCCTCCACACCTTTTGCAGTTACTTACTGTTTTGTAAAGGGAGTGGGAGCTATGGGTCTGAAATACTCAAGTAACTTGAAAGTCACCTAAATGGCTGAAGAATGGCGCTAGGGTTGTGGAGCCCAGTGCATCTCTCCATCTCTTGTCCTGATACTGTTTCAATGTTATTAAAAATATAGAAGTTCTTTGTCATAGAAAATAGTTTAATGCTTAAGACACCTGTCCCAGGCAGGTGGGACATTGTATTCCAGTTCTTCCACGTAATTAGGCAAAGTGAAGTAGCATCTGTAGAAAAACATAGGAAGTCCACAATGAATTGCATGGGTTTTGGTGTGTGTGTGTATGTGTGTGTTTGTTCTACCTTCAGTATCTCTAGAGGTCCATGAAACCAAAGTTTATTGCTTTGCGCAAATAAAATGTTTCATTAAGTCCATACCAAAATATCTTTTTTTTTCTCTCTTTTAAGCAAGATTATTCTGGGGAAAATACGGGTCTGCTTTTTTTAGTGTTATTTTGGCAGCCAAATTTACCAAGATGTTTGTTTACTCAGTGATAAGATTGCAACGGGGCTATTCTTAAAATCACCAAAAATAGAAAAGATGGCCTATGAAAGCTTGAAGAACACTTTTATTGTTCAATAAAACCTAGAATCAATGGAAAATTTCTCTTTGTACAGATCTGTAGTTCACGAAGCCATATGCTCTGTGCTGTGGAAAAGGCATTTGTTTTATCTTCCTACACAAACAATTACTTATGAATCACTGAAGGACAAAGTCAGTGAAAAGAGTGACAATGAAGAATCTTGAGATTTTGTTTAAAGTTCACTATTAATTTCAGACAATTTAAAATGAGTGTGAGGCATTCTAGCTGTGAAAGTAAAATGTGATTTTTATCTTAGAAAGAAGATTACTAATAAAATTAAACATCGTGTGATTAAAATCTCTCTTAAAGGAATTCAATAAAGCCCTCTTAGAAACCCAACCCTTGAATAACTCTCTCTTTGATCACTGTGTGTGTTTCATATGCACACCTCTATGTCTACGTGTGCACACGTTTGAAGAAACAGGAGCACGTGAAGTGATATTCCAACTCAGTTAAACTCAACAGCAGAACTTAACTGTTTAGACTGGTACAACCAGGTTTTGCATGTGGTTTTGGAAACCTCTTTGGTTTTCTTTTTATTCCAGTGCATAAACAAACGTGGATTATTAGTTAATTCCGAGTGCATAAGAAGTCTAGATATCTGTCAGCACCGATACTCAATTTCTGTAACACTACCCACAAACCTTGGATAAACAAAGATAATATTACTTAAGGATCAGATATCAGAGACAATGCTGGGGTCTAGAACGGCTCATAATTCAGAAAAATTGCTTGTATCATGAAATAGTGAGAAATTATATATTTTTTAAAATCACTTGATAGAACCATGTGGCTGCCATCCTCTCCTGTTCAAATGATTTCTTTTTCATAAATGTTCAGTATCGGGATATTAAATGTCTTTGGCATTGCATTTTAGCACTTCAGGTAAAACGCATAACCTCTTAAGAACTGATGGAATAAACATTTTTTGTGCTGTAAACCTGGAAATACTGAGATGTTTGAGTCTAGTAAGCAATTTTATTTCATAAATAGAGGAATCCATAAAAAGCTATAGGCCAAGCTATCTTATTTGTGGCTACAACTTGTTTGTGTAGGGATTTCCTGTTTGCAAAATAAACTTCTGGAACAGAACAGAATTGGAATAGTTTGTCAAAACCAACAAAGGGTGGGAACTACTTTTCATGGCTGTCTGGTAAAATGTACTCAGCATTAACCTCCCAGAGCAAAAACATTTGAAAATTACTCCAGACAACCTTTTTAGTCACTGCGTAAGGGATGAGGGAAATCTAGGGTTGGGCTTGCATTTTCGGGAGGCCTGGCTGGCCCCCCGGGCTGCGTTTGGCCCAGCAGGGCCTTTCCCACAGCCACAGATCCTCTGCTTCTGCTCTCGGGTGAGCTTTGTGCGGGCCGTGGGTTATCTGCAGCTGTGTCCCACTGCTGTCTTCTTCCTAGGCCCCTGGGTTTAGGTGCACAAATGAAGACTGTCAGGGGCGGCTTGTCTGTCTGTCATTGGGCCCAAGACACCTCGGTGTCTCCCTGCAGCCCTCTGGGGTAGAGATATTGGGCAGTCTTCTAGCAGCGTGCTCAGGCACCGTGTTTGGATTAATTCGGATTTCTTCTGAAGACAGGTTGACTGTTGAAAAGGTGTTTTGTAGCGGAGTATTTCTGAAGCAGGGAGGAGCCTTCTTGGTAATTGCTCGTTTAAGAAGAATCACTGTATTTCCTTCACTTTTAGTTTCATATGTCCTTCCTGAGGTCAATTAGGTGAATGTATATTTATTTACATGTAAATCTTTGTTAAATTTATAGCCAGTCTAAAATGAAATGAGAAAGGGAAGGGTATGTGCTAGCTTAGGAGAAAGCGTGGTGGGCTGGGAAAGGATTTAACTCCTCAGAACTGCAGTTCATTTTAACTACTCCAAAACCTCTGCAGTTGAGATAAAGTGCTGATAACTGAATTCAGTTTAAAACACTATCCTTCTCTGTCTCCATTAATCGCATTAACCCTTTGAACCCAACTTAAAGGGGGTTTGAACTGTATCTGTTGAACTTCCAGCTACAAAATGGTAGGCATGCAAGTTTCTCCTTTCTCTTCAGAAATGATTTGAAGTGAATGGCTCTAATAGTCTATTGCTACAACAGAAGTTGTCCCAAAGGAGCAGTATCAACACTTGGAGTGTGTGTTTGCAGGCACCTTGCTTTCTTTTTCCACACCAATAAGTCTTTATTATTACTTACTATTGTTTCTACCCAGTGGAACAAATTCAATACAAAAGATGAAAAGTCCTGCAGCCCTAGAATAGCCTGGTGGGATGAGGGAGATGGCAAACATAAAAGATCTCCGGCAGAAGAAGAGCTAGGCCTGTGAATGTAAAGGGAAAGGGCGATGCAGCTCGGAGGACTTAATAACCTGCACAAACAGGGAAATAGAAGACACTTTCACCACTTGGCACTGCAGTGCCTACGGTTTGGTTCTTCCTCTTCTTTAGTTGTCTATCTAAAGTTTGACTAAGCTCTAATGACTAAAGCTGTTGGGAAATCTGCTGATTGGATACTTTTTTGTTAGTAAACACTATTTCTAGAATTTTTTAAAAGTATCACAAAAATGAAATACTCGTAATTTCTTGCAATTAGAGAGAAATGGTGTTTTGACAAAGCTGACAGGCTCCATTATGCCATCTATATTACTTTTTATTATGAGCCTGTTGGGGGGAAAATAAAAAACAAAACAAACAAACAAAAAAACAGAAAACCATTTGATAGTTTTCTAATTCTTTGTTGGAATAAGTTGTTGGAGTTGAGTTTACTCAAGTTTTTGTAAAATACATGCCAGGTAATGGAGCATATAGATATTAGGATCATGCTTTTAAGAAATTATATCTGGTGTTCAGTATTTAGTCTCATTTACATTTTTTTTTTCCTTTTTACTTCTAGCTACACATACTATTGAAATACATTTTCTCAAATATCACATGCAACTTTCAAACTTTTGCAGAAAAATAGCTTTTATATATATATATATAAATATTTATATATGTATATTTATATATATATATAAATATATATAAAAATATTTTAACTGAATAAACTCAAAACTTGATTCTCAAAATCTTACTCTTCACAGATTTCTATTTGAAAATATCTGTAGGAGAAATGGAAAACCTCCTGATAATTTCGGTGATATGGTCATGAGGTCCAGAGCAAGTGTTCCGGTTGTCTTGTAAATCCAGCATTTGTCACTTGGATTCTCCAAGCAAAAGTTTTGAAGTTGTCAATTTAAATTAAATCTTCAGTTCCCTGGAGTTTGCTTATGTCCTTTTGCAGGATGGAGCACTTTGCCTAGAATATTAAGGATGATGTTGACAGATGCCAGTTATACTTATGGTTCCTGCAGGGCAGCCTGATCTGCTAAGAAGTATGAAAGTCTGTCTGCTAAATTTCTGAAGGGGTGGAAGGTCTTGCAGCAGTCAAATAACATTCAAACTGAGAATAGGTGCTTTTTGAGTGCTATTAGTGAATCAGTCAAACCCTGATTCCATTTGCAGCAGGCAACAGCTTACAGGGCTAATTTTGCTATAAAAAGGGGGAAAAAAACACCTATTTTAGAAACTTGCTATTGTAAGTCCTAGAAATCGGTCAGGCAAACACATTTATGTGTTTTCAGTGTTTATTCTGAGTCATTGTTAATTACCCAATTTCACAAACTGAGTAAAGGGAGAAAGGATAATCAGGGTATTGTTAAGATTGGAAAGAGTCACATGTCAGTGTTGAGCAATATTGTGTTTGTTGGTTTTTTAATTATATTGCAGATTTACACAGGACCATGCCATGTCTACAAATCATACATCAGGATTGCATGTTTGGGAAACCCAGTCACTCGAATTGCAAGCATGGTTCTGCAAATTACCTGTGGGAGAATACTTAAAATGAAGCCCTGAGATTTGGAATGACTTTTCTTGTTCATCTTAGCTCAGCCTAAGGCAGCAACATCTTGTGCTGTGTTCAGGTGAATACGTCGTGAGGCATACGTGAGAGTAACTTGGAGGGCAGACTTGAAAGGAGGGAAAATTGAACTTGTGATTTGTCCATCCTCAGACAAATCACTTGACATTTTGGTTTGCTGCCTTTAAACTTTAGATGATATTTGGTTCTCTTCTGTTAATGATAGAGGTTTAACCTTTTAAGGCTGGTAAGTTGCTTTAAAGTTACTGGCCTTACACATAACAAATGCTGATATTTGATTAAGTTGCAACTGCAAATGATGTATGCACGTACTAGAAATGAAGTTAGTTGTTCATGCCTAAAACAGGGTGTTTAGTGAGAAGAACGCTACGTGAAAGATATGTTCACAGCCAGAGCTGGACGTGGATTTGTGAAACAGACGCTCTTAGCAGCCCTTTGCCCATGGATCCTCTGCAGCAGCCAAAGTGTAGAAGCAATACAGTTTTTCTTTCCTAAATTGGAAAAATAAGGGTCATTCTGCATGGCATCATTCCCCATGGCTAGCTTGGAGATGTCTCAGCTGTGCTTTAGGCATTGCATGTGAGCTCTGGGATTCCCCCGAGGGAGAGCTGTGGGCTCTAAGCATGCACTGGGACAGCCCCTGAAGTGGTGTCAGCTGGGACAGTGAAGTGCTGGGGAGAAAAACCGTGCTAAACTCATGCACAGAGAGGTCTCGGTCACTTCTGTGTTACTCCCAGGGTGCCCAGCATGCTTTCCAGTTAATGATCTGTGCAATTGTACTGAAAATATTTTTTTTCTCCAGAGTTAAGCAAGTGTTTAACCTCCTGTAGTGCCAGATTAGATTCTTTTTTTTATTAATGATGACATTATTTGATCTTCGTATATTTTTTCTTGTCTCCTTTCTTTAATTTGAATCTCACTGACTGAGGATGGAGCCATTCTGATTATTGACAGTGTATTAGAACAGAATAGAATCACAGAATCATTCAGGTTGGAAAAGACCTCTGGTATCATTTAGTCCAACCTTTAACCTAGTACTGACAAGTCCACCACTAAACCATGCTACTACATTCTACATCTGCATGTTTCTTGAAGACCTCCAGGGATGGTGACTTAACCACCTCCCTGGGCAGCCTGTTCCAATGCTGTACAACCCTTTAAGTAATGAAATTTCTCCTAATATCCAACCTAAACCTCCCCTGGTGCAACTTGAGACTATTTCTCCTCGTTTTATCACCTGGTGCTTTGGAAAAGAGCCCGATCCCCACCTCACTATAGCCTCCTTTAAGATAATTGTACAGAGCCTCCCCTGAGGACCCTGTATAAGGTCTCCCCGAGCCTCCTTTTCTCCAGGCTAAACAACCCCAGCTCCCTCAGATGCTCCTTGTAAGGCTTGTTCTCAAGACCTTTCACCAAATATTGGAGAGATGCACACTGTGTCTGGCCTTCCCCTCCCTCCATCTCCCCATCATGACGCACATGCCAGCCTGTTGACTGTAGCTCAGCTGTCCCTCGCATGGAGTGTAGCTCGTTTGTTTCATAGCGTGGTGTCCTGGGGTATGTTGTGCTTTCTGAAACTCAGCACGAGGATCTGCAATTAACTTATAGAAACAGGGATTTCTGACAGCAAATATGAGGCAAATTGATGGCAACAATTAACCCGGACCTTTTGATACCAGGTTAGTGCTGAGTGTCTGAAGGCAATGAATGTACCTCTTGCTGTGGAAATGGGACACAAGTAGCTCACCACGGCTGAGAAAGAGGTTTGTAACTGAGGCACACACAGGAGGGAGCCCTGGGAAGTGAAGAAGGCCAAGTGGTTTCTGGCATTTAGAAACCAACCATGCTGCTCAACTCCAGGTGATCCAGTAGCAAGGGAGAAGTTGTGTCCTTCCTCCTTCAAGGAATTGAAAATTTGAGTTTATGGAGGCGAGAGGAAGAGATGAGGAGTGTGCAGACTGGCCTGGGTTGGCAAGAATAGTGCAATTCCCTCCGCAGATACAAAGGAAAAAAACAATGAAAAGAAACCAAAAGTATTTTCAAGTTGCATACACAGCGTGGGTGAGCATCCTCATGTTGTTTCCGTAGCTCCCTCCTTTGCTTCTCACTTTCTTCTCCCAACTTGTACTAAGTGCTTTTGGTGAAAAAACCCACAAGGACGGAGACAAGTGCAGAGCCCCGTCTCCATGTTCCCTCCATCAGACTGCATGAGGTAGCCCTGTACCTTGCACCTCCTTTTCCATGTTTGAGTCAGCAGCTGGAAGGATGGAAGGAAGCCTTGCTCAGGACCTGGTTAAAGCAGAAGCTAATATTAGATCTGGGCCTGTAATTTGTTCCAGTTTTTAATGAGAGAATTTACTAATACGGAAACGTACAAATTTTGTGTGTGTGTGTAAAATGCATAATTATTTTTCTCTAGCAAGTTTTTTTAAGACAGTATCAAATGCTTTTTTTCAGTGAAATATCCTACTGCAGCTGATCTCATAAAGAATTTACTGTTTTTACTTGTTACATGAAACCACACAGTCTCTGACTTCCTTCATCATTAACAATAGATCTGTATACAAGTGAAAACAAAGGAGCAGAAAACTAAAGTGAATTCTCAGACTCCCAGATCTCTGTGAAGGCAAACCAGGCCTGTCAAAACCAAGTGCATGAGCTCACAACAGAACAGAGGTGTTCTGGAAAGCCTGTCGTGACTAGGGGCAGGTATTGAAAACACTTATCCAGTTGTGATTGTGTAGATTTGTTCTCAGAAATGTGGTATGAATGTATGATAAAGTAGCATTACCTTTGAGTAGTTCAGTGATGTTCCATGTACTTTTAGGAAGAATTTTTACTGATTTGTTAAGTGGTTCTATGCTCTCTTAAAATCTGGCAAAGCACTGCTCAACACCTCTTGCTGGACAGTTTGCCTCAGTGAAGTCAACCAACAGTAACTTTTACAAGAAAACACAAACAAACAAACAAACATAGAAATATAGAATGGTTTGGGTTGGAAGGAAACTTAAAGATCACCCAGTTCCAACCCCCTGCCATGGGCAATGACACCTCCCACCAGACCTGGTTGCTCAAAGCCCCATCCAACCTGTCCTTGAATATAACTTCATGATCAGGAATAACTGAGTTTTTCCTTTCTGTATTGTCATCTGCTCTACAGGTCTCGCTATTAAAAAAAATAGCTATTTTTCAGTGACAAATTTGAATCGAGTGTAACATAGCCAAAACAAGTGTTAGCAGGAGAGGCACCAAGCTGGCTACAGCACCACAGAGCTAATGATGAGCTAATTCCTTGTGCTTCTCTGATTTACATAGCTACAACAATGCAGAATTGGCTTGGATTTCTCTGCATGCACCTGTGTATGTGTGTGTATAGGTCCGCAGGCTTTTGGGAATTATTTACAACTTGCTCCCTGTTACGCCACATACATTCATACTTCATATTTAATTAGATGTCAGGAGACATCTCTAGTTAGAGAAGTCTTGTGGGTAAGAGATACTAATGTCACGCCTGTTTTAAGTCATTAATTTATAACTCTCATGGTGGAACCCTATGCAGGAAAGTCACAGCTATTTAGAAGCAGGCATCCTAAATGTCTCTTGTTAAAGAAACGGGACTTGTGTGTGCTGTGCATGAATATGGTACAAGAAATTTCCAGAATTTGCAGGGGCCCCAGTGTGGTGTTTCTAAAAATAGCATTATTTTAAAGTCTGTTCTCCAGTTAAGTATTTGTGACATGCATTTTGATTTCTGTGTTGTTTAGTCCACAGATAGATGGGAGTTAGCAAAAGGGGTACATATACAGGCTGTTTTATGTGAAAAATTGAAATCGTGACTCCCCTGCAGCACATATGGGAAGCTAAAGTCACAAAGGCATGTTCATGCTGTCTGCCGTACGTGCCCGGCTGCCTGCTGTGGCAGACTGCCTGGTTTAGATGCTCTGTCTCGGGTAGTGCAGCTCCGTTTCTCCCATCTACAGTGTATGATGCTGTGTGTGGCAGCCTAGATCGCTCGTTGCTCCCTTGACCTTTCAACACCACAGTAGTTATGACAGCTAGATTAAACACTCCTGGCAGGCGGGCTGAATATAGTCTGACATCATTTTGATAGGAACCTTCCACACAGGTGAATCAAAAGCCAGAAAAATCTGTTTTGGATCATGTGATCTGGAAGTATTTCGTTCATCCCTTCCAGGCACAATTCCCTTTATTTCTCTTCTTCTTTTACAGTTGAGATTGTGTGTTCATGCCTGTGTGGGAGTAGATTTTTGTTTTCCAGTCCATTATGATAAGTAGGTCTGATGAACCAGTTCCGAACAACTGATCAGATTAAACTTATTACTTACTTTTCTTCAATACTGGCTGTCAGGAGGTCTATTATAGAAAAATCCATCCAGTTGTTTAAGAAAGCTATGGGCATCTGTCTATATGAAGATTTGCCTTCTCTAAATAATAAACAAGCTCTGAACAATTGGGTTGACAAAATGAAGTGCTGTTTGTTTACTCAGCCTATGTGTTACTTCCCAGATAGCAACTTCAGCTGATGAATAGGAATCACAAAATGCTGGGGATAGTTATTGCATTTTCCGTAAGAGTCACTAATTCTTCTTTCAGCAAATCTTTTATTTATGTAGAAACAGGTAATACTAACCATGACAAGCTTGTTTATTATTTTGTGCGTCTCTGACCATATTAATAACTAGGATTTTTGCAGGGGAAAATTTAGTGAAACTTGGGTGTTTTGACAACTGTAATTACAGGACTGTAAGAACCAGCAATTTTAGAAGCTTTTCTCTGAGGAATGAATGAATGAAAGCCCTGAGAAGCTCTGAGCGTGTTTCTTTCTCATTTATAACACAATGTGAATCTACACGTTTTAACTTAGCAATACATGATTGAATATCCATACAGTTTTTGGCATTTACAATTCTAGAATAAGGCACTGTCTTCTTTTATGTTATGCAGTATAGTTTTATTGTTCTGATAAATGTTGCAAACTAGTCAAATGGACTTAATAAGCATAATTTTTAATGCAGTTTTGACCTTTTTAAAGTCAGTTGCTGTGTTTTGTTCCAAATATCTCAGCAAATATTCTTATTAAAAAGAATTTGTTTAAATCAGAGTATTTGTGTATTAGTGCAAGCAAAACAATGCTGTTGCACAGATCAAAAAAAAAACAAAAACAAAAACAAAAAAACACGTTTCCTACTAAGCTGAATTCTTAAGTCTAATGTCAGGTAGACCATTACAGGAATTTTAAGCAGAGGGAAAAATAGTAGATGGTTCATAGAAGCAAAGCTGATACATGTATAACTATTATTAGAGTATTATATTATAATAATATAACTGTATTCCTTTAAGGAACAGCTCAAGATTGAAAGGAAAAGGTCCTTGCATGTCTTGTTATAATCTATATTTGCCCAAAAGTACATGAGATATTTACTTTTTCCTCATGGGAAGTGACTGCTTTTTCCATGTGTTGAAACTGGCTGTAATGGAAGTGACTTTGTGTCGAACTCGACGCAGTTGTATTTCTCTGCACGTGCAAACCTCTGAGCAAGATAAATTGAGGCTAAATGTCATTTAACTGCATAATTTATTATTTTAAGGTATTAGATTACTTTCAGAGTTCATTTGTATTTTTCTGGTATAGGAAGTTAGCAAGGAAAATTCTGTAGAAAGTTGCAAAATTTTTCACCCATGTAGATTTTCAAAACTCAACTAGACAAGGCCCTGAGCAACCTAACCCGGCTTTGAATCTGGCCCTGCCTTGAGCAGGAGGTTGGACTACATGTCCTCCAGAGGTTCTTTCCGGTCTATTTTTTTATGTGATTCTCTTCAGAGGATATAGGGTATAGAGAAATATTGATGTCACTGAAATGGAAATTCCTGTGTTTTATGGTATAAATCAAAACTCACTCACAGAAGTCAACAATTGTCAATGATTTAGTTCCTGTTGCTGAAGGATGCCCTATATAGGTCTGAGACTTTAGGCCTTTGATCTGTAATTAACCCTAATTCTTTTCCTTCATCTGCATTCTATATAAACATGGTTATGCTCCTAAACAGTGAGAATTGAAGAACAGGGGCATTAGGTTGTTGCTCAAATATAGTCAATTTATCATATGTATCACATTGTGGTTTACCACTTATATTTAAGAAAGTTGTGTTCTACTTCCCTTAATTATCTTGTGGTCTTTCTAGGATGGAATAAGTCTTATTGTTTGCTATAATTCTGTTGTTTGTTATACAGACATCCTGGCAAGAACATGGGTGGCCTTCAGAGATGCTTAAATAAAATCATAAGGCTCATTGTACAAGACTCTAATACCATATGTGAAATTTTGCTTTTGCTGATTGACTTTCCACTAAAACTTAACAGCAAGAAAATGATTTTTTTAATCTAGTTATCACAAACACTTACTTGTCGATACCAGCTAGTAATTTAAACTGCTTTGCCTTCTGGTTATAAGAGTTTTCCCATGCATGCGTGGATGTTATTGCCCTCTCCTCATCAGTAATATGGATTTTAAGGAAAAATGAATAATTTTGCTCAGCCATATCTTGTTAGTGCAAAATAATTCTCAGATCAACTTGTATTCAGAGGTTTGATGGACTTCGCAGGGAAGAACATCTGGGAAATGGTCAGGATATGGCTATTCTTAGTGTATTGAGGGAGGAAAATACAATCCAACTGATACCATTTCTTCCAACCATTCTGGCCTTGTCAGCAGAGGACTAAGAAGATTTGAGCACTTTCTGTAATCAAATTCCTCCCAGTTAGAAGCATACATTAAAAAAAGGCAAATTAAAAGAGGAAAAAAAAAAAAAAAAGAGGCAAAAAACCCAACCACGAGTTATGCTGTTTTGCTTAGGGCTATTTTAAATAAACCTGGACATCTGTGTTTGTAAGTGTGGTGGGAGAGATTAGTCCTGCCGGTTACACAACATGTTTTGTGGATCAGCTTGCCTTGTGACAATTGACAGCGTTGTCCCTGCAATTCTGTGGTAGATTTTATGGCGTGAATAAAATGCTATTCCATTTAAATGAGATCTTTTTTACTGTGATCAAAGGGGAAACAGGAAGGAGCTACTCTTGAGATCATTGGCTATCTTGATTTTGAAAACGAACAGAGCTTTAAAATACATGATGCCTTTTGAAATCACAAAAGGATCCAAGCCTGCAGACAGGCAACAGAACACGAAAGGTTATAAAAGAGCACATTTGTGTTACTGTGCCAAGTTCAGCAACAAGCGTTTCCTTTCTTTCTCCACAAAGAAAGAAATAATAAACCGTAATTTTTGTTTCACCCCTTGTGAACTCAGAAACTTTAAGAGTAAAGGAGATGCGAAGTTTATGAGTTACCGCTGGTTATAGACTGAATTAACTATTGCAGAAGGAAGGATGGAAGAAGGAAAGTTCAGGTCTAGAGGGGGAAGTTCTGGTTTCCTCAATAAAAATTTACAATACTTTGTAACAACTGCTTTAGCTTTATATAAATCAGTTAAGGAAAAATGTAAAATAATTGTAAAATGTAAAATAATAATGAGTTACTAAATTCCTTTTTCCAAAACAGCGATGAGCTGGAATGCATCTTGCATTTATTGCTGACTTCTGGCTTTAACCTGACCAAGGAAGCCAGCTTTGTGTCTCTGGAGAATATTCCAGGGGGTTTGACTATGAAGATACCTGAGTTGTGGTGCAGCAACACATATACAATCTGTGGGTCCACTGAGGTTTTGGGTGGCAATTTTTTAAGCAGAAACTGGAGGAAACTCATAAAACTCCCTCATAAACTGAAGGAAATAATGAATTTTAAATCAGCATAACCAAATGTGTTTAATTTCATTTCCGAACAATGGAGCAAGAGGAAAAAGCAGCCTTTGGCCAGTGCAGCTCCAGAAGAACACAAATTGGCAGGGAGGACGTGGATTTGTTTTAATTTCTTTGGTGAGAGTTAGCACAACTTATTTTGAGACCTGGGATTTCCATTCTTGAGTTTGTCGTCATTGCAGGTGCCGAAGGCTGTCTTCTCCTCTGTGACCAGCAGCTGGGCAGGGATGTGGTGGAAGGAAGCTCTTCCTCTCAGGAATCTTCCGAAGTTGCTTGATGCTAGTAGCATATTAGTGATGTTACTTTACGGTGATGTGTAGCATTGTTAACCTTAATGTTTTTAAATGAGCTGACTATCGTATAGCACGTCTAGAAATACCGGCTTGCCAAGGTGCAAGTTCTGCAAGGAGTATTTTGTTAGATTTCCAAAGCTGCAGATTCATCTAAAATCCTAAGCTCCTGAATACAGCATCTTGTGCAGTAAGAACACAGAGAAGCACAGGTGCTACATCCAGGGGAATGATCACCCCACTCTGCTCAGTACTCCATAGACCACGTCTGGATTAATGTGACCAAATTTGATGCCTCCCAAAAAGAAAATAAACCAGGATAAACCCTGGATAAACCAGGGTGGGCTCAGCAGAGGGCCCCTAGAAGGTTGGAGATGGAGCCCTCGTGCTGCAATGAGAGGCTGAGGGACGGGGGCTTGTTCAGCCTGGAGATGAGATGGCTGCTTGGGGGGAGGTTGGACTGGAGATGTCCTGAGGCCCCTTTCTGCCTGAAATACCTTGTGGTCCTGAGAATAAGAGGGAGTATGTTAAGTCTCTGACACCGGAGAGAGCTCAGGCAGGTGTTTTAGTCCTCAGGCATTCTGAGGATTTTGAATTTGTCAGCAAATCAAGCATATTTTGTGTTGATATTCAGTATTGCAGCAGTAGATAAAAGAGCAACCAGTGGTTCACAATTTGTTGCTTCCTCTCAAGGAGGAAATAGCTTGGAGAGGGATATGATGTAATGTGCTCTCCTGACCCAGACGAAGTCTGTTCTGAATCAGAAAGAAGTCTGGTCCTGAAGTTTCTCTTATGTCTGAAAGACAGAAAATGTTTGGTCTTGTAGGTCAAATCCGGAGTTCACTTATTATCCTGGAAAGTGGCTGTTGTGCTCTACTAAACTTTGAACATTCCAGAGTATGAAAAATATTTCAGCATTGAGTTCAGAAAGATCACAATATCTTGTGCTTTTTAAATGTTTTCCTTTAATTTTTCTGTTGCAATTCATTTATATTTTATTTTCCTTCAGGTTAGCATCTAATCATTGTCTTCAGGAGCTCACACGTTTCTGTTTCCACATTGCCTAAAACATTTACTCCTCTTCTAACCCTCCCATCTTTATTTAAATGGTCATATCTCAGTGGTGCTATTACAAATCCAAAGTACAAGATCTGTTTTAGCTGTAACAAAAATACGCATAGATTTGTTCATTATTATAGAATATATACTATTGGGTGGCACGCTTTGTACCCTCACCCTCTCTGTGTGGGTGCACTGGGCTACATACAGCTTAGAGTCAAATCTGAAAGAGCCAACGGATGCGAAGAGTTGACATGATGCAATCCATACATCAGCTGGTATATTTTGGATTTAGAACAATAATTTTAAAGATAGGAAATGCTGGAGAGATGCAATTTTCCAAGATTATTATTTTGGTATATGATAGACAAGAGGGGCAGGAGGTCTTCCCAGAGAGACTTCTGCATTGCTGTTAAAGTATTACGCACTGTTGAATTCTTGAAATCCGATGAGATTAATTATTAGAAATCTGGTAATATCTAAATAGAGTAAGGGGCCCCATCTTCTCAAAAAACTGCAAGCGGTTTGCTTTGCTTTATGCTAGACCCGGAGGATAGGTAATGGGTGTAAAGCACCAGTCCTGATGTTTCCCAAGCAGCACACACAAGGCTGAAAGCTGGAGCTAAGACCTGAAACCACAAGGACCCACGTGGCTCGGGATACACTTGGAAACCGAGCTTACATTTAGCCCACCGATGAGGCTATGTGTATTGTAGGTAGTGTTTATGGCCTGGAATAAATGATGCCACGCAGTGTGTAAGCAGCTCGCTTGGTGTTTCTGGCACTAATGGAGAGAGCAAGGCTGCAGGTGCTTAAAGGACGGTCGTGCCTGCTAGTGATACCTGGGCTGAGTCACAGACAGACAGACCGACCGCTGGTTGACAAGCTTTAAGTGAGCCTGGGTTAGTGAACACTTCATTAATTATTTCATTAGTCTTCACTGTGTGTAATTTGACAACGGGGTTGAGAAGAAAAGCCCACCTAATATAAGCAGTGAGCAAATTGCAGTGTTTTATGTCATGACAATCGCTGATTACTGTTAACAAAAGATCATGACTGGAAGAATCGAGATTTCAGCAGTGGAAGGTGAGCTGGAAAATAAACTTGTCAGAAGTAGAAAAATGTTGTTTCTGACAACTAATCTATGACAGCAGCTTCTTCACAGTGCACACTTGCCAAACTAACTCGAGAAGATATATGGAAATAAAATAATTAGTTAAACAGATGAATATGTTTACAGTATAGAAAGGAAGGGTAGCAAGCATAAATACGTATTCAAAGCAGCTGTTACATTTGAAATAGTAGAATATGGAAGACTTCACTCTATATGTTTAATCTCAACATTTTTAGAAATTAAAAAAACAAACCCAAACCTTCCATTAGTTATCTGGAGTAGACTTAAAATATTAAATTAGAAAACTAAGTAGGGCTTGTATATATAGAGATAATTTGATGAAATGCAAAGGCAATATTTTTTTCTTCAAAATTCTCCATTGCTAACAGCATTTCATGCTAAATTTTATAGGAAGTTATTTTTAAGTATGCAGAAAATCTTAATGACTTGAACCAAAATCCCAGATAAAAATATACTGAAGATCTGGAACAGAGAATCTAAATTGGCACTTTTAACTGAGCTGAGACAAATTGAGATGATGGTTGCCATGCTTTTCTGTAAATTCTTTCCTTTTCTAGTTGTCTTTCTGTTTCCTTGGTGTCATCTCAGATGCGTTTTCCATTTTTCCTCGTTTTAATTGAGAGCCCTTGCGATTTTGTATCTGACCTGATCTTTGTCTCTCTCTCTCTCTCTCTCTCTCTGTTCTTTCTTGTATATCAGCTCATACCATTTTATATTTTAAATCCTTTTTTTTTGTGTTGTCTTTCTGTAATTTAAAATCCTTCCTTTGTGATATCAGCTGTTGATTAATGCAGTCAAAAACGGTATTTTTTTCTTTCGTGAAAACCTTACTTTTTTTTTTTTTACCTGTTTCTGTCTCAGTAAACAACACCACAATGCAACTTGTTATTACTAATAATCTTGGTTTACCTTTGCCTAAGGGCTTGCACATATGGTTAAGTTACCATGGCTTTAAGAAGTTGTCATGAGTCAACCAAGTTGTGCTCAGATCCGTGTGCGTGCTGGCAGTCTGAGACAAAAGTGAGATGATTCAAGTTCAAGCAGCTTGCAATCATGTCCTTGGTGTATTTTTGTTACTCTGACACCTCTCTCTGAGTTGTTCCACTGGAAACATCTTACCTCTGTTGTTGCTCTGACTTTTTCTTACAGCTCAAAATCATCAACAATTTAATCTCATCCTCTATATCCAATTAATTGTTTCAATGAAAAATCAAATTATATTGTTTTAAAAAAAAAAAAAAAAACTAAAGTTTTTGATTATGTGATTATTGTTGATAAACCATATTTTGGTGAGTTAGGAGACCTCCTTGGTTTCCTATCATTGCCCTCTTCCTAAAAAGCACTCTAAACTTTCTCTTGTAAGTGGGAGAATCTCTCTGTCAGAATATAGAGAGCTACCAGATTATCCTCCTTCAGAGGCTTTCACAGAACTAATCTCTGCCATAATACATATAGAAAACTTGCTTAAATAACAACCCACCATGGTTATGCAATGATGAGTCATAATGCTGTTACTGAATGGTTAAAATTGCTTTTTCTATTGCGCTTGCTACCTTGATCCCTTTCTTACTCCCATTTTTTTTCTGCTGACATCCTTCAGACTGCAGATTCTTTTAAGCATGGTATGTCATTCACTTTGTGACTGTACAATGCTTAGCACAACGCGGCCTCAAATAGTCGTCTCTTTTAGACGTTTTTTGCAAAATATGGTAAACTGTAACACACCAGAACATCCCACAGATTTGGGAAAGTTTGGCTTTGGTTGAGGGGTCTGTGTGTTTGGTTGATCACTGTGCTAAGCTCCGCAGCTGCCTTTTTGGAAACGGTTTGCATGTTGCCAAAAGTTTTCCAAAGAGTAGCCACAGAAAAAACAATCAGTCCTCTAAAAATACAAACTCATGCTACTTTCTCTTAACAAAGCAACAACAGGAAAACAAACATTTAGGCTAGTATTGTGAAAATGTTAGTACAAATGTGTGCCTTTTTTTTTTTTTTGGTGTGCAAATTTTTTTTTTTAAATTTATTTATTTGCTTGATAAAGTACCTGGTACAACTGTTTCCCTGGTCTAAGAATGCCAAAATCTTGGATTCTGCAAAGCTAAGGTCTGTTTTAAAAAACTCATCCAGCTGTTGATTGGATTAGCATCCTGGAAACCTGTTAATGTCCAGCTGGGTGCTGCGATTAAGCTTGCCAAAGTCATGTTAAGGGTAAAGAGAAGACTGGTTTTCTATATAATCTCCTTTTTAATCACATTGCCACCCTAAAGCTCCCAGCTGTTCTAAAATTTCACTCCTCCTGCTATATGAATGTCCCCTGTGGATGTAGATTCCACTGCAATGCCCAGTTTGCTGTAAACCAAAAAATAAAGAAAAATTCTAATCACTGTTGCTTTGGTTCTTAAATGCAAGCAAAGCATTTCAGTGACGGTTCTAAGAGTTGTTTGCATTCCCTATATGGTGCCTGTGGCAGAGCAGCTTTACAGCATTTAAGTGGAAATGGGCGTGTGGTGGGCAAATGGCCAGCCTCCGCTCATGCCAAGGACCAGAGAGGGCACGAGGACTGACTAGCCTTTGAGCCTGCCAGGCTGTGAAGTGTCCATGGCCCTTACCCAAGGAGTCAAAAATTCCTGCCTCATATCCCCTTAATGAATGCGTGCTCTCCTTCCTTTTCCAAAATATATTTCATATTGCACGTACCACAGGTACATGCCAAACAATCAGAATTACTTCAGTATTTCCTTAAAAATACAACCCTCAAGTAATTAATTTTACAATCTATACAACACTGTATGGCACTTTCAGAATCGAGCTGTGTTTTAGGCTTTGAAGAACATCTTTCAAAATAAAGACATTGCTTAGAGGTCTAGAGAAATCTTCTTAAACAAGAAATTTGCACGTTTGCCAGCTCTGGCCACTGTGCAAGACTGAGGTACCCATTGTACTGGTGGTTTTTTTCTAATTGTATGGCCCACAGACTGCAGGTTGGTCAGTCCGTGATGAAACATGGCAATCTGTGTTCTTTGTTAGCGTGTTATGATTAAAATTTGCCCATGTCAGCAGTTTCACTTTATGCTATATTTTAACATTTCACATTTTTCTTGTGTTTTGCATCACTTTTAAAGATTTTTAAATGAATTGAAAATTTTAGAGAAGTAACCTTTCAATGTTTTCTTTTCTATTAACTTATTTTTTGGCATTCCAGGTGTCGTAGTGCGTCAGATAGCCATGGTATATCATCTCAAATCATGTCCTAACCTAGTGAGACCTAGCTCAGGTCTCACTGTGCTAACAAAGAACAATTAAAAGTATGAAGGCATACAGATATTTCTCCTTTTGGATTTAAAATTCTCTTCAGCATTAAATAAGTGAAGAGATGAAAAATACATCTGAGAGGAAAACCTAGCATTATAAATGAGGACAGTGTGTGCATTCACATGTACTTCTTTTTTCTTGTAAAAGCTTGTATGTTTGCACACTGTTTCATGTCTTCATTTAATAAATAATACTGTAAAAAGTCCCTCCTTGAAGGAACTTGTTTGATAATTCTAACAAGATAATTATTTGAGAATTTTCAGGAGTTTGGAGTTATCTGTCCTAGTGATATTCAATTCATAAGTGGATTACCAAGCTAAAGAAAAACCCTGTGTTCTCAGAGGACCACTTTTATTTTTCATGAGGAAGGCATAATATAAAGTCCATGACCGAATTTGCAAGTGTAATGATAGCTGTATGAACCCAGAGAGAATTTATTACAGTAACAGACCAAACACATCAGATTTTGCACTACAAACGTAACCTTGCAGACAAAATCTGTAGCTAGGCTCCCACTGTACTGACCAAAGTTACAGGTGGGTAAAGAAAATTAGCATGAAAAATAAGATCTCTAGAGGCACCACCTAATTTAACTAAGGAATTTCTACCTACAAGTAAAGGAAAATAACAGCAAGAATTATCTTTACAGAGCAGTGTTTTTTACCTGGAAGACAGTCTTATGAAGATGATACGCCCCTACTACAAAAGATAAGACGTTTGGTCTTGAGGAAAGAGGACCTCAGATATGATCACATGATTTTACACTACGGATGTGAAAAGTATGGCTTCATAAAAAAAAAAAAAAAAAAAAAAAAAAAAAAACTTATAGAAGCTACTCTAATAGAATAAGTGATAAGATAGTTGGTAAATATTTGACAAGTATGTCATTAAAACCGGGAATGATTTTTAAAACAAACACGTTTTGTAAACCTGCCACATAAGGAAGAGAAAAGGAGAAAAAGAATAAATAGATGGGATAATTATTAACGTGAGTTATCTCACTTTTCTTAGACAGCTTCCTATGGAAGATGAGTAACTGGGGGCTATAGCAGCATGTATCATTGCAGCTCTTCCATATTGCAGTGGAATGAGATGAACACCTGCAGAAACACAAGATTTCAGAAGCACTTGGGAAAAGTCTCTGCTAGTCTCCAGAGCAAGCTCTGAAACTTAGTGTAACCCAGGGAGGTAGGGCAGTTTCCTTACCTGTAATGAATGGGCAATACACATCCACGTGGCAATATTTTCCTTGAATAGTCAGGGTATTTCCAAGTCAGATAAAAAAAAAAAATAATGATGAAACTACAGTGAACTAAGTTTTAAATTATTTTTCTTTCATATGAAAGTAGTTGAAAACATTCCTAGTTTGTATAAAAATAGTCACTAGCTTATAAAATGAATTAATTGTATGATCCTCCTTTTCTGGATTGCCCTGATGTCAGACTTCCAATTTTTTTTCTGTGCTCAGGAATTTACATGACCGTGTCTGTCCCACTGGGGAAATAAATGTAATGTTGTGTTTGATACATGTGATTTGTCAATATAATTAAAATAAATTGAATCATTATGATTTTTTTTGAATGTATGTTGGGTTTGTGGCCAACATAAGACATGACCAGCACTACAAATGATCTCTGCAGCCGGAAAGATGAAATTCCAGTTTTAATAATGCTGACCTAACATCTGGCTCCTCTAGGGCCACAGGAATTACTTTTCTGTGCTTGGTGTCTTTTTTTATAGGCTGAGGACCAGTTAGGCAGCATCCCTTCTGGACAGCAGGATGAAGGACAGTAAAAGTGATTCCACGCCACTTCATCAGTGGAAAATGTGATGCATTCACTGTGGAACCACTGTAGAAAGCTAGCACCCCCAGTGTCAGTTGTGTGATTGCGGTGTCAGACTTGCTCGTTGGTTTTCCTCTTGCTTAAAGACAGCATTGCTTAGGGGTTGATCTGTGACCGGGTGCCTTGCTCTGCTCCAGAGGAGCAGCATGGAGCTGCAGAGCTGGGGAAGGGTTTGGAGGTGCCACTGCTGCAGTGAATGGTTGCTGGGGGACCCTGGAGTGTTGGGGGGCTGGGGTTCTGGAGGGGGGGGGGCGGGTGGTGGCTTTGTCACAGTCTCAGCTTTCATTAATGCTCGATAATATTAATGGTTTTGACCAATGGTCACTATTGTGTCAACCGTAATAGCCTTTAATGTCTAGGCTGAACTTCTGGCCACTTGTTGCTGCTCGTCCTTTGTCACCGTTGCCTCCAGCTCCACTGGTGCAAAGTCACAGTAAAGGGGAAATTTAAACAATAGGCACCTTTGAAATGGGCTTACAATGACTTTGGGCATTTCCCTTATGGACAAGATTTTTTTATAAATTCCAGGGAAAGTTTGAGTATATTTTATTTTTTTCTCCTTTTGCTTTAGCTCACTGGGCATTTTAGTTTTAGAAGATCACTGTAACATATTAGATCTATTTGGACTCCTGTAAGCAAAACATCCCTTAATTTTCTTAATGTAATTTCCTTGATGTCTGTTCAAAGACAGGTTATTAAACTTTTAGCTGTAACCAATCTTTTTTTTTGACCAGAATTCTGCATATCTGCCAGTGAATCGTAAATGTTCTGGATAATCATGCCTTAGTCTGTTATTCCCACGTCAGCTTATGAAAGGATGGAGGGTGGCTCTGGAAAGCAGAACGTGGAAATGAAATGTTTCCTTTTGCTTTAGCCCTGTTAGCATCTAATATTTATGCATTAAGCGGTAAGTTGCATCATCCTTGCTTTTCTCATCTGTCAATGTCAGGAAAATACAAGCAGCGACTAGGGGGTTAAATTCCCGTTCAACAGGCGCATTTTGGGATTTACGTCTCTGCAAGAGGGCTCGGTGCCTTACAGTGACGGGAAGCGCTGCGTGACAGGAGCAGGGCTTGCAGCAGACATGCATGACAGCAGCGAGACACTGTACCAGCTATTCCAGCTTTGCAGGGACCTCACGTTTTCCAGCTGTTTACCCTTGAGATGTAAAATGGCAATTTGGCATAGGCTACCAGCACGGTGTGATGTGAGCATCTGCGTAAAAGGCTGCACATATGGAGCATGCCCAGTGCTCTGAACAGCCTGTTACCCCACCCCCAGCCAATCTAGGAAGAGATGAAATGAACTTTGCACTTGCAAATGTCACTGAATACATTTTGCACAGGATTTTAAAAGGTTCTCTTATAAGCACTATTTTTAACAGCCAAATCCGCCCCCCCAAACGAAAAGGAAAAAGCCCTAGGTATTTTTCTGTGGTCGATCTCAGTTATCATCAATTGAAGCCTCTCTCACAACATTTACCTGAAGTCTGGCTTATTTTACCTTTTTATCATTCAAGTTGATTTTTTTTTTTTTGAGGTGGTGTGGATTTTTTTTTATTATTTTTATTTTTTGCCTTTTTACTGGCATGAGAAAATTTGAGAATTTAATTGCACTAGAGTACTTGGAAGCAGCGAGGCTGCAAGCTTGAAAGGCAGAGGGAAGAGAAGGAAGGCTCTCACAGCAGAGCATGGATAGGAAAGGAGCCGTGATTCTGCGGTGCTCAGTGTGCACATGTTTTATGAGATCAGTGCCGGGCGCTGCAGCTGCGGACAATAACTGAGCTGTCTGGCTAATGAAGGCCACCTGGATCAGGCTTCTGAAAAGAGCCAAAGGAGGACGTCTGAAGAATTCTGATATCTGTGTAAGCCCTACATTTTCATTACTGGCATATATTATATGTATTGTAGAGAGGGAGGAGAAAAAAAAATACGGTGAGGAGAGTGCAGTTGTTTTCATTCTGATTGAATTAGCAGAACTCTGTTTTGTATGCAGGGAGATGCAGGGGGAAATCAGAGCTGTCATTATTTATAGAGCTGTTCTGGCATTGTGACTGCTTCCATTGTGGCAATACGTGGACGTGTGTTGAGTCCAGACAGATTTTATTAGTTGGAAGTTGATTTGTGGTCATTTACATGTTTTGCTGAGGGGCAGAGATGGATATGAGCCATTTGCAGTTCTGATGGGGAAAGTGTGTCAGGTAAAGAGGTTGCCCTAAAATAAAAATGGATAGCAGAGTTTAATCCTGCTAGCAGGGATATTGTGTAATGGTAATTATTGATACTGAAGTTACATCTTGGCTACAAAAATCTGTTTCCTTGCTAATAATGTCACTGCTTAGAGTTTTCATCTTTATGGAGCCATCCTTGAAGCTGCTGTGTGTCCTTCAGCCCTGCACTGCACCACTGCTGTAACTCTACAGAGCAACTGGCTCTGGTTACTAAAATGCATGTGAATAAGAACACAGGCATAGTGCAGGAAATATAACACTGGGGAAGACACCTGCACTTCTGGAAAGTGTCCAGAAGAAAATATTTACTTAGATGTAATTTTACTAAGTGACTTTCCCTTTTTGGCAGTTATTCTCTTTTCAGGGATACAGATTTAATAGGAAAGACAAGGTGAATAGCCACTTCTGCTCTTCTTGAACGCTGAAACAACTTGTGACATTATTTTTCTTTTCCTTGTGCAGGGTTCGGCGGACTCCTACACCAGCCGTCCATCCGATTCAGATGTATCTCTGGAAGAAGACAGGGAAGCAGTGCGGAGAGAGGCAGAGCGACAGGCCCAGGCACAGCTGGAAAAAGCAAAGGTAAGATGTTATTTTCCTTTCATAAAATTCATAAAGAATAAGATTCATAAAATGTTCTGCTTTAAAGAGCTGTCATCTCATCCATTACTGGTACAAATGTTTATAATGTGTTAACATACACTGTAAGACCTGTTATAAAGATTTTCCAGACAACAGTAGGAATTATATTTTTCAGGAAAAATCACTTAGAATCTGAATTTGCCATAAAAGGCATTCAGTTAGCATGCATCAGTAAGAATAATCTTATTTAAATGTGTACACTTTTTCTTTTATTGAATATACTTATTAATTTGCAATGCATATGCTCAAAGCTTAGAGTTTTTACTGAAGATGCTCATGGAAGTTTGCCTGTGGATCCCTATGACACTTAAAACTTAAGAGTTCTAGAAATCAGCCCTCAAACATCCTGTTCACCACACTTGAGTGAAGGATTGGTCCCTAAAAGTCATATGTAAATAGAGTCTATTGGAAAGATCTTTTTTTTTTTTCTTTTTTTTCTGAAGACTTCACTGGCTTTCTTTGCAGTTTGACTGTTAAATGACCCTGTGAGTAATATGCTCTAGGACTTGTTAAGATTTCTGCTTCTAACTCCATACTCCTGGCAGATAGTGACAGATTAGTAAGAAAATGCTAAATGAGCTTCAGGTTCTTTCTGTGTGTTTAGTTAGGACTGTAAGGCTTTTAGCAGTAATACAATGAAAGAGTATGGGCTTGTCTTTCTTTCGTATGTACTATATCTTTAAATATTATTGCACCTGTAAAAATGGGGCTCATCTTGTTTGTTATCATTCATTTATCACTTCATTCCAATCTTTCCTTTTGTGTGCTGCCGGTCAAATCTTGGTGCATTGCTGTTTTCCAAGATCTGTTTTTCAGTACCATTTCTTATATTTATATATTAAAATACACTATTGAGATTCCTCCTCAGATGTACCTTTTTTTCTCCTGTGTTCTCTGCATTTCTCTCTGATTCCCCTCCTCCATTTTGCCTCGTTTTTTATTTCCTTATCTCTGATCTATCTCCCGTTCTGTTTCCTTTTCCACTGCCAGCTTTGCCTCTGCCCATTTACACCACCTGTTTTACAAGGTTTCTTCATAAATTCAGGAGTCCATATCACTGAAGTATTCATCTGATTGTTTAGCGAGGGCCAGCTCCATAAATAAAACAATAGTGTAATCCACAAGTAGACAGCCTCTTCAAGAAAACTTGAATAGGGAAGCTGAAGATGTTTTTTGGAAAACGTAATTATTGACCTATATTTAATAAGAGTTCCTAATGCAGCTTTTTGATGTGCTGCTGGAACTTGCCAACCATAGGAGATGCTGAACATCTCTTTTTGGTCAGATCCTGCTGCCCTGGGATCAGTACAGCAGAAATGCCCCAAAAGCAGCCTGTTTCTTCCCTTTCCCCTTGTATCTCACAGCTATTGCTGATCGTAATCAGGAGTTTCAATTTTATCAGGATTGCTTTTAGTTAGTTGTGTTTTTTTTTTTTTTTCCTGTTAGGAGAAATGATAAAGACTGCTCTGAAATGTGGGTTAAGTGTGGAATTTATCAGTAAATGCACAATCTTTAAAAGAAGAGTTGAAGTAATAATATCTTGCAGACTAATCAGGGTAGCACTACAGCACTTACTGCTGAACTGATGCATCTCAGTGATGAGTAAATCTATGCGAGTGTTGCTATGGGAATTTGGCTTACTGATGCTGGCTTGAATGCATGGACAGCCCTTATGTAATATTCATGACCTCTAGCACAGCTGCCATTGTAGTTCATAGAGAAAAATGCTACCAGATCCTGAGTTTTTAAAACTGTATTTCTATACATCCAGGCAATGTTCTCACTCCAGCTGGCATAAGATACAGTCTCTAGGTCTGACACCGTCTGAGACTATAAGACAACTTGTGAACAGTCAAAGTAGCAAAGGCAACTGCCAAAAACAGCCTTCTATAACAATGGGTAGTTCTAGTCGTGTATAAAACACAAAATGAATTATTTAAAACTCTTGTGCTTTGAAATAGATTGAAGCTGAAACTACATGAGCAGTTTGTTTCTTAAGCCAAATGTTTAAAAAAAAAAAAAAAAACGTTCCAGGCTGTAATGCATGGAAATAATTTTATTTAGTGGCTATGGCCATGCAATATTTAGTGTTAATACTAATACTTAATAATAATAAATAAAATATTACACATATTTGTCAGTTTCATTTAAAATAAATGTTTTTAAAGACTTAAATTAAACCTAACCCAGTAGCTCTGAAATATTATAGGGTATGCTCTTCTGTCTTCACTGGTGTTTCTTTACCTTCCTGAAACACGGTGAAATCAACGGAGCAGTAACTTCTGCTGGCGCTGCCTGGCTCCTGTGTGCAACCAGACTTGTTCCCCACAGGCAGCGGTTCCCTGGCTGCCTCGCCATCGCCAGCACCAGCTATCAGGCAGAGCCAAGTGACGCAGCTGCTTTAACTTTTCACCTTTTAATACTGTGAGTGGAAGTGTTGATCCTAAATAAAGTCATTATAATTCTGTTTGTCACAGGAATTAGAAAAGGCTGACATACATGAATAATGCAGCAGTGGAGAGAAAATGATAGTGAATTAAGGGTAGATTAAAAAAAAATGTTGAACTGTGTCACGCACTCGGTGAAAACACTTTAATGACATCCATTTTCCTTTCTTACAGCTAGGGAAAACACCTAAACTGTAGAGGAAAACTATACTAATAAAGCACACAATGGCAAATTGTTAGGCAGATTTTAAGGTTTTTAATTTTGGCTTTTTCTGGATTCTAATATCACATCCAATATGTACCCAGATAGGGTAATAAATAAAAAAAAAACTAAAAAGACTGTAAGAAAATATGCATTCTGGCACCTGGATTTTTAAAAGCATTGCTTCTCTAGAAAATGGTTAAGCAGATTTTGCTGACTCACTTTGGCATGAGATTTACTGTAAGGAAGCGGGGGGCACAGCGCATCTGTGGAATCATCCAGGGATGGAAAATGAAGAGGCAACAGATGAGGGTACCTGTGGGCCAGCAGCTATTCCCAGAGGAAACGGTTCTCCAAATGAAGCTGTTAAGCCTGAAGATAAAACGTTCTTGGTTAGAACAGTTTTACAATGCAAATTCTGAAAGGCGGATTTTTTATTTATTGATTATTTTTTGCATGGACTCCATAGTCTGTAGTATGAGGACTAGGTTAAAGCGGACCTGCACTGTGGCTGATGACGGCACACTAATGATGCTGAGATCTAAGGACTTTTTCTGATGCTGTTGCCAAATTTCATGTTTATATAAAAATCAGAATCTTATGCATTGATAAGTCAAAAAATAAGTTAGCCTGATGACACTACTTGCTTTTTAGTGATTATATTTTAAAAATTTGTCATTTCTACAGTCAGTAATTGTGTCCAGAATAGGAAATCTCAGTTCCTCTCAACTCTGCTTTGTTTGCAAGCCACCAACTACTCTACTGCCAGCATCCTTTTAGGAGTTTGTTAAAACTTGAAATATCTGTAATCCTGGTTTAAAAGTTAATTTTGATCATTTTTACACTAGGACTGTGAACCACTAAAATTTTGGTACCAAGTATCCCTTTGCTGACTCTTAGGCAGAAATACAGAGCAATAATGAAAGCTGACGTGTTGCTTTCTTGATGTGTGCTGTAGTAGTCGTGAGGGCTTGTGACTGCAACAGTGCAATGTCTTAAAGTGCGACACACTGCCCCATGCATGGTTTGGGGACCGTTGCTTTGAAATATCTAGCAGGCTGGGATAATGCCTACGTATCCCTGCAAGGCTGAAGGCATGAAAAAGATTGTCAGATGTAATTATCCAGTGCAGTGTGCCAAGACTAGTTATTTAAGTATTTATTCACTCTCAGGCAGGTTTCACAGCCTCTGAATGACCCCACGCTGCTAGCAGGCAGCTGCAAAGCTAGTTAAGGTATGTCTACTTAAGCTGCAGCAGCACTTTTGACAGACCAGAAGTGCCCATCATCTTGATGTGTGTCCTTATATTATGTCAGCATGTTACAGCATGGAGACCCTTTCCATTCTCTCTTAATTATGAGAACGCTGTGGTGCTGAACAGCATCCAAAGCCATAGCAACACAGGGTAGTGCTTTGTGTCAGCTGTTGTGTATGGTAATATTTCTTCATTGATTTCTTCTCATTTGCCATTTTGTTTTAGAATACTTCCAGTGCATGTTATCATTTAGACAGCTAATGTTGCGTATCAGAGTTGCTGGGATTACATGTGAGCTGGCACAGTAGTCTAGCTGGGATTAATGAGTTGTTGATCTAAAAGTACAGTTGCAAATCTGGTTGTTGCTTAGCTGGGGGCGAGTTCTGCATTGCTGGATCTGCTTGAATCAGGCTGCAGATACTCTTTTTTTTCTTAATTTTCTTCAGTCATTTCTGCTGTTTTTTTTTTTTTTTTTTTAAGATTGTAACACCGGGGCATCAAGCAGTTCTCTTTACACTGCTGTCTGTGACCTATAGTTTTCTTTTTGTCTTTGTTCATGACCTATTTTTTCTTCAACTTCAGTGTATAAGCTTGTTTTACATTAGCGCCTGTCATTATGGGCGTTATTTCCCTGAACATTTTATCCATTCTCACTGTTTGACTGCATTGTTTTGGGGACTAGAATAGTTTCTTCCAGTGGGGTCTCATGTAACCTGGAACCAAGTGCTCCAGAAATAGTACCGTCTCTAAAAAACATCTGTCACATCCCATTCATACTGTGATTACAGAGTGATCAAATCTGTTTCATAAGTATCCTTTCCTCTTCTGCTTCTTGAGGCTGAGTAGGGAAAAAAGTGTGGTGATACATTAACTCAGCCTAAATTTAGATACCTTACTTGAGATAGATCTTTTAGTATCCTGCAGCTCCTTGAATAATCAACAGAAAGAGATGGTTTGTCTCTGAGGAACAGAGACAGTTCTAAGAAAGTCCTGAGACAAGCATAGCTCATAGCTCTCTGCCAGCTCTTCACCTGCTGCTTTTGCACACTCCTGCTCTCTTAAGTAAGGATGCTTGGACCAGCCCTTGGTGTGGTTCAGGTGGCTGTGACCAGTGGGTCCAGGCGTGGGGCCAGATGCTGCTCTGTGTCTCAGCAGAGGCTGCACAGGGTTATGGGAATCATAGAAGAGGATGAGAAGTGGATTTGGGGACGCTATCTGTGACTGGTGCGGAGTGAGTGTGTTTGATGGGGCGTGGGAAAGGAGGAATTAAGATACGCCTTTGCATGCTGTTCAGGCTGGCACAAAGCGAGCAGTTCTGCTGATACAGATGTAGGTAGATGCTGCTGGTGGTTCTAAGCAAAGTAATTTCCAGTTAAGGCATATATTACCTGGTTCATTAACTTTCTTGAGGCTTATATTACTGTCTTACTTTTGCCAACATCTCAGACAGTATGCCATATTCCAGAACTTGACTCTTCTCAGCAGCTGGTCCAGCTTTCTCATGCCATTGTTTGTTTGTTTGTTTTTGAGAAGTTAACATATGCCTTTTTTACTTAGAGATTACTGTCTCAAAAATAGAGGGGAAAATAAGATTGCAAGACATAGGCCATTGTTAAAGGTAACTAAAATGTTTGTAACCACCTTAAGATAAATGCTGAGATTTTGTATCTGTATTATCTATTTTTGGGACAATTTGTATAATTTTGTCTTCTGTACTCTGGGCGATGTGTATTTCATACTTCAACTCCAACTTAATGTAAAATCTGTCTGGAGATTTTATCTTTTGTCTTTTATCTTTTAAAAACTATTTTTAAAAAGTATGTACGTATAAAATATATTCAAGTTAGGCATTATCAATGCAGGCTTATAGAAGCTGTGTGTGCTTATACATATATTTTTGCATTTTATATATTCATGTACAAATACATGTGTGTATATATTTTTGCATGTATTAGGTAAATAGAACAGGTGACTTGAATTAGCCATATTCTACAGCTGGTAACTTCCTATTTTAAAGTATTTATTTTGTACACAAGGAGAACTGTTGTACTAAAGGGTAAACTTCTGATGAAGTAGAAGTGTTTTATCAGAGATCAAAGTTTTCCTGTAATCAAAGCTGATGGGACTGCCAGGAAGCAGGAATGAGATGGAGAAAGGACTTCAGTATATCTGCCAGTAGATCACCATGCAGAGGTGCCTCAGCTTGCACTGCTGGACATGATGAGGTTCTGTGTCTTTGAGAACAGTTCAGTGGTAGAAAACAAAACTTTAGTTGTCCAACCTAGCCAAAGTGCACATTTTTCAGCCCCCAGGTATGGTTCTTGAGTCATAGGCAAAGATCTGTAGAGTCTGACTCCCCTCCTTCCTCTCTTAAAAAACAAACAAACAAAAACAAGAAGGAAGAGTAAAGGAGGTGGGGAGGGGGAATTATCTGTTTTTGTTTTTATGCTTAATCAGGAAAAAAAATGGTTGGAAGGTTGAAAAATAAGTGTGTTTTTTTTTCTTCACAATTACATCTTGTTTTATAACATTATACATAAGATGCCGATGAGTTCTAACTATAGGTAGCAGTAGAGTGTTTTGGTACAAAATTAGACTGACATCAGATGCTAATTCAAAAGTGTTTTCTTAGGAAACTTTAATTACATAAACTAGTCGTTGGCTGTGTAAAACTTAAAGAGAAAATCAGTAGGAGCCCAAAGTAAACCAATGATACCTGGGAGGAAGATGTATTCCCAGGTTAGGAACATTTTAAGTGCAAAACTCAGCTTGAACTGTGAACAGTGTCTGGTTTCTGTGTTAGTCATAGTATGACAAAAATTCATTAAAAACATTTGAAGATTCAGAGAAGGCCCCAGTGAAGAATAGAATTCCTGGTTGTTTTCCTGTCATCTTTTCTTCTATATTCTATGTAAAACCAGTGCATACCCTAGAGCAAAAACAAACAAACAAACAAAAAAAAACACAGCCATGGTGTAAACTTACCCTAACATTCACTTGCAGAGCCTGTACAAACCTCAGATCACCTTCTCTGTACCTCCAATCCTGCATTGACATTTTCCTCTGGCATTTCATATTCACCTGGCAATCAAATACTTTTATTGGATCTGATATGAAATCTTAAATAACTTCTAGGTGGTATTCTCTAGCTTTAGCTGAGAAGGTATCCACTGAAATATTAATTGTTGCACTCATTTTTCTTGAAAACCCTTCTTTATATATTTGGCAAGGAGGAGATGATGATAATTTCATCCAGGATTTTTTTAATTTTAAATCCAGCGTTATTGATAGCATCACATGTGCATGCTACCTAAGTTTTAAAAAGTGGTACAATGATGATCAATACAGCTGTGCAAACAACTAATGTGTTACTGATAGTGGTCGAGAGAATACTATGGTTTCTTCCATTTTAATTTTCTTTACAATATCCAGCTGTACTGTACCTGGACTCCTCCCTGTCCATATCAGGAGAATTTTACCATGCTGTAATTATTATATTATTTTTTTATCCTTTCAGTTGCCTCCAACAATTGGCATGAAATCATGAGTTTCTGTTTTGTTTATTATTCTTGGAGATGAGACTCCTTTCTTGCTTCTTTATAACTGTTACAAAATTCTCTTTCCCTGCTAACAATTAAACCATTTTTTCTTATGAGTATAAAATTTGTTCTTTTTTGTTCCTGGAAACGTATGATAGTACATCAGTGACAAAATACAATATTTAAGATAAATGTATGACTGAAATACATATCAATAAGACTGTCCTTTATTCTTTTTTTGGGAATCTTATCCGGTAGATGCCTATTTTCAAGGTGACCTGCTGTTTATTATATTTGGAATCCAAAATACAGTTTGAAACTCCAGCCTTGTTTTCAGTACTTTGAACTGATCTGCATTTGACAAGTATGGAAAGCAGGGATCCACCCCCTGGTTTCGGCTTTTATTTTGCAAGTATTCTTGTGTTATTGATCCACAAACTGTCCTTTTTTCAGTGACTGAAGGAAAAGTGAAGGCAAAAAACATCTTGAAAGGGAAGATGAAGGCTCAAGCTGCAGCTGCTTTGATTGTTTTGACTAGAGATGTCAGAATGTTGAAGTAAAGGAAGAGATGCTCTTCTGCTTTTTGACTCCATCTTTTCTGCCAATTATTTGTAAATTGAGTTTTAAAATGCTGTTGGCTTCTAATAGTTCACTTGAAATGAAACAGATGAACAAAAGCACTTGGGGTTCCTATAACTCCAGGTCAGCTCAGTCTGTCATGAAAGAGATGCTTCCTGACTGAAATAAAAATGAGGAGAAATGCTGAGTACCTGCCATCTTGAGACTCAGCTGTACACGTTGCTTTTAGTAATCATCAGTAATAAATGGCAGTAATTGGAAAGGGAAATATATTTCTGACTTTCAATAATAGTCAAATTACAGTTGAAAGTATCCCTCCCAGAGGAGCTGTAAGGAAGCTTGCTACATTTATCACAGTTTTTTCATTATTTTGACTCCTTACTCCTTTTTTTTTTTTTTTTAGCAAGTCAAATGACTCATACACAGAAGAGCATACTTTCTTGTGTTCTCCCCTAGTGTTAATTCAGCAACTGTGGTATTGCTTGATATCTTCTGCCTTTATAGCAGGCCTCGTGTGCTCTGTGGACTTGAATTTGTGTGGCTTCCTTGTCTGGTGGGGCTAACCATGGGCCTTCCTCGTCTTGCTGCCTCTCCTGGCACTTGAGTTGTCAAACGCAGGATCAGGGAGCATAGAATCATAAAGGTTGGAAAAGCCCTCCAAGATCATCTGGTCCAACCATCCCCCTACCACCAATATTGCACACTAAACCATGTCCCTGAGTACCACGTCCAACCTTTCCTTAAATGCCCCCAGTGACGGTGACTCCACCACCTCCCTGGGTAAACAGTTCCAACACCTAACCACTCTTTCTGAGAAGAAATTTCTCCTAATTTCCAGCTTAAACCTCCCCTGGCACAACTTGAGGCTATTCCCTCTAGTCCTATCACTAGTTACCTGCGAGAAGAGGCTGACCCCCAGCTCCCCACACCTTCCTTTTAGGTAGTTGTAGAGAGCAATAAGGTCTCTCCTGAGCCTCCTCTTCTCCAGACTGAACAACCCCAGTTTCCTCAGCCACTCCCGATAAAACTTATGCTCCAGGTCCTTTACTAACTTCATAGCCCTTGTCTGGACATGCTCCAGGGCCTTGATGTCTTTCCTGTAGTGAGCGGCACAAAACTGAACACAGTACTCAAGGTGCAGCCTCACCAGAGCTGAGTACAAGGGGACAATCGTCTCCCTGGTCCCACTGGCTACACTATGTGTCATCATAAGCTGCTGAAGGACTATTGACAGAGCTCCCCATCTCTTGGATGATGGGCAGTATTGCTGCACCACCTCATAGTTTTCAGATAATAATAATAAAAATTACCTGCTCAAAGACAGACATCTCTAACCACTCTCAAAACACCTTTACTCCAGAAGAGAGATTGGCAACAAATAGTCTATTCCAACCATGTTGGGTGTTGCACAGTAGAATTAGGCAGAGTCCTTATCCTTCTTTCCCTGACAGAAGGATGAGGAAGAGTTGTGTTTCCAGTGTTTGTTCCTGTTCTGCTGGGAGTGACTTTAGGAATGGGATGGCTCCAAAAGCTTGTGACAAAGGAGGTTGGTGCCTCCTTCTTGCAAGGGTAAACCTGTGGAGCTGTGTTGCCATATATGTGCTATGCATGTGTGAACTCACAGAGGGAAGGATTCCCTACTCCTACTTTTAAACTCCCTCAACATAAAATCACCAGATTAAGTCATCCAGCATAAAACTGTTTCCTTGCTGTTTGTTCATCCAGAGCAATAGCTCATCTTGGAATTTGGCTCATTGCTGGTAAAAGCTTCAAGGCAAGCTCTCAAACTGAGTTTCATTAGAAAGCCTGTGATGGAGTTGCAGGCCTGAGGATGAGGAAAGGGCAAACAAGGCAAAATAGTTTTTGGAAAGAAATATGGACATAATGTGGATTGATTCATGCAGACTTGTTCTGTGATTCAATTTGAAGATCTGGGGAAAGGAGGAGATGGAAAGAATTTAACATTGACATTCTTGACCAATGTTTGGATTTGGGAGACTCAATTTTATTTTGCATATCTCAGACTTGACTCTCTTCCCATCGCACCTTTTGGTTATGCTTTGTCTCTGTCAATGTGGTTTCATGACAGCATCTTTGGTTCCAAAATATTAGTCTAAGAAGTTTCAGTTCAGCAGCTGCTCTGATCATTTATTTCAGTAGCGTTATTTCATAGTTGTGTCAGTAGACCACACCGATGGTCAGCAGACCACGATGCAGCCTCACAGGCAGCAATGTGCAGTAGCATGGGAATGTGGACTGAGACTGAAAGCTCCATACAACAAGAATGGGAAAAAAAAAAAAAAAGTGCACACTTTTCAGCTGAGAAATCCTTTATATTCAGTTTCCTACTGCTGAAAACAGGAATCCAGACAAATATAAATCAACAGCTGGAACATACAACATGCATGCCATTCTGCATGCATCTTTCATGTCACTGCAGAGAGACTGATTTCTGTTTATTCATGACTGGGGTCTTGAAGCCATGATCATTAATTCTAGGCACAGTGAATATGTCTCCTGGTACACGACTTCCCGCAGATTTTCCCTGTATGTTTTAATCCTGATTTGAAGCTCTCACCACAGTGGTCTTTTATCAGAACAAAAAAAAAAAAAAGTGCTAGATGTAATAAACCATGCCCACAAAAGCAAACTCCTTTATGAGAGCCTGGAATTGCAGAGATGAAAAGCTGCTAAATATGCCATAACTTTATCTTATTCTCAAATGTTTGAAAAAAACTAAAATTCATCATACTGTGCTTTAATAGTAGGCATTTTATTAATTGTGGATACGGGAAATAGTTCTCTTTCTGAAAAGTAATAATTAAGTCCTTACTGATACTGTCAGGTTTCATATGCGTGTATGTAAAACAAAATTACTTCAAGTTTTAAATCAGTTTCTTTGAGATGTTGCATCAAGCATATTTTTCTGAGATGGATCACTTACATGCTCATATGGAGTGTTCACTGGCAGTATTGCTATGGTATTGTATATTTATATTGTTTATCTTTCTAGATAATCATAGCATCAACCTCTAGAAATTATAAAAAATACTATTCCAAATCTTGACTTTCATCAATAAACTCACTTCTTTTTATCACCTTCTGTAAGCTGGAACTAAATCAAGAACCTCTATGTCAAGACCCACAAATGTTTTCTTTCTTATTAAAATGGGTATTTTTGTTTTAAGTATTTTTTAAGTATTTTTTTTTAATGTTTTAAGTAGAAATAAAAGAAAGTAAGTGATAACATAAACACAAGCGTTTATGCAGCTAGAGAAAAGTTAATGCACTTGCCCACCTCAAATTTAGGGCTAAGAAATATCTTAGTATTTATTAGAAATATTGGAGAAATAGGTTGGATTCCATTTCTCATCATTTATAGCAAACACTTCAGTTTGTCTCTCTTGCTCATTTCCATGTTTCAATCTTTTATTTTAAAGCCATTCTGCTTGGATAAAATATGTTTATAGAAACAAGTCATCTACTTTGAATGTCCTGACATTCTTTCCTTCTTTAACTTGGTTGACACATTTTCTAACAAGCTGAAAGTTAGGTGGAAATAAAAGGGGGAGGATGTCTTATCAAATTACTGAAATCTGTTGATGCTCTTTTGAGTGGAATAACTTTGAATGGGAATAGCAGATAACATGTTGGGGCAGTTCAGAGCATATTGTTTGAATTTAACTGGTAAATTAAGCAGTTACTCAAGGTTTAAGAACCCAAATTTATCTTCTTCAAAGAATATAAATTAATTCAGCATTGTGGTCACACATATTACTTTAAGAGTGTCAAAATATGTTTTAGCAGATTTCTTTTTCACTTATTGCAGAATTCTAAACCTTAAAAGTATATTCTTTAAATTCTCCTTATTGTAGATTTTTGCTCAGCTAAAGAGGTTTTCAGTTACTTTTTGATTGGCATTCTCAATATATTCTGTATTTTTTGTGACTTAGGTTTTTCACACTCTATATAAGGTTTGAGATTTTTAGTACAGTAGAAGGAAATGAAGCTGTTAAAAATCCAGCAAATTAAGTGCATGATTCCTTTTAGCAGCAGTTGAATAGCTGCTCTATGTTGCTTTAACTATATTAAGGACAGTAACAGCTTCAGTACATGCTGGGTCCTGTGTGAAATCAGTATCAAGTATGCACAGGAAAAAAACCTTTTGCAGGGGTGGGGGATGCACATGCTCTTGCATAACACTGTCAAATTTAGCAGTAAGTTGAATAACACCTAAAGAAATTTCAAGTGTGGAGAGTAAAACTTCTCTAAGTATCTGTAAAATGACATGATGGCTATGAAACACTGTATTTTAGCAACAAGCATCTCTGCTCCAATGCACCAGTCATTGTTTATCCTATGAAAGAGTGCTGGGTGTGTGGGGTCGGTGGTGTTGCAGGGTGTTGCAGAGATCTTTTGAAGCTCGGGCTCCTGGCCTAGTGGGAGGTGTCCCTGCCCATGGCAGGGAGTTGAAACTGGGTGATCTTTAAGATCCCTTCCAACCCAAACTGTTCTGTGATTCTATTTCTGCACTTCTTTGGCTATTGCCAAATATCCCTTTGAGTGTCAACTGTCTCCAGCCAGGCTGTCTGAAACATATATTCTGATTTTGGGTGACCTTCATCAAAAAGAGATGACAACAAAATACAGGAAACTAGCCACTGTCTCTATCATATCTCTGTTGCATAAAATGCACTTGTAATGGAAGGTATTAACACTTCTGCCTGGCTCATTCTTTGCATAAATTTTCTTTACACATTTGCCTTGTTTGAAATTTTCAGAGCAGGTAGACCTGTCTGTATGACTATTGGTACACGTTTTGTATGATAGCTTTTGGTCAGTTGTGTTTATGGTGTCTTTTGATGCCAGATTCTTGTTTGACATCATATGTAAACATGCCATATACTTGCAGTTCACTGTATGTTGTCTATCGTTACAGAAAGTTGCTTCATTTTAGGAAGTAAAATAAAATAGGAGGTAAAATCTCACAATTTTTCAGTGAACATTCTGTAAGTATTTCTAATGTCTTTTTCATTTTTTATTCCCTTCTGAGTCCCAACATGCATTTTCTCAGCATCTCCCCTCCTGGGATGACCAACAGAAGCTTTAACAGCTTTTAGAGTCTGCTTTTAGAGATGGAAAAGATTCAGGTTGCTTCCACTCCCTGACCAGCAGCTCAAAGATTTTAACAACCTTGCTAAAAGCCAGCTCACACTGGCGTGCTGGAAGCTGGCTGTGGCCAGTGGGTGGTACTTAGACCCACACTGACACTGTCCTGCTTCCAGTCACCTGCTTTGAAATCTGATTTCAGCACAATCAGAAGGAAAATTCATTGGATGGACTTCATTGCAAAGCACATTTAATAGATTTATTTAGTGACACATAGATAATGCTTAAATGATTATTTCATCTTAGGGTCACGTTTGGATGAATAGGAGAAACGTATATTTTAGTGTTATTCTAGAACTTGAAGGAAAAAAATCTGTCATATATTAAATGGCCTCTAAATCACTCCTACTTTCCCTAACGTGGAAAGGTGGTAGGTAGGCTGCATGTGCAGAAAGCCAGTTTTGAGTAACATATTTTGTTTACTGTTGAACTTTTAAATTGTAATATAAATCTGTATTCAAGCCTGGGATTAGTCATTAAATTTAGCCTAGTTAAAGTAGAAGGCAGCAGATAGAATTTAGCAATTTATTTTTAATGACTCCAATCAGCTCAGAATGTCTATCAGTGCTGGCATTTATTACGTTTATAATTTATGTATACAAATGATAGATACAGGTAAAGAAATGAGCCTGCATTGATTGTGGAAGAACTCTAAAAGTGGCCACTCATGTTTTTACTAGCAAATTGTCAAATCCCACCACTGTGGTGTCCTGTGTGGAAAAAAGAAGCTGAATTCACATGAAAGAAATGGCAAGTTTCATTTTTATAGCATAAGAGAAATCTAGACTGTAAATTTCACCAGTAAATGTCTTAAAACTTTTTTCACTTGTCCGGATTCCCTGTCAAGGCATGAACCTCATTTTCCGGGATTCACGTAAGACTTTGCGGGCTCTGTATACTCTGCATGCTGACCAAGCAGGAAGTCAATGAAGTGGCTTTTTGGCCTTAGCCTTTGGAATGATTGCTGCCTCTTTATTCCCCATGTTGTTTTCCCATGTTCTCATGTTCTTTAAATACTGTTTTGTTGGTGTTGTTTTTGTTGTTTGTTTGTTTTTACATCTTCCTTCGGTACCTAAATCTCTGAGGTCTCCTTCCTCAGCATGCATTTTTTTGCCGTGCTGGAATGGTAAACATGAGTAGGCATTGTAATCTATGATTTTTGTGTTCCATTTTTTGTACGTATCTGCAGTTTTCCTGTTGTGTTTTTTTTTTTTTTCCCCAAAATAAAATATCATAGTTTGAATGAATGATCATGTCTAGTGCAACATATGTGACATATTCAGTGGAGACTTTTAAGTGAATTTGCTATCTCTGGATAGAACTGAGCAGAGTGACCAGTGCTCTTAATTCCTTCCCATGTGCTGTACAACAACTCTGCCTCCCTCTCATTCAAGCCTTATTTCTCTTGGATTTCATTTGCAAACTTCTTATAGTTTTATAATTATTTGTTGATCTTTAAAAATGCTGTATTATTTTGCTTGTGATTTTTAATACCCTTCGATATTTTAGCTTGTGGAAATAAAATGTCAAAATGGTTACCTTTTGTTTAGTACCTTGGATAACGTTTTCTGGCTATCCTGTGTACTTATGTCAATGTATTGCATAAACAGGGTGAGATGTGGCTGTTTTCTCTTTACTAAACTTGATTTTCAAGATTGACAAAGACTCTTACATGATTACATGTATTACTGAGTTGTCCCCCTGCCATGCTTGCAGTTGTTCTTCTGGTCATTTTTAAAACAGGGAATCAGTGGTGACATTGGCAATATTGCTCACATTGTAAGTTGAGTTATTCTCTCATGATAAAAACACTGAAGCCTCAAAATGATGAAAGCCCTGTGGTCCTGATTTTGGCACCTCTCTTTTATTATGTACCATCCACTTAATACCGAGTGTGTTCAAAATCAGCTTGGGATGTTTCTCAAGAACTTGGTAGCTTCTTCAAGATTTGGAAGTTATGAATAGATTTCTACTTGTATTATTTATTTTTATAGTTTGTGGAAGTTCAGCTGTTTTAAAGTCTTCTAATATCAGATACTTCTTTCTTTCTTTCCTCAAAGATAACTACTGTTCCACAGTGTTTGAGTTACTGTTACTTCATTATTATTATACTGTTTATATATTTATAAATATATTTAATATATATATATTATATATATTTATATATTATTATACTGTTACTGTTGCTTCATTATTATTATTTTGTTGGTTGGTTTCTTTCTTTCTTTGCTTTCTTGCTTAAAGTTGAAACATCTCCTCCTCTCCAGTTTGTGCCTTATGATCACAAAGACTTCAAGGTATGCAGAATACTGGTAAATGCAGCTGTCTGCAGGAGTATCAAATGGGAAACGCCATATCTATAGTTGATAGCTTTTAAATGATGATGCTCTTCTGTGCTGGTGAAAAATCACAAGCTTAGATTTCTTGTATTTTAAGGTGGTATAGTTTTACCATGTTTGGTGTATAAAAGTAAAATGGAATGTTCATAATTTTTTGAAGAATGTAGAATCAGAAAGTGTGTGCTTCTAAATTTTGCATTTAGGCAAAAAAATGGGTTACAGCATTTTGAGACAAAAATGGTTATGGACATGGTGCTGGAAGCTGCAAGCTTTCTGGAATATGAGATAGTGTGTGTAGCGTCCATTACTTAATTAATGTAACCTCTTTGTGGGAATCATCCTGTGGCAAAATTGCTTCAGAATTTTTAGAAACTTGTTGAAGACATTAGCAGTGATTTGCCAGTACAGATAATGCCACCTCAGCTATCTCTGTTGCATTTGCTTTCCTTACAATGAATTTCCCTTGCCATTCTCCCTTCGCATATAGATCTTAATGAGGGAGGAATATTGTCTTTCTGTGGAAAGTAGGTGTAATGATTGAAAATCTACTGGTCTGGGTGATACTGAACTGTGGATAATGTTCATACATGAAGCACGTTTATATATATCTCTCTTTCAACATGACTATGCAAAGGCGCATTGGATAATAAACGTTGGATCTCTGAGCTTGCAAAGGTACTTAATGTCTTCCTTCAGCAAACATATTCTCTAAGTTTATGTAATAGTGGGCAGTAGCTTACAAATCGGGAACACTGAAAGGTCTGTTCTCTTTACTGCAAAAGAGAATTTGCAAACACTAAAATCAGACAAAATTACAGTCATCAGCATTATGCATGAAAAGGATAAAGGCAGCGACAATATTTGCCTTGAATTCTGGATGTGACTCTATCTTTATTCTGTTTAGGAACGTTTGGTACTTTTAAGAGCTAAATACAGCTCTTAACAATGTAAAACTGAACATTTTTACCCAAAAGATTCCTCTTATTCTTGTCCTTTCCAGATATGTGAGCATGAACAGGAGAAAAAAAAAATCCAATTGAAAATCTGATTTACAGTCTTGCGGGGGCAGAATTTGTTACATGTTTGCCTTATTTTTTTGATGTAGCTTGGTTTGAAATTTCAGGAGACCAAGGAAAAGTTTAACTGCAATGTCATACTTGCTTGGAAAAAACATACAGCCTTTCAAACCTAACTTCAAACCAGAAGAAAACTGGTGCAGCATGATTGGGTCTATTCCTGTTTGCTTTGCTTTACCTTTGTGTTTAGTAATTTGTTTTGAAAAGTACAACTTCTTCAATAGTTTGCCCATATTTCTACAAATGAAGTTTCTCTTTATAACAGAAAAAAGCATAAATCCAGTAAACTTTGGTTTTGGGTTATTTATTAGTTGTAGTAATTAAAAATGAATGCATTGCGAGTCCTGAACCTTGAAAAGAGTTGAATGAAGATATGAGAAGTATGACTTTAAAAAGACATGTCTGGATCATTCTTAGACAACTTCAAAGCAAATAATTTGAGTGATACGGGAAAAAGCAACCCCCTCCTCCCACCCCCAAACAAAAACACAAAAACAAACAAACAAACAAAAACCAGTCCCACAGTTATTTAATGCTGTCCATTTGTTGAGCTCGGTTTTGCTAGCAACATGCATTTTTCGAGGAGGTAAAAAATGTTGAGCTTTCTCTATTGTAATCTGTAGGAAAAATGAGCCAGATTTTTCTTTTCCCTACCAATACCAACATGATTTAGGTGGACTGACCTTTTGGGAGGCAGTCCTAATGTTCCAGCTGCTTTCGTACAAGGATGTTTTTCTCAGAAAGGATGTTCTTTTTATCACATTTTTTTTTTCTTATCAATTTGTTGCATCTCAGTTACAGAATAGGTTGGTTGAATTATTACCAGTTTATGGCTCACAAATTGGCTTTGGAGAAAAGAAAGCTTTTTATTTGGAAAGCCAAGATTTCATTGCTAGCTCAGTGAATTAACTATTATTTCAATTTCAGCAGTTTCAAATTATATGCAATTAAATTATAGATACTTTCTACAGTGCACCTCTGGGTCCCAGCACTGAAGGGAGCAGTTGGGATTAGGGTTGGGAAACAGGGAATCATCAGTGTGGAGTCCTGTAAGAGGAGGAGTACAGTGCTGATGTTGGTGCTTTCTTCTTCCTCAGTATAGCATCCATCTTGGGTTGTACTCTGTCAGCGTGCTTTGTGGTTTGCACTTCCTTCGTTGGGCTGTAACTTCACTTTACAAACAAAGATGTTATTTTATGCTGGATACTGGTTCTTTGCTCTCTTTCTACCCCTAAGACTGTTCTATGCACGTGGGTTGTGATGGATGGGTTGCTTCTAGGTTGCTTCTAGCCATTGGACTTCCATGGTTGTCCTGTGCCTGCACATTCAGGGCTCTGCCTTCCTCCTGTGCCTGTACTGTCTGCTGCATTTTATTCTAAAGTCATATCCTGTGCAGAGTGCACTGCCTAATTCCTTGTTATTACTATCTATGAGTTGCAAAAGTATATTTAATAGGCATTCTACAACACAGTTGTAAAAAGCTAAGAGAAAGGTAAAGCAAAGTATTTGTGCCAGTCACCTGGATACTAGGTAATTTCTGCTACAAGCTAAAGCAAGTCTCCAGGCAGGGCAAGGTAAGATTCTCATGCCTGTGCTACTAATTTAACATGCAGTCTGTGGCCTGTTACAAGAAACAACAGCACTTTATCTGCCCTGTTGTAAGGCTGGATGGCATTTCTCCTATTTTCTCCCCTGAGCTGCTGAAAGCAGTAGCTTTGTACAGATACCAGACAGGTGTCGTGGTAGCACAGAGTTCTTGAGAGGCTGGGCAGAATTTTGTCCAGTTCCTCCTGACAGAGTTAGATGAGAAGAGAGGATGTGGCAAATGTCTGTTGAAAGAGGGGAGGGAGAAAACCCCAAAATACTTCAAAGCAAAAAAGCAAAACATAGGACATCTGAGAACCATAGTTGGTGATGATGAATCAGCCATGAAGGGAAGAAAAGTAATGGGAAGAAAGATCAGAGAAGTAAATGCAATTTCCCTGTTTAGCTGCAGACCTCAAGAAGTCACAAGCTGAACACTGAAAACAATGTCATTTATGAAATTCACTCCAAAGTTTCTGAGCCTTTAGGCAAGGTTTGGGAAATATCTTCAAACCTTCTTTCACAATTGCAAGGACTGGAATACTAGTTTTATTTTTTTATTTTTAATGAAAGCTGTCATTCTAGCTAAATCATAGTTTTTTAAGACCACAGGCTATAAGAATAAGGACTAAATAATCCAGCATTTATAAAATAACGCATATGGCAATACTACGCGCTTGCTTTCAGAAAGCTAACAGGGAGGATTGAGAAATGCAAACGTTCTGTATCGTTTCACCCTTGAACACTCTTACCCAGTGCATGCAGCCATCTGTACATCTCCTGCTCGTTTTTGTTTTAAATCTTAAAAGCTGAATAACTGCAGCAAGTAACTTAGTCAGACTTAGATACTCCAGTACATTAGGGACTTCCTGAGTTCAAGTGTTCTGGGAATAAATGGAGTTGGTGAAGATAATAGATGAAATGTTAAGAGATTTCTGACATTTAGAAAGACGATAATATCTGTTTATATTTTGTGACAAAGGCTATAGATAGATCACAGAATCACAGAATCATCTAGGTTGGAAGAGACCTCCAAGATCTCTCTCCATTTTTTTTTTTTTTTTTTTTTTTTTTTCCCCTGAACTGAGTTTGTATCTCTAAAACCATTTTGAAAAACGTATTTAAAATGTACAAATGCCTTGATGGGAGACTAATTTTCCAAAAAGGAAACCAGTTTTCTTGTGAGAAACCTTAATGCTGTCTGTCCAGTGACTGCAGTCAGATTTGAGTGAAGAACCTCACAGAAGAGCCATAAAGCATCTAGATTTAGTCACTGTTGTCATATTTCTATATTTAATCAAGAGTTATTATAGAAATACTCCTTTTAAAGTAGTAACAGTGTCATATGAGGATTATCTCAGAGGACTGCTTGTATCTCTTATGGTTATGACCTAAATTATCTATATCTAGAGCATACCACACATCTTAATACCTGTGATTTCATGGTTTCTACTGGGCACTTCAAGGTTTAGTCAGTCCTGCATATGTGCAAGTAGCAACATAAGCTTCCTTACTGTGGCTTTTTAGACCTGCGCAGCATCTTGCCACGCTCCCATTCTTTAAACTGGCTACTCTGCAGAGGGAGAACAAAGACAAAACTGTTTGACACCATCTTAATCTATGTATGCTTTGTAGTTATCCTTGTTTTGTTTCAAAAATTTTGTAGGGTTAGTAAGTTTGTGTTCTTAAAGGAGAGATTTACCTTTTCCTCCTTGGAAAACGTATGACTCGAGATTGCTCTTTCACCAACTTCCCCTCTGACACTGCTTCTTCAATGTAATATTTTTTGCACTAGAGGTTATAGATATAATTTCTTAATTACCCTATGTGATGATTGGTCATTTTTTTGTCCAGGATTAATGTTGAATGAAAAGTCATTTATAATTATTGCATTCAAGTAATAGCTCTCACAACTGATATGTTTTTGTATATTAGTTATAAATGTTGCTAATGGAAATAGTAACATTGAGTGGAGGACACTAACCCTGCTAAATTGATATGGAGTATACAGTTATATAATTGGAGAGCTAATTGAGAATCAAGAATATTGTAGTAAATGCAAGATTGTTGGTGGCCATTCAGTGAAAGAAGAGACTTTGTTTTGAGCACTCAATTGATTAGCTTATCTTTATAAAGCACAATTTTATATTACATTAACAATAGATAGGATTTCAAAGCAGCTGGTTTATTACATTTTTTAAATAGTTGATTAGTTACTTATGTTCTGTTGTCACAATGGTACCTTGTAGGATACTTTATTCTTGATTTTTATCCAATAGATTATTGTGTCTTGATGAGTTGTACTTTAATTGTATTGAAACTTTCTGACACATATGAAAGTTTTCTGCCAGGGTGTACAGGTAAAACCGAATGTCTGCTTCCTCACAGGTTTGCATGAAGCTACTTAAAGAAATAAAATGATGTTTCCCTATCTTTTCACAGAAAGGTTGAGAACTTTCCCTGGAATAGAATAACTTCTGGAAAGGTGTTGTTATTGTTCTTATTTTATTCTTATTTAACTTACTTAAAACTATTCTTACACTTCTCTAAAACTCATTTACCATTAATTTGATTTGAACTCATTCATTTTTAAGCATCATTTGAGGTAAGTGTATACCTTAAGATCAATACAGCTTAGTTGCATGTTGGAACAAGAAAATTAAGTAAAAATTTGCAGCCCATATAACAATTATTTCACTTGTTATGCTTACCTATTTATTTTTCTTCCCTGTGTTTCTTTGTGAAAAGTCTCCTGTCCGTCAGTGGAAACAGTTGTCTTTGGTTTTGTTTTCTGTTTGTTTGTTTGTTTGTTTCTGTCTCTAATCTCTTTTATTGGAATGAAATTTTGGAAGACTTTCATTTACCTAAACAGAAAACAAACCTCTAATGTGGGAATAGATGACTTTTCAAAAGGCACTAACAGATTTATGCCAGTGTCATCTAGTAGAAGAGCTGCTTTATAATTAGAAAAAGAACAGAAAAGGTGATATCTTGAGAAACAGCTCATGAAACGTTAATGGGAGAGAAATGACGAGGACGGGGCTTCTAGTAGTTTGGGAGGTTATGGGATGCAAAAGCCAGTAAGCTACCATTACCCTTTGGTTGACCACTTCGATACTGTGAACAGAAAGGGTGAAGGTTTTATGTTGTTTGCTCCTTCCCTCTTCCTTCTGGGAATAGTGCATCCCTTTTCTTGGCTTGGTCAGCAGTAATCTCCTGACCTCAAGAGGCATTTTCCCAGGAATTGAAGTCTCCTCCCTCTCTTTATTCCCCTCCCATGTCCCATGGGATGGTGCTTGTCTCGGCAGCCTGACTAAATATCCCCCTCGGAGAAGAAGGATACATCTTCCAAGGTCTTTTCATTGGGGTGGTGGGATTTTCTCTTCCCAGAGAGGAAACTGTTTATGATGGAGGATCTGCTGGGTGCTTGTCTGCTATGCTTTTAAAGGCTCTAAGCTTGTCCTAAGCCTCTCAAGGATTACTGGGTCAGCTACGGCTTCTGCTTCCTGAGGAATTCATTGGTTGCTTTCAATGCTAATGGTTCAAATCTGGTATAATGTGATTTAGCCAGTGAAAGGCAGCATGCTCATCATTGCTTGCTTGTAGCATAAGGCAGAAAAACACTCCTGCAGGTTGCTCAAAAGAACACAGCTTTTTCACAGAACGTCTAGATGTTTCCTTTTGTTTCCCAGTGTAGTATCTAACTTGATTTGTATTTAGGGTAGTAAATGTAGTTTGTAAACCCTAGATCCTTCTTCATACTGAATTTCTCTTTGCTGAGGCTGTCATTTTACCATGCTAACATCAAAACAAAGGGGTTCTCTAGCACTAGAATTAAATGTTCTTTTTCTATGACTTTGATTTTTGATTTATTGCAAAGTACAGTCGACATTTGTACATTAGTGGCACTGTTATATACTTGTTTTTTTCTTTGCTTTTGCTTGCTCACCTATCACAAAACTTAAAAGAACTTATTTCGTATAGACTTTTACCCTCTCTATCAAATTTGTGTGAAAGATTGGAAACTTACTGGGTGAAGGGGTCATGGTGTGTGGGATGGCAAGCCAAGGAAGCACCAGAACACAGTCATGCACAGCCACCATTCTAATGCTGTGAGCTCATTCCATTGCGTATGCAGTGTCTCAGAAACACCTTGGGTCTGTGCAGTTGCCTTAATTCCAGTGCTTCTGGATTTCAGAAGCAAAGGAAAATACAGTTTTGATACAAACCCCAATATAAAAACAATACCATCTCATTGTGAATTAAGAGATGGCTAATGTGATCCTGTGTAGGAAAAAAAAAGTGTAATAAAAAATAAAAAATAATATTGATGGTAGTAAATCAGAAAGGGTTGGAGCTCTGGGACTTTTATGAGAACATTCAGTTACATGGACAGAGCAGGTAATACAGTGCTGGAATGTAGAAAATACGGGGATAAATTAATATTTCTGCCCTAAACTCTCTTTATACCTTTTGTCTTTAGTTGTTACATAAAATAAGAATAAATAATAGGAGTCAATTTAGAATAATAGTTGATAAAAAGTTAAATGGTGATGGCTTTGTACCTTTAGTTGCAAAAGTGTGAATGTCTGGAAAAGATAGGATTTGTATTGGATTTTTTATTTTATTTTTAATACTACAGCAACAACAAACCAACCAAAAACCAACAGGCAGGGTGGTAGATTTTCTAGTCCCAAGCCCAGAGCCAGCATTAACTCCTCTGCAGTTAGTGCTGTCCCAGTCTGAACTGAGCAGCAGTTACAGCACACAGGCCTTGGTCAACTTGCCTTGTAGAGCAGTCTGCCTGCAGTACACGAGGGTTTGTTTGCCTCTCCTTTCTGGGAAGTCCATTCCTTTTCCATAGTCATATGCTATCCTTCTTACCACAAAGAGCGGAGCAAAACAGAGTTCTTTCTCATTTTTCAGAGTGCCTGAGATCTGCTCAAAACTCCCTAAAAACTTAAGAAACTAGAACAGTGAACTTCATGAAACTGAGAAAACTGGAAATGAGAAAGATGATTTCTGCCCTGAGTAAGGATGGTATTTTTTTTAAGGGTTGTTTTCTGCCCAGGAACTTATTAGCTTCCCGGGTTGTTATAAACGCCATCTCGTCTGTTTTGGGATCCAAGAAAAAATCTGTCCTTCTGTCACTTTGGGTCTTTCATTTTTTTTATGCATCTTTCTCAGCCTGCATATTGCCACTGCAAACTGCATATGAATGCTTTATGAATTTTTGTGTGGCACTTAGATGCCACATAATAAACACATGAGAAGTTTGTTGATTATCAGAGAGAGATACTTAACTAACCCGTATATATTCATATAGAGTCTGTTTGCTTTGGAAACAAAACCAACAAAAAAAAATCACTAGTAATATCTCCGTTCCGATAAAACAATATTATGAGATATGCAAGAGCAAAGAGATTAGCTTTTCTGGTGACTCCATGACGTCCAGCATGTGTTTGACTGAGTAAATGGAAGTAGTAAAACAGAGAAAGTTTGACTGTTTTGTGACTATTAGGTTCTACAGTCCATTGCCTGGTGGTTAAAGTAATCTTTATTGTTTGTTGTTGTTGTTTGTTTGTTTGTTTTGGTAAAGATTTAAGTTGTGGTAAATGATCCCACTTTTGACATAATAGCTGGCCAAGACTGGAGATATATATAAAAAAAAAAAATGGGTTTAATGAGGTTGACATTTTGTTTGTTAAAATAAACCCATGTAATTATGAAAGAGTTTAGGCTAAAATGAAATGAAGACTTAAAGGGTTTTCAGGAGATCCTCTGGAAGTCTGTTCTCCATCAGTTCAGCATGTGTTGTACCTAAACAATTCCTGGTAAGTATTTGTGTAACTCATTCTTAAAACTTCTGGCAGCTAGCAGAGAACATTCTTATATTCTGTTTTCTACAACTCTAATCATCTTTGCTGTTCCTGTCCAAACCAATTCTGTTCTCATACACCCTATGGAAGCACTGTGCGCAAGGTGGGGCAGCACATGCTTCTTGTTGCCCCATCCCTCTCAAATCACATAGAAGAATTGTTTTGTCCCCTTCAGGCTGTATTCTTGCCTACTCATCCTCCGCAGGGTACTGCCTCTCACATGTGTCTGACCATCATTTCTAATTGTGATCCAGTCCTTAGATCTTGTTGTTAGGACAACTGTCAAATCAGTTATATATTTAGCAGTCGCCAACTCCACAAGTATGAAGTCTGCTCATCTGCTGTGCTCCTGATTAAATTGTGGCCTATTTTTAATTTGAATAATTCAGAAAGCCAATTTTTGAATTCTTGTCCTTTCTTCCACTTTTGTTGTTGTTGTTGTTGTTTCTCCCAGTTTGCTATCATTTGTAAACCTAAAAAGGACTTTCTGTATCCTATCATCTAAATAGTTAATGGAAATACTGAGTAGAAATGGACAAAGGACACAAAGCTGCAGAAAATCAATTAATCCATCTTCCATATTTGATGTCAACCTACCATCAGCTTTTCCAATCCGTTGAGCAGTCCCCTTACTTAAGCACTTTTAGAGCTTGCTTGTTGAGACTATTACAGGAGCAAAGTTCAGAGCATCAATCAGAGCAGCAGAGAGAGAATCCTTGCTGCCTGCGTGTTCTTCTACAGAAAGAAGTTAGGACTGCGTGGACTTGTTATAGATGTTTTTCTTGTTATCTTCCAGCTTTTTCTGCATAACCTTTTCATTTGAATTACATTTTTCTAGAAACTGAACTTAGCCTTATTGTTCTTCTGGTGGTCCTTTTTCCCCTCTTAATATGGATCAAAGATTGTCTGAGCAAGGCATACTGTAGCTTGAGTGCTATTAAACCTCTGTCTCACCTCTGTCTCTCACCTGTGCTTTTCTTTCTCTATCCTTAATTTTTTATTCATTTACTAGCAGGGTGTTTGTTTCATTACTGCCTTTTTAAAATTATTAAATATGTAGGAGTAGAGAACTTTTAAAAAATTGAAGACTAAACCAGAAATGCATTGTGTTTCTGCTTTGTTAGGAACATTGAGTTTTAGTGGGTTTTTTTTTGGTTTTTTTTTTTTCCCTTTGGGTGAGAGCTCTCTCTTCTTGATCATCCTTTTTACTATTAATACACATTACAAGCAGGAGGAAAAATGTCTGAATATTCCTAACTAATTGTATATAATTTTATGCTGCCTTTTTTTTTTTAATCTTATCTGTTGTTTTTGTGTTATTCATATTAGTTTTCCCCTTTAGTAATCTTTCCTAAATTTCAGGTTATGTACCTGCTATCTTTTTTTCATATAGGTTAGTTTGTGCTTCTGCCCTTAATATTATTTCACTAAGGACCTGTCACTTTCCTGAACTAATTTTTCCTTGAGATCTGCTTCCCATGGGAAGCAGTTTTACTTGAGAATATACTGAAAGTATATTAAAATCTACTTTCCCAGAGATCATTGCATTTGTTCTTCTATTATCATTCTTTCCTCACTGTTGGTAAGTTTCTTTATTTTATGAGATCTGCGACATCTTTCCTTTCACTTTCATGTTCTCAGACAGTTTGTACCATTTGGTTAGAAACAAATGTAGAAGAGCCCCCTCTATGTTTTCTATGTTTTCCCTCCTTGGGTTTTCCAACTTGTTCAAAGGCATTACTCTGTATCGTCATTTGCTCCATTCTCAGTAAATCTTTGTTTTAATGGCATATTTAAACTACTTTTATATGATTTGTAATTATTCAAGTGAAATTGTCATCCATCACTTCCTTCTCCAGACTTGATAACATCTCTTCCATTTCACTTTCCTTGTTTTATTTTTTCTATTTCATCCTTAAATCAGGTACTTTAAGTGAGCTATCTCAGTCTGCATTTTGAACCCTAGAGGAGGTCCACGTTTGTTATCGTAGACAGCATATTTCTTCTCCTTTCCAGAAAATGTTATTCCCTTCATGTAAATTCTAATTATGCAAATTGTTATCACACAACTGTTTTGTTAATTAAGACATAATTTTGGTTACATAGTGGACTTCCAGTTCGTTTCACTTCCCATATTGGTGACATTGCAAAGTGACAACACAAGATGTATGCTATTTGTTTAGTGATGAATAAACCGATGAGTTAGTCTTCTTCAGTTCTTAACAAATGGAGGGATGCTGCTTAATTTGGTACACAGTCTGCATTGTTTCATGTGAAACCAATCTTTGTATCATCATGATGTGCTATATTAAATAACAATGTTTTACAATGAATATTTTAAAAATCAAACTGGTTATGTGTTAAAGTCATAAAAATTACAAAGCTGTGTAAAGTTAGTATTGTATTTATATTGATTCATTTTAAGTAGTTTTTATTCCCATTGTGCACAAAAGGACTCAGTTTATATGTAAGCTGGTAAACCATACTTTTGTCTTCTAATGTGTGCCTCAAAAATGAGCAAAGTCATAGGAATAAATGATAAGAATCTTGCATTTGATAACAAACAAACAAGTTTAAATAATCTTCTTTGCTGATGTGAACACCTGTTTGCTTTGGGGAAGAAATACAAAGATAAAATGGGAAGAAAATATATTAATTAAATAATGCCTACTGATTTTTTGTTGTTGTTCGCTCTCCCTTCTCCATAGTTTATAAACAGTTTTTATTCACAAAAATACTGTTTTAACAGTATTGTGGGTTAATATCCTCCTTTTAAGTTTGACTACAGTCTTCTAATTTCTTTAAGTAAATTGAGAAACACAATATCACTACTAATAAAATTCACTTAAATTAAATACATAATTAAAAAGCAGAAATCTACCATCTGTTTCCCTGCATCCCTAGCATTACCATGTGCACATGAATTGTCCCACAATGGCCATTTCCAAATGGCACTGATGCACAACGGGTGTTGAGGCAGACTTGCATGCACAAGGCCTTGTCACCAGGTCCATAGGTGATGACCTAGATCAGCTCTTTCTAGCAAAAGGTACTTGTGGAAGGCAAAAAAAAAAAAAAAAAAAGCCAGCAGGGGGGGGGCAGAGGAGGGGGAAAAAGGAAAAAAACAAAACAAAACAAAAAAAACAGGAAAGACAGCTGTTGGCCAGCTGGGAGAAGAAGTGATGGGGTCCCCTGATGAATGTCCTCCTTTGGGCATTCTCCCCAGTGCATCTGTTGGTGATAACAAATATGTGGTTTCCCTAAGGTAAACTGTGTGTAGACAAGCAGCTGTATCGTACAACGGTATTGTCCTACTCAGGCTCATTCCCTGGTAAGACTGTGTGTGGTCTGCTCCACTTGCTTTGGTTCAGTGTAAGGAACTACCTCCCAGCATACCCACAGAAAATGCAGTCCACTGAGCAGTGTAAAGAAAAGTGTAAATTAAATATGTCTAGAAACCCAAATTGGATTTGTAACTGCCACTTTCCATTTTGATGCCATGCCTCTTTCTTACGAAGAATGCAATTCTGTGTCGCTCTGTTTCATGCTTTTGTAGTAACTCTTGCTGCATGCAACCTGGAATTAAACATTTGCAGTTCTACATCTATAATAAGAGGAAGGTTTATTGCCAGCCAGTGTTTCATCTGCTCGTTTGATGACTAGCTGTGCACCAGCTGTATAATATATTCTGTAAGGATAGCGTCATCACCGCATTTCACTCTTGGATCTCATACACCCACCAGGAAACCTGTTTTATCTTGTGCTTGGAGCAAAGAATCCAAATGAGATGTTTAAGGAAAAGGATTTTAGGAATGTTAGGAAATACTAAAGAGAAGTAAATTCATTTCTAGCATGTTACTTTGAGGGATTGTTTTTGGAATGGGATGAGAGATCTGTTAAATCTTTAGGCCCTGATTAGGGGCTGCTCTTGGCACAGCTCAGATGAAGAATGGCCCAAACCCTGGCTTTTAGCCATTCTTATGTTGGCTTCTCCCCAGCACAATTCTGGCTAGTTCCTGGCTTATGTCAGAGAAGCCTTAATGCTGCTCTGACTTAATTCTCAATCTCCAGGGGTCTTTTCTGGCAGAAGGGGATCACCAGAACATATGGGTAAGGCCGTGACCCTGCTATAAAAGGGCAGGAGAACTGCAGTGCAACAGCGGCTCTGCCGGTGCTCAGCTTCCCAGAAGCTCTTCCATGCAAGGAGAAGGAGTAGGGGTGAGTGTTACGCATCTCCCAGGTGTGCATGGCCACAGCCATGGCTGGGCTGAGGACCCAAGACCATGGGTCTTGCCTGAGCGGTGGAAGGAGAATTATAATAGCTACAGGAGGATTATAGCAGATAAAGTTGGTGTCACAGAATCTATTTTGCTTTTGTTTGTCATTCTGCCAAAATTAAGATATTTGGCCTAATATTTTTTGTGCTTCATACTGCCTTCAGCTGAATATTATTTAAAAATACATAAAAATCATACAAAACTATGTGTTTCTGATTAGCTTTGCTTTAAATAGCTCTAGTTCCTAAGTCTCACAGTTGTTCTGCTTTCAGCAAATACTTGAAAAGATCACAGCCAAAGTGGGCCTCAACTCTGTCTAGTGCTATTCCTCTTACAGAGCTGTAAACCATTTGCGGTCTGTTAATTCTGCAGTTGGAGTTGCAAGGAGTTTTTGGCAATGAATATAAAGATTTCAGTTGTCCTGTCGATAAATGCAAATGTCAACACAACACTAAAATGTATTATTATTTCAGGATCCTTTTGTTGTTTGTTTCATTTAAACATGGAAAATTGTGCATTGACCAAAACAAAGCAACAAAAAACTAACTAGGCAATATCCAGTGTTCTAAAACTAGAAAATGAAGGTGGTTTGAGTTAGCTTAACTTTCCCTCTAGTGTGAATATATAATGGTACAGTTTTTACTATGTAGTCTGATCATATTTAACATGCAGTTGTTGATTATTTTTGGTTTTCTTTCTTGTTGTGGCCCAATGTTGTATGCATTGCATTGATTTCTATAACATTTTCTTGTTTTTGTGGGGCCTTATTGAGAAGCTATCTGAATGCTGTGTGAGTATCGATTTATCTTTATGGGATAGCAGCTGGGCAGCTAAATCACAGATTGAAATCAAAAGTTTCCATTAATGTTGAATGTCAAATTCAAGAAACCTTTCACTCGTAACACTGAGTACTGGATGGGATTTCATATGCCTTGACAGCTAAGGATTGGTGCTTTAGTTCCCTAGTTGTGGAAGAAAGAAGGAAAATGTGATTCATGCTATTTTTAAAGATAAACCACTCCTTACAGACTGCTTACCTCTTTTTGTTGGACTTGGTAAGCCCAACTCTTTAGCCACAGTTAATCCCTCAGAGGAATTTAGGATGCTATAGATAGGCCCTTATGTTTCATATATTCTTGATCTATCTATCCCAAGGGGATCCTGCATGTAAATAAGATATACTAGGTTGGAGGACAACATATCATTCTGAAGTTAATGGCCGTACCATAATACTGTATGTAATTAGAGCTTTGTTAAAGATACCACTGTTTGCCTAAGTTAAAGGCAACTCCATTTTGACTTTACTGAAGTCTGGAATGCTTAACTTTCAACTTTAAGAAATGTTCTTTCAGCAGAACTTTAAATGTATGTGTCATGCTATAATTTCTGTAATCTGTATCTAGGCTGTCATGGAGACTTGGAGTAGAGATTCCATTTGAATTTAGACATGGAAAGTATCTCAGATAGTGCAGGATTTAAGAAATTGCACTTAGTTGATGAGTGGGATAACATAAGCTATGCACATAAATTGTAATCATTTGAGAGGCCCACTGAATGAGATGTAGAGTTTACCATCTTCTGAAATAACTTCCAAGTTTTTGTTCAGTGTACTAACTAAGAGCTAATATGACATTTGACTTTTCAAACTCTAAAATATCACCCCTTAAACTTATATTCATATCACTTCTGTAAATAGGGCTATCTAGCTATGAAATGTATGTTTCTAACCAAGAAAGAATTTTTTTAGAACAGTTTTTTTTAAAAATGCATGCTTAACATATCATGTAAAAATAAAATGTTTTAATAACATTAATCTTTGACTCTAGCGGTCGTACAGATTTTCTGATCAAATTGAAAAAGAATGAAGTGTGAAATTATTTAAATACTGGAACTAGCAATAAAATTTGCAAGCATAATACTGAATTAAGAAACATATTCAATGCTATACCTTTTTCAGAAGGTTTTGAAAATAGTATCTTCATTTTTATCAGTCATTGCATTATTGATTTATTTAGTGTTTGCTTTAGTTTGCTGTGTCACGGATTTATGCTTTTCCTGGACAATTTTTTGTTTGTGAATCGTCTGAAAATGCTAATGCAGATCTTTTATCTATGTGAACCTTGGTTTAGCCCAAATGCTAAGATTACTAAAATGCTGTCTCATAAGCTTAAAATGTCTCATAAGCATAAAATGTCCTCACTTGTGACATTGAAAAAAGAACTTGAAATCCCAGCACAGTATTTTTGTTGCAAATGACAGCTTTCATCTGCTGGATTTTGCTGCCAGAATAAGCATGTTTTCAGTAAGCACAAACAGACTTCAGCTGTGCTGTTTCCAGTTGTTCCCATCGGCTCCCCAAGAGGGTTGTACGGCAGATCCACCTTTCTGGCATACTTACATGCAAACAACACCATGCCACCGATGAGTTTTGACTGATGGCATTATGCTCTAATAAAAAAAGACCCAGCTCATATGAAAAAGCTTTTTGTGCGTCACTAAAGCTATTTCAGTCTTTGCTGCCTCCTGTGCTGAATGTAAACCGACATCGGTGACTCTCTATTCAAATATGATTTCGTAAAAGGAAGTAGGAAGCATGACTTTCAAGCTGTATGTGAAGAGGAGCTAAAATAGTAACAAATGTATCTCTAGAGAGTATGAGAGGACAAAAAATTCTCTTAAGCATACCTATTGTTAAGAAAAAAAACGATCTGGCAGACTCTTTTCTGCCAGCTGGATGTGTTAAACTTTCCTTCCTTTCTTTAAGAATGGGCCTTCCAGTAGCAGAGAGCCTTAGTAACCAAAAGGATTCAGAGAAGATTTCCTCAGTGAATTTCACCTTGATCCTAAGGAAAATAACACTTAAGCTTTAAAAGCTCAGTTTCCATGTCGTTCCTTACAGCCTGTTTGGAGAGGCCAAAAAGGCTGATGGCGACTGTAGCTTGTGTAATGGGGACGTCTCCTCACTCACTGCTCTCCTGTCAGGGTGCACAAGCTCCTAGGTGAGAATTTGGCGAGTCAGCCCGCTGTAAGGTGGCAGTGCAAGCACTTGTAACAGCTGCCCATAGTTCACGTAGCCTTAGTTTGGAAAATATGTGGTAAAATATGCTCAGATCCAATTACTGACTTGGACACTGAGAAATGATGAAAGTTGGCTCCAGAATGAAATGTTCTGGCTGACTACTGTCTCCCAAGTCCCTTAAGACAGATCCATAATATTCGAAGTCTTAATAATTCAAAAGAGTTGAATCTCATTATACAGTAGCTATACTTGGGCTGCTTCTTGTTAACTACAATTTTGTTGTGTTTTGTTCTCCCAGCATATTTTTGTTTTTCAGCTCCCTCACTTTGTAGGAAGTGCTGAGTACAGCACCTTGCACTGGGAGGCACAAATCCAAGAGCTGAGCCTCAGGCATTAGATGAGTTATGGGAGCACTGCTGTCTGCTGTAAAAGTAAAGTAATAAAATTGCTGTCTTAACCTGAAATAATACCCCCTCACCCTCCAATACCCACACAATGGTAATAATAATAATAATAATAATAATAATAATAATATATATATATTTTTTTTTTAAATACTCCTTTTAGGCCACTTGCAATTAAAATTAGAAAATGGTGATTTCCACTTGTAATACTGCTTGATTTTCCTTGTAGTGCAGCATAAAATCCAGTATTTGTGATCCATTAGAGATTTAATGTCCTTAATCATAGATATGTGGTTACTTTATGGTCTTTTTCTTAGCAAGAGGGTGGTCAAGTACTGCAGCAGGATGCACAGAGAGGTGCTGGTGTCTCTGTCCTTGCAGGCACTTAAGACACACCTGGACGCAGCCCTGAGCAGCATGGTCTAAGCAGACCTACTTGGATCAGAGGGATGGATTGGACAACTCCAGAGGCTGCTTCCAACCAAAGTTACTCTGTGATTCTGTCTTGCTACCAGCCTTGTCCGATGCATACACCCACACAAATAAAAGAGGGCTGAGTCTTTGCTGGGAAGTTATTATTGATCGGTACTTTTAATGACAGCAGGTTTACTCTGATTTTCCATTGGGACATCCGTGAACTGTTGTTGCTTCCTTAGCAATGAGATTGCTGAGCAGACATTGGGCGATTATTTAACCGTAATGTGGCTCCAACAATAATCAGTGTTTAGGAGGTAAATTTGTGAATTGTATGCATACTCAGGTGATTTCGATTTGTTTCTTTTGTTACAGCATTATAAATTATTACCAAATAATGAATTAAAAAGCTGAAAGTTCTTTTGTTCGTTTTATTTTTCCATTCTTCACTTGAGCTACTTTTGTTACCATATTTATTTCATAACATTGCAAACTCCCTTAAAATAATTGAGTTGTTCACAAAAATCTTGCAATTCTCTAAAACATCTGGCTTTTGCACTGTATGTTTGACTCTCAGCCATCAGCAGGGCAAAACAAAATGGCATATTTTAAGACTGCAGCTATTGCACTGTCACATTCCTATTGATCTTTGTCCTATGTGGTGTATAAATTTAATTTATGGCACAAACAGTATGTATGGGGTTGTTCTGCAGAAATAGTGGCAAATGTAGGTCATCACTTGACATATTTACTCCTGACCAAGACTACTAAAGAGAAGTTTGGGAGTAGTATCATCTTTCCTTAGCTGAAAAAAAAAAATGTTATTTTAAATTTTCATGAGTGCAAACCTGGTAGTGTTTCAAGTGAGACCCATTATATTCATTACCCAAGAGAAAAATAACTCCTTGCTTTCAAGCTAAAGTTACAGGCATCCATGAAAAGTGGGTATGATGAACGATGCATAACATTATATATAAATAGCGAGGGAGGTGACTTGCTTTGAGATGAATTCTCTGAACTTTAACACAGATGCCAACATCAACAAGGACTTCATCAAAAAGATAACTGAAGTCATTTTCTGAGTCAATTCTGGACTTAGCTGGCATTATCTTTATAAAACATGCAGTCTGAACAGCATTCGGTTTTCATTTAAGCTTGTGTAAATGCAGCATACCTCTACTCTGGGTACAATGAAGTGAAGTGAGAAATGAGATGGATCTGAGACCCTAGATCCTCATCACCTACTGCTGAAAAAAGGAAAGGCAGCTTTAATTCCTGCTTGTGTTCCTTCAGCCCTAGGGTCATTGCTTCGTATAGGACAGCCTCAGGTGTAAATGAAAGTGGCTTGGAGAATGCTCTAATCCAGGGAATAGAGATACCTTGATTATCAAGCACCTTTCCCAAAATTAGTGACCATGAGGGAGATGACCTGTTCTGAGAGCAAATTCCATGTCAGAAAATTTACCTACTTGGCAAGGATCTCTAGGGGCTGCATGCACTGGGTTTATGGCACAGTATTAAAAATCTAAAATGAGTTATCGGAAAAAAGATGGTCCTGTCATGTTTTAAGTACTTTACTAGAAAACAGGTTGTATTTTTTAGGGTGCAATATTTCTCAAGTACAGATTGAGGCAAGCAGGTTCTAATTTGCTTAAACCAACAAACTGAGTGAGACAGATACTGCAAATGCTTGTGTATGCATTGAATGCAAGTTAGTCATAAAACAGAGGATAAGGAATATAAGTAGCAGAGTATAATAATACTGTAAATAGTATTGAGTTAGTAGTGAGAGTTTGCACAAAGATGTTTAAAACGAATATAACTTGTGAACAAAAAGGAAGAAATGAGATTCAGACAAAAAAAAAAAAAAAAAAAAAAGGAATATTAACTCAGGTCCCCCTAGTCCCACGTTAATTTATGTCTGTTACAAAAAAGTCCTCTGCCAAAGTTTGCTTAACAGTTGGTGAATATGGTTTCATTGATTTACATTCTGCGTTTAAATCAGAAGCTGAAACTGGTTCATGAAGAATGCCACACCAGAGAATGCCACCTGCTGCCCCAGTGGTACAGATTATGGTGATGTTCATAGACTAGTTATTGTTCTCCTAATGGGTTATTCTGTCTGTTGAGCATTGTATTTTTCCAGGGAAAAAAAATGAAAAGAAGTCACAAATCTTCATTTTGAAGATGTATACATTTTCAAGCTGTGTTATTCCTTTCAGGAGGGAGAAAATGTTAGTGTTTAACATCTAGGAATATCTGTCCCTGTAGTCCTGCCTGTGGATTAAGTGAGTGCTGAACTGCCATCACTTTTTCCTGGAGATTTGGAGAATGAACAGAAAGTACTTAACTGTTTTGACCAAGTCTAATTTTAGAACTGTACAATATGTAGGCAAATGCTAGATATATTTTAAAACATACATATGTGTATGTTCAAAAAAAAAAAAGTTTTATTTTGTTTGATACAAGGTCCTATTTTTCCTTTGAGCTCCTTAGAAAAGTAAGGAATTGCATAACAGACTTGGATTATTTTACTCCAAGACGGTAGAGTTCAAGAAAAGAAAAGGTACTGAATTCTACAGTTCTGTGGAACTTTCAGAATTATTGATCGATGTAAAAAAGCTAGCATTTAAATTTTATAAATTAATTAGTTTTAAATGTTCAGCAAGGTTAATTATTGTTGTCTAATCTCATGGTAATTTAGTCTCCCTTTGTACCAGTATGACGAGTATCTAAAATGGGACATGAACTGTTTTAGAAGCTAAATGTTCTGCTTTGCTTTCTACTTACATTTTCACATTAATTTTTCAATAGCAGAAAATGAAAGAGGATTTTTTATTTATTTATTTATTTATTTTACCTGCTACTTAACTTTCATGTTCAGATGGTTATGGAGTAGTTTTCATTTTTTCTTTTTTCTTGAGTAGCCTCTAATAGGAAATTTTAGAATACTTAGAAGTATGTCAAGGACATTAGCTTGCTGAAGTTGTCTGTTTGTTGCAATGCAGCAGAGATTTTAAAGTCTTTAGTCAGCCTAAAGTCTTTCATCCACTGATACTGTTAGAAGTAAGTCACAGTACTCTGCTGAGCATTCTTTTATATTTGGTAGAGGATATAGGAAATGTGAGAAAGGATAAGTAAGTGTATTATCCCCCCTACCAGCGTTTAGCAAAGATCGTTCCTTAATATTTCCATTCTTGTTCTGAGATACAGTTCTACAATGACAGTTTACTATGCTTTGCAGAAAACTCGTTCTTCGTAACAATGAATGATATGTTCAATTCTCTGCTATTCAATGATAAAGTATTATTTAGGAGATTTGACAACTTAGTGCTTACTCATATCCATATTTTCTGATATTGAAATGAATAATAGCATATAAAGCATCAACTCTGTTAGTGTAGAATTTTTATATTCAGGAAAGTTGTGGAGTTTTGTATGAATATATATATTAAAAAAAACAAACAATAATTTGTGTTGGCTTTTATTTTTAAGGAAGATACTTGATACCGGTGAATTCAGTATCTATATGACTTTTTTTTTTTTCTTTCTGGCATGCTTAATTCTAACATCTTATAGATAGCTATCTGTGGCATAGGATAACTGAGTGCTTGTTGCAACTAAGAATATTAGAGGAACTGAATCAGATATGATGTTGGGTTGCTAGGAATCGGACATCCATGTTGCATCAACACTGCAATGTTTTTAAATTGTTATGGAGGAATAGCCAAATTTTATTTTGTGGATGATCATTCTCATAAATGCCCATTTTCAGAAATGTATTCATGAATGCATAATCATGTTTTGATGCCCTTCTAACAGTTCATCTGTTTAATGAAAAGGTGAACTTATTAAGGGCTTATTAAAGGACCTGGGTGTCTAGCTTTTACATACATCTCTCTCGTATTGGAGTCCAGAAATCTGTGTTAGGTGCCCTTCTGCATCAAAATGGAATAGTTCAGGGTATTAAAAAGTTGCTCAGCAAAATAAGCATCTGTTAGTTTTTGATTGTATTGTTAAATGTATATATTATATATATATGTATATATATATAATGTATACTTACATATAATTGTTTATATGCAAACAATATCTGTCATTGTGGCTATCATTTTCTAATATAGGGTGGTAGCTAATAAGAACATCTAGTAAAATAATCTTAATCAATTCCCTGCAAATGCAGTCAAGCTTTTCATATAATTTACCTCCTGAATAGCATCTCCAACATGTTCCAACAGCAATAGGATTTTTCTTATTGAAAGAAAACAGATTTTTTAAATTATTGGCTATTTAATTATTGCTTTTTGCATAGTACTCTAATTTGTTTTTTTTTTCTAGTTTGTTAATTTTTTGTTTAAAAATTTCTGTTGTTGTTTCAACAACACCTAGAAGAGGTGATCTGCAAAAAAAGCAATCAAGTATTTGTAATCTAACTGTAGCTAAACAAGAAATACAATGAACTCTTGGGATGTGTTATTTTAAAAGCTGGGAGGCAAGCAGAAAAAATAGGCAGTGGTTCACAGGCACGGTATATATGATGCATAATGCATACCTAAATTCATAGGCAAAGAGAACCAGAGTAGGAAAAATAAATAAATAAATAAATTTTCTGAGAAGATAAAGAAGCACTAAGATGTACTGCATGAAAAGTCTGAATAACGTGATGTCAATACACAAGTGCCAAAACTTACTCTTTAATTATTTCCATGTGTGTTTGTTGTTGTTGTTTGTTTGTTTGTTATAATGTATGACTTATCTCCAAAGGAAACATATTTTTGATTTGTGTATTAAATGAGGTCCCTTAAGGAAAATAAGTCCTAAAACATTCCATTTTCCCTTAAAAGCAAGGGAAAGACAGAGCCACTTCCCTATTTTCATCTCTATGTTGCTCTATCTGTTTTGCTATTTGTAACTAATAGCACATGTGAAGATTTGTGGAGTTTATTCTGAACTTGTTGGTGATATGGAAGGTAAATTGTAAGTTGTCTTTTGCCATACAATCACATGGGTTGGGATAAGTGTTACTTTCTCTCCATAATACTATCCCAAAGTGAGTATTTTGGCTTCTGGAACAGACGAAGAATATGCAAAGATGGTTTAAGTAGGTTTTTCTTAATTAATGTCCCATTGCACAAGGAAAAATTTATTTTCTCCAGAAAGTTTCAGGAAACTGTACTGAGCAGATTTGTTTCCAACTATAATTATTTTCCATGTTTAACTGTGGCTTCTGTAACAATGTAATCCTGTGGTCGTGTGTAAGAATTATATTGAAATAATCACTTATTTTTCACTCAGGTGACTGATATACCAGTTTTTTAAAACCTCAGAGATAGTCATCAATTCCTTTTAGACACTGAGATGGGGAGGAGAGGAATGAGTAGCAGAAAAATCACAGCCAGGTAACCTGTAAATATGTTCAGCCTTGCAGTTTAAATGGTGCCAGTTTCAGCCTGGAGAGCCCTTCCTCCACAGCCTTTTAGATTTTTCCATCAAATCCCAAAGAATGAACAGAATTGATAAAAGCCTTTTCTGATAGTTTCCTGAGGATCTCTTTGTACAAATGCCTATTTAGATTTTAAATACCACATAAATATGAAGCCCATTCCAAAACTTATTGCTAGTGAAACTGTTTTGTTTTTGGACACAGAGACAATCTTGACCCAATGTTATGAAAAAGCATACTATTTCTCCTTCTAAATTAAAAATCCTCCCTAGAATGTGCACTTAGATGTAAATTGTTTGACTGCGGCAGTTCATTCAAATACAGGCCTATTTAAGGGGTTTTAAAATGTGCTTTATTGGAACCCTGTGGCTTTTATAGCACATCAGACCTGAATTAAGCAGCAGGGAACCTTTTCCCCCCATCATTTCCGACTGTCCTTTCGAGGACAGGTAGCATGATATTGTTTTTAGAATTATTTATACGTCTCCATCACTATTTTATCATGGTTTTAAATGCTGCAGATTTCTGACCTCTATCACTGTGCAAGTTGTCAGAATGAACCTGGGTGGAATAGTCAGAGATTTTTGGTAATCAGAAAAATATTGCATGATTCTTGGTCTCAGGTTTTTGGGTCTGCATTCATGAAGTATGGGATGTGTTTTCATATCTTCCGTCTCAAGAAGAAATGGATGCAATTCCTTATGTAGGAAACGAGGTGGTGGTGGTGGTTGTTTTCACCTTGTCATCTTAGCAAAATACCGTACTCTTTACCCAAACCATAAAATGATGACCCATACCAACTACATCTGCTCTTGGTTGTATTCAAATTGGCATCAATGAAATCATTACTAATAAAACTAAAACTGTTGTCTGGTAAAAGTTTTAATATATTTTGAGATGAAAAGTTACGTCACACCCTCCTCAATGAGTTGTGAGCACCCGTGGGTCTCAGTTCACAAAGATATACCAGCCATAATGTGTAGGGCCTTTAGACCAGACCTGACAAGCAGTGTGGAGGATTTGGGGTGGGACAATGGTGGGTCCCAGGAATGCCATGCTTCATATCCTCTGCTGGGAGAGCAAGCTCAAGGCATTGTTTGGGGGAGAAAAAGCCACAGTGGAGGTTGTTCTCCTGTGTTCTGGTTGCAGCTCCAAGGAGAAGAGGAAGCCCTCCATATAGGCTGGTATGGGCTGCACTGAGCTGGATGGCAGCTCTTGCTACCTGCTTAACCCTTCCTGTGCAGAAAGGCTTTCAGCCTCGGTGTGGGGCCACAAGACTCCCTGTCTGTTCTGCAACTGCTTCTTGAAAATAAAACTTGTAAAAATTCTGTAACCTACTGATACTGACTACTGGTATAGGTATGAGTAACAGGAATCAGCAAGTCTCTCTGTGAGAGAGTATTTGGTGATTTCTTGCCAGTATTTGGTGATGGCCTGACATGACCACACTCTCAGAATGCCTCTGCAGCAGGGCGTCTTGCCCTTTGTCGGGGTCCATAATGGTTGCTGGCACTGATTCTCCTCATTTTGGAGTTTGCTGAAGGCTGTGTTGGGGCTGATGTGGGACTCTTCACAGTGTGAGGTAGCTGTAGGCAAACACGGCAGCAGAACTGGAAGCGGACTTTCAGCTCAGCCGAGGAGGAAGCGCTCAACTTTTGTTGAAGTGCTGGGGACAGGTAACAGCTTAGTGCTGATGATGAAATCTCAGGATTGGATTTGGCCTCCTTAAAAATAAAAATAAAATTTAAAAGTGTTTTCTTCTTCTTAAATTTTTCCTTCCATTGCTGCTGTGAGTGGGATTACAGTGTGTAGGCAGTGGAGCCAAATTACAATAGCTTTGGTCATAACCATGTTTGAATTTCATGACTTTTACTCTGTATACCTAAATTCTCATTATTATATACATTTTAATTGTATTTCTTTGTATATTAGCAAAGCATAGTAAACCATTGCAATTTAAACTTCAAGAATGAGTACTAGGCAAACCTGAAGTCTGACTCCCTTGTTCTCATTCCCTTCTGAAGTCGATAGGGGCCTTGTAATTGCCTTGAAAGCAGAATAAATGTTCCATGCAAGTGCAAACACACCTCTTAAATATACTGCAATGCAAGTGAGATGCATGACCACCTCAGTACAGAATTATGGTTAGAAATCTCCAATAAATCTCAGCCAAATGAAGATCTACTGTGCAATTCCATCATAACTGAGCATAGTATATGGCTTGCCAACTGTTTTACGATTCTAATTCCTGATTGGGTTTATCCCAAATGAGTTCAGAGTGCTAGTAGCTAGAAAAAAAAATCTTGCAATCCATAAAATGTGTTGATATTAAATAACGAAGGTAAGTAAACATGATCCTTCATAATGTTTTAAATGGATAGTTTATAGCGTAAAAGCACATTTTGAGCTTGTCTATTTAACAACAGGAAAAAAAAAATTATGCTGTCCTTTAGTTCCTAGTGTGATTTGTAGAATGTTGATTTTTCACATGTTGATCCAGCGCACATTTAACATGGACTTTTGCTCTGAGTTTTCCATAGCAACTAGAGATTTTAGGTGCTTCAGTCTTTCTGTGCTCTCAATTGCTAGTAACTTTTGAAGACTTTGACCTTCAGGATGAGCCTAACACAAGCATTCCTGATGATTCAGTTGCTTTGGAACAAAGTGTCAGCCATTTGCCTCACGTAAATTGACTGTTCTATGATCAACAAATATTTTGAGAAGAACGGCATATGTTTTGAAAGTTCTTTGTCATTTTTATTATTTTAAAAAGACAACTTACAGAAACCGTCCTCTGTGCGTACTATTATATATATGCACATTTTTGAGGGAAATCTTCAAGCTTTTTTTCTTTACTTTGCAGACAAAACCTGTTGCATTTGCAGTTCGGACAAATGTTGGTTACAGTGCAGCTCATGATGATGATGTTCCAGTCCCAGGCATGGCCATCTCATTTGAGGCTAAAGATTTTCTTCACGTTAAAGAAGTAAGTAAAACTTAAGGAGTAAGTGAATCTCTTTAAAGGTCTGTTTAAGTAACAGTGCTACCATTTCTTAATGGTTAGATTAATCTCTCAAATCTTCAGGTCCTGTTTTTCACGAAAGTTATTTCCCTGACATAGAAAATATTTTAAGAATTACATACTGAAGAACTGAAGTCATAAGTTTCAAGATATACATATCAACTGTCAAAAAATGTACTTTGAGTTCGCTGCATTGCTTTTCTTTTCCTGTAGTTTTTCTTTGAAAATTTTCAGGTTTTGCAAACTTTCAAACATTTAAACTCTTGTTCTTTCTCTCCTCCTTGCAAGACAATTCAAACTTGGTAACTTTCCCATACAAACCTTCCTAAGCACCCTACTGCTCTATTCTGAATGATTTCATTTTACCAGATTTCCCAGGTTCTGGTCATATTCCGTTGTATTTTGCCACACAATGGTCCATCTGACAATGGAGATTTGTAGCAGAAGAACTGGAAAATTTGTTTGAGGAGGAGAACAACTTAGTCATACACTTGAATTTATGTCTTTGACCCATTTTAGATTATCCATTTTTTTAATGCTGAAAAAATCCCTCAGTCATTACAATTCATGTTGCATAGTAATTTCTGCTAGGACAGGTACTTTGTAGAAGCAAGAAGCTTTCCCTAATACACAGGTAGAAGTGCAGGTGGACAAATACAAAGGAAACACAAGAAGTGGACTTTAGTACCTTTATCATGATGACTAGTGATCAGCATTTTCCATATATATGAAACACATAGAAAAAAGGGATAATTTGTATTCCAAGCAAGTGTATATAGCAAAGACAATGTTTCAAGTCTGATGATAGTGCAAAAAAGAATTGCTTTACTTCTTATGACAGAAGTAGGGATGAGCAGGCACAGTCTCGGCAAAAGAAAGCCATCAGCATTTTCTGGTGAATCTGGAAAAATACGGTGCAGTTTGGTTGCATTAAATGATTTTGTATGATTATCTATTCCATCCATATGTCAAATGAGCTGGTAATCTCTGACTTCACATCAAGCCTTTCCCCTGTTTCCATGTGAACCAGAAACAGGCTGTCAGCATATTTCTGTTAGAATATATGTGTGTGGTTTTTTTTTCCCTCATAGCTGAACTTAGTCTTGGGTGTAAAAATACATGGAAGATAATGAGGAAGACAGAGTTTCCCAAACTTTTCCTAATCTTCAGAAATATCTTGAAAGGAAGCTTAACTCAGCTGAGGTGTTATATTGTCTGTGGGTGGGTGCATGTAGCGCTGTGGAATGAAAAACGAGATTAGACTGCAGTTCTTTATGCAGCTTCAGGTGTAATACAACAAGCACTCTGAACTAACTGACTTTAAAAATCAATTTTTTTTTTCCCCTCTGAGCAGTTCAGGGAAGTTGACTGTCCAGTGATGCTAGGCCAGAGCAGGGATGTAGTTGGGACCCTGCACTCCAGTCAGGTGCACTGCCAGGCTGGGAGCCCAAGGAATCAGACTCGTTGGGCAGTGGCTGCTGCTTCTGGGGGGCTCAGACCTCTTCTGGAGGGTGCCCAAGTAGCACCCCTTCCTCATCCTGCCCATTCCCCTGCAGTGGCCCTCTCCTGCTTGATCTCCAAGGCTCTGTAACCAACCAGACATTGCTCCTTCACTCATTTTGGTGCTTCCTAGAGTTAACGTAGGGAGAACTGAAATCTCTACAATTTAATTATTTCTGCAGATGAAAGTAAAAAATCATATTATATACACTGCTATAAAATGTAGCGTTGCTTTTCACATCACAAATATTTAAGAAAAACAACAACAACAAAAAACAACAGTATGACAATCTCCCGTGATGTTTGACTGCACAGCAATGTAGGATTGATGTTGTCCTGTTCTTGTCTGTGAGGAGTTTTCTCCAATTTATGCTGCTAAGAGGGCTCAAGCAAGGAAAACCTCATTTCTTCTTGAGGGCTGCACTGATTAAATATGAGGGAAATTTGTTTTTATTATTAAGTTAGAGTCATTAAAACTCAGTACATATAAAGATGACAGATTGCTTCCTGTATGAAGAAACATGTCCTGCATCACAGTCAATCCTGAATTTTTCAGGGCTTAAATGCATGGCCATAATTCTGCTTTGCATTTAATTCCTCTTTGTATTTCACTTGGCTCTCCAAGCACAGCTGTCTTAAAGAGAATCACTCACCCCAGCCAGCAACTTGAGAGCTGGACACATCACTACCAAAATTTCTGCTATTGCTTTGTAACATTAGGAAGTGTCATCTGCGGTATTACTTTCTCATAAAACTACCTTATCCTCCTTTTCATATACTGACAACAGCAGTTAGCGTTGAGACTTTGCAAGCATGAATGCTTTTATTTTTGTAAGAAGGTGCTTTTATTTTTGTAAGAAGGTGCTTTTATTTTTGTAAGAAGAAAAAATTCCTATAGATTTAGTACTTCTATTAATTAAATTGACTAGTTTTGTCTGTTGTACTATAGGACAGTTTTAATAAGTACTGACTGTTCAGATTTTAATATAGTGGTGTTTTTTTTTTAATTATCTGTCTCTTCCTTTTACCAAGCTAAGCGATACTACTTTTGCAGATTTTGTGTATAACATAGGCCAGATCCATATAATGGCAACCTCTGTTGACTCAATTACTATAGTCTTCTTCCACCTATATTGTCTTACAGTGTATTTGAAACGCACATGAATGTCTTTAGTTAGCATTTTGTAGCGAAAAGTTACAGTTTTAATAAGATGTTTGAACTAACACAGCTTTGAGAAAAGCCTGCTCCTGCGGGACCTCTCCATAGGTCACAGCCTCCTCCAGGCCACATCCACCTGCTCCACCGGGGGCTCCTCCACGGGCTGCAGCGTGGAGATCTGCTCCATGTGGGACCCATGGGCTGCAGGGGGACAGCCTGCTCCACCAGGGGCCTCTCCACAGGCCGCAGGGGATGCCTGGAGCACCTCCTGCCCTCCTGCTGCACTGACCTTGGGGTCAACAGTTTTGGCTCTCACCCCTCTCTCCAAGCTGCTGTTGCACAGCAGTTTGTATTTTTTTCCCCCAGTTCCTTAAATCTGCTCTCCCAGAGGCCCACTGAGCATCGCTCCCTGGCTCGGCTCTGGCTAGTGATGGTTCTCTTTTGGAGCCATCTGGAGCTGGCTCTGCTCTGACATGGGGCAGCTGCTGGGCTCTGCTCACAGAGACCATGCCTGCAGCCCTCTGCTACCAAACCATTGCCACGTAAACCCAATAAAGCATATGAATAAATATTATTAAATTGGAGCACTCATTATCTCATACTTAAATGGCAGAAATTCAGTTAATTGAAATATCATGTGCATTTGTATAATTCTAATTTTTTTAGTTATCCAAAGATATCCATTCCTTGTGTATCTGTCACTGTCTGCTTAACATACAGATCACATGAGCTGTATGCAGGTAGGTAGCAGAAGATATATAAGAAGTGGAATGTGGTCATATTTCAGAAGGTAGTGGTGAGTTCAGAGAAGCAGTAGAGTTTGAGAAGTGGTATTTTATTTAAAGTATAGAACTGAGTTTAATACGGTAAGAAAAAAATAGATTGTAAAAATTGTTGCAGTGGATAGGAGCAGATCAGAAGAAATCTCTGGTGTCCACTGAGAAGAAAGATCAAGGGAGAACAAAAGAAACTAATGTATGAAGAGAAAAGACTGTGAAGCAGAAAGAAATAAAGATGGTGAAATGGGTGGAATTAACAGCCAGGGAGAATCATGATGTTTTGTGAGGGAAAGTTTCTGCTTAAGTACTGTAGCATTTTAATAATTTGGAAGGTATAATTATTTTAATGTATTTCTGAACATTACCACTATTCTTCATTGCCATAATAACATAGTACAATGATTAACTGCAGGGAAGAATTACATAAAATGACTTAGCTGCAAGTTAAAAATAATAACAAAATGATCACAAATACAGTAATTTCATAATACATGACTTATTTCTTTTTTTTTTTTTTCTGTAGAAATTTAATAATGACTGGTGGATAGGACGGTTGGTAAAAGAAGGCTGTGAAATAGGATTCATACCAAGCCCAGTCAAACTAGAAAACATGAGGCTGCAGCATGAACAAAAGGCAAAGCAAGGGAAATTCTACTCCAGGTAACAACAACAAAACATTAAAAGTAGTAGCACTGCTTGTAGCAGTTATTTTGGAAATCAATGCTGTGTATGTTGTAGATCTCTTTAATTGTTAAAATTGATGGTTTCAAAAACGTTGAGTCAATGAAAAAAGTAATATTTATGTATACGATTAATAATGTCATTGACATTGCAGAGTGCAAGCAGGTGCTTAGGTTAGTGGTCTGTGATGGCCTGTGATTTTCATTCTGGTTTAGTTTCATACAGTATTTGTAGATACACATTGCAGTTAGTACATTTGCTATGTGCAAGCACAATTTTTGAGCTAAAAATCAATCCCCCTAAGTTCTATAATGTTATATTTTTTTCACAATACTATATGTACTAAACCGTTTTAAAGATGATTTCGGAAATTACAGAGAATGTTAATATGATTTTTTTTTTCATACAGTGAAGCCAGTGGCTGTTATTTAGCTCTCAGAGAAAAATGTTTTGTTCTGTCTCATTTGTTGTGTCTGACTGCAGCCATAATGACATAAAAATGCAGATTCAATATCTAACTGTATTGTTCAATAATGTAAGATCTAATACTGTGATCTTTCTATGGAATGCTTAATACAGTAGTTTTCCATCAAAAAGTAACATATGTAGAAACAAATGCCATTTGCTTCTCCTTGAGTATATAGGATACAGAAATATTACTACTATGTTTGAGTGGGATGGAGCTGGAGCTGAGAAAACATCTGGGAAACATTTTGCAAGTCAGAAAAGCTTTTCTGCTCCAATGGGAAGGGCAGCAGTGTCTGAAGAACATATCAACATGAGGAGGAGACCAGGATGCTGCAGTGTCAGCTGTCTTTACTGGCTGGGAAATGCTTTTTGTATGAGTGTCCCATCCTCAGCAGGAGGAAGTTGGTTCCTTACTCGTCTCCTGGCCTTTCTGATGCAGCCACATCTGACCCAATGACTTGGTCACTTCCCAAATTGTACAAGCTTCTGTTCTCCAGAACATCTCACTGGAGATAACGCTGTCCTATACTACAAATAAATTTACTTAGTGATTATAAATATTTTAAGATAGAGGAAGTATCAACTAGTACTGCCGCATTAATTGTTTGAAGAGAGAAACATACGTTCTTACATTCATTTCAGTGCTTTTCTAGTTACGGTAACAAAAATAAAGTTGCTAAAAATATTTTTTCCATTTGCACCACTTGGTTAGGCTTTCACAAAGTAGAACGTGACAAAATCTTAGACTGTTTTATCTTCATTGGACAGACTTCTTTTACCTAAGCGCTACCTTGTACCAACACAGCTTAATTAAATTGAAAAGACATTAGACAAACACACTGTCAGTTTCACTAGGGCACTCTTAATAATTATTCTGTTAAACAGATATTCTTATTGGTTTAAAATTTTTTTATAGTAGTAGGTAATAATATTAATTGTCATTAAAGATTAGATCACAGTAAGAGCATATGTAGCTGAATGAAGTTGCACAGCAGAGCAAGGAGCGTGATTGGTGTTTGCACTTCCTCAGTCTTCAAAATGTACATACGTTTTGTGTAAGATGTATATTTTATACCACTGTCAGAAATGTTGTTTGCTTCTGGCTAGCAGCTCATTTATAAAACAAGTAATAAATAGGCTAGAATAAATACTGAGAAAGCTATAAAACTTCAAACTAATTTGTTGCTTTACTCCAGTAAATCAGGAGGAAACTCTTCATCCAGTCTGGGTGATATAGTTCCTAGTTCCAGAAAATCGACGCCTCCATCATCTGGTGAGTAGGTCATGAACCCTTCAGATTACAGAATCAGTCATTTCATCTGCTAAAATTTATATTACTTTTAGTTCTGTTTTTCTTATTTCCAGTGTGTTTGCATTGCCCTATCGGTCTGATTTGGGTTCATTTGAAGTAGTAGAAATAATGTCTGCAAGGTTAGGCAATGATAGGCTCTTAGCAATCCACAGAGTTCCTTCTTTGCTTTTCCCGCGAGGTTTTATAGCAGAGGAATAGTCAAGTGGTGAGACAGTCTCGTGATGAGATAGTTAAAGACTTGGTCTGGGGAATCCTGCTGAACAAGAAATATATTCTGGTAGAGGAGAAAAAACAGCAATAAGAATAAAAATGCCCATGAGGTCTCTGCCGTAGCATCAACAACCACATCATTTTTTTAACAGGAGTTTTCAGTTTCACAGTTCTGATAATGAAAATCTGCTTCACATAACTCTAGCATACTGGTTATCTTTTTTTTCTTTTTCTTTTCTGACAGAAGACTTCACGAGTATTGTTTTGAATTTAGAGCATCAACAGACAGATTTTAACTTTGGTTATGTTAGATTTAAGAAGTATGAAGCAAATTCATCATGATTTGGAGTAGGACACTGGCGTTAGTCCCTTTGTAATCTTTATCTTCTCCTCAGAAAAAAAAAGGACAGTTGGAATACCTGACGTCAGAAAATACTAGTGAATATTGCTAGCGTCTTGGCTACAGAGACTGAGATGAGTGTTTTCATATCGTTAGTTTATATGGAGCTGGCATACGGAGCAGGCATCTTAAAATGGTCCTGAAGATTTTAAAGCATTTACATGGACATTAAGAGAGAGACAGGAGTTCAGTCAAGTTATGGTAGTACCTTCATGTGGTTAAATTAATTGAAAAATGTATCTGTCCTTCTTGTGAAAACATAAATTTGTTTGTAATGACCAACTTTATTACAGTTGCAATTTGTTTATCAAAATTCCACTTATGTTCCCTATCTGCCATTTTTGTAGGAAAATATATATTTTAGTTTACTAATATGTGTCTGTCACAAGTTGGTAGAACACACGTTAATCTTTTGTGGCCGTACAAAGGCCTTTAACTGTCCTATTTACTGTTAAGGCCCCTTTTCAATGACTGCGTTTTTGCAGTAGAAAGTGTCCACAGACCTATATTGTAATTTTCTAATTAGAGCAACTGAAATGTTATAATATTTTTATATACTAAACCCACTTAGATAGCAGTACATATGAAATTTTCAGAATGTTGCACAGAATTTAAAGGTAAGAGAATAGATAGCATAATTAGGTTGCCCACTCACTGATTGCTAGTGATGCTGTAATTTTCATTGCATTGAGTCATTTCTTCAGACAGTAGTTTTCAGAAACATCGTTTTCTGGAGAAAGAAGAAAATCTATTTAAGTTGTTTCAGTTACATTGAAAATTTGGAGAGTGTTTATGAGTAGATTGTGTTTGCTTATACTATGGTCTTTATATTTGGGATCTGCAGTATTTTGTTGCTTATCTTAAAACATACCAAGGGTGAAAGAAGCATAATTTGTAACTAATGCTACAGACAAGAACTCACTTGACTTTGAAGTGCAGTTCAATTCTGACCTGGTCCATTTCTGCTAGTCCCAGGCCTCCTTTTTGTGAAAGTGTAATAAATGGCAAACACATCAATTATTTAATAAGTTGAAGAAAAGATAACAAGAATAAGTTAACTTCATGTTTTGACTTTGAGTTACAGTTTGTTTGTTTTTTCCCTATATAAACTAGTGCTGCAAAAGCATGAAACAAGGTGAAGAAAGACTTAAAATAAATAAATAAATCAACCCATACAGTCCTCAATGACTACCAAACAGGATGTGGATAATTGGGAAAATGAGTTTGGGAAAAAAAAAAATCAGCTAACTAAAAATAATTGACAGTTAAAAAAAACACCTGTCACAGATGTTATGTAATGGGGAAACTGAGAATGAAAAATGAAGATATTGATAGCTGATCAAATGCTGCATTTCTCTTTTACAGGAAAAACTTAACAATCCCAATTTTCTTTACAGATGATTTTAGTGGAGGTGTTCTAATATGTCTTATTATGAGTGGTTTATATAGCGGCTGTGCTGGCCTGTATTCAAGAAAAGATAATATGTTCTTTTTATAATTATGAAGAGGATGAAGGAACAGCTTTGCTAGAAGAAAATGTTACGTGATTTCTGTGGCTGTTTTTAGGAGCAGGAGTATAGAAACAGGCTGCAGATCTGCTCATGGGCTTTTCTGGCAAGGTCAGCCTCAAAGGGAGAGGTACAAACTCAAGGCATGTCAGGGATCGTGGCATTAGATGTGTAGACAATTCAAATGGGAAAATATACTCCTCTCAAAAGGAGGAGATCGCTGTCCCAAGTGTTTCTTAAATCAGCAGTTGCACATAGCCTTGACAGAAATATTTGTGTGTTGCATAATTTATTAGCTCAGGCTGCTGTATTAATTGATGTCCCACTCATCAAGCAGCTGAAAGCAGGTCACTAAGGTGGTTTCATAATAGTTTACACTGATTAATTATAGTTTTGGATAAAGTCTATACAAACGATACTGCTTACAGATTATTTAGGGTTACATTCAGTGCATGATAATGGCAGGAGAAGATGGGCCTGTTACCAGCGGGTGTCAAGAGGTGGGTAAGATCTTTTCACGCAAGGGTGATGTTGTACAGCATGTTTGTGGATCACTTTTGTGTATGTACTTGCTTTATGAAAACAATATTAATACAGTACCTAAGATCAGGATTGGGTGCTGTAAACAAGAAGGCTTATGAAGTGTCTCATTTTTTGGTTGTCAGGTATCCATTGGGCTTTGTCTTCAGGATGACATTGCATTTTGAAGATGTGTTTATTTCTGAGTCTCTGATGATTTTTGCTTATACTTTGCAAGCTAGTTACTTGCTAAAGAGGGTAGCTATTTTATATTTATGGTACAGGCTTTGAGCGCTGTTTATTCCTTTGGGAAAGAGGTTGAACAGTGGTTTGTTGTATTCAGCTCCATTTTGCTCTGCCTGTATCCTCACTCTTCACACAGGATCCAGGTCTCTGAGATAACTTGGATCTATTTTCTCTCTTCTGATACCTCTTCTTTTTAGTTTTCATTATTTGTAAGTCTGTTTATATTATTTTTAATAAATGTATCTTATGCCTACTGTGCATTTTTAGTTAAAGTGGTTTAAAAATACCAATTGTAGTATGCCCTAAGATAAATATTGATATTACTGTACCACTATTAGGCTGATTTTTATTTTTTTGGCTCCAAAAATTATTTTTATGTTTTTTTTTTTTTTTTTTTTTTTTTTTTTTATTTCCAAGTACACACTAGTAACACTTCAAATTTCAGTTGATGATGCACATTTTTTATTTAGTGTTCATCACTGTAAAATAATTCAAATCTTGTTGGCCAAATGCTGTTGGTCAGATTCTGTTTTTTACTTTGGTACAAGTCTCTTTTATTCCAGTGGATTAGTTTGGATTTACACTGGTATAACAAAAAAACTTGGCCACCCCTCTGTTTTCTAAGCGTAATTATGTGTATGTCTGATTTAATTTTGTAATAAGGGATCAGAGGAAAATGTTACAGTAGCTGCTACAGACTGCTTTGTGTTTTCTAATCCTAATGTACTGCACCTTTAAATTTTTCCCATTGTTTTATTGTGTTTTGTATTCATGGTTGATTTTTTAAATTTTTATTTTACTCTGGACAGGATTTTTCTTTATTTTTTAATTTCCTTTTTAACCTATTTTTACTTTCCCTGTCATCTGATAATTCTGAATTGTTTGTCTGTATATAGCTATAGACATAGATGCCACTGGCTTAGATGCAGAAGAAAATGATATTCCAGCAAACCATCGCTCCCCCAAACCCAGTGCAAACAGTGTAACATCACCCCACTCCAAAGAGAAAAGAATGCCCTTCTTTAAGAAGGTAACACCAACTTCCAAGCTCCCATTTGTCCACCTGCTCACCTGCACTGCGTCACATTTCTAGTCCTGTTAATTGTCTGCGTCTTTTGACAAGCCAATAACATGCATGCTTTGTTGTTCTTTGTTTCTTTTCCATGCTGCTGTAGCTAAGCAGAAGCAGAAATCGGTAAGTTTATATCAGCATTACCTATGTTTATCCTGCCACTGGCATCATTAGCATTATTACCCCAGTTTAACAATGCAGCTATCCTAGATTGAAAGAAGAGATTAATCAAGCTGTTAGAGGATTCAGTACACTAAAAGATAAAGTCCTAAGTTCAGAGCATCCATGAAACCCTGCTACAGTACTTATCCTTTTTGATGGAATAAATAGACACACTTAGAAGGCCTTCTAAATCTGAGGAATTTATTTCTAATAAATACATATAATACACCCCTCTAGTGCATGCTTGTTCTTTCTATCTCTTTTTCAAAGTATTTTTTTTCATTAAAACTCAGTCTATTGAAATCATTCTTGGAATCTAATCAGATACTCAGATTGGACTTACACAACAAATAGTCAAAATCCTTGAATTTTTTACTTAGTATTTCAGCTTCTAATTCACTTGGTGCAAAATCTGCAGATGAACAAGACCAGTGGAAAACTGCAGACTTGTTTCGGCAGTTTACTGTGAGTTTTTCCTATTGTCATGTATAAATTACTGGACAAATGCTCTTGCTTTCCATCAGTCAGATTTTTTTTAGTATCTCAGCTATCGGAAATGGTACTGATGGCTCACAGGAGAGCCAGTGTCTCACCATATACAGCCCAAAGCACTGCAGAATTAGGCCATTGGCATCCTGTTGCAGCAAGCTATGCCATATGCTTCTAGGATCTTTGCTGGAATATGTTATCAAGACACTAGCTAGCAGCCAAACTATGAAACTGGATATTACATTTCTACTTTTGTTTTAAATCTTCTAATTCTTCATAGCTCTTCTTCATTTGTTTTAACCACTCACATCTAAAGTAACAACAGACTGTATATGGTGCTTAGAAATAGTGCCAAGTGACACTTGCCAGTGCTGTTGGATGCTCTCCTGTTTAGCTGAATAAAACATTTTATTCTCTCATGAGCTCCTTTAAATACTATAGGATCCTTCTCATCTTCAGTCATTAGTATTTTCTTCAGTAGGTTGTGTTAAGCACCATGTCATTCACAGCCCGCTGTGGAACTCAACAGCAGTTTCTTGCTTCTGAATAATTTCTTCATTAATCATATTTATAACCAAGTATAAATGCTAAGGAAGAGTAACACGTTGATGTATATTGGATACTAATCTGCATAATACATCTTTAGATGTGTTTTGTGGACAAAAAAGCATGTTGTTGGATAGTGACAAATTCCATCTCTCTTAATTGTGTGGGGCCTCTTTTCTTCCATATCACAGTCTTTACTGGTTATAGTTGCTTTTCTAATACTGCCATTTACAGTAAAAATTGAATGGGCATCCCAAACTAGTCATTCATGGTCAAACCACTAAGATATATAATCTGAACTACGTTAGTTTTTATTCCAAGTTCGTGTCTGAACTTGACTCTGCAAGTGAAAACTGTATAGCTCAGTGCCAGTCCCTTAGAATATTAAATTCACTAGTACTAAATTACTTAGGTGCTTCCATTAGATTACTTAGTCAATTTCCTGCTGATACCTTTGTTACCTTCAAGCTGCAAAGATTAAAAATAATATTAATAAAGCCTGTTTCAGCAGAACAGATCTTAAATATAACCCATATTCCATCAAATAAGATAGCTTCTGTACTTTTCCTAATTTTCAAATAGCTGGTTAACTTCTAGCATGAATATCTTCAGTAGAGTTTGCTGCATTAAAACAAAGATCTGTTGCATCAGGACACTCATGCTATAAGCACTTACACTTCTGTAACTGTTTTCTCTTAGGAGCTGACTCTAGTACATTTATCAGATTATTAGTAATATCAGCAAGAACACTGGAGGGCTGCATTTTAATACTGGCACGGTGTAACTGCAGGGTTTTGCTTTGAAATGTGTTGAGTTAGATTCTGCCCTGTTTAAGATAAGTTCATTTGACATGCTTATGATGCCTTGGGCACTGGTATTCATTCTTATGTTACTAATTATCTGGTGAAGCTACAGGTAACAAAAAAGAAGATAAATTATATTTAAAAACATTTGCAAAAATGTTTTCCATGTTTTAGACTGCTTTAGACTGCCGCTTGTGTAGCATTTTGTGCTGTCACTGTATTAATGTCTGTCTGTGTTTTTGTGTTTGGAATGTATATACTTTAATGTTATTGTGAAATACCTTGGGATATGTTGAGTACTGAAACAATGAACAATGACTGTCTTCTACAGTCTTGACTGATGTATTTGTACTATGTAGGCATCTGAAAAATGGATCTGGTATACCATCTTTTCGTATCACCCACAGGCTCCTGGGTTTGGATTTGAAACATTTTTCCCCTAGACAAAGATAAACCAAACCCTTTCTTAAAAACAAAAAGCCCTTTCTGAGAAAACAACATTAGTCATTCTTGGGTATATATATCGAATAGCCATTTATTAAAGAAAATAAAACAGTTTAATCTGCTTATATTTTATTTCAATAACAATATAAAAATGTTGGCAGTCTTTGGAAACAGGCAATCTTTTTTACATTTCTAGTTCAAAATGGTTTTTTTTGTAAATCATGCATGATACATCAGTAAGTAGTTTGGTGGATATTGTACTAACATAATCCACTCTTGGGTGGTTATGGGAACTTCCTAGAGTGGAAGTATTGCTATCCCAAGTTCTGTTTATGAAAGTTTTCTGTAAATACTAACTTGATCAGTCATTATTTTATTTTCTTTTGGAAGTGAATTGTGGATGCAAATGTGGAAGTCAGATTATGAGTGCTTCCATTGGAATTTGCAGTGGTGTCACGATATTTTACAAAGCAGTACGCAGATTGGAGCACAAAGGATATGTTAGGCTTCTCTCCTTTCTTTTTGTTTTATTTTTCGCCTCTGTAATTTGCCTAAATAAAATTTTGTTGGGAAAACAGATGTCACCTCTGTAGAGTCAATCATATCAAGTCATTAACTATTGGAAATAACCTTTTCAATTAACCAGTCAGAAATTATGGGGTGGCACATGTGAACATCTCCAGAATAACAGTTTTTGAGCTACCCAGAGCAAACATAAAAGTAGTAAGAAAACTGAAAGTCAATTAAAAGCTTCTTCAAAAGAAATCCCTGTACCTGTGAAGTCCTTGTAGTACCAGTTTTCAAGAAAAGTGAATGAGTCCACAATTCCTCTGGTGGTGACATCACTGGAAATTCAGAGTTCCTGATATTGTAAGTAATGAGCATTCTACCTAGGTGCTGCAATGCTGAGAGCTTTTTCTGTTTTACAGACAGAGCACATCCCTCCCTATGATGTAGTGCCTTCTATGCGACCAGTAGTTTTAGTGGGGCCTTCTTTGAAGGGATATGAGGTACGTGATTGTTGGGAATGGTTTTATTTTGCCAAAAATATTTTGCTTTATGTGAATTTGAATGTTCAAAAGTAATTAAGCTGAATAACATTTTTTTTCATAGGTAAATATATACAGTTTGCACTTTTACTAGATACCTGGTCACGTATTTTATTTCATATCCAATTTCAAATAAAGAATTAATTACTTATATTCCTATCATATTGTTCAGATACAAGATTTGCTGTCAACTTTAATGACAGGTTTTTCCAAATTATTAACATCAAGTATTATCAGTTTCACATTTGAATATTAATTTGTTGTTTGTTTGCTTTTAGGTAACAGATATGATGCAGAAAGCATTATTTGATTTTTTAAAACATAGATTCGAAGGGCGGTAAGTACTTCGCATTGCAAATTTACTTGAGTTCAGGTTCTACTTAGGCACTAATTAGTTTTTAAGAAATAATGGCGTATGTACCCTTTGTTTGGAGAGTAGGCTACTTCTTTTTGTTGTTATATCAGTCAAGGGAAGGGATTGTCCCATGCTACTCTGCGCTGGTGCTGCCTCACCTCAAGTACTGTGTGCAGTTTTTGGCACCACAATATAAGAACATAAAACTATTACAGAGTGTCCAGGGGAGGGCTACAAAGATGGTGAAGGGTCTAGAGGGGAAGATGTATGAGAAGCTGCTGAGGGCCCTGGGTTTGTTCAGCCCAGAGCAGAGCAGGCTGAGGGGAGGCCTCATGGCGGCCTGCAGCTCCCTCACGAGGAGAGCGGAGGGGCAGGCGCTGAGCTCTGCTCTCTGGGGACAGCGACAGGACCCGAGGGAATGGCATGGAGCTGGGACAGGGGAGGGTCAGGCTGGGTGTTAGGGAAAGGTTCTTCACTGAGAGGGTGGTTGGGCACTGGGACAGGCTCCCCAGGGCAGTGGTCACGGCACCGAGCCAGCCGGAGTTCAAGAAGTGTTTGGACAATGCTCTCAGACACATGGTCTGGTTTTTGGGTGGTTCTGTGTGGAGCCAGGAGTTGGACCAAATGATCCTTATGGGTCCCTTCCAACTCAGGATATTCTGTGATTCTATGATATATCTCAAAAGATATTAAAATGAACTTAAAAAGTTGTTAACAGATCTTAAAATAATTTAAAAAAAAAAAAAAAACACATTTTTTAGTGATAAATCTTTGTTCAATACTGCATAATTGAATTTGAAAAAGAGGATTTTATTTTCCTATAGCACGTAGGAAGGAAAAAAATTGAAAATGTGGTACTATTCATCAATTAGCAAATAAAGATAACTAACCAGTAGCACAGATAACATGTTGGATTTCATTTTAAGGCTAGTGGGATTATCTGTGAGGAGCTGTGCCAGAAATAGTACTTGGTTATGTTTTTAGCTTAAGTTAAATCATGCCTAAATTTTCAAAATGATATTGCTGATCAGTATTTTGAAAATATTTCTGTTTTTCTGTATTAACTTCTGGCTTTGTTACATTTTATAGGGCTTTAGAAAAATATATACACACATTAAACTCATTAGGAAATGACCTCTTTGGTTACATTTCAGCTGAATAGCATCTGAGTGTGCTTTCTAGAGAGGAGCTCTCCCTGTTCTTAGCAAATCCACTTCCTCCTTTTAAATTGCAAGTAAAATCATACAAGGAAGAACAAGGGAATACCATCAGTCTGATTTAACCCTCAGCACTGGAAAAATGTGACCTCTAAACCTCATTAGACCAGAGTTTAAAGGGGAATTTAGCCAAAGGGTGTATTTTGACCCTGGAAAGCAAAACAAACTGGGTTAATCGTTTTCCTAGGAAGAGGAATATGCAGAAAGTTATGTAGCAGGTCTGCATGAAACAGCTGGAAGTAACCACTTTTTTCTTGGCTTATGTTTTCTCCTAAACACAAAACTGAGCTTACCAGATACTTAGCCCAGAGTTTTCATTTGCTTCTTCACTACTGTGGTTTGCTTCTCTGTGTTGCAGTCTCCATTTTTAGGAGGCCAGCATATTTCTGGATCTTTCTGGAAAAATATAGGTAGCTCTTGCACTCAGTTTAAAAAACAAAACATATGCTAGTAAACTGAATAATAAAGATAAGAATTGCATGGCTGTACTAGCTTGCCTGTTGAGCCTTACCTTCACCTATTAACTCTGCAAATCCCTACATTTCTTACACACATGGTTGAGGTAAGCCAGGTTGTAAATCTTTGAAAAGATTTAATCAAAATGAGGGAAAGAAGAAAGCAGCCTATTTAGTTGGAGACAAATTACACTTTCTTTCAGTGAATTAGGAGTTTCAGAGCCCTGAAACTCTGTAGAGTTGATGCTGGGCATACTGGGTGCAAGATCTCACCACAGCAAGCCTGCAGTCCCTAGGGAGGACAAGTGCGTCTTCTGCAGCATGTCTCTCCCCTGTCCATGCCTCCACTCTCTGCAGATCCACGTAGCTTCGCAGTTCACGGTCATACTGCAGTTTGGTGCTATGCAGAAAGGAGGATGTCTTTACAATAGTTCTTGTAACAATAGTAGTTAAATAAAATATCTTCTTTTTTGTTTTGTTTGTGAAAAGCATACTGTAGCACTGAGAACTTGTTTTCCTGTAGTCTTAGACATCATCTAATGTTAGATGAGTCTCTTTTCTCCCCACAAGATAAATAACATTCTGTTCTATTTTGTTTTATTTTTGCAGTATATCAATTACACGAGTCACAGCAGACATCTCGCTTGCCAAACGCTCAGTATTAAATAACCCCAGTAAGCATGCGATAATAGAGCGATCTAACACGAGATCAAGCTTAGGTAAGTAATTATAATGATGCTCTCTAAAAAATGGCTGTACAGTGCACTACTCTTAATTCATCTGTGTAAGCTAAAAATAGCCTTCTCTCTGCTGTGAGACAATCATGATTCTTGTATTTCAGAAATCCTGGCTCTGGAGGTCATTTTTAAATCATTACCAGATAAACTTAATGTAGTGCTGATTTTGATTTATCCTGCTTATGTTCACTTTTCACGTTTGTTCTTTGCCTTGGTGAGAGGAAGTAACTGTCCGTAAGCTAAATAAAATCTAAGCAGATGTTCCTCTGGTTAAATAGAAGTGACAGTATCAGAATGTCTGAAACTATATGGATGTTATAGATTTTATGCATTATCTTTGGTGAGGTTCCAAGTAGTGATATCTACTGATATCTTAGACCTGAAAAAAAGTGTTGAAGTACACATTTTATGATTTTTTTTTAAGAGACAAAGCTAGGGCTTTCTTTAAAAGACTGCATTTCTCTCAGAAGCTTTTGAGAGAATTTAATTTCTCCTGGACACCACATCATATTTTGAAATCTTACAATTTTGTGGAACAGGAAACAGTATCATTCACCCTACTGAATGTGTTCCTTATCCCTAGTCTTATAACAGAATTTCTGAGCACATATGAGCATTGACTGTTTCACATTTGCATAAAATAACTGTCTTTTGTAGAATGTGCTTTTCTGCCTTATGAAGTTTGACTTCCCTTTCTTGAAGGCATATTTCTGAAAACCCTTGTTTTCAGCTATGTGAATCTTCACTTACACATAATCTGATGGCTTCCATGTTTGTCTTAGTTTGGGTGTTTTCAAATATGAAATGTACTGTAATGTAACATAATGAATATCTTTATATACAAGAATATTCTTTAGTGTGAATTTCAGTTTTGTGTCCAAAGTCTGTTAAACAGTGTAGTAAAGAGATGAAGTGTTACTTTTTTTCTTAATAGAACTGAAAATTAGTAATAAAGATGGAGGTCACCTAGTCATGGAACATGAGCAGAAACCACGGGAATTAATTTCCCAGACTGAACATCAAAGCATGAGGTTACACTGCTGTACGAATATATGCAGTAATAAAAAGAATATCATCTACTCCCCATGCTAAAATATTTTCATACACGTAAAATAGCTATCACAAAAACATCTACAGGAAAAGAGACTATAAAGTAAATGCAGCCCAGGAATGTACAAATAATAATAATAATAATAAAAAGCTCTCTGAATTGTTCACCTTTATCTCATGCAAAACCATACCTTAAGTCTATCAACATCTTAGAGTTATTTAAGATGGAAGTGCTAACAGAATATCAGTTGGAAACATCCAAGACATGGCTGATTCTGTATAAATGTTTATAGACAGGTATGTCTGTCTGTTGTAACTGATGCCTGTTATTATTAGCTAATATTTCCTGCTATAGATCTGTTTTTCAGTTGTTTATAACTGTGCTAAAATTTAACTGATTTATAAAATTGTTTTAAATTATCTTGGGAAATACTAGATCAACCAGGTCACTTTTAACAAGATAGGACAAAAATTAATTTTACCTGTGTTAAAAAATTCTCAAAACCTTTTCTTTCAGAAGCTCCAATACTCCCATACACTTAATAATCTAGCAAGGTTTTGAAATTTGTGAGCTGAAATGTATTCCAGTTATGTGCTCCTGAGTATTTTTATGAAAATAATGAGCAACCATGACCAAATTCCTATAAGCATTAGTAGAAGCACAGTTAATGCATGCCAAGCTTTGTATCTGGATTACTTAAATACTTGGCTCCTGCTGGGCAAGGTCCGGCGATGATGCTGAGCAGAACCTGCCCCCAGCAGATTGGATCAGGGCAGAAAAACACAATGAAACAGGAAGGTACTTGTGTTTAAGCTTTCATTATCTACTGTGCTGTGCAGAATGGAGTAAAAAGATGTTTAATTTAAAGGTGTTCAACTGAAGGAGTAGGGAGAAAGGCAAGAGGTGAGACACCGTTACAGAAAAGGTTGGAGTTACAGAGTAGGAGCTGGGAAAGTTGAAGCTGCTGGTGAAGCACTCCTAGGAGCTGTGCTCCAGACATGGGGGAAACCATGGGAAGAGCAAAACCAGTCAGGAAGGAAGCCAGAAAGGGAAATGATGATGTGGGGGCAGTGGATTGGCAGGAAAACTAAGATAGGATAAAATAACTGGAGTCAGAAAATAGAACTGTTTTGGTAAGTCAGTGGGAAAACACTTGTGCAAGGGGAAAAAAAAAAAAAAAGGAAAAGAAAAAAAAAAAGAAAATACAAAGAGTGTCAAAGAGTGTTACAGCCTGTTCCCTTGCTTGCTGCAACGTACATCGAGGTAGAAGTAGAATCAGAATCCGAAAATGTCATTGTAGCCTGCCTTTAGGTGGCCTCTTCTAGCAGTGGTTCACAAAGAAGATGACAGCATTATCACTGCTGTGAGTGCTTTGCTGGCTGAAGTAGCAGAGGTGAGTGGCAATCTCATACCAGATAGTGGAGTTTTTATTTTCAGTTTATGTGATGCTATACTTGTAAGTCACCAAAAAGTCCATTACGAGAATATTATTAAATTTGCAAATTGAAGTTGTGCAAAATAAAGCTTATGAAGTAATAGTATAAAGGTTAACTATTCAGCTTAGTACCACGACTAAGTCTGCGGTTTAGTCTTTGGTTGTGTTTGTGGTCTAGTTTTCCATCAATCCTCTGTCTTAGTTTTTATTTTTTTTCTGAAAAATGTACAAATTTGTAACGGGAAATTGGAACTGCTCAGAAACAGAGGTCAGCAACTGTTTCAGTTGCTATTAAGCTTGTATAATATATGGGGTAAAAAACTTCAGGAAAGCAAAGGAAGTTCTCTAAAAGTACAATAGGGCATTTTCAATTTAAATTTATGGCAGGCCAGAAAATATTGATTTGAACAAAAACACCTGTGGTGATATATCTGCTAGTTTTTACGGAGGAGATTTGTTGGAACCAAGATAAGATAAAATTATTTTCATAAAGAGGAATATTCATCATCACCCATCTTCTACCTTCAAAGCAGCTCATACCCCAGTAATTAAAACATTTTTGAGCTATACAACACCCAGAGTCAAGCTTCTGCTGCATCTGGTGTGGAAGAGGGATCAGAATTTCAGTCTTAAGTATACTGAGCATTGATCTCTCTCTTTTTGTTCAGCAGACGTTGATTCCCTGTTCAAAAATGGGACTGCCCCAGTGGGAGAGGGTGGTCTGCTGCCTACAACCCAGTAGTCTGTAAGCTACAGCATGATGTGCCATGAGCCTCTGTTTTGAATCTCAGCAGCCTGCACTCCTCACCCAGGGCCTACAAGTAGCTCTGTGGCACCACTGAGGGTTTGGCTCTGGAGGTGGCACCTTGTAAAGTTCACCAAGGGAGTTCAGAGCATGCTGTGCCTGGATTGTGGTGACCACCCATGCCTAGAGCCAGGCTTGGTGCTGATGGAGGGTGGAGGAAGGTGCAGGGGAAGGGGCATCGCCTTGGTCCCCTTCCTGACAGGCCCCTTTGCTGCACCAATGGCAATCTGGGCTCACCAAGTTGGAGGTGAGGTGCAGTGTACAAGGAGTGGAAAGGGAGGCTCTTTTTTGACCAAACTAGCAATAGTGGCTCATGCTGTTTCTGATAGAGTTTCCTGTATGGCATTGGACTAGTTATTTACAGGCTCTTTATAGATGGCAATTCCCACCCCCACCCCTGTACTTTCTGCATTCCTCAGGCATGATTTATAGAGGTACTAAGTATTGTGGCTGCAACTGAGATTTAGGCTTTAAACCCATCAAAAGATAATGTGTGTCATCAAAATCAGCATTTTACACAGTAGCGTACTGATTTTTAAAATGCAGATGGAAACCAGGCAGTGTTTTATGGGCTGCTGGAGCTACTGTTGGGTACCTTGCCAAATACCAGGCTTACGACGCTTTGTTCCCCAGAAGTCCTCTTATTTTAGGCTCTTTCCTTGCAGTCATTCAGCTGGGGAGATACTATTTTCATGTCCAACCTAGCTCAAAGAATTTTTCTCTTCTCTCAGGTCAGTACTAATGTCATGTGCTGACAGTACACAGTAGCATCAGGAATGTCATGAGTCTTAGTACTGACTTTTAAAAGAAGCTTCAAGGTTATGTTCCATTTTGGAAGAAAGAATCCCCAGAACTCAGGGTTTCCTGTAGGATGGCTTTCATCTTCATAGTTTGAAATTAATTTTTAATATAGTAATTGCTCAGAAGAATCAGGTAGTATGTTTCTGAAATTGGACCCCACTACCCACCCCTGAAATGAGTGAAAATATGGTTATTCTCTGACATCCAATTTTATATCTGGAAAATAGAAATAATTCCAGATTTTCACTGAACTGGGATGTTTTATTGGATTTTATTGGAGCAGTGAAATACCACCAAAGTAAGTTCCATAAGCTAGCTCACAAACAATTTATTCTTTCAATTTTCAGAGAAGGGTTTGGACAATGTGCTCTAAATGAGACATGTAACACACATTTGACGACGAAGGGAAAGTAAATGATTCAATAGCTGCTTATCAGTTGACAGTGTATGGAGTTGTGTGCTGGTTGAGGCATTAGCCTTACAGAAATGTTGTTATGTGTTCTTGAGAATGTTGTCTTATATTACAAGCCACAAAAGGTTTGATTTAAGACAGTTATCTTGTCATTTCCTAATTTCTAAGTGTTAGCTTTACAGCCAATATATATGCAACACATATTAATATATATATATGCTCTGTACCAGTATGTATAATAAAAGTATCTCAGTAAATATATTATTAAAAACATCAGTCATAGATAAATCATTAAGTCAGGACTCAGGTTACCTTAGTTCTTTTCTAGTATCTGCTACAGGTCTGCTGAGGGGTTCTGGGAAATGTTTTCTCCATCTATATTTTCCTTTATGTAATATAAGAATAATAGGGCCTTCTTTTTTCCAAGTTACCTCAAGGAAAAGACAGAATTTCTGCAAACACTGTGTTTGTGGCTATTTTTATTCAGTGTGTCTACAATTACTTAGTTCTAGTCTGATTGTATAGAAATAATATTTATTGCAATGAAATTTGATCTTGCTAATGAAGAATGGGTTAGGATGGTCTTGCTCTGAATGGGGGCTCCATGGCTGTGGGACAAGAGGGATGAGTTGCTCTCTGTCTCCTCCTTGAACAGCCAGCAGAGCATGAACTGAAACCCACATGCTTATTTCCACATCCAGTATAATTTTAAAACGTCTTTATGGTATGGCAAATGCAGCTCCCCAGAACTGCTCTGTGTTCATTCAAATCCCTTCCAGCTTCAATGGGAAGTGTTCGCTTTCTCACCCCCCTTTATGTAGTACATCAAGCAGCTCAACAGTCAAGTTGACTAATTTTTGCCTAAATTATGCTCACATTTGAGAGCAGCTGTTGTAACTGCAGCAGAGAAGGCTATTTTGTAGACCTTTGAAAATATATCCTTGTTTTTTCATATAAGTATTATTTTATATATGGCTCTTGTTCTAGAAATGAATGAATATGGTACAGAGGTAATGTGCTTAATACATCAATACCAAATACAGTTGCCTGAGAATTCAATGAGCACCTCTTACCTTATGCCCCAGTATAGGTTTGCAGTATGGTGCATATTGTTCATGAATGTTCATAGCACAGTAAACAGCTGAGTGAGTTGCCACTATTTGGAACTGATTTAATAAATAAAACAATTAATTTGAAGGAGGCATACACAAACAACATGATAATGAGGAGTAGGAATTAGCATGAGGAACTGTCTTCACAGGATTATAGGGAAGTCTCAATGGGCTTAATTGACACCTGTTGACTGAAAGTTTGCTTCTATAAAGGAATCAGGTAAAAATAGATTTGGGGATTTGATTCATTGGAAACCAAGGCTACAGTTAAATATTTATGATTCTCTGAGTATTCTAGTGTAAAATTAATGTCTCCAAGAATCTTATTAAAATATAGTAACTGACTCATAAAGATTTGGTAGGGCACTACAGTTTTATTCCTCTCTTATATGAAAGCTTGTTTTGTATGTTAAAGGGAAGTGTTTGCTTGTCAATACTGCTATCTGTTTAACATGTGAAATGCTAGAATTAAATTTAAGGAAAGGGCAATTGGTTCATGTCTTTAAAAGAGTATAAGAAATCTATTATTTTAAAAAAGACTTTGCTCTCTGAGCAGGTACAGTAGATGGTTAAATCTCATTCACCTGAAAAGCAATCCCAATTGACTTAGTTAAACTTCCATATGTGCACATGCCATTTGCAGAAACTGCTGAACCAGCTTTGTGTTTTTGCTGCATTTCTTTGTCAAAATGGCCCGAACCTTTTTCTTGTTGTTTCTGTGTATGTTACACTTGTTATAACCTTGCCTCATGCTGTATGCTTTGTACAAGAACCTGATTGTCTTGGCTTTTTCCATTCTTTGCTTCATTAATGCTCTCCCTTTCCAGATGTTTTGGGTATGTATACAAGCTTGCAAATTACTTTTCCTGCTGTTTTGTGTTCAATGCTTTATTGTACCTCACAAAACCACTTGTGTTTCTAGTAAGTGACTCACTGATAGACAAAAGCCAGTGCTGTACTGTGTTGCTAAATTTGTTTTTGTTTTATCCAAAAATCCTTTCATTTTTCTTTGTTTAAGTATTCTCAACCAATTAATTAAGCAGTTCTAAAAATAAAGTTGAGATTGACAAGTAAACACTAAAGATTGTGTTTTCCACTGTAAATTTCTAAGGTGTCTGTACCTAATCTGCATATTCTAACACACACATGTGAATGCTGATCTGTTATTGTGTGTAGATGTGCAATAGATTGCAGTCCAAAGGCTGTGAATCTGCTTATTTACTATTGTACCTAACTGTATGCGCATATGCCGTAAGGCATTATATGCACCTACTTTGCATGTTCAGTTGAGTGCCTACCTTTGGAAATGTGTCTCAAGACAAATATAAAGCTCCCATTCACATCATTTCACTGATATTTCCAGAGTTTTGTTTTCTGGAATTGAAACATAAATGCTTGAAGAAATAGTAATGGATTATCAGTGCAAATTTCAGCCTTGTATTTTTAGTTTCTTGATGTCTATGTAAAAAAAAAAAAAAAAAAAACAGTTGAATGTTTGTAACTATGCTAACAGTTTACGCACACATTATGTATATATGATAATATTGTTATGTATTCTCCATGTTTGATGATTTAATAACAGTTGTTATATATATGATGTTTCTAGTAAATACTGCCCTGATAATAGTGGGGTTGAGGGGGAAGCTTAAAAGAGTGCTAGTTAAGCCTCAGAAGACTCCTTCCCTATTTACAGAGGCCATGGAACACAAATGCAAAAATTTGTCTAAGGGTATATTTCCATTTCAAAGTCTCATGGATCTAATGTAGTTCAAAGAAAAGAAGGAAAAAAAAAAGTTTTCAATTTGTTAAGGAAAATTTTGTTTGTCTCTTTATAATGTATCTTAAAAATAGCTGGGATGAAGGTCCAGAAGTATCAGTTGTAGGCATTAAATCCTCAGATTTGGTAAAGTAATATGCTAAACCTCAAGCTGCTTTGAGCCAGAAGAAGGCACGAGCTTTTGGGTTATCCTGAGGATGGGGCTACACTTCTTTTAACATAGGGGTGGGAAAGAGTGGCATGAAGATCCTAAACTTGTTATAATATATATGTCTGAACATATAAAATGTTATATGCCTTATATGTCTGAACATGCTCTTCCATCCTTTTGGGCCAGCCCTGTTGTTTTTTTGTTTTGTTTTGTTTTGTTTTTAACATCTAATATCAGTGTTTCTCTAACGAATTCTCCAGGTAGTTTTGTGATAGAACTTTGATTCTCACTTTCCACTATTCTAACTTACAAATACTTTTCTTGGTACAGTGTTGGCAAAGTATTTTAATGAAATTTCCTGCATGCTTCCAAAGGATATATGGGGGAAAAAAATCTTGATTTCTGTAAATTAGAGAGAGCTCTCAGCAGTATGTCACTGTATTTTCCTATGGTATTGCATTGAAATACATATGATTGATAACTGTAGTGAAACAAAGCATGTTTTAGAGACAAAGCAATATAGTAATGCAAGAATAGTTTTAAGGTCATAGATACGTCTGTAATAACTAAGGTACTTGGATAGGTGAATTAAATATTTTTAATAAGCTAGTTGCTTGCTTCCCTGAAAGCTTTTCACACCAGGAGTTTGGATTGATCCAGCATTTTTTCTTTCTCCTAGGCTTATGGAACTGGTAAAAAGTTGGTGTCTGTGCCCAAGAGTAAGGGTTTAGGTTGTTCTACCGGAATGCAAAGAAGTCTGGGTTCCTTTCTGTTCACCTCTGCTAACAGAGATATGAGCTCATAACTCCCATCCCCATGACAGGGCTGTGATCACCTTTATGAAGGTTGTCAGTCACTCCTGCTGAGTCTTATGCACTTCGCATAATAATTTAACTTTCCCTGGAGAAAGGACTGGAATCCAGGTCCTCCCACTCTAAGCATCAGGCTACAGAGTCGGTATCTCTCCCACTCAGTGAATACACAAATGTTTTAAGAGCAGCATAGCATCAGCAAGGGAGATCGAATGGCCACCATTGGGGTGGCTCCCCATCCTATCTGGGAGGAAGACTGAACGTTTTTATTTACATTTGTTCTGAATAAAACAACAAACCTAGGGACCACTTATTTAGTATCTATGGACCGTATCTGTAAGCCGAGTAATGAGGCATGGTGCAGAAGTATCCATCCAAGTTAGTGGCAGCCTGATGTGGCCACATCCATCATGAGCAATGAGGAGACGCTTGCTTGGTCTCCTGAGCAAAATAAATATTGGACTGGTTCCTTGCAGTCTTTATTACCCCACGGACTCACTAAGAGAGTGTAGGGGAGCTTAGTGATGGGTACACAGCCCCTTCTGAGAACCTGCAGTTGTGCCAGAGTCATTTCCATGCAGCTTTCCCCTGTGTTCAGTGTGCCGTGTCCATTTATCTTTCTGCTGCCATCCACTGATTTCAAGCCTCTTTGTTGATAGGCCACTAAACTTTACTTCCAGTTCAAGCTTGGCATAAGAATCATCATTCCACGAATGCTTTTGTTCATGCTGAGCCTCAGCAAACAGAAAGAGAAAGCCCCGTTTTCCTGCAGCACCTCGCCCCGCGACTCCCCAGATGTGAGCGCCCGGTGGAGCAGCAGCAGATGCCTGGTCTCGCTGCTGCTCCTCTCCCTTCTGCCTTGGGCCTCACAGCAGCCCTGGATCTTGGGCATGAGTAACGCACACAGACGCTTCCCTGAAAAATAGTCATCCACCCTCTCACCCCCCTTTTTTATGAAACATGCTGGTGGTTAAGGACTTGGTGGACACCAGGGAAATGTAACTGTATTCACAAAAATTTCTTTTATGTCAGAAGTCACATTAAAACACCTGTAGTCCAAGTATCTTCTGTCCTGTTGCCTGAAGACTCAGCTAGAGTGGTTATTCCCTCTTACTTGCTTACATTCCCATCTAAGTCTCTTTCCTTCTTAGCTGGCTATGCTAAGGGGGCACAGAAGCTCCCCAACCTTGCCATCAGTGTGGGGCAGGAGATTAAGAGGACCTGGGTGGTGCTGGGCAAGGGCTGGACCCCATTCAGCATGCCCCCACTGTCAGCTCCCTGCCAGCCCACAGCAACCCTGGCAGAGGGAAGGGTGTGATGAGAAGAAAGAGACCAGGTACCTCCGTATGTGTGGTGTTTCTTATTGGCCAGCTCTGGGCTGCTCGCACGTTGTGCAGCTTTCTGGATCACCTTTGGTAGCACCTCACTCTCTCCACTTTGATACAGTGAGTACAGGCACCTCATTTAGTTTGGGGTAGCATGCCAAGTACCTATATTCTGGTGCAGTACCTCATGTAGACACTTTGGTGGCCTTACCCCTGATATAAGCACACATGTACATATAGGGAGACACACACATTCTGTCAGGCAGATTTCCTAGCATATACACTGTTCATCAGATCGATGCACCTGTGTGTATATGCCTTTGTATAAACACAAATACTCAGAAATTAAAATTTTAAATTTGAATTTTGTCAGTCAAACGCATGATCTATTTCTTCATCAAGAGGTATGTGGGCACAACTCCAATACTCATAGCTTCCTTTTTATTTTTTCATTTAATTGGATTTCAGATATGACTTTATCATTTCTCAGCTGTCCTTTTGTTGCAATATTTTTTGTGCACTTTTAATGCACTGGCAATATATGGTGCTTTATTTCTTTTGCCTTTGTTTTGGAATTCCTGAGGCTGCCTTAAATGTCTCACCACATTGTGTTCATGGAATTTAAAGATTAACCATTTCAAAGTAAGTGTAGTCATATGAAAGAATTAGCTTAAAAAATAGGACTAGTGATGTCTGTTCTCCTTAATTTATAAAATTATTTGAAAGTCATTTGTGCAAGATACTGCTAATCATTTTAATATGATCTGCATTCACCTAGGTATGTTCATTTCATGCTATACAAATGTAATATCAGGAGGCGTTTGTAGAAAAAAGAGAATGCTTTGTCTCTGTGGCTGTTGCAGCACAAGTGATAACTTACAAATCTGTTAATGCCACTGATACCAAAGACAAGTAGGTGAGGTCAAATTGAATAGGATATTAAAGTCATACTGTACTCAGTTGACAATATGTGAACTTGAGTGTTCCTGCTGAAGACCAAAATCTCTTTGCTTCATACGAGCAATGTTTTGTGGTTTCTAATTTGATCCTTGCAGGCCAGAATCTGGGCACTAGCCTCACCATTTTGTACCGCATCCCCATCATGAAACTGCCATCTCATCAGGGTCTTCCTAAAACATAGCGCTAATATAGCCGCTGCTCTGTCAAGCTGCATGTCCTAGTGACTCCTGAGTGTTGTGGATGATTTCTGCCCAGGTTTAAAAGGGTTTTTTTTGTTTCTCCACCTGTATAATAGAATGCATAAGTGTCCCCAAACTCCACCATAATTAGTTTTGTTATTAGTGAATTGACGTGGATGCAGTGTGATGTTAGTATGTCTTTGCAGTTACTTTAGGTGATATTATTGTAGTGGACTGTTAAAGATTTTTGTTTGAAATTCATTTGTAAGGCCCAACTGGTTTGGACTGCCCCCATGATGGAACAAGCCATCTTGTACTCTTATTGCACTGAATTTCTGTTCATTTGGGGGCACAACAGAGATTTGGCATTAGTATATAGGAGAAACTGTAAAATTGCAGTGATTAATGTTGGCTGGAAGAAGTGCTTCATCTCTTAGAGTTGACCTTCTGTTGCGTAGTCAAGTGCTCCTGTCGTGTAAAATATGTTCCCTTTCTAATAACCAAGGAGTCAATGTCAAATAGATTGCCTTGCGACATGTAAAGCTCATTTTAAAATTTGATAGCTTATTTCTGGTTTTGACCGTTATAGCTGGGCTGCTAACATTTCACAGTAGATCTGATTATACTGATGCCTCTCATTATGCCTGGGAAATAAAATGTATTCATAGAATCATAGAATCATGGAATGGTTTGGGTTGGAAGGGACCTTAAAGACCATCCAGTTCCAACCTTAATTAATCCACGGAGATGGGAAGCTGCTAACTTATTACTGTGCTGCTGAAGATTCTACACTGTCACTGTTCTTTGTTTGGTCTCAGCTCTCTATTTTAACTACCGGTGACATTTATGTCACATGAAAATTAGGCTTCTTTGCTTACTTTGGTCGAAAGTCAGAGAGAAAATCTGTGTTGAGTATCTTGTTGGGAAGGAATCTTCAGAGGTACAGAATGCACTTTCTGAGAGATGTGACTGAAGAAAGATGGAAAATAAAAAAGCTAAAAAGAGAAGCTATTTTTACTTCAGTAGTTGCAACAGTCTTACATGTAGTGAAAGGCCAGAATACAAGGAAAATTTCAAGAAAAATGCAGGCTTTTCCAGAAGCTGGAGAAGTACTCCAGGGGACAGGTGATCAGGACCTATTTGGCAACACTTATGACATTTTTTCCATCCATTCTTGGTTTGAGAGGTTGAAGCACAACATGTTAGTTCAGCAGCCATGCAGTGTAGGTGCTTTAACTTTTCTCCTATACCAGAGTTGAGAAATATAGATACTGAAGTGCTCTTTAATTGATGGAAAAGATATCCCTCCACCTCAAGACTCAGGTGGAAACTATTAGTTCACAGGATCATAGTTACCTGAAATTATTGCCCTGGGTATGCTTCACAAAAGAAGATAGCGAGGCATCCTCTCCCTAACAAAGGGTTGATTCCAAAAGTACAGCAGGAAATCTAGTATACAGGGATGTATCCTATACTGACAGAAAATTGCTTCCAGCAGTGTAGCAAATGCTACTTCTCCAACCAAAATTATGATACAGTGGCAAAAGGCTGGATTTTGCTGGTACAGTTTGTCTTGAACAAGTGTTTTCAGCAGTCTGGAATGGTCTTAAAAATGATGCATTAGTTGATATTATTATATTGACTGAAGTGTTGAGCCTGGTTTGAAATTGCAGGAAAGCAATTCAAACTCATCATCAGAACAGTATGACAAATTGTCTCTGATCTATTTATTCTAGTTGCCACTTGGACTTTAATTAGGGATAGACTATTGACTATCTTCTACTAAATCGCAGAGACAATGGTATTGAATCATTTCAACAATATTTGTATGCAATGAAGTTGCAGAAAATGTTACCATAAGTGTGCCAAGAACTATCAAAAGTCCTGTCTTCAAAAATGTTGTCCTCATTCAGACAGCAGCTGGGCCATAGTGCTTTTATTGACAAGCAGGAAAGCAAGCAACAATGCTGTCTGTAGCAGAACACCATGCACGTCTCACAATCTTCTCTGCTGTAAAAGACTGATTGGCATATATGCAGCTACAATTGCAGATAACTACAAATGGATGGAGGTGATCTCTAACAGATCCAATACAATGTAAACCTCCTCCAGTAGAGAACATCATATATAGATTTTTCTGGTGGCCATTCAAGTTACTATTTAGTTTATAAAATGATCATAGTAGTCACCTATTGACTTGGAGCAAAAGACGTTCAGCTAAACGGAGACTAGCTGGGGTGCCATGCTCTTTCTTGAAAATTTTGCAACCTTATCATGCTGCCTACTTTATTCAGTTTCTGTTCTAAGAAAATAAAAAGTAATCTCCTAACACCCTTGAAAGGGACATCTGTCTTTGGAGAGAGAGACATTTCTTTTGTGAATGGCTCTTCAGGTAGCCAGACCACGTAGGTTGTATTTTCAAGCAAATAATGCTTGTCACCAGCACAATAGATAACATGCTGATAGTGTAGTTACAAGAAAATCTTGAATAAGTAAGTATTTGATACCTCTTGCTGACATTTGAGTATTTGAGTCTGTTGAGTATCTTCTAATATTTACTAATATTTACTTTGAACTACATAGGTATCAAATATGGTTTTGGTTCATGGAGTGTGCACAATCTTATAAGGGGAACCCCTATGAATTACAATCTTGTCTGGTTCTATAACTCTCTTTATAGACTTGTGAAAATCACCCAACTTGTTTAATTTCTTAGTGAAGTAGAGATATGGCAAGAGTTGAGCAGGAGAATGTCATTCCATTTCAAGAATGACTTTGCTATTTAATCATTTAGTTTTGTTTCTATTGGAAATGAAGACAGCTTCTACATCACTTGTGAAATTGGACACAGTACATCTGCCATGGAGAGGTTTGCCCTGGAAGCTACTCCCATCAGGCAGGGTGCTAGGAAGCTGGAAGCATGAGTTAGTAGAAGACAAGATGATTTTCTGTGAGAAAATCACCTTTCCAGAACTCATAGGGTTGTGAGGTTGATACTGTAGTATAAGTTACATTATTGATTTATTTGTTCTTAAAAGTGTTTTACATGTGCTAAAGAAATATTTAATCTGGCACCATACTGAGGCCAGTATGTGAGGGAAACCCTGGAGCTTTGGTAAGTTGAAGTAAATGGAAAAAGAGAAGCTTCTGCTGGCATAGACACCTCAGTATAATTTACGGCTTATCCTGGGCACTCCAGTTTGAGCAAATTTATTTCTGTGTGGAATTAATGCTTGAGATGAAATTATGTACATGTAGTGAATTAATGGCATGGGGATTGGCATGTGATGCAGCAGGTATACTTACCCCGTTTTTTCCTGTGTGCATGAGTAGGGTCATACAGGAACATGTTAACAGTGTCTCTCCAGGTTGGAATCACATGAAGTGGTGGAGGCTGAGAGGGGCAGGGAGTACCCCTTCCCTCAGGGGAAGCGAACTGGGCAAAATGTTCTTGCTAATGGTGCGTTCGTTTCCCTAGCGTGCCAGTGACATGGGCGGTTAATGGCTACTGCCACCCTCCTCATGCCTCGGTGGAGCAGCATAGCAACCTACCTCAGTTTTTACATTTCATACAACTAACTGCCTTTTAACATTTCCGTAACTCTAATTCTCTACTTATCTGCAGCTGAAGTTCAGAGTGAAATTGAGCGGATTTTTGAATTAGCAAGGACACTGCAGTTGGTAGTGCTTGATGCTGATACCATTAATCACCCAGCACAACTGAGCAAAACCTCTCTGGCGCCCATTATAGTATACGTAAAGATTTCTTCTCCTAAGGTAAATATTTTTTCTAATATTTGTGCTGTGTTCTTTTTTGTTTTGCATCATTAAATGCAGATGGTCATATGTCCTTACTAAAGTTCAAAGAGTTATATGTTGCTATTACTTTCCTTTGAATAGTAAAATGTTATTAATCAACAAATATCTTAGGTGTTGGGTTACCAAAAAAAGGAAGAGATGCTGTAGCTCCAATCTGTTTTTAGTTTGGGATCGTGCTGTATGTGTTCCTCTGTCCTTTAGTATCAACCATGTAAGTAGTGCTAACAGTTTGTTCAATCGAAATAATAAGGAAAAGAAAGAAAGATTTTAACATACTGAATATCAGAATGATTGGTGAACTCTTAACACCTCCTGGTTGTGTACTTTCATTCTCCGAAAAAACCTACACAGGCCTTGTGAAGAGGCATTTGAAAGAGAAGATCAAATGGTTGGAAGATGGAAGAGGAAAGCAATTAGAGAATTTCAAATTAGAGACAAACAACAACAGTAGCTGCAGAGGAGAACAGGAAGGGAACTTTTTACTGTTGATAACAGAAAAGTAAATGCTGGGGAGAACGTGAACATTAGCTTGTCCTGGATGTAAGCAGCATGAGAGATGCTCCTGAAGCCAACAAATGAAGAATTTGATCTGCTCAAGTGGACAGCTAAAAGCATGAACATTTTAAGTGGCTATAGATGTACCTTAAGTCCAAAGCTGCTCACAGGCCACTGACTGAAAAATGCTTTCTTAAAATTAATGGGAGAAGGATTAAACATTTTTCTTTTTCTTTTTGTCTCCTCTACCAACATACTTTTGTTAACGTCTTATTTTCCACAGGTTTTACAGAGGTTAATAAAATCTCGAGGGAAATCTCAGGCCAAACACCTTAATGTTCAGATGGTGGCAGCTGATAAACTGGCACAGTGTCCTCCAGTGAGTTATGTTAATTTATGTCTTGTTCAGTTGAGAATATCTGATTCCTGTTTAAAGGTGCCTTTACTTTCAGGCATTTAATTATGTAATTTCTGGGAATGTTTGCCCCCTTCTGGCGTATTTCACTATTGCTTTTTTGCAGAATGCCTCCTGTCTGTGGGTTCTTCACTAGGGTACAGGGAAAAAAAAACACTCATTGTCACAGTTATTAGGATGTGTGCTGAACACATTCACTGCTTGAACAAAACAAGTTTTTGTTTTACCTTTTTTGTTTGTTTGTTTGTTTGTCTTTTTTTGGGGGTGGGCGGTGGTGGTATTTGTCTGAAAATTGACTAATGAACTCTCTTGATGACTGAGCAGTTTAGGATAAGGCAGGTGGTTTGAGTAGCTCTCCGTGGGCATATGTTACCACAGCCCATCACTGCTTATGTTCTTGGTCACAATTTAGGCAAAGAGCTGTGGGGTACCATGTAGCTAAGAAGCCCTGTGGTTCTTCTGTTGATATGCATTTATGCAAATTCTCTCAACTTGCACGTATAAAGTGGAGGTGATGAGACCCCAGCTGTGTGCAAAATGTGGCAAACGTTTTTATCTGCATACTCGGCTCCTAAGAGTATGTTAAGAACCCGGAAGATAAAGGTTCAGTTCAGTTGCAGATGTGGAAATTTCATCATTTAAGTTCAAGCATCTGTGTTAAGAGACTAGTTTCCTCAGCTCCTCAAGAAGTCAATGAGCAATGCTAGAAACATGCATAGGCTGTCAGAGCTGCTTTCAGAACTTCTGTCTCCCTGACCAGGGAGGAAACTCTCCTCCTAAATTTAGATGGTTGTAACTAATCTTACACATAATATTTGCACGGAACTTGGAAACTGGATGCTCTTTCTTACTCCTGTTTATTACTATTATAAGTTAATTGTCTTAGTTTGCCTTCATTTGACTGAGTTATTCTAGGTATGGAGGTTGAATTCCTTTTCTTCACATTCCGTTTTGTTCCGGTAGCTCTGAAGCTTTAATATTCAAACTTTTTTTCTGAATATTTGAGTTTTAAAATTTGTTCAAGCTGCTTCTTCCCATCTTTGTTGACTATTGGTGCTACTAAGTGGAAGTCACGAGGAATTGCTTTGGCAAGTGTAACGTTAGCAGTAGTTATGATTGCTGTCTTTTGTATCACTTGGCATTAAAAAAAAAAAAAAAAAAGGTGAAATACCTTAACACAAGTGTTACAAATGTGGTTCATTTTTGACGAATGGAAAGTGTGATAATCATTGTCTCTAGCTGATCTCCCTTAATCAAGTGGTTATTCTCACTAAAACCTTTCCTTTATTAGGAAATGTTCGATGTAATTCTTGATGAGAACCAGCTGGAAGATGCTTGTGAGCACCTTGCTGACTATTTGGAAGCCTACTGGAAGGCCACACATCCACCTAGCAGCAATCCTCCTAACCAGCTTCTCACTCGCACACTTGCAACAGCCACTCTTCCTATTAGTCCAGGTCCAAATATTAATTTACAGGTACAGTTTTTATGCCATCTCTTCTTCTTTTCTTTTCCATATCAACTTCCCCTTCCAAAGCACAGTGTTAGTCTGATACTAGAATATGCTGAATACATCTTACAGCTGGTGATAGAGTAAGTAGTTTTTCAGAAGACAGTTGACCATTTTTTGTATAAAAGCCAAATACAAGCACATTATGGTTACCACTGCTGTATTCACAGTGGCGTGTGTTAGCATATTCACTAGTGGGCTATTTTTGATGCCAAAGGTTAAGCAAACTTGATTGAAAACATATTGTGATCTGAAGTGGAATACTTAAGGTTTCATTGTGCCCAGAATGCCACTGTGCCAGTAACATGTGTACCAGCCATAAACATTTTTATAACTGGTCGTATGGAATCCAGTCAGAGGAATGAAACTGGGCTAATGCATAGCATGTTCCTGCCTCTGGTAAATCTCTGACTGATAGGCACGCTATCTCTGCTAGGCAAATTCCAGCCCCAGAGGCCCTCTGTGACAAACTGGCTTAAGTATAGAGCAGATCCACAAAGGGTAGGGGGAATCTGTGCGTATCAGTTGTACAGTTGTAGAGGTTGAAAATGGCTAACTGCAGTAGTGAAGTCTCAAGGTCAAGGTGGCCCTCCCAGTGTTTCCTTTGCTCTTTTATTCATTGGCCATTGCTATGAAAAGTACATATTTCCTTCAAGCCAAACTCTGACATAAAACCAGAGTCCTGCTGCATATTGCAGACAGACCTCGAGAGGCAGTCTGCTCTGAACCCACAAGGTACTGTCTAGAGAGCTGGGAAATTCATTTTTTTCTCACCTCTGCACTGACTTGCCTATTGTCATTGGACATATTGTGTCCTTTCTTTTCTCTTTCAACTTTTGCTTTATTTAACCATATCAAGGTATTCAGCATAAAGAGAGCTTTTCCTCTGTATATGTGTTGCATGGCTTGAAATGAGGACTTTAAAGATGCTACTTCATTATAAACAGTGAGTGACACCTTGAGGTCGAAATTACAGTGGAGATTAAAATGCATCTGTTCCAGCTCCAAGAATGTCTTATTACATCTGAATTTCCACCTAAGTAACATATATGCACCAAAATTGTGTACCTATATATTAGTTAGAATTCATCACTTTGGCTAAGAAAAATACATCCTTTTAGAAAATGAAGGAAAAAAAAAGTCTCTGCACCCAAATTGAAATGCTGAACATTTGTTTTTTAAATCGCTTTTTGTTGTTATGGTCTTACAAAACAATTGTGTGTGTGTTGAAGAATTTATTTCCCATTAGAAGACCACAGACTTATCAGGTTCTCTCTTTCATAAGGAATATTGCTTTACCAGCCTTACAGGGTATCTCCTTCTGCTTTCAGAAGCAGTTGCAAGAAAAGAGAGACTGTAAGCTGTAGCTCATTTCTGCCTTTTTTTCTATCCTCAGAGCTGAAACACCCTGAAAAAAATGTGAGCTGGAAGAATTTCTGAGTATGAAATTCAGTATCATTGTGTGCAGACTTGCTAGATAAACTTCCTTTGCTTTGTAGATCTGTTAATTATTTTTCTCAAGATTTTTATCTTTTGGGTGTGGATTTATAATTCACTTACTCATAATATTAACCACCTGCCCTGGAGGAGTTATACAGAGGTTAATAACACCTTTTTGAATGTTGTGTTATCTGTATCTTCCTACAAATTAACAACTTTTTATTTTAAAGACTAAAAACAAGAGTGTACTTGTAGTTTCACAGTTTGTTTGTAGGCCTGTTAATCCAAAGGTGTGGAGCAATGGGGGTCCCTTGTGGAATGTAGAACTTAATGTTCCTTTTGTTTCATTTTCCTATGACACACCTTCAGCTGTCATCCCAAACCTGAGTCTGTCAAGGCCTTGGAATGGAGTGGGTTTACAGTAGCTGAAACCATTCTCTCAATAATGTTGAGAACCTCTAGTAGGAGAATTTAAAGTGTGTGTCTTGTACTATTTTTGCGGACTGCTCTAGAGAGAAAGACCTTGCCACCAGCCATTTGGACTGGTAGGCCCACATCTGCACTGGAAAGCATTCTCCTCTGGGTCCAATTTGGCACCCCTTTGTCATGAGATGCAATTGTTTTTTGTATTTTTGATAGACCCAGCTGTATATTGTAATGACAGATTTGTGTTGCCAGCTGCCAGAGTGGTATTTTTGTAGCACGATGCTGACGGTGTGCATTGCATGGCATGAGGTGCTTGAGGAATGAGCTGGTAAACACCATATCCCACCTGCCTATCTGATGGGCTGCACTTTGGAGCAGTGTCCTGATAACTGACATCTGTTCTCAGATTTCCTCTTGTAGAGAAATAGCTGGCGAATTCCAAAAAGGAGACTGGGATCAAGCGCATGGTGTAGGTGATTAGGGGCCCTCTGGATGGAAATAGAGAGCAAGTCTAATTGAGTGTGTGGACACAGACTTTTCTCTCTCGTTTCAACGCTGCTTAGGCGTCTTTTCAAGAACCCCTACTTCTTTGCAATTACAACCTGAATACTGAAATGAGTTTATCTCAAACTTTCTCCATTTTAGGTGAAAACCTTATGAGATTGGGCCATGAAATTTCTGCACTGCAAAATCTAATCCAGTTCAGAGCCCTAATTTGGTTGTGAACCACAAAGCCAGATCTTAATCCATATTCAAACTGTACCAGCTCAGTGTCCCTGTAATATTTAGTGTCGATGAATTTGCTCATAAATGCCAGTAGCCCCCAACACTATTCTGCACTTGCAGGGTAATAAGAGTATTGGTTCTAAATGTATTGACTGTGTTCCTGCTCACAGCTCGTTGTAGCAAAGGAGATGCATCTGAGTTTCTACACCAGGATTCTGTTCAAAGCAGGTTCAGATTTTGCATTTGTTCTCAAACCACAGCAATGACAGATTTTATTAGTCACAATTCTATAGAGATGCCTACATATTCAGCATTTGGCCATATGAAAATTAAAGGGTTTTCATGTGTGTATCCAGTTTGTGTGTCTTAAAAAGTCATGGTTACAAACTAATGAAAATGTGTTTACACATCCAAAGCAGACATTGCTTTATTCTTTAGCTTTTCACTTAGTTCCATTTATAGTTCACCTCCATAGAGTCATTTCGATTCACCTTGAACACGTCTATTAATGTTTGCAAATACTACGTTCTTTTTCCAGCAAATCGCAATCATCTTGGTAATCATAAAAACAAGAACAAAAAACCTCTATCGCCGTTTCTGGTACCTTGTTCTCATGTATGCCATTTGTTTCAAATGAGGAACACATGGAACAGTGCAGCTAGTTGCTGGGAAGTTTACAGTACAAAATACTATCTGAGAAATGAGGCGATGTCAAATTGCTGATTTGAAATATGTTGCTTTTGATAAAATCCTGATAAAATACAGTTTTTTTCCTGTCCAATTTCCTGTAATTTGACTTGTTGGGTTGCTAGGAAACCCACCTGCCAGGATCTGTGGCTGAAGGACAACATTTCTTCCTTCTCCCAGCTCTTTTCCACAACATACAAAAACAGAAAGAAGATACGTCTGTGAGCTGCCCTGGAGGCAATCTTATTTTCAGAGATAGCTCTGAACATACGAGGACAAACTTTAGACTAACTTTGGTAACTGCAGTACAGTCTCACAAACAAATGACTGTATAACTCCGTTAAAACCAACTTTTAATTTTGTGCCAGTAGCAATGATTTTGTCTTGAAGTTCTTAAGCTAATGTGAGAAGGGTAATTCAATTTCACCATAAACTATTTCTGAAGATTTGGCAATTAAGCTTGAAAAACCTTTGGCTGTGGTTTGAGAATAAAAGCGGGTTAATGTAATGAAACCCCAAATTGAGTTAAATAATGCCACTTGTTCATTTTGCAGTGATTTCAAAGCATTATGCTGACGAAGAGTAGGTTTGATATTACCTGGTAATTTTTATTTTAGTTTTTTAATAGCAGTGGTGTGTTAGGAAGTTCTTTAGGTGATAATATCACTGTCCTTCCACTTTCCTTGGCAATGGTTTGTATTTTTGGACTCTTAAAATTATGAAGTTAATGTTTTAATTTTTCATTACTGTGAGGAAATCAAATTATTGCTGAGAAAAACAGGAGGTCAGTGATACTATTAGTATCATAATACAAACTTTATTGATTCCAGATCCAATTGCATTTGTATCTTAAAAAAAAAAAAAAAAAAAAAAAAAAAAAAAAAAAGAGAGAGAGAAAAAAGAAGCTACTATAAAAGAGCCAGGATTTTGTACTTTGGTTCTTTTCTGGAGTCTCCTTAGCCCTCTGTAATCGCTTTCCTATAGTGTCTGTTTCCAAGCAGGCATCTGTAAACTCTAAACTGATATGTGCCCTCTCCTGGCATGATGCGTCCTCTTTAATTTTTCTGCAGTTTGTCGTGCTTCTGCATGCTCTTTTTTTGTCTGGATAGCACTTATTGCTAACTGACACAGTCAAAACACAGGTGACGAGTCAGTGTCACAGACACTGAGTGCCACCCTCCTTTCTGATTAGAGTGAAAAGAATTGTTTGTATTATAATACTGAATTTTCAGTAAAAGTTGAATTCAAATGTTTTTCTTTTCTAGTTTAGATCCAAAGTGGAGTGTTGTGTACTTAAATTTCATTTGTTTCTTGATGCTTTCTAGTTTAATGCGGTATTGGGGAAAGTATTAAAGTGTATAGTCATGTATGTGAACTTACTGGTGGTTGTGACAGCAGGGATCTCAAGGAGACCAGAGGAATGACCATTCAGTCCCTGAACGCAGCGGTTCACAAATTGAAGAGGAAGCACGGGTTGAACCCATCAAGAAATCCCAGCATCGCTCTTCAACCCAACACCATAACCATCGCAGTGGTGTTAGAGGCCTTTCTAGGCAAGAAACTTTTGACTCAGAAACACAAGATAGCAGAGATTCAGCTTACATAGAGCCAAAGGAGGACTACTCACATGAGCATGGTGACCACTATGATTCTCACAGGGATCACAATCACAGAGACGAGTCCCATGGGAGCAGTGATCACAGACATAGAGAATCAAGGCATCGCTCAAAGGAGAGGGACCGGGAGCAGGACCACAATGAATGCAACAAACAACGTAGTCGTCATAAATCGAGGGACCAATATTGTGACAAGGATGGAGAAGTGATATCTAAAAAACGTAACGACGCAGGAGAATGGAACAGGGATGTTTACATCCGTCAGTAACTTTTGCCTCTGGCACTCTTGTGTTTCTTTGAAGTCTTGTAACAATGCCCCTTGAAAATATCTTTGGGTTGTTCATTGCAGAACATATGGTATCCTTCTGTATGCTGATTTGTATTGCTGTTGCTTGTATAGCAATAGCATGAAATAGAATATTCATATACTTATTTTTTTGGTTAGTGCTATATGAATTAGTGTAGTACAACTGCAGAGTCCCTGATGTTGTACTATGCCGTTTTTCAAGCTGTTTTTTGGTAGCTGCCACTTGAACAATATCTGTTGCCATCAAGGTGTTGTTAGTGTTTTTTAAAAAAGAGAAAGGTACATTTGATGTTTAATAACTTCCCGTGTATTCAGCAAGCAAGAATCAGCACATAAAAATCTAAAACTTTTTGTCTGCTCTGATTTTTAATTTGTAATGCACTTGATTTGCATATTGATTTAAAAGCCACTATCTGTTGCTTGTACCTCTGGTGGTCTCCATTTGAGGACGGAATTCAGTCTTGCCTTACACACAGGGGATCATAAAGTCAAAATCAATTTTCTATGTACTGGTACTGTGTACTGTATATACAGTTTATAAATGTTCTTTCTGCCGACACCTTCTTACTATATAAGTTTGATCACACTGTTTTAGAGTCCTAATGCCAAGTCAGCAGATTTGCTTTTGAATTACTGGCAACTGGAACTAGCCTCATTTAGGAAATCTGTAACAGTGTTCAATCTAAATACTTTTTCTTCTGTAGCAGAAAGCTTATACTTCTGTAAATACGAATGAGTGCTTGAGACAGAGGATCTAACCAACTCTTATACCTTATGCTGTCCTTGCAAACCCAACTTTGCATTTTAAATTTTTGGTAAAGATAACTAGTTTACCGCTATAAATTATTCTTCTCCGTACAGGTCACAAAATTGCAATGGACACAACCTAATTTTTGTTCTGTTTTCAGAATAATAGAGCACACGTGATGGAGGTGTGTATGTGAGTGGGTGGGCGATGGATGGGCATACGTGTGCATGTGCACGTTAGGCAGCAAAGTGTGAAAATCTACTGAAGAAAACAAAGGTTACTCAAAAGCCCAACATGTTTGTTTCTTCACTCTATTGTTAGTTTTAAAAATCCAAATTGCAGTCAGGGAATATGAGGGAGTTTACTGACCCAGGTAATTGAGAAAGCATAAATCTGCTGGCTCTTGTTCAGACTTCAAGAGAGTAAAAACAGGCAAATGTTACTGTGAGTGTTTCACTGGAAATGTAAAATCTTTGTGTTTTAGAGTATTTGTTTTAGTAAGAAAAGTTTACACAGCTTGTGGAGAATTATTTTGTTGGAAAATAAATTTTTGTAGCTTCTCCACTTTTTCTACACTTGCCAATTCCTCTGCATTCCCACTTTGCAGCCAGCTCACTGCTTTTCCTTCACCTAAATGTGCTGCCAGTGAGAGCTTAGAAAAACGTGACAAAATACTCTGTTGCGAGCTTACTAGAGAAAATGCATTGAAATCAAAAGGAGTGAAAACAGTTTGTTTTGTATTGAACACCTGTTGCACTGGTAAGTGAGGGGAAATTCATAATTATTTTTGGCTACAGGTTCCATACCCTTGCCTAGTGTAAAGGCTGTTCTGCATCACATATAGTCTTTGTAGTAATTGTATGAATGAAATACTTTTTGTATTTCACTGTAAATATCACATTATATAAAGACTGTAGTGGGATAATAATTCATTTAGCTGGAATTTCTTTTTATTTATTATTTTAATTCTGGGAATATCAGCATTGCCTGATTTTGAATATCATTTTAGTGAAATGGAGGTGCATGCTTTCTCTAGCATCCAAGCAGTTCAGTTTGACTCTCTCACATACTTTGCTCTCCCTCCTGCTTTACGTGCATTTTTTACAACTCAAGAGTGTGAAATTCTGCTGTCAGGTATTTGGATGTTCCTCCTAGTGCTGCTGACTGTTGTGGTTATTCAAGGGTAGTAGTTGGTTCAAAGCATGAACTGTGGGGAACACAAGGGAAAAGGTATATTTTCTAGAAACAAAATTCTCAGCATTTCTCTAAACATCTAAATGACTTTGTAGACAAAGGAAGCATAGGTAAGTAGACCTGCTGTATTAGTCAATGGATATATAAGAATATATAAAAAGTGGCTTTTGATACGAGGGGATTATCAGGGTATCAGTGGAGAAAAACATTGAAAGAGTTTGTTATTTGAATCATATCAGATCGCATTTTAATGCAAAAAGTTATATTGTCTTGCTCTATATAGCCTGGCTTTAGGTATTTTGCCAGCTTCAGAAACTGCTGTTGCTCCCTACAACTGTTACATGACAGTTTTGTCCTGCAAGAAGTGATGTATAGATTCCGCTACAATACCTTGAATGTTTTTTGTTCTTTTCTTTTTTAAAATTTGCTACAGGAGGTGTTAATTTTCCACCTTTCTTAAATTATTTTGAAGGAGTGTTTGGCAGAATTTCAAAGCAGTGAGCAGCATATTAAAACCATGGATTAAGGTAGCCATGTACAGACAAATAAAGAGAAAATAAAGAGCACAGTCCAAGCCCTAATATTTAAGTATGGTCTAGATATTGATGTATGGAATATAAATATCTTACAAAGAAAGGCATGTCCCTGTCCAGTTAATGAGTTATCTTTTGTATACTTCAACTAACAATGTATAGGCAACATACTAACACATTTCTTAGGCAGACAGTAGGTTTATTTTAGCCTTGCTAAGGTATTTTTCTTCAGTTATTAAGAGTGACAAATCAGTTTTAATGTGAGCTTGTACTACAGATTTTGCACAATACCACCTGCCTGCTGAGCACTACTTTGAAAAGCACTTTAACAGAATTATTTCAACAAGAAGCTTTAAAAATACTCCAGCTGGAGGACATATCAAAGGTTATTGTGATGAAATGTCTTTGCAGAGTTTTGCAAATAGAAAGTTTAATATTGTTTGCATTGGGATACTAATGAGTTCATATTTCTGTATCTGGTTTCAGGAGCTTTGAATCTGAGGAATGCTAGAGGTCCCAGTGAGCTCCAGTCTTCTTATGTATGTGTGGTACAAAATAACCTGTAAAATTTCTATTCAAATGAATCAGAAAGATGATAAACTCAATGAGTGAGAAGGGAGGAAAATAAAACAGTTGAGTGATACATAGGTCTTGTCACCTCTACTCTATATTTTTCTAAAGGATTACAGTATATGGAAGGAATGTGATACAATTTAACATTTCTCTGTATATATGTTAGGTGTTAACTTTTTTTGTATGTCTTTTCAAATGAGTACACATCAGTGTTGTTCAGCAGCTCAAGTCTATCAGTTTAGTATCACAGACATCACGGAAGAAAGGATTCTTGAGGAGGGGTTGGAAGGAGGTGGGAGTAACAGTCTCCAGACCTGTAAAGGAACAGGACAGCAGGGACAAATAAGCAACAGGTTTATACAGTTAGCATCACTAGGTGTTAAGAGTTGGAAGAAACTATTTTGAAATAGGTTCATAAATTTTATCCACTGACTAGGAATTGAAAAATTAATTTACAGATGGAAAAAAAGAAAAAAAAAAAAAAACTTTTCTAAAGTACTCGTGAATTCATAGTCTATCTGATATCAGGAGTTTAGAATTTCAGAGTCTTTGATAATTTATGCTTCTAAAGGTGTAAAATATAAATAGTGTCTCCTAAAGATTTGGCCCTAAATAATGAAGGCAGGTTTTAAAGCTACAGTTTAAGTGGAGTTTGTTAAATGGAGGATAAGGAAATTCAGTCCTACTCATCAAATCCTGAATCAATCTAGATACCTAGTTTCACTTTTCTCTGCATTTGCATACAGATCTTCTGCATCCTATCCATGCAGCTCCTGCCCAGTTCAAACACTCTGCCCCTTAAACTTACTATCTTTCATGAAATTGTTAGTAATTACCATTTTTAAGCTCCATTGGTTTGTAAAGTCATATTTGTGTTCTGTGACAACTGCAGAGGTTTTACGGTGATGTATCAGCATTCCCGTAACTGGAATGCAGTGAGTGGTCCGATGGCTTTTCAGCAGTGTCTGTCCAAAGTACAAGGTTACAGTAAACCACCTCCTGTGGCGTTACTGAGGCCTCCTCAAGATGCATTTTTGTTTCTGGTTACATTTGACCTCTGATTGCTTTGATGCATCAGGCTGTTTCCCAAATGCTCACTCTGATGAGCCTGTTTTTTGTTCTTACAATTTTGACTTTAATTGTATTCCCTCTGTGAAAATAGCACACTGCAGACAACTATTACACAGTCTGGACAAAGAACAGAGAAATTCCTTTTGAGAATGTAATATAATATTTCTGGTGTACATTTATGTATATTTATTACTTTATTGCAGGTTGTTCACCAAAATTTTAGCTGTTCTATCATCTTTAAAATATGTGGATGACATTATATTGTGAATATTTTTATTCAAATGTTACTCAGTCAGATTTACTGTTCGGCAATTTGTCCATAATTTATTTCCCTACTTTTATATAACAAACTATGTTAAATATGTGCTTACAGTAGTTTTATGGACAGTTTCTTTTTATAGCTTATCACCCTAGAGATGTGTTCCTACGCAGCCCCAAAAAAGATTTGTATCAGATATAATAGAGATTCAGTTGGTTCTTCTATATTATCTGTCTCCTTTCTTTATTCTTACCACTTACCTATCAGGCATCCTACTTGGCAGTAAATTCTAACAGTACAAACTGGATTTGTTCATAAAGCTTTAGCAGTGAACAACAGAAAAAAAAAAAGAAGGCTCTTTTTATTTTAAATTACCCACTCCAAAGTCGTTACTTGTCGATCACCTTGACTAGCCTGTTTGTTACTGAGGTATTCCCTCTTCCTTAAAGAGCACATGAAACCCTATGATCTAAAAGCTTTTGGGCTCCATGACACATGAACAGAAAGAAGCTGTATAATAATATATCATACTATACTAGGCTGTCAATTTTAGTACTTTTATATTGACCAAAATAAATATTTAGATTTGGCATCATTACTAATCGCTATTTCTGCGAATAGGGAAAGATACTTTTCGGATTCATTTTTTTTTTTTTCCAGACAGGATCTGATTGTATCTATTTTGTAGGGTTAATCTTTCATTAAAAATGACAGTAACTTTTTTTTCTTAATTTAATATATAAATATCTCACAGTGTGAGATATGTATATATATATATATAAAAAATGTATTTTATATATATATTTCAAGTGTGCTTCAGCACCAGACACTGAAGCATGTTTCAGTCTGCAAAGCATTATCAGGAAAATAACCCTATTAGGTATTAAAAATACATATACTCCATACGTTAAGATTGTGAAAATAATAAAGTACTATAATTCCTGTACTTTTAAAGTTACAATCACACTGGAAAGAAAAACAAAAAGGGCATCTACCCAGCTTTAGACATCTAACTTAGCAAGCTTTGACCACAGTCAAAATGAGGCTGGCTCCTTCAAGGGATGATTTGAAGCATCTCAAATTCCTGTTCTGAACTGCCTGATGGAGAAATCTCTTTCTCTCTCCTCTTGTGTCATCCCCTCTCCCTGAATTACCAGCAGAGAGAAGGTCCAGGGGAGAAAGCTGAGGCTTAGCTCTTTAATATACTGACTGTTTTTTCGAGCCTATCAGTGACTTTTGCAGAAACAACTCTAATAGTTAAAAGTTCAGATATCGGCAGTGTTTTTTCACATTAAGTCTGGTCTGCAATTACACTGGAATCAAATGCAAGTCAGTTACATTTTTTTTGAGGGGGTGGGGATGAGCTAAGAAATTTCTCATATAAAAATCAAGTAAGATCACCTTCTTGAAAAGACTGTTTATAACTAATATGTATGGGAACTTCTCAAATTTTCACAAAGAATTCAGCATTGCACAGATCCTGCTACTGAAACTGGAGGCAAAAATTCCTCCCTTTATAGGTATGTGCAAATTTCAATATATAGTCTACGATTAATGTTTACAGAGTTTATATATTCTGAAAAAAAAATATGCTTTTTTACTAGCACCAAGTTAAAGATTTCAACATGTACTTACAGTAAAGGACTAAGACATTTTGTTACCAAGTAGTTATTGTAGCCATATTTTGACTAAAAGGACTGTAATTTATAGTACAAGTGATTACAATTCTAAATGGGTTATCTTACCTACTACTGATGAAACAAGATGACTTTAAATCTTGTTTTGGCATGTCATGGTTAACAGCAAGGAGTGAGCTACAAAAGCAAGCAAGAATTCCCTCCTCCTAGTCTGCCAGAATAGGCCTTATAGAGTACATACTAAGCAGCCTTAGCAGAACAGAAGAGGAGACATTTCATTTATTCAAGAACAGTACAAAACATATATATATCAAAACATTTATAGCAAATATAAGTACACAACCAGACTAGTGACAGAGTTTTATAAATTGAGTAAATGCAAAAGCACTTCTGACAGTACAAAAAGCAAATTAGAAAAGAAATGTCAGTCTTTAATCCAACCAAATAACCATGTGTGCAAAATAAGATATTTTTTCCAGATAATGCTTTGAAAATCAGTGGGAAAACAGCAACAACAACAAAAAAGCCCACAACAAAACACAGGTGTCAGTTTAGGTTTTTGAATCATGCTTACTTTTTCCCTCCAATTTTCGTGCTATTTCCAGCAGTACTAAGAAAAGAGAACATTATTCAGACAGAGAACACCTCTGTAACTGAAGCAGAATTTTTTAAATACATACAACACATTTAAGAAGTTTAGATTATTAAAACTTTGAGCAGTGTATTAAGTCAGTTCTCATTAGCATGCTTCCCCAGTTTCAATTTTCATATGATTTTAGCCGTTGATGCTTTCTAACCAGTAAAGAGTTAATATTCTTAGTTGTTTGAAAGGTGATTTGCAACATTTAAGATGATATTATGCATTGTTTTCTGTCTTTTGATATTTTCATCACAGCTGTAGCCCCTTCTATTGCAAATGTTTGATTTTAAAATTGTCACTTGTCAGCCAGTCCAATAGGCTGTTTGGGAACCAATACAGTTTATGCATGGGAAGTTTGATGTTGAAACAATATTTATTTACATTCCCAGAGTGAGATGGTTTAATATATTCATGCTGCTATAAAAGACATGCTACAAAGCCTAATCGTATTTTGTGTATATACTATGTGTACAGAGAATCTTGCTTGTATTAAAATAAAAGAGAAATGAGGTTCTAAGTATCAATTTATAAAAGTTATTTGTAAAATGTTACAGTGTTTCCTGAAGCACTACTTAACGAAGCATTAACTATCCGCAAATCTCCACTGAAACGGCTTTTTTTCCAAAATTCACAGTAATAGTTCCCACCTATTTATGATTGCATTTTCTAAAGGACCTTACCTTCCCAGTTCCCGTCCCCCCCCCAAAAAAAAAACACCACCCTGTTCCTGCATTTCCTGCACTAGCCGAGCTGCTCGCATGGCGAGAGCCAACAGACCGAAGTGCGATTGAACGTGCTTGTCATTCAAGCAGTGACCTGCTGTCATAGGAAAGCAAACCGACCCCAAATGACCGTGCCCTTCCCCCAGCCCGTGGCCCTTTCCCAGCAGAGCAGCTGGCAGCTTTTCTGGCTGCCACAGCAACCCTGCCGTCAGCCTGTTGGCTTGGCAACGGCGCGGCACCAAGAGCCACATTTCAGCCTTACAGAGGTATTTTTTTTCCAGGTTGTATTGCTGCATGCTTATTTACCATTCAATTTAATAAACTTTGCAATAAAAAAACCTATACAGTCCTTATTTGCCAGTGAAATCAAATCATCTTCCCGGGAATCTTGCAAGGCTTTAATATCCATTCCTTGCACGGTCACAGCGGATGGATCAAATCTCTGAAGCAGCTTCAGCTGATCAAGTGCCAGTCCAGCTCCCCTCATGCCTTCTCCTCCGATATGAGGTTCCTTTGCAAGTGACACAGAAAAGCAAATTACTGCATCAGTAAAAAGTTCCTGGTTTCCTACACGTACTCCTCTAAGGCTATACACAGATCCAAATCATTTCATCACCTAAGAGTGAAATCACCTCCATCACGAGAAAGCTGTTATCACCAGCCAGTATGTCTGAAAGGTTTTAGTTTTTTTTCACTTTTAAGTGTTGAAGCTCTTCTGTATACTAACAGCTCTAAGTTGTCAAAAACAGTGATCCCTTAGTCAGTTACTAACATACTTAGTAACAGTAGTAGAAATATCTGGATTCTTTACCTTATAAACTTCAACTGGAGAGACTGACAGTGCCACTCCAGAGTACTGCCTAAAGAGGCATAATTTCAGAAGATGATGATGCTGCAGAAAAAAGTCTGAACTTTGGGTTTTCTACATTATGTAATTAGACTAATGGGTAAATGACAATACTGATACCACCCCTTACGTGTGTATATCACAGAGAAAGAAAGAAAGGAACTGCTTTAGTGTTCTTCAATTTAGGAGAGGACATTTAGCATCAAAATCCTAGAGAGGAGCTGTGTTTAAAGTCACGGCCCTCTTCTGGATGATGTTTTTTATTTAATAAATATGGTGATTCGTGGAAAAATCTAATTCTTAGCTGGGTCATTCCTCCAACGCATTCAAGAGAAAAAAAAAAAGAAAACCATACAAGTAATATTAAAAGAAAGATCTCCTTTGTAAATCTAGTCTGGTGTAGTCTGTAATGCAGCAGAGAGCAGAGAATTTTTGAGCCCTCAGACTTTGCTGACACACGAGCTCACCCAGACAGCACATGATGCGAGCTAATTGCTTAATCATGTACTGTGTGCTCTAAAGCTGGGCAGCCAAGAGGCTGCAGACTGAGTCTTCTCTTGCTTTCCCTCAATAGGATTTCAGTGCTTTCCAGGTAACAGACAAAAGGAGGTGCCTGTAGCAAATTGAGAAAAAATAATACACAAAGGGAGACAAGAGGTAGTGACTTAAGCAATGAAATTGAGAGATGGAAAGGTAAAAGACTACCAAAAATATTACACAAGGCAAAGTGACTTGCTCGTTCAAAGACCAATTTTTTTTCCTCTACCTTCTCCTTTTTCCTTCCAGTTCAGTTACTGCATTTAAGCTGATACACAGTATCTCCTCTGTGCAAATCCCTAAGAGGCAGTAAGTCTGCACAAAGGATTGGCTGCCATGCAGTAACCTCCACCTATGAGATCAACACCAATGGCTCCATCTCCTGTTTTGCCTTGCGCAACATGATTCCAGGACCCGTTGCAAAAGTGAGAACATGGGAAACAGTGGACTGGGTGTAAAGCAGGTGTCCACTGGGAGACTACAGAACACGGGAAATAAATGAAGGACCATGAGGTAAGTCAGCCCTAGACTCCAGCTTCCTGTTCATTGCAAAAGATCACCTTAGTTTACACTACTGGGGAGCTGGTTGTAAGATACTATAATCTGTGGGTAAACAAGCCAGTATCTTATTTAAAATACGCTATACACAAAAGTTTAATTTTTATATGGATGCCATTTTTTGTGTGAAAACTAGTACCTCACTCAAGACATATTACTGGTGAGAGATCAAGTCTATGAAATCAAAATCTTGCATTTGAGTTAATAGGGCTTGTGTTTTGCTTTGTCATTCTATTGAGTATGATTTTCTATCCTGTTAGGTAAAACGTGTAATCTCAGCTGAAACAGATTGAATTGAAAAATACTGAGAAGATGGAAATAGATGGAAAGTTTAGATTTGTACCAACAGGCAGAAGAACCCTGACAAACAAAATGTTTTAAGTAAAGCTTCAGTTCTCTTAAATCTTTAGCAGTCTTCTTATAATTTCTCGTTGTATATCTATTGTGTATTTTTTAAATTTCAGTTAAAAGATGCATCTAAACTTCTTAGGACAAGTCATTACAGAAAGTACAAGTTAAACAAGTACCAGATTTAGGCTCTTCCCCAAAGCCATAATGATTAACACTAACCCGCTCCAACACATCACATCAGCAAAGGAGAAGAGAGCCACATATGGTCTGATGGTAAACTATTCGAGGCACTAATAAAAGTGATATATTTTTGAAATGTACGCATCATAGATAAAAATTCTAGCATCTCCCTATATACTACCTATCTAGACACCTTTATGTTAGACATTGGCTCCAAAAAAGACAAGGTACAGTCTTGGGACACTGAGCCTGAAATAAATGTATTCCCTCATTCTTAAAGTAACACAGAGATGGCTCTCATACATATAAAATCCTCCTTTCTCAAAGTACCACGTTCTTCCAATTTATTTCCCATGCTTTATCTAAGTCTTCGCTACTTCAGAAGCTTTAATAAAAACTTGTTCACCTTTACTATTAATGTGCAGAAAAAGAGAGTAAAATATATTAATATAAAGAAAGAATAGCAAGAGAAATTTTAACCTGTCTGAACTTTGATCCCTCTCTTGTTTTAAATGACTGTTGTACAAATCAAAACAACCATAGTACACAGTGAGAAACTACTTAATGTTCCCTAAGTGAAGCTCAATTAAACATGAAAATAGGTTTACAAGAGTCTCAGAAATTCCTGCATTATTTCTATCCCAAGCAGTTAGAATTCTCTGCAGTAAAAATGATATTTATTGATAGTAAATACACTGCATAACTTTACAGTGCCAAAACAAGCTCATTGGCTTGTGTGAAGTATGCTGTAAATAGTAGTACCTGTCGCTGAAGCTGGAGATATGGAAAAGTTTCTAGGGCCCATGCAACTTGCTCCTCATTTTCAGAGAGTGTAATCGTACATGTACTATACACTAGAACACCTCCTGGCTTCAGCAATTTCACTGCCTGCAGAGAAAAAATAACGGTTTATATTTAAATGTAAAAAGCTGCATATTAAGCAACATTAACCAAGAAAAACATTAAGCTATATTATTAAAACTTAACACTTAATTAAACTCAAATCTTTCTGTCTAAGATAGACATTAGGATGCTATTTCTTCTCAGGGACTACATTAAAGGATCCTATGGAATAGAAAGGCTTTTCTTTCAAAATCAGCATTGTAACTCATGCAGTTTATTAATGCTACTGAGATGATTCACCTTGTAAGATTTGTTATTTGTACAGCTCTGCCTATCTCAGACAGACACATTCTGTTTTCATCACCTGTTTCCAAGCATCGATATACAGTATTTTTATCAGTGATATCAGATGTCAGCTGTTTCCACATATTTGGCATGAAGTTATATCTATGCTGCTTTTCAAGCTGTGATTCACTTTGAATACACATAATTCAGATGTAGGCAAGAATCGTGGAATCTTGTCCTTCAGCATCAGCCCAACCACGCTCTTACTAGCAAGGGAAGTTGTAATATGGCCTCCTGGCTTTGTACTCCCTCACATATCCCATATAGTACCTTACAGCACCACTGCAGGAGAGTTATATGCAGCGAAGTTACAAGAGTCCAAGCTGCTGCACAGAAAATACTTTAACCTGCTCTGTGACTTATAGCCTTCCAATTATTATAAACAGAAATGGATGAAACTGAAAGATTAAAAAAAAATAAAAAAAAAAATAAAAACAAATATAAATTTTTTTATATATGTCTTACACGTATCTTTCCCATGCATCAATGAACTGATTTTACCCAGTAGCGGATATGATAGAGCTGAAAGGCTAACTGAATGCTACCTTTACTTACAGGAGGGGTTTTATGAAAGACTGGAGAGCACTGTCTTGTTTTATAAATATTTAAATGGTCATAAAGGATTTCAACTTTCCTCCTTCTCTTTGACTACATCAGCTATGAAAGAGAGAAAACAAAGCTGACCAAATGGCTTAAGTTCTTTAACTTGTTCTACACAACACCAGATGCAAGAGGAAAATAAGTCCCCAAAGATCTAACATCTTGAAAGAACACCATGTGATTTGTTTTTCGGGAATTCCTCAGTCTCTGTAGCTATCAGAAAAAGTCTTAGATGATGAGATGATGTTGGGTTTAGTTCTAAAACAGGAAATTCCAAATTTACGGATACATTAAAGAAAACTGCACTACTTCCTCTAAGAAAAAAAAATATTTGGACATCTTTTGGTGTATGGAGAATAGGAAACTGAAAACTAGGTAGATTTCAATTGATGAAAGTTACTCAGATACTTGAGCTTCAAAGGGGCAGGCTGCACCCTAGGAGGCATCTGCAGAAGAACAAGCGTTCTGGGAACTACTGGTCCCCAAGGACTGTGATAGCACAAGATCTGCTGGGAAATCAGGCAAGATGCATAAGTTTCAGTATTGTTCAAATAAATTTAGGGATAAGCTAAAAACTGCTGATGATTTTGTGACAGAAAAAACTTTAGTTGGGAAAGCACAGAAAGAAGAAAAGCTTAGCAAAGATATCCTCTGATAAAAAAGAAATGTTAGTACTTTAAGGTTTGTAGTATTACATTATAGCAAGTAAGAATAGGATCTAAAAGCAGCTAAGAACTGTAACTAGGAACGAAAGAAAGCGGACCTAGAAAAGGACAGAGAACTGACATGAAACTTATATTCAGAAAGAGTGACATACTGCAGAATGGCAAATGGTTTCATGGAACTTTTTCATGGAACTCTGGCACTCCATTTGCCTCGAATAGAATCAACTTTGAAATTTTTGGTTCTGTGCAATTACATCCCAACACCTAACCGCTGAAAATGTAGGGAAAATGAGGCACTGTTTGGGGGGTGAGTAAGTTTTACACTGCAAAACTATTGATGTTCAATTTAATTTAGCTACTCAATGATTAATACATACCACCGTGAAAAGCTTGCGCTGCAGCGGCTGGTAAGACATCACTTCCTTTAAAGTTGAGGAATAAGACATGTTTGGTCTCTGCCCCATCCCACTACACGGAGCATCAAGAAGAATCCGATCAAATGACTCTGGTAAGAATGGAGGTCCTTCTGTAAAAACAGCGATGTAAAACGTGGTTGTCTTTCCCTGAGATTTCACTACAGATAATGACAAGCTGTTACTGCCTGCTTGCCATGAAACATTTAAGTGCTATAGACGGTTTCTGCAAAAGTGATCACAGTTAGAGACAAGCCTCAGCACTGCCTGTGGTGGATTTCATCGCACAGAAGGGTTTTACCATTCTGGGAGCTCAAACAATACATGATCACTTTAGACAGCAATATTTTTCAAGTTTAATACTTTGAAAGTAAAATGTAAAAATCAAATCTGTTGAAATACGATTGGTCAGAGGTGCTAGGTACCAAGCTGTACATACAGGTTGTTATGAACCACAGACAGCTCATAACTGAGTGAACAAGTGTGTAAATCTTTAGTGAGAGAAGCCCGTAGTCAACTATTAAGACTGCCTGAAGTAACATAATTGGACTGTCTAGATAATAACTGTGATGCATACAGAACATAAAGCACTTCATAATAATGTGAAATATTACAAGTTCTAATGCAATACACATACTTCCTCCACAGCAGAAGAATTTAATAAACAGTGATTATGAAGACAAGAACTACTTTTGAATACTGCTTGGATAGATAAGGGAATACACTAGATGCAGAACCTATCCTTTCAACTTTCCAAATCGCACTGGCTTAACAGCCCAAAAGTTTCTATTGTCTTAGTGCTGGAGAAACTCTTCAGCTCAGGATTACGAAGACAAAAGTCTAGGCTCCATATGTGTTATCTGTGAGTAACCAACGAGGAAGAAAGCTTTGCTTCCTTTTCTCCTTCTGTCCCTCAGATATGCAAGCTAGGTCACAAGTGAAAACCAGTGGGTGACTTCACACGACTGCTACCTAGCTTGTTCCAGCACTGCAGAAATGAGTCTATTTTGGCACTACCAATTTATCTACCTCTGATTCATTACTACAACATTCAAAATATGTCATAATTGCAGGGCTGTACAGAAAAGCTTTCATGATCTCTCAGTATTATAGCTAGCTCTTGTTCATCTGTGTAAGTGCTACAAACCACCTACAATATTTTATTGCTCAAAGATGATTAAGAAAAATACCTTTAGGAACAAACTAGAAGGCATGGGGACAAGGAAGGTGAATTATGCAATGTGATCCCTACTTAGGCTAACCAGTGACTGGGATGAGATAGAGTGAGAAAGAACAGCATACTTTGCACAACAAACTAAAAATAATCTAGACAGCAGATACCGTTCAAATCATTTCATCATGGGAACAGAACCAGTATCATAAATACGGTACCACAGAAAAGCAAATGAAATGAACTCAAAATAATACACTCTGCATCTATAGAACTTTCCCCTAAACAGCTGAACAAACATTAATGAGCTTAACATTGCAATACACCCGGGAGTTAGGTATTAATAACTCCATTTTACAGATGAGGCTTCTGAGGCAGGAAATCCAAACAATTCTGCAGAAGTAATTTATTTCTCAGGCTAAGCCAAACAATTCAGATTATGGGGTTAAACATCTTCATGAAAGAAGGTTTAAGGCTTCATCAATCTTTGATAGTATCTGGAAAAGGAATGCATTTCTTTTGAGCATATTAGGTTATGATAAGGACGGTTAGTTTGAGCTTTGTATTTACTTTATGGAGAAGCTGATAATCACAACAGAATAGAAAATAATTGGACATCCACAGTGCTGAAGCAACCTAGCTATCTGCCAAGATTTCGAAAGCTTGTGGACTTGTGGCAGGTTTAATATTATTGTTAAAAAAAAGATTATTTATTCTAAATACTACTACTACCCAAGTTGTTTACTTTACCTTGTTCATCCTCTCTCTTCTCAACTGAAAGTGCCTTTGTTCCATCATAGCAAAATGCCTTAATACAATTCAGCTGTAGCAATTCAGCGTTCTGCTTAATTTTTTTGACCTTGTTAGCTATCTTGTCCATTGCTATTACTTCACCCTGAAAAAAAAGATTTTTTTAAAAAACAAAAACAAAGGGATTAAGTGGATGTGCAATTCCTGATTTTTTTTTCCTTTGGAGCAATGTAATGAATGAAGCTTATTTTTCCCTAAAGAATGTTATTATTCTTAAATCTACACTCCAGTAGTCCTCGTAATCCAAAGCCAAATCAGTAGTCCTCGTTCTTGTGAGCCAAATCACCCCTTATATGAGCACTCGATGACCTGGTGCCACTGCTTCTTCCCTATCACCATTCAACATACTGCACATGCACATTAATATCTGATGGTGCTTGAAAGTTGTTAGGTCTGTTGCTAAAAAAGTGGATTTACTGCACATGTGCTGTACTGTGGATATACAAAGATAACTCCCTCTCTTGAGAGTCTCTCAGGAACAAGAACAGACTGAAACCGGTCTTCCCCATCTGGCCCATTCCAGCCACTACTGGAACAATTTCCTTAAAGACATCTGGATAAAATGGTGGTCTGGTCTGGACTCTAGACAGTATTTTTTATACTGTCTATTTTCCAATTCCTATTTTAAAGCTGTACATTCTTTCAGCACACAGCAGTAACCCATGATTTCCAAACATCGTCAGTTTCATGAATCCAGCATATTCCTGAGTAGCATACAAGGAATACAAATTCTTCCATTATAACTAAGTCTGTAACATTCAAAAAGTGACCTGTTGAAATGTTTGGTTTCAATTCGCAGCAAATAAGGTTTTAAATGGGACAGTGAGTATTTGGTAGTTTGTGCCATTTCAGTAACAAACAAAAAACACTGGTAAGCAGAATGTTCAAATATTAGCATCTTGCTGTTCTAAGTTATCTGTGCATTCTCACAGAGATAAGTGAAGGACGCTACTAAAATGAACAGTGGTCAGATTTTCTTTATTGAGACAGAAAATGCCTAATGACTCCTCTTACCTGATCATGCATTAATGTTGCAAGATGGGTTGTTTTTCCTCCAGGTGCAGCACACATGTCCAAAATTCTCTCTCCTGGTTGAGGGTTTAAAACATGGCTCACAACCACAGAAGGTAAGTTCTATCATAAAAACAAAAATGGGAGAATTCAAATCTTATGGTCTGTACTAAGACCTGTATTATGGAAAAACTAACAGGTTTTTAAAAAAAAATCATCTGTGAAGATACTTAAGATATTGCTGTCAGTTCCTTAAGAGAAAATTAAATATTGTGATTTTTATATAAAAGAGACTATAGATGTCTGAAATCACCAGTGGCTGGCTCTTTTTTTTAAATTATTTTTATTTAAAGCTGCATGTGAGTATCCATGACTGAAATTTAAGGATTCATGACTAGGGAGACAACACTGCTAAAAATGAAAAGAAAATAAACTGATACTACCGCAGACATAGAGTGGCTTTGTATATTACAAGTATTTTACGCTAACCTGGTATATTGGAACATTTACTCTATGAATATACTGGTGTAGTTTAGTATCAAGCAATCAGATTAATAGGCAGGAGTTTAAACTTGCTCAATTAAGGTACTGAGAAGCTGTGCTACTAATTGTATTAACCGAACAGATATGCTGAAGAGAAGTAATATGCAGTGTGAGCAATATTGCATTGTACAAAATAAGGAAATACTCCAAAAAAAAATCTTTTCTAATGTGGTTGAACACAAAGGTATGAAAATCTTTTAAGGGTGACCTTACTACATGTTCTCTTTGCTTAGCACATTTTCAAGTTCCATGCCACAGCATTCAAGAAAATGAACAATAATTAAATACTAACACTATCATATGTGGGCCTTCATCTCACACACTGCAAATTCCTGTCAGACAAGCCAGTCTCAAAGGGTTGTGATCAGTGGCAACAAGTCCAGACGGCCAGTCAATACTAGTGTACCCCAGTGGTCAACACTGGGGCCAATGCCATCTAACCTCTTCAGTAGGGACCTGGGTTATGGAACAGAGTGCATCCTAAGCTAATTTACAGAGGATAAAAAAATGGAAAGAGTAGTTGATAAACTGGAAGGTTATGCTGCTTTCCAGCATAACCCTTCCAGAGGTCCCTTCCAGAGGGACCCTGGCAGATTAATGGACTAACAAGAATCTCATGAAGCTCAACAAACACAAATGCTAATTCCTGCACCTGGGAAGGAATAACCCCATGCACCAGCACAGGCTGGAGTCTGACTGGAAGGCAGCTTTGCAGAGATAGCCTTGGGGATGCTGGTGGACAAGAAGTCGAGTATGATCCAGGAATACGCCTTCCTGGCAAAGAAGGCTAACAGCCTCCTGGGCTGTGTAAGGAAAAGTGTTGCCAGCAGTTCAAGGGAGGTGATCCTTCCCCTCTACTCAGCACGGGTGAGACATATCTGGAGTGCTGTGTTCAGTGCTGGGCTCCCCAGTACATGGATATACTGGGGTGGGTCCAGCCAAGGGCCACAAAAACGTTTAAAGGATTGGAGAACCTGGCATGAAAGGAGAGGCTGAGAGAGCTGAGACCATTTAGCCTGTAGAAGTCCCAGGGGGATCTTATCCACACATATATAAATGATAGATGGAAGAAAGTAAAGAAGATAGAGCTGGACTGTTCTCTGTGTTACCCAGTGATAGGACATGAGGCAATGGGCACAAACTGAAATACAGGAAATTCCATTTAAAAATAAGAAAAAGCCTTTTTATTTTTTTTTTTTTAAAAAAAACTGAGTGTGATCAAACACTGAAACAGGTTGCCCAGAAAGTCTTCATCCTTGAAGGCATTCAAACCTGACTGACTGTGGCCATGATATGACCATGACATGAGCTGACAAGTGTTTATTTGACATGGAATTTACATTTGCTTTATAGATTAAAACCACTTCTTTGAGGGCTGGATGGCTTGCCTTTTTTTTTTTTTTTAACCCAAGGAATGTTAATACTTACAGTAAAAAAAAATTATTGGCATAGTCTCCACATCTACTTGAAGTGTTCTTTATTATTATTATTTCAACAAACTGAAATTAAGAAATTTACCTGATCTAAGAAAACTAGAAAGTTACATGATTTCATCATCCTACATTTCAACATAGCACAGGTGGCCCATTGTCATGTCTGCATATTTTAATCAGATTTGTTGCGGGCGGGAAAAGTAGCATTAAAGCTGCAAAAGAAAAAGCTGTCTTGAATGAAGCTCAAGTTCTCTTAAGCTTAAAGTCAATGGAATATTTGGAGATTTTCCTCATTATCTACAGAAGGATGTACCCTGAAAGAAGCTCGTATTTTGTAGTTCATAAGCCGATTCCAAAAAGCTAGAAGTTCTGTGGAATATCTGTGCAAAAAGAACTTTTGCTTTTTTAAGTATCCCTTAAGTCACTTTGAAGTCCCTTATAATATCTCAGAACCAGTGTGATTAAACTAGCCTCATGTAGATACTACGTTCATTTTCAGTGCTTTGTTTTCTTTCAAGCCAAATAGTGAATTAGGTTCCATAATACACAATCAGTGGGTGATTGGAGGATATTCATCATTCTGTGAATAGTAGAGATTTTTATTTTTGTAAAAAACATACCTGTAAAAACAAATGACTAGGGAGCACATTGTCAAAGGACGGACTGAGGTAGACTGGCTCTATCATTCTGATGCCCATCCCACTGAAAAACATGAAACAATTTATTTCAAGAACTCAGATTTATCATTTTCAACAGTATTAAATTAAAATCATTGTGCTTATATACAGAAACTTGAAAGAAAATCTTGCAAAAATGAAAGCTTTTATAATTTAGCAATCTGATATTCTTTAAAATGACATCATTAAGTTGGGTAAACTGTAACACCAAATCTACTACATTATAAATTGGAACGATCTGTAAAAAATTGCATAAAGTTACCTGTTTTATACATAAGACAAACGGATATCTAATCCAAGCCTTGACAATACAAGAAAATGCAGAAAAACAGATTAAAATACGTTAATTTCAATCCATTACTGCTGTTGGCTAGCCAGGTATGCATTAGGGCACTAGCATATGATTTCCTACTTAGATCTTCCTCTGTTTTTCTAGACTGTCTGAGATTTCATTCAAATAACTAAAGAAAATCTTTTTCAAAACTCTTACTTACCTGCAAAACAAAGGTTTAAACTTAGAAGCAACCTAAAAGTTTCAAATATGGATGAAGTTCTGACATAACTTTGTTATGTTAGGACAAATTTACAAGAGAATGGAAAACAACAAGAAGAAAATGACAAAACAAACACACAAAACTGAGCCTGAAAACAATACTCTAGAGTTCTGAAGATAACAAGAATGAGTATTATTTTGTATATACACTGCACCGTCCTACAACAAGAAGGAAGGATATGAGGAAGCAAACTTGCAGACTACAGATCTTACATACTGCCAGTCTATGTCAACAACGCCACAAAAATACAAGACAACTACATCTACTACATTTAAGCTCTAATACACCAAAAATCCCCTAACAGTGTGATCTTTGTTACTATATCTTTTGTAGTCTGTTCTTATGATGTAAAGCTTCAGTCATTAATTTGATGTCACACTCTTCATACGCTGCTTTTTGTATGCAGTTTAGACAACAGAAGAAGAACAAGCCATATGCTTTGGATACAAAATAGAGAAGCAAGTAATCTTTAATTAGATAACTACCGTGGCAGATGCTGTTATATTTTTAAAGATATATGACCTGCTCCCTTCACCCTCCAAAAAAAAAAAAAGCTTGCAAATATTTTTAGGAGATAAGAGAAATTGTCAAGGCTACAGCTCTGTTCCATCCAAATAAGAGAAGAATTTATCAAAATGCAATTTTACCACAGATTGTTCTGTACTAACATTTTTTCGTTCTACATTAATATCTGTTCTATATTAATGAAGTTATATGCTAAGCAAATTTTGAAAAGACCTCCATTTATTTCCTCCTGTCTTTCAAGTAAACTGGTATCTGGATTCCATTATGCAACTAAATGTGTTATCTGCTAATATTTACTGTAGAACTTTAACCATAATTAGGATTTCCTTCACATGCTGCCACAGAGTCATCGTATTGCTACCACCTTAGCTGTGAAGTGACAAGACAGCAGGAGGGACAATACTATTATATTCTCAAAAGCTAATGCTTCCCCCAAAATAGTGAAAATGCCTACATACCACACAGGTCTCAGTCAAAGCGAACTTTGGCTTTCACACAGGGTACAGAACATTTTAAAATGCCTTCTCATCTTCTCCCTTTCCTTTGAAAAGCTGTAGGTAAAGATTGCAGTTACTATGCACTTACTTCATTGGGCCATGTGAGCTGAAGATTTCACTGCGACTCAGTTCTGAAATCCCATTTCCAAGGAAAACCTTGACTCCTTCAAATTCTTTGGCTCCTCTTTTACATTTCCCTTCAATATCTGAATATACTGAGACCAAATCTCCAGCTTTCATAACTGGGCAAAGAAAAGAAATTTTGAGATTAATCTTATACTTGACACGACAGTAGTGACCAAATATTTTAGGATTTTCAGTAGATTACTTCAACTCCTATATCACAGCATAATTTAGATTTTCGTAGTGTAATAAAAAAAAGAAAACCTAACTGGCATTAGGCTTGAAAGTGTACATGGTGAATGGCTATCAACTAGCTAGAGGTATTGAGAGCCACTAGGTTACAAATCAGAGAGCTTGACTTGTTTCTTAGAGGCTAGACAAGCCTTCACTTTATTTATTTTTATCACCACATGGTCACCCAGGAGCTTTAAGCACGCTCTTCAGGATTCAGTCTTCTGTGTACTCCAAGCACAGAAGTACTTCAAACCACACTGGTTCATACCCAGAGACAATTATTTCACGAAGACACTAATACTAAATTTGTCTAATGAACTTTCAATAGCTAAGCAGAACATAGCTACAGCTGCTTATCCCCAACTGTTGCTTTAATACATGTGATTATATATTCCTGTTAACAGAAATTTTTCACTATGGCTCTCTTTCCTCCACAGCAACTGCTGTTCTCAGTAATCCTATAAAAGTTTTATTTCTCCAATTAAAAACCTCCAGACCAGTAAAGTTTTAAGTATACAAAAAACTCTAGTTCTAGGGACTTAAATGAGCTTTCTGAGCTGGAATAAAAAAATAGATGGGAAAGGGGGATGGTTTAGGTGGTTTTGTAGAATAGTGAGAAAGCTCTATGAGCAGTGCTTGGGTAAAAACATGCTTAAAAATAAAGGTCCCCACTAACTGCAATAAACAATTTTCTGAAATGACACTTCAAAGGTTGCTGACTGGCTGGTGAAACCAGAAGATACGACGAATAAGATGAATGACAATTCAGCTTCCCAAGAATTCCATGAGCTGTATTTGGGAATCTTTTCTTCTACTTTTCAAGTAGCCTTCTCAATAAGCAGAGATGCCCTGGAATTCTTAAACGGTAGTATCTGTTGGATAGCCACTGAACATTTCTTTGTGTGTGGGTGGGTGTGTATTTATGTGTAGCTTCTTTTTATACATGAACCAAAACATTATGTGAAATGTGTAACAGTAACTATTGTTACTGTCTGTTTAATCTTCACAGAACAAAAATTTGCAGCAATTTAACCCATCCAACAAGCAAGGTATTTGCCAATGTTTTTTTGCAGTATTCAAGCAAAAAGGATTTTAAATCACTCTCTGTTGATAGCTGCCCTTTCTGTTAACTTGGGTAGCTTATATTGGTATTTCATAAACATGAAACTTAGAATGTGATTAGTTAAATTAAACTCACCTTCCCTTCCCCCCTTTGATAATTAGTTTCCTCTCATTTGGGTTGCTAGCTCAGTGATTAAATGTCTGTTCTTGCTGTATTCTTTTTTTCCCTAGTTAAAACTATCTGTGCTTAATATAGCCTTATTATATTTGGCCTGCAGGAGCATACCCTTCTATTTTATTTTCAAATCTGCAATTCTCCTGAAGCGTTGCTAAAGTTTTAGTTATAGTATCATTTCTTTTCTTTGAATGTGATGTTTTATGCAGAATTACATGCAGCAATTATGATAAATCACTATTGACTCAAAGAGGGATTTTAATATTCATGAGGTTGTCAAAATAAGCATTTTCAACAACTGCTACACAAATATACTTATTTCTGTAGCATGTCCTAGACTAATAAACATTCCTGTTCAGTGAACTGGACTTACGCACATGCTTAAAACTTCTTGAATGTGCTTTTTGGCAAAAGAATGAAGTTAAGTGGATGGAAAAAGGCTTTCCTGAATCACTTTGTTTAATAATAAGGACTATGATCATCAGTACATCTCATCACAATAGAATAATGAGGTGAATCATTCAAAATTATACTAGTTTCACATGAAGTTATTTTTACCTTTAAATAAAAAATAAATAGGCTGCTGAACACTGAACATGTATATGTAGTTTTTTTATCTTGTCTAACAGGCATTGATAGATGGAAAACCACAGATTTCTATTTCTTAAGAACCTGACATTAAAATTGAAGACTTTTTAATCTAGAAGTTTCTACTAGATCTCTCAAATCAAAAGAGATGAATAGTAAGAAACAAATTACCACTGGAAAAAAAATCAATTTTTGTAGATCTGTGACTTGGAATATGAGAGGATCATAAAGTCAAGTGCCTTCATGGCTACATGAAGACAGAACAGATCTTCAAGTACTGTTTACTAAATTATCACCGTACATTCAGCTACCATCCAGATGTATCTGTTGTGGAAACATTTTTAAATTTTTTTTCCACAACATTGGAAAGCGTCACTAGTAAAAAACAAAACAAAACAAAAAAAAAAACACTAAAAAGCCAGCCAGGTTTTACTTTAAACATGTCTTAAATAAATATAAGAAATTATTTAAATTTTATAAGAAATATAGAATTTTAAATAAATATAAGAAACTGAATTCTTTGTGAACTAATACTTCAGCTATTAATTATGTATTGTAAGGAGAACTTGTAACAATGCAAGTGAGAAATAATTACATATAATTTATTATAAGTATAGCACAACAATACTGAAATTTTCTAGCAAAAGCTAGACAAACTTAAAATGTATATTTACACTATAATAAAACTATAAGATTAATTTCAACTGTGAATAGAAGAAAAAAATTAATGGCACTATTTATTGGAAATTCATCAAAGAGTGACATATTTTCCTTCCTATTTAAATCTTAACTAGATGTATTTAGAGAACTCTTACATCTTGAGGTAGATATGATTCCAGGAACATAAACATGTGCTCCTCGAAGTACTGCATACCCACACTGTGCTCCAACAATGACTTCAGATTCATGTTTTTTTAAATCCTGCCTGAAAACAAGATATAGTTAAGTCAAAAAAACAAAATACTGAAATATATATATCTCCCTCAAATACTCTATGTGGTTCATAACTTTTTTTTGTGTCAGTTACGTATTTTTTCTTCTATATTATCATGTATTCAATGTAAACGTTTCATTTTACTTCCAAGAGGAATCAAAGTACAGAGCCAAACAGAAAAACTGCCCCAAAGTAAATCAGATTCGGACACATTCTGCCACTATTACAAACCTAATACAGGAATACAAATAAATGATATTGGTTTCAAGAAATAATCTCTATCCCTTCCTAGGCCAGACAACTCTAAAGTGACTTTGTGTTTAACAACTGCTAAGTACTTCTATAATAAACATATGGCCAGATGCAGAGAACTTTGCCAGTAAGAACCGTGAAGAAGACAGTTACCCAAACGTATTAACGTGTAAACATGTTTGAGTGTAAAAAGAACAGAATGTTCAAAAAAAAAAAAGCCACAAAAGACAATTAGATGCGAATGAAGAAAAAAAAAAGCATTAAATGCTATTTTAGAATGTGTAGCATTTACTAACTAAAACAGCTTGTTACCAATCTCTACAACTGAATGATATAAACTGAAGTATGTTAGTTTTCACTAACTGAAGTATGTTAGTTTTGACGAAGAAAATACTTTAAATAAAATGTTCATCACTGTATTCAATAAAATGATGAAAAAACTCCAAGGGGCAAACACAAATGCAACAAGGGAAATACTCTAATATAGCTTAAGAAAGAAGAATGAATAGTCATTTTGTAGAGGATAAAATTTATTCAAGAGTCCTCTCAGCATTATTGATGCTAGTCTCCCTACCTCTTGCTCTGGAATTGATCCCAGGGGAAGAAAACACTGCATTAAGCTATTTGTTTATAACAAATAAACTTTCTATCCTGTAACTATATTCAATAATTCTCTACCCCACCCCACCCCCCACACAAACGTTTAATTCTTTAGTCTGTCACCTACCTGGCTTTCCAGAGAGGATGCAGTTATGTTATATTTTCCCTGTAAAAACTTTATCTCACAAGGAAAGTACCATCTCTACGCTTTCTTTTAAGGATTAAACTCTCACCCAGTTTGACTGTCCAATAGGTCTTAATATAAAAGCAGTTTTATTTATAGCAAATTAGTTCTGTTAACCGTTTAACAAGACATGTATACATAAAGTATGTGTTATGACATTTTAAGGTTAAAGTCTGAAAATTTCAAACCTGGGTCCAATGGCAGGAATTAATAAGATGTCCTGGAGTTCTGGGTGCTCAAGAACTGGAACACATATTCCTTTAAATTGCTGTTAAATTAAAAAAAAAATACAGTTGTTAAAAATGAAATGTAGTATTTAAGTAGTTAATTACACTGAAAACTATTTTTCCATTCAGAATTTAAAGATGTAGAGTACAAAAAGCAAATGTAGTGAAAACAGTTGAGAGAGGTTGGGAAATGCTATGTTGGGAGGGACACTCCATAATAAAAACACCAAATAATGAACAATGGTATCAAGGCTGTAAAGGGATTCACTGAGAGAACTGACTTCAGAGATTGGGATGGTGTCCTGACACTCATAACCCTACTACTTGTTTTCACTCTCTTGTGGAGAAAAGTTGTGTCACGTTATCACCAGGTCACAATAACACCACCAGGGAAACTTGGGTCTAATCTGTGTTATTATTTTGATGCTATTAATTATAAATCACAGTAAAAATCAACTTATGTATTGTCTGTTGTACTATACGTGCCACGCTGGAACACTTTTCATTTGTCTTTTCAATGTAAGTTTGATTGGGTACTGAGAGCAGAGTCGTGTGTAGAGTTGCAAAATAAAAAATGACAGGTTGCCACTTTAAAACTACTCCTGGACTTTAAAAGGAGGATGTCTCATTGTCTGAGGCTTTTGAAATACAAGCCCAAAACGTGCAAAACCATAAATTAGTTTGCATCTGATAAATAACTATTTTCTCTTAAGAAAGAAAACAATCCATGTGCATAATTTTATTGAAAACTGTTGTCGTTTCCTTTTCTAATATAACCATAATTGAAAATAAAAAAAGTTTACAAAAAGCCATTTTTTTATTCAGCTTTCAGCAAACCACGTTCCCTCAAAGCAAAATATCAATTTCCAGATTTCTAAAATCAAGCTAAAATTAGCATAACTCGTTACCATTCTAGCCAACAGAATATTGTCAACTGCCTCAGCATCACAGAAACATCTTGGCTCTTGTCATCCAATAGCTCCCCATATACCCATACACCCACTGGCATTATTAATTTACTTAAATAACAGGATCTTTTTAGACAGAGTAAGGATCTACAATAGCGTTTCCAAATAATTTGCTTCTTAATCATTATGGCTTACATATTATCACATAAACAAATATTTAATTAGGTAAAAATAAAAAATATGTAAAGATTAAAAAACAGGAAAAAAAAGTCATGGCAGCTGCTGGGCATCACTCTAGCAAAATTCTTCAACATGTAGATTCTCTCAATTCTTAAACAGTTTATGTAAGCCACCATTCATCCAATCTCCTTTAATCTTTACTAAAAATAAGTTCTAAACATACTAGTTTAGACACAGTATATTGAACTACAGTTTTCAACTGTTTCTACCATCTTCTCTAGAGTTAGATGGCTGTACAGATTTACTACAGAAGTATCCCAATCCTATCTAATGTCTGTATCTGCCATATAAAAAAGACTTGGTTGTCTTTTTCCTTCTCTTGTTGCTTTTTGTGGATGTATTAGCTGCTGAATCCTGCTAGACAATGAATTTTCATTTAACATTTAATGCTGACAGGAAATCAATACGAGTGTATAATGTTAATAGTAGTCGACATGTATTAAGTTAAGGAATAGTTTCCAGTAATGAAAAGCTCTCTTAATCAGGCAAAAGATGAAAAATCTTGTTATTTCTGCTGTAACAAGAAATTGCACAAACCTTCTGGATCTCTTCAAACAGCATTTTTTTCACGTGTTTCACTGAGGCCAAGTGGGTATTGACTCTAACAGTTGTGAAAGCTGGTGGATGAGATAGATGACTTAACAGAGATTGATATTTACTCTCTGCTTCCTTTGTACCTAAAGCAGTTACAAGCTGAGAGGAAAAGAAGATAAATTTTAAAATAAGTATTAATAAGATTCACACAGCAGCCTCTTGCTCAATAAAAAACATAACATAAAATAAACATTATGTAGAAATGAAGGAATAATGGTTGTGTGGTGTGCAGTAGTGAGGAATGTCTCTGCAATAGAGGTCTAATCCCAGAGATAACCTTATAGATTTCTTGAAAAGGACTTGTTCGAAAATGGTCTTATTAGCAAGATGATTCCAAAAAGGCTGCAGCAAATACCAAAGCCAACTGCTAGTGAGCTCTGCGATACTGAAGAAAGAATACGCCAGAGATGGACAAGCAGATTCAAAATTATCAATTGATAACTCTTAAACCAATAGACAAAAACATCATTTTTGTGTCCCTTCACTTTAGTAATTCATAAATTGTCTATAGTATTTTTGATTTTGTACCGGGGCAAGAAAGTTTTTCTCTTTAATATTATGGATTAATACGTGGTTAATTTCCAAAACTGAAGCCTCAGATTTACTGTTTAGTTTAAATATTTCATGTTACTTTGACCCAACAATCCTAAAGAATATTTTTGTATTTTAAATTGAACTATATTTAAAAATCTGTGGCTAATGTGAAGATAACCCCTTATTGTAAGGCATCAGTCAAACAAAATATTAAATTGAAGGAATATTAATAGTGTTCGATTTGTGTATATTTGCTGATGAATAGTAGCAGTATCTGTTTCACATACCTCACTATTTCTGAACACATTGGTGAGATACTCTTCAACTTCACGATGGAAATATATTTTCGGGAAAAAAGACATCTTCCTTCAGTGTTTAAATTCTCCTGGCGGAGATCTGAAATAAGTAACATATTTTCTTAGCAGTTTTTATCAGAATCTGTAAGTTTACAAATGTAACATAAAACGTATGTAACAAACTAAGCTGCACTAGCCTTCTGATTCTTCTGCTCAGACAATGCGATTTTTTTTTGAGTAAAATAGATATTGATCAGATTATGGCTGTAATGTTATTAATTAGATTTCAGCACAAGTTAAGTAAAGGGTTTAGCATTTGCAACAATCCTACTCTTGTAACTTTTTAAAAAAAGATTTGGAAACCTGAATATAATTATGCAGTCATTTGAAAACTGGTAGCAATACATATGATTTATATCATATATATGATTCATATTTGTATTTGAGTGACTTTTGTGTTAAGATTACAAAAGCATGTTTTTAAGACACGAACTAGGTACTTGCTGATAACCACAGAATCCCACAGAATTGTTGAGGTGATCTCACAACTGCAGTCACTTCTTAGTAAGCCAACAACCGATCTGACAGCGTGCCGGTGACGGGACTTGTTTCTACCACATTATTAAAATGTGTCTGAAGGATACCGTGAAAAATGAGCCAGTAGGTGGGCAAACCCCAAAACGGTTGGTCAAAAACACTACGCAGGCAGGACAGAAGTGCAGTGAAGTTCCACAGATGTGTTACAAAAGGGAAGAGGCAGAGCCATGATACAAATAAACAGGGCAATTTTACCAACATGTAATGCTGCAGAATCTCAGTGGTTTTAAACTTGATGCCAAAGTAGGAAAGTTACAACGTCCGTCTTAGAAACCACCATCCTCCTAAACATGACAACCGAGAAGCGATTCTGCTAAAAAGCGCAGTCAGAACACCAGAACCGCTGTGAGCAGCCTGGAAACATTAAACACAGGAGCTGCCGCTCGGGGCTGGACTCGGAGCCCCGGGGGGTCCCGAGCGAGGTTCAGGCTCCACGTTTTTCCTCCCAGGAGGACAAACCCGGGCTCCCTCCCCGAGCGCCCCCCGTCACTAAGGGTACCGGGAGGGACCCGGAGGGACCCGGGGGGCCCAGCGCCCCCCTCAGGCCCGTCCCGCTCCCCCCCCCCCCTCAGGCCCGTCCCGCTCCCCCCCCCGATGGCCCCCACCTGCCGCCGCGCCGGTGCCGCAGGAAGTCCCGCCCCTGCGGCCGCCACGGATTGGCGGGAGCCCCTCAGGGCGGTGGCGGCGCGGCTGTCGCCATGGCAACCAAGCACACGGCAACGTGCCCAACGGCCTTTAAGGCGTCCGGGAGGAACGGCGGCTTCCCCCCCCCCCCCAGCCCCAGTGCGCGATGACGCGCGCGGCGCCGTGACGTGTCAGCCGTTAGGGGCGGGGCCAACGCTCTCCCCGTCCCCTCACCGCCCGCTCCGCCCCGGGGCCGCCGCGGGCCGAGCCGAGCCCCGGGGCCAGGCATGGGCCTCGTGTTCGCCAAGCTCTGGAGCCTCTTCGGGAACCAAGGTGGGCGCGGGGGGCTCCGGGCCGGCTGGGCTGGGCCGGGCTGGGCTTCCCTCAGCGCGGGGCTTTCCGGCAGCTCAGCTCGCCCCTTCCCCGCCGCTCCGTTCCGGGCGGCCGCGGGGCCTGCGAGGGGAGGGTCGGGCGGCGCTTGTGGTGTGGGGACCCCGAAAAGCCACCTCCGAGCCTAGGGGAGCGGTGACTCCTTCCCGGTGCACCCCGCGGAAGGGGCTTGTGCGGAGCTCAGCGCCTGCGGCTGCCGCTAGCTCGGTTACCATAAATTAAAATATACTACTTAATACCAATTTATTGTAATTAATCCCGTTTCCCTAGCCTTCGTCGGTTAGGGAGCGAAATACTCGAGCAATTCCCCATGTGTGCTGTTTTTCCGTGAGGCCCAGCGTTCGGAGCAGCCAGGCTGGTGGGGGTATTGTTCTCCTCAGGCTGCCCGTGCCGGCTCCGTGCCCACTCTCCATCTGTTACCTCCCGCAGCGAGGTTACTGCGGCTTTGTGGCTCGTGTTTGCTGCCGGCACGGCTTCAGAAGTTGTGGGAGCGGAGCACACCCGCTGCCCCTTTAATGGTCTTGTCACCAAGAGCGAACTTCTCTGAGCCTGTCAATAGCAGAGGAAAGTCTCCGCGTGTGTGCTTAGTAGCATCCGTCCATCTCATACCATTTTCGTACCTCACGGGAGTGGGGGGTAGGATCCAAACCATTTATCTTCCCCCCCCCCCCCCCCCCCCCCCCCCCCTCGAATGCTGTGTCCTCACGTTTTTCCTGAAGTCTTCTATCCAAGCCTTCTGAATTATTACTTTCTATCTATTTGGTTACTCTTATTTTTCTCAAGTGGGAAAACCATTTGAAAGGATTCAAGGTCCCCCTTACTCTCCAGAAAACTGTGAAATACTACCTTGCTTTTTATTAAATACTATAGCCCGCTGCTCATTTCCTTCCCTCAAGGACTCCACCAAGATGTGGTGGAGTTCTCTATGAGGAGAGATCTGATTAGAAGATAACTTCTGGTGGCTTTTATTGCTGGTCTGTATGGTCCCCCTATGATGGTGATATTTACCCTCAGGAAGGGAGTAAGAGTTACAGTTTCATTGTTTTGGTTTCTTTCTTTGTTAGTACGTGACATCACTGGGTTATGTTGATTCTGTTTCATTAGTGGAAAAAAGTGTCTTTGTTACTGTATATTAATTTCTGAAAGTTATTTTTAATACATTCAAAATATTAACTGTTAGTATGATGGTTACTGTGGATGAGACAGTACCGTGAAATACTTACCATTCACCTTTTATCCCAATGGGAGATAAAATCATTTTGTTTAATCATTTTGCTTTTGTTTTCCCCATTCCCTGGTCTTATTGTGGCAACCGCAGAGTAAACTGAGTTTCTTTTCATGGCCAAGATTGAAATTCCACCCTAGAAAAGCTCTCTTCAATGATAAATTTTGGACCAATCTACTAGGATGTTCCTCTAAATGCACAGTTATTTTCCCCATAATAATGATGATGTTAACTATAAAGGCAGTAATTACTGATTTGTTTTTGTTGTTCTTCTAGTTATATGTTGAATCTAGACATTTTCTTGGAGAATTCATAGACTGACTCATGAAACTCCTTGTTGAGCAGACTGGCATGGTCAAAATCATTGTATTAGCAAATGAGAGGGAATATTGCAGAGATAAAAAATAGACCCAGATGTGCATGGAGCATGTCATCAATCAGTTCATCATAGCTAGCATGGGTTGTGCTGATAGTCTGAGACGCTTGATACTGGCAAAACAAAGTAAAGATTTAGAAAGTGCCATGTGGCTTCCATCGAGGAGAGCATGGCAGAGGAGGTGTGCCGAAGTGCCAGAAGATACAGCTCAGGAAATCATGGCTGTTTCACTCTGGTATTAACTATGCAATGCACTTTTACTTTACATAAAGGTTAATAGCAGCTGAGTTGAAAATGCCAAATTTAAAAGACATTTAATCAGTAGTATCTAGGCAGCTAAATACATTAAGGAATTATCAACTGGTGAACTAACACTGTTAACTTACAGGAAGAAGATAGGCAGGTAGCCTTCTCAAAAAATCACATCTTAAGATACTAACATCTTAAAATAAGCCCCAGGCATTTCTGTGCCTCTGGGTTAAGCACAGTTAAAGTAAATGTGTGATGTATGGAAGAGTAAGTACATTCAGAATGATTTCTGCAAACCAAAAAAAGACTCGTAATAGAGACACTTTATATCCTACTAAAGCACTGAATGTCACTTTATTAATTTACATGTCATCCACTTCTCTGGCAATTTGTTTCTCTTACCATTCTTTCCAACAGTAAGGATGAGGTACTAGAGGCAAGGTGGAGAGACTTGATCTAACATGTTCCTATAGGCATCCAGTGATACTCTAGTAACTAATCTCTTCTACTGACCTCTTCTGGCAGCATTTTTTACTCTTTGTATTTAACTGGTTTATCCCTATGATTGAGGTAGCATCCGAGTGTTTCTGCCAGGGAGCTGAGCCTGTCAGTTCTGTTCCAGCTCGCCGCACTTGCAATAGAGATTGTACCAGGTGGTTCACCCTATTTTGGTTTCGGTTCAGTTTGGCAAACCCATACTGGTTCATGGTGGAAGATGAAGTAGTTAAAATGGTGCTATGTGACAATAGCCAATGATGGAAAGTTTTAGATGGGGAAAGTTTTCTCGCTTTCTCCTACTCCCCTTGCAGAATGTGCTTTCACTTCCATTGCAGTGCACCATCTACTCTCCAAAACCAGTATGTAGGATTTTGGAACAAGACAGGCTACAGTGCAGACAAGCTTATGGAATTCGAGTGATGCCTGTGCTGATCTGTGAGTTGATGACTATGAAAGAGGAAAGCTAAGCGTGTCTGCCCTTAGAACAGTCTGTCAGGGAACATCTGTTTAATTGTGCTGTTGTGTTTAGAAGGATTTGTTTCCAGACTGTTTGGCAGTAGCCTTTGGACAGTGGCTTTTTTATTATATTTGGTGGTAGTAGTAGTGATCAAAACTGATCCAGGGCCTTATTTAATATTTTTTTTGTTTTCTTGTCTTCATGCTTTTACAGTACAGAGGTTAAAGACTGAAAATAGACGATTAAACATTTCTGAGTTTTTCAGCTCTCAGTACATATTGGCTCTAAATCAAGGAGTAATTGAACTATGCGAACTGAAGTGTAGGTATTTTCTTTATAAGAGAAACAATTGGTGTTAAAATAGATTGTTATCTTTGTTCTGGGTGACTTACTGATGGCTTCCTGATTCTTTTTCCGTGTTTTTGAAACTGTCAGAAAAACATTGCCTGAGTATTGTTTTCACTTAAAATAGTCACCTACAGCCAATTCAAATCTAGTTATAAATTATGGTAAGTTCAAGTTGGACTCTTGTTTATTTTTAACTTCATTTTTAAAAGTATATTTTTTTAATTAAGAAGGTCATTTCGAAAGTCTAAGCTATGATTAAGAACTCAAGTAACAGTCTGCTAAGCAACATGTGGAGATATGAATAAATGGTGGTGAAACTAACTTACTGTCTGTGTCAGTACATATCTGGATAAACCTTGCTTGACTTATTCATCATTATCTGTGTAACTCTTAATGGAGGTATAAGGACAAAACAGAAGTGAGCATGGCAACTTTTGACCCTTCCCAAGTCTATATTTTAGTTGCTTTGGATGACAGCTGTTCATAATCTTCAAGGTTACTCTGAATAAATGCTATAGATTTTTTTTTAAAAAATGAAGTGCTGCCATAAGAAAAATAATGGTTGGCTCTAAATCACCGTGGTAGAACTTCTGTAACTCCATGGGTTACTTCATTTAGGCTTGCTGGCAGTCCCCAGACCATAAAGTCAGGCTATCAGAGACCATTATCTAGAAAACCTTCTGGGGTTTGATTCCAGTTACTAGTGAAGTTTATAGACAATTTTTCATTCTTGTTAGTAAGTCTGGAAATACAAGATGTATTCGAGCAGTTCTCTTGTGTTAAATAGAAGATTCAAAGGCAGCTTTTCACTTAGTGCGCAGAATGCATTCTCGTGCTGGAAAGTTTTGGTAAAATTCTGTTCCATGTGCCTTCTGTTTAGCAAACTTCCATCTGCCTTCAGTTTTGAAGCCTCCAAGACAGTTTTTCTTAACAACTGGACAGTGCTGTTTGGTGCCTGATAATGATCAGTACTCTTTCTCTCAGTGATTTCTTCTTTCAAAAATACAGCATCTTGCCCATCACTAAAGTATTTAGCCTTTTGTTTTTCTTTGTGGTTTTATTTTTTTCAAGTTAGAGGAAAGGGCAAAAACACTAACTGAATCTTCAGTTTCAGATCCTTTTACAAAACCCTTATGTAGGGGAATATATAAGAGTAAGTGAAGAGAAGAGCGTATTATGTCTGTCTTCTGACATCTGCAAGATCATTTTAACTTTCCTGTTATGTCGTAATACTGGACTGCCAGCAGTTTTTTAACAATACCACATAGATATATTTTTTAACAACTGCCCAGGAAAGGTTGATATAACGGAATTCTTTGGATTCTTTCAAGTAGCCTAGTACTCTTTTTTTCATGTGTTTGCTTTCTTCTTCTACTCATTTCTATTACATTTTTTTCCTCTTTCTACCTGATTTATGAAGACTCAGCTCTTCTACTGTGGCAACTGTCTTAAGGATTTTCTTCTCCTGTTGCCAAGACCATAGTGAATGGGGAAGATATTCAGGAGCACAGCCCAAACTGATACCAATACCACCCAGTGTTAGAAACTTGGGTTAGTCTCAAAGTACAGAACACAAAGAGCATAAATCAGAGCCTGTGGTTTACCCCATAATCATCCTTCCTCTTAAATGAAGCATCTGCCTTCAACTTGTTGCTCTTGTAAACAAGTACTTGGTAAAGCTTTGTTTTGTCTTCGTATAACAATATTTAAGTTCATATGTTTATCTGTTAATGTACATGTACAAGTAAAAATTGTGTAATCTAACCAAACTAGAGAGAAATTCAACTTCTGTGTTTGTAGGTGAAGAGATTGTCATTAGCACAGATGACAGTTCTGAAAGCAATGAGTAGTTCTAACTTTTATTAAAGGTGGACACAGCTATTTGCGTAAGATATTGATGCTTTCATCTCATTAATTTTGTCCTCACCTCATTAATTAATACTTGTGTGACTTTCTTCTATGTGGATGTTGAGTTACTGTATAAAATACTGTTTGACTACAGAGCTAAGCTGTGCGTGTCATCGTACTCTGCCCAGCCCTCCCTTTCCCAATTAGAGTTGAACCATTTGCATATCAGTGGCTTTCAAAAAATCATCTGATTGGGGAAAAATACTTTTTTTTTTTCCTGCTTTCAGTAGTGTGGTACCGTTTAATCAATGCTTTTCATGTTCATTCTTAAGCAAGGCTCTGGATTCTGATGTGAAGGTGGGAAAGAGCAAATGTAACGTGTTACTAAATTTTTGTTTTGTTTTTGTTTGGCTGGCTTCTTTTCCTCCTTGAAATAATGCAAACAGTGTTGCGAAATTAGTCATATTCCGGACAATAGTTGAGAAATATGGTTGTTTTGAAAACAACAGAAGGGTATTTCTGTTTCAACTTCGAAAGCCCTTTAAACTGTACTGCATTTGAAGAAGAAAAGGAGAGCCTAGCTATGTGGAATGTTTTATTAGAGTTGAAAGCAGAGAGGATTTCATACTATTTATGTATCGAGGAAGATTATTAATTAGTGGTGCTGCTTCTTCTGGGGCTAAAAGTATTACTGGACTTAAGGCCAGGAGAAGTTATTTTCTTAGGATATGTTGGCAGGATGTGGCAGTACAAAAAACCAATAAAGGGAAGTGTTTCAACAAGTGTTAGGGCCGTGTCTCTTAACAAAACTTCTAAAAGCCCAAAGGGATTTATTAAAATTACTTTCAGTATGAAAACCCTGAATATGCATGAATAGATGTATTTTTTTAAACAAATTCCTTATTCTTCCTTAGACTACCTGCTCACGGGCAAAAAAATCTACCACCTTGATATTTGATAGATCTTTTAGTAATTTGTGATAAGTGTTGTAGATTTGAAAGTGGTGTTTTAGAGGAAATCTCTAAGCTGTGAAGCAAGTTTTGTTTTGGAATAAATGCCTTTAGAATTTTAAGTATGACCCCTTGTGAGTGAGCCTGTTTACAAGCTTTTTGTTTGAGTTTTGCTTCTGGTATCTATTTGTAGTTTCTGCTCTCAAGTAATTTGTGTTTTTTGTCAGTAGGCAAATTGGTATCTTCTGACTTCTGGTATGTATCAAAAAAAAACGTAATTGACTGGGCTGTTGTATTTGAAATTCCTAAAAAGGATTAAATACAAAGAAACAGATAAGTTCTGGAGTTTGTTTGTTTCCCCAGTGCTTGGAAAAATAACATTGCAGCATTTGGGAGATTGCTATTATATAAGCAGAACTTTTCAGCTCAGAACTTGAGTGTTGGAATTTGTCACCTACTGAAAATAGAGCTTCCTCTTTGTACCATGAGAATGGTGGTGTGGTCCCTTAACTAATGGTTATTGTTCAGCCTTGCATTTCAGGCTAATGTTTTCTACACTCTTTGGATTTCCTTTGCATCACTGAGGAACAGGCTCATACATTCTGTGGAAAACTAGCTCTTTGAAAATTCTCTGTAACTGGTGGTTTACTGAAACTTGGCTTTGGCATATTATAAATTTTATTTTGGATGTTTGCTCGTCTTCTTAAGATGACGACACTGATAAGTTATATTTTTTCCTTGCATTTTTCTTTCTAATACTAGATCTTTTCTTTCTTTCCCTTTTTTTAATGGATTCATGCTAGTAATTCTTACTTTATGAACACTTCCAATACTGACTTGTCCTTAAACTGTAGTCTTAGGAGAAGAGGCTTTATGGATTTTTTTTCTTCCAAGAAGCGATCACTGCTTTGTGTAGCATAATGAATTCAGACAAACAAGCTGTTGCTTTCTTAAATAAGAAAAAGTGATTAACAAGAATTGTAATTATTGCTGTTTCTGCTAGTTTATTCTTGTCTTTTTTTCTGTGTATGCAGAGCACAAAGTAATCATTGTGGGACTTGATAATGCTGGGAAGACTACAATTCTTTACCAGTTGTAAGTATACAAACTACTTTGTTTTTCTTAGTTTTAGTATTTGGCGTTGATTTAATCATTGAAAATTCAGATTTGGAACCTGGCAGAATCTCTAGGGGTGTGGTCGTAGTTTGTATGTGAATGGTGTTAGTTGTTCTAAACATATTTAGATTTAATATTTAAATGCTAAGTGGAAGAACTGAAGTATTTTAAAACTGAATTGTAAATCAATTGAATAACAAAATTGTACACACAAGCACATAGTGACCTGAAAATTTCTTTGCTATAAAAGCCTATTTTTGTTGGTAAACGTTGAAAAAATAATTTGACCAAGAACTACAGAGAAGAAAGTGATTTTTATATTAATGGGAGTTCTAGCCACTGTGCAAAATCCATACATGTTTCCAAATGTTTCCTAATTTCAGTGGCTAAAATCTGTGATGGAAGTTTTCCTCAGAATAGTATTTCAACTTGCCTAGGTCCAACCATAAACTTCTTCTATAGTGTTATTGCATTGTATCATATCACCCTTAAATCTTGCCAGCATTGCAGGAATATCTATGATAAATCTAAGCATATTGGCAGGAACATAGTTACTGTTGTGATTGTGGAGACGGAGGAGTGCATAATGAAATGACTATCCGTATATTTAGATATGAAGGTACCAGAAAACCCTTTTTCCTAAGTTTTGTCAAAATTTAAAGGTAGAATTGAGAAATTTTCAGTTAAGTAAACAAGTGGTCCTTCAGAATTTATTCCGTTATCAAATTGCTAAGTTGAATGCTCTTCTAAAATTATATTCTGGTTTATATTTTGCATGGTTAATTGCTCTCCTTATTTGTGATCTTCAGAAAGGTGACTTCTCCTTTGAAATAAGAGCATTTTAAGAATCTAATTTGTCTAAAAAGTCATTTGAAAAACGTCTTTTAATAAGGGAACACTGTTAAAATGCAGATGTTTATCTGCATTTGTTATAAACCTTTTACATGCTTATTTTTCATTGCAGATGTCTACAATCTGCAACAAAAAGTACATTTGAATTTTGTCAACCGCAATTTCCAGACGAAATTCACATTAAACTAACCTTACTAAAGAACAGCTCTTAAACATTTGCTTTATTTCCATAGAAATTCAAATATATAACTTGAGAAATGCTTCATCTTTTTAAGTTTTTATCAGAGCTAGACATGTTTACTTTTTCTGCAACAAATTTGTTGAGCAAATTGAGCTGTGACAAGCCTTGTGAATTTTATTGGCTGGTCTTTATGATGTTATATTGTTTCCTTTAGCTTAATGAATGAAGTGGTTCATACTTCTCCAACCATAGGAAGCAATGTAGAAGAAATAGTGGTGAAAAACACCCATTTCTTAATGTGGGATATTGGAGGACAAGAATCGTTACGGTCATCATGGAATACCTATTATTCGAACACAGAGGTATGAGAAGCTACTTTGAAGTATGCAAATTCCATAAGTTTGTTTAAAATTCTTTTTTTACTAGGAACATTGGTAGATTTTTATTAAGTTCGTGGTTGTATTGTTTTTAAGTCTTTTTAAGAAAGAACAAACTCCAAAAGTGTAATATGTCTCTGGTATGCAGCCAATTTCCTGGTAATATTTTAAGTATTTTTCATGTTTACTTCAATGTTGTTTGATCTGTGGCACAAATTGTGAAGTTAGACTTTTTTCCTAGGCAATTGAGTGATATTAAAATAAGAAATTGAGTTATTGCATATTTTTCGAGTGGATTTTAAAGCAAATTTTGCCATGTACTTGGCAAGTTCAGTGAGGATATGCAGTGGTTAACCTAGCTTCTGTACATCGGTCTGAAATGGTTCTGAAGTAATGATAACTAAGGATGAGGAATGAAATTTTATCTAGACAGCAGTATTTAAAAGTTCATCAGCTTGTGGCTTTTATCCAAAGGATAAAGGAAAACCTAACTGCAGTACTCTTGATGTACTGATAAAGTTGCTATTGCTTGAAAGGGTGGAGTAGAATTCGTCAATGGCTGTTTCTTTGCCGAAAGGTTATGGACACAACGTGCACTTAAAATCTCTGTAGCCTCACTTTACACCTTGATGTAAAGGGTTTTAAATTTTTCTTAACCATTTCTACTAAAAATAGAGATGTCTTGTAGATGTTATTCATTATATAAACCTTATGTGAAAATAAGTTGTTTTTTTGCCCTATCCCTCTTTTTGAGAGAGGGGAGGTTAGAGTGATCCAACCCAGATGTTCAGAAACCTATGTATTAAAAGCCTGGTGATAACATCTTAATCTTTAGCTCTAGTATTTTAAGCTTACTTTTAATTTTATCTGAAAAGTATGGGTATGTGTGATACAAATACATACGCAAGAGGGTGAAGAACATCTGCGAGCAATATCTGGCAGATAAGTTCTTGACATTTGTTCACTGAATATTCTTTGATTTTTGGAATTTGAGTAGATGCGTCTTAGTTCGTTTTCGATCCTTTTGGAGATGCTCTCCATGTTCTGCCTAGTAAGCGTGTGAAATCCAACGCTCTATAGCATTTGGAAAGAACTTTACTTAGCAGCTTTGCCTGCTGGAAACAGCTGAAGAAGAAAAGGGTCTGTTTGGTATGCTAATCCTAGCATCCCTGTTATGAATAATTGCTATACTGTTCCTCCTCATCTGCTAGACATCTCAAAGCCACAGCAGCATTAAATTGACTTAGTATTTCATAGTTTGTGGTCATTTTCAATGGGCAATGAATCTTTTTAATTTTTTAAGGCACAGTGATTTGGAGCATATGTTGGAGAACTGTAGCGATAACTTCCAGTCCTCCTTTTTTGTTACCGACTCACGTGCAGCTTTGTCTTTTCTCTCTTTCCTTATTTAGCAATTGAAGCAATCGAAAGAAAATCTTTGGAATGATAAAAAAATAAAAATAAAAATAATTTTGTAGAGCATACCTATTATATTTAGTTTCAACTTAACTCAATTGATTCTGCAATTGTATTTTAAGAGATCACATTTTTTACACAGATGTTGAGATAGCACAGGATTTGCAGGGAGAGGAAAGAGCAGGAAGCTCTCATGGTTAAGTTATTCTCAGGGAGAAAAGCAAAAGGAAAGACAGTAGAAGAGAAAAAGGGATGGCAAAATATTCCCAGTGGAGAGTTGGGAAGAGAAGCGCTGGAGTCTCTCAGACGAACGTCATCTCCTGTGTTTCCTCTCCAGTGCAGTATGTGTTCCCTGTAATTCTTTTTTTACAGTAGCTGTATAATTTTATAAGATTTCCTCTTGATCTCCTTACTGGTGGCAGCAACCTATGATGCTGTTTGAGCAGCTCAGTGTGTATTCTGGTCAGGGCGAGTGTTGAATGCTGATCAGTTGTTAGGGTTTGTGTATGCACACTATTGCATAATGCTCACAAACTGTTTGAAGTGTATCTAACTTACTATGTAACATTTTTTTTGTTTTTCTACTTCTAGTATAAGGCTATGAATTAAAAGATACAAAAAAGGGAAAGAAAAACTGGGGTTAGGAGTCATTTTCACACTAGTGACAATTGCCTCCCATGGGAAACCTGATGTGGCAGACCTAGCAGTGTTAAAGGTTTCACAAGAGCCTGACCGTGAGAATAATGTCACTTGGAAGAACATTAGGGTAAAATCAGTGCCATAGCTGTTTCCAAGTGCCTAGGTAGACCAGTGCAAAGTTGTGAGAGGCCAACTTTGCATTACAAAGGGTAAGGTGTTGCACCGTAATGCTAAGCCCTACAGGTGCATAGCTTTCTGAGGTCTGATGTAGGATTGTGAAATAAGTTCTCTTAAGCCTTGTGAGGATGGTGATGGTAGATTAAGTGTTTTTTTTAAATAGGGAGTTTCAATTTCAGCTTTGTTTTCCTGAGTATACAAGTAGTAGTGGACATTAATAGCTGTTTTCATTGATAACTTCATAGCAATTGTCATCCATGTTTTAAGTGTGATCCATGATCTGTAGGTGCTTTTGGTACCTACATCACTATTTTGTGTATGCTGTGGGGGCTGAAAATCAAGCCTGGTGATTTTAAATGTGGTACATAAAAGTAGAGCTTAATAGCAGTGCTGAAATGTACAAGCAATAGATGTTTTTTTAAACTATAATCTTTATGTAGGATTCCTAGGGCACTAATGAAAGGATGTAACAAACTTCTTGCTCTATTTTTTTAATGTGCTCTGAAAGTTTGTGTCTGTCTTACATACAAAGGCCTGTGGTAGTGATCACTTGAAAATGTACTTTCTATAACTTACACTTTGTACTTACATATTATACTATTGTTTTTTTCCCCAGTTCATCATTCTGGTTGTTGACAGCATTGACAGAGAGCGACTTTCTATTACAAAAGAGGAACTTTATAGAATGCTGGCTCATGAGGTAAAGTAGGGGATTGGGATAATAGTTTTCCTTTGTTGTGATCAGTCAAATAGCACTATATGCTTCCTATATTTACAGAAGTTACACTGTCACAGAAAAGTTGAGCCTAAATGTGCATGCATGTTGACTGTTTTGAAACCATATAAATTACAAATAAACAGGGAAAGCTATCATGAAGCACTTTTGTAGTAGGGCTTGCTTGATTGTAATAAAAAATCTGAGTGATTTAGTGTTTCAAATGAATGTTTTTACTTTAAAGTTTATTAATCTAGTTTGCATTTGATAGTAAGGAGCAAATATATTAACAAAAAAGGAGGAAATATGACTTTTTGTGGTGAAATTTTCTATTGTAATTAGCTTCTGGTGTTATAAGATCAGGAGATTGTGATCTATTATCTCTTGAAAACAATCAGTAGGCCTCAGCTGTAATACGTACTACTTGTAGTGGTGAGTTTTCATCTTTGGATCCTAAAGGTTTGTTTTTCTCTTAATGGAGAAATTGTCTCCAAATTTAATATACATTTAAATATGTTAAACACTTTAATTAAACCTGCCAGCTGCCTGCACTTTGCATTTGTTTTCCCTTTTCCACTCCTAAAAACATGCAGCCCAGTTTGTTTCATTGCATTGTGGAATCCTGATTTCCATACAAAAAAAACAGCTTCTTATTAGCTTCTGTTTTTCCTTAAGCTGCTGCAGCATTATTAGAGCTCCCTTTTTGGAACAGCAGTATAAAAGTTTTTTTAATTGTTACTGTTTTAATTGCTACAGAATTTGCTTAATGAAGTGGAAAACAATTTCAAGGGAACAATATCTAGCAGGGTTTTCCATTTGAATAGCATCTAATACTGATTTTGGAATGTTTATCCAGTAATAATTCCACTGTCTGGATGGTTTAGAGCTCTGTGAAGTGTATGTTAACAAGACTTTCTTTAGTTAACATCTGAACATATGGACAAAAGCAAAAGGGTATTAGTATAATACATTATAATTTGATTCCCTGTGGTGAACACTTCTAAATAAATTGGTGTCTTCAGTATTAATGTAATTGATTTTTAATGCAGTAAAGCTGTTAAAACTGTTACTGTGTAATTGCATTCAAGCTAATCTACGTTTTTTTGAGATACTCAGTTAACGCAATAGGCTGTTAGTTCTATATAATAACTTCTATGAATACTTTGAACTACTTCTAGGATTTACGGAAAGCTGCAGTTCTCATCTTTGCAAACAAGCAGGACATGAAAGGCTGCATGACAGCTGCAGAGATATCCACATACCTCACCCTTAGCTCCATAAAGGATCACCCATGGCACATTCAGTCCTGTTGTGCTTTGACAGGAGAAGGGTAAATGTTTACTGTTTAAATACAATAATATATGGTAAATGGAACACTGATTTTTCATCTTGTCTTTAAAGCAGTATTCTATTTTTTCTAGCGTTTCTCAAAGCTTTTTTTCAACTGTGCTGTATGTACAGCCTTGACAACAATGTGGTATAGGGGGGCATCACAAATGAATTCATGAACATCAGTTCAGAAACATTAATCATCCTAGGCTGCTTTTTTATTAAGAAGCCTTAAATAATTAGAACTCCTAAAACTGTGACATTAGTGAGACCAAGTCATCCAAACAAACAAGCAAAAAAAAAAAAAGAAACCACTCAGAGTAAAATCACTGCGTGATCCTCTTCAGGATGAACTGAGAAGAATCAAAGGAGATTAGCACCATGACAGGGAAGCTGGCCTTCTTGGATAAATCATGATTTACTTTACAAAGGTGAAGTTAAAGGTGGTGTCAACTATGTAACTGAATCCCTAGCAAATCAAAGGGAATACTGTCTTTTTGAAATGGAAGGCCTTTAAATAGACATGGAAAAGGAGCGAGTAAGCAGGTTAGATCCCATGCAATCCTGGTGTTCAATATAGACATGCTTACAGTTTTGTAACTGTATTGTGGAATTCTTGATGCACTGCCTTTTTTTTGAACCAATTCAGTCTGGGTAACTGAGTCTTTGTCTTTTAGTCTTGGAATGAAAAGGTCTAGTGTTCAGTTAGGCAGTTTCTCATGATTTGGTTCTATGTACTTCTGAGTAAGCAAATTAAAAGTAGCGCGTTTTAGATCTAGAACAAAAATTGAAAGAGTGCCAAGCTTCAATAAAATAGCATGTTTGACTAGCTTCTTATGGCTAAAGCCTAAGAGGACTTAATTTAAAACATTGTGTATTCTGTTGATGTCTCATTCCCCATTCCAGATGACTTTTTTTAATTTTAAGCAGAGGATTTTAACTGTAGGAGAAGTAGAAAACACTCTTAAGATGTTGCAATAGATCTAGTACCAATATGATATCTCTTTATTTTTCAGATTATGCCAAGGCTTGGAGTGGATGACCTCCCGTATTGGAGTGAGATAGCTTTTTTCCAAAAGAAGAGACTTCTATTTATCCTGTGAACATGTACATTTTTCTGTACTTCTGGCTGCTGAGCCAGTGACCATGTTTAATTTATATCAGCCAATCTCCAAGCTGTACTTGAATCAAGTGCAGTTGAACTTGAAACACAAAGTATTTTCTTAACCTTTTTTTAATACACTAATCTTCAACTGGATGGACATATATGAATCTGTTTTTAAGCATTTAAATTCCTCTATGTATTCTAACTTTTTCAATGATAGCTTTATAAAATCTGTTTTGTCATTGTCAATATTTCATACTTCCTCTTTCTAAAAAGTTTCTATAACTTACTAACGTAATAAATCAACATAGTTTGTTTAATAATGAAAAAGTAGTGAGTAGTTTGACTTTACTCTGGCATAGTTTTTAGTCTCCAAGGATAACCACGGGGGACTAAAAACCATTCAGTTGGGCTTCCTGGAACATCAGCAGAGTTCTAGCCAGCACTAGTAAAGAATGCAAAAATTTAAATGCTGAATGAGTTAGTTATAGTTAATTATTAAGGTAGCTTTTAACCTAGTATATAATTGAATTTCTGCCTTAAAAGAAATCTGTCCTTCTCATTTTGTCTGATAAGTAATTCTAGGTTATGACTCTCTTCCTTTCACCTGCAAATAGATATCTGCACAGTGGTTAAAAAAATTGTTATTAAGTGTTGGTTTATTCATTTAGACTTTGAATACCATTTTTAAAAATAAACCTCGTGGTAATTAAATTTGGAATCATGGCAGACAGTGTTATGTGTAATCTGTTAAAATTTTAAATGCTGTACGTACATGAGCCTTCCTCACCTTTTATTGAGAGTGCTGTTTTCTAAATGACTGTAAAATCAAAAGGGAAGCCAGATTTATAAACAGAACAGAATCATGGTGCTGTATCTGTATGTATCTGTGAATTTGAGAATGAAGCTAACCTTGACCTTATTTACATACTATCAAATCTAAATGTTTTTAGATTCCATTGCATGGAAAATATTTTGCCTTATATTTGTTTTTACTGTTATTTGCAGGATTAGAGACCCTTCTGATTTTGTGGTTTGAGTTACTCATTCACCTGAAGTTTATGAACTGGAAGCAGAAAAAGTAGAGAACTTCCAGTTAAAAAAACAGGTGGTAAAAGATTGGACCTAGTAACTCTTAATTCAATTTGAAGATGATGTTAGATCTGGAAAGAGAATCTGAAACAACAGATTCTGTGTTAATAGAGCATATTGGACACACACAATGCAAATCCAGAGGAGGAAAAAAAATCAACACTAGGCATCCAATTCCGAGTAAAATCCCGCTAGCAATGAGATATCTAACTTACATAAATGCTTAAACTACACAAAAGCACCATTCTGTGCTTCTGCATGCCCGAACAACTACATGGAGCATGGTCACTAGAAAAAATTCTAACTGACTAGAGTCCTTTAATGACAATGTTTTTGATGAATTTTGTTTTAATAATTCAAGCACACTGAGTTTTTAATAAAATTTTAAGTTTTGTAAATTTCCAATATGATTCCATTTTTATTTGAACAAAGCTTAATGAAATGTTAACAATGCCATCAAATATAAGTGTTAAAAAAGACTTCAAATACAAGTTGAATCAATGATTGGTTGCTACATATTAATGTTGGCTAGCAAAAGTCACATTTAGGAGAGACTATGTTGAGTGTCAAGTCAAAATGCTCAGATAGTAATGCAAACCAAAACTAATACTTAAAAAGAGAATGCAAAACAAGGTTAAACTCTGATACTAAAGCTTATTGCTGTGATGTTCATGCTAACAACTGTTCTAATTTGTGAAAATAAGTTTTGTTTTGTTCTTTGGGAAGTAAATTATAAATGAAAAAATAAATGATACTGTGAATGAGGTTTCTTGTGTGGTGACTTAATTTCTGCTTGTAATTTAAATTTATTTTCAAGTTTATGTAATTTAAGATGTGATCCTGAATATGTTTATATACGTATATCCAGATGATGCTTTATATATATATATACATATATATATAGCCCTTGAACTGATGGAGCTTTTTTTAAACAGTTTTTTGTATCAGAATAAAAAGTTCCTTACCACTTCCTTTACAGAAAACCGATTCTTGACAATAGCAGTGATTTTGATGAGCTTACTACTTAATTTACTACAACAGTTTTCCATTTATGACATCCATTTGTTAACAGCACAGCTGGTGTGTTGTGGTTTTTGAAAAACGCTTCGTGTGGAATCTTCAGGTTCATAATCTTCATCACCTTCAGAGCCTATTAAAGGAAGAGTGGTTCAGTGAAAATCAGTTTTACATTGGGGTGCTTTAGAGCATTATAGCTTTCTTTTACTGCCAAACTTTTCCCCAAACTTTTTTGTTGTTGCTAAGAAGGCTGATTGCTGTGAATAAGGCTAACAGTAGTCTTGGCCACATTATGGAAAGTATCGCTAGCTGGTCAAGAGAGGGGATGTCTGCTCTGCTCAGCAATGGTCAGGCTGCATCTGGAGAAGCATCTGGAGAACTGTGTCCGGATCTGGGCCCCCTAGTACAAGAGATGTAAATAAACATAGTGGAGAGAGCCCAGCAGAGGGCTACCAAAGGTGATCAAGGGACTGGAACACCTCTCCTCTGAGGAGAGGCTGAGAGAGTTGGGACTGGAGAAGAGGCTCAAGGGGATCTTGTTAATGCGTACAAATACCTGAAAGGAAGATGGAGCCAGGCTCTTCTGAGGGGCACAGTGCCAGGACAAGAGGTAATGAGTGCAAAAAAACATAGGAGAAAACATAGGAGGTTTTATCTAAATATAAGGAAGCATTTTTTTGCTGTGCAGGTGACCTGAGTGGCCCTGCTTGAGGAGGGAGCTTGGACCAGATGGCCTCCTGTGCTTTCTTCCAACCTCAACCACTCTGGTGTTCTGTGATTCTGAAAACACTTTAGCTCATGTTGAGCCTCTCATCAACCAACAACCCCAGGTCCTTCTCCTCAGGGCTGCTCCCAATCCATTCTCCACCCAGCCTGTATTTGAGCTGGGGATTGCCCCAGCTGTGATGCAGGACCTTGCACTTGGCCTTGTTGAACCTCGTGAGGTTCGCACAGGCCCACCTCTCAGGCCTGTCCATGTCCCTCTGGATGCCATCCCTTCCCTCCTGCGTGTCAACCATACCACACAGCTTGGTGTCATTGGCAAACTTGCTGAGGGTGCACTCGATCCCACTGTCCATGTCACTGACAAAGGTGTTAAACAGTCCCAGTCCCAAACCATGAGGAACACCATTTGTTACTGATCTCCAATTGGACATTGAAATGTTGACAATAACACTTTGAGTGCAACCATCCAGCTAATTCCTTACCCACCGAGTGGTCCATCCATCAAATCCATCTCTCTCCAATTTAGAGTCAAGGATATCATGGTGGATGGTGTCAAATGCTTTGCACAAGTGCAGGTAGATGTTAGTTTCTCATATAAACAACTTTAGTAAAAACAGCTGGCTCTCAGAGGGAACACATCAATGCAGTCATTTTAAAATGTGATTCCATTTCAAATAAACAAAGTAAATTCAATTAAGTAAAAGAAACTTCCAAGTCTTCAAAGACTACTTTCAAAAAGCTGATCCTTCTAACCTCAACCAAGTATGATGAATATTGCTCAAAGGTGCTTGCTCATAGAAGTTGCTAAACAAGTCAAAACTGCTTCTCTCATAATGAAATACTGTTTTAGCACAATGGGTATGATCTTATAAACTATAACATATTTATCAATTGCTATATTGCAACATCCTGTATTTTGAGCAAAATGGATTTAGGAAAAAGTCCTCAATATTCTGAGAATGTTTCTAATATTTCCTTACATTTGTAATTTTTGACAAGATGATTAACAGCTTTCTCGACAGTACATTAAGTACTGAGTATTTTCAAAGTGCAAAACATCCTGTCATATATTTACTATCTGCATATACATACAAACAAAAATCATGCAGTGTTTCACAGAATTACAGAATGGTTGAAGTTGGAAGAAACTGCTGGAGGGCATCTGGTCCAACACCCTCCTCAAGCAGGGCCACCCAGAATAGCTTGCCCCAGGACCAAGTAAAGGTTGCTTCTGAGGATCTACAAGGAGGAAGAGTCCACCACCTTTCTGAGCAACCTGTGCCAGTGCTCCATCACCTCACAGTAAAGAATTGCTTTCTGATGTTTCGGCAGAATCTCTTGTGTTCCTGTTTGCGCTCGTTACCTCTTGTCCTGGCACTGTACCACTGAAGAGAGCCTGGCTCCATCTTCCTTGTACCCTCGCTTCAGACATTTACAAGATCCCCCTGAGCCTTCCGCAGGAGGGAAGGGATGGCATCCAGAGGGACCTGGACAGTCCTGAGAGGTGGGCCTGTGCTAACCTCATGAGGTTCAACAAGGCCAAGTGCAAGGCCAAAAGCATATGAGGTTATGAAAAAAAAAAGTCTTTCCAAGTGTACTAAGCAAGCTGCATTTTCCTCATACATCTCATACATACAGCTGTCTTACCAAGTCGAGTCTTGTTTCACTGTTCCCCACCACCCCCACCCCCCCTTTTTTTTTTTTTTTTTAATATACCTTAACTAAGTACTTTCTGGTACTTTGTGTTCATATTTATCCTCCACCCCTTCACAGTCTTCATTTTCAAGAGAAGTAGTCTACTTGATGTCATTGGGATCTCATCTGGGGACCTAAAGAGTTCCCTAACTGGATATTCTACAAAAACTGGACAGCAGTTTCTAGCACAGGGACATATTTCCCAAAGCATAGCCTGCCTGGCTGAACTAACACTCAGGATCCATGTCACAGCTTGTTTTGATACCTGTGGGCATTAGCAGTTTCTAGTTTTAATCCTTCCAATTTCTTCTGTATCAAATTTAAAAATTGCCATTCACCGCTGAGATCCTTCTACTGAAATGTGTGCTGTTCAAGAAATAACAGTGACTTAGATTTATATTATACTGCTATAAATTGTTTGACACCATGGCTTTTATAAGTACACAGTTATGATCCGTGTCAGTTTGCTTCTCATACTTTTCCTACAACTTATTTTTTGAAATTTCTTGCCTAGTTGGGGAAGCGTTTCAATATTCCTAAACCAGTGATTTTTTTTTTTTCCTTCATCTGTTTAAACATACTGCATACAGTAATAGGAAGAGAACTTAGGCAGAGATACTCACAATATTTTTATCAAAAGAAAATTAATTGAAGAGTTCTTCTGTACATTTTTAGGGAAAACATTTCATCTTCCATCCTTACTCTGGGTCAGAACTGAGGCCTACATTTTTTCCCAAACGTAGCCAGTTCACAAAACATCTTGGTTGGACACCTGCTTCCTTTCACCCCAGGAGAAGCCCCAGCTTTGATCCTAAGGAGACTTTCACATCACTTCAGCCATGGGAAGTATGGATCTTTGTTTGTTTTCATGAAGGGTGTTTGTTTTACTGTTGCCTTTCAAAGTAAAAGGAAAACAAATCGAAACGGAAAAGCAGGAAATAAACTTGTTTGGATTTTTGTGTGCACTTGACTGCACGGAGAGTTCTGCTGAGTTTGCTCTTTCCTGTTGTATAGTCTGCCCTGTGAAATAGACCAGCAGACGATAGTATAGAGGGCAAATAATGATAAATATGATCACGATGTGTACAGTAGGAATAAGAACCTGCATCTTGGAATGACTTTTAATTTCTTTTATTTTTATTTGTAATTAACATGATGATGTTTTGATGTTGAAAATGTTTATATTTTGCTTTTGTTAAGAAAGGTGCATAGGCTGCACTGTGTATGGAGGGGGTTGGTGCTAAGTTTCTGCCATGCCTGCCATGAGGCAGGTGCACGAGACTCTGAAAAAGCACTTCATATAAATGATCTTTTCAAAGCAAGTTCTGGCACTGCACTGAGTTTTTATAATATCAGGTGTGGTACAGTATGTTTTTTAGTAACTTGCTCAGTTTCTGGGACCACAGATATCTTGATCCTTTTTTTTTTTTTTTTTTTCTTTTCTCTATAGCTGTTGATAATTACACAAGGTTTATTGCAGCATAGGTCTTGCTTCTGTTCTTCCATTTGTGCACGGCACATCCTCTAGATGGCAGGAAAGGATCGCTTTAACCATGCCGGACCTGCAAAACTCGTGTGCTTCAGTGTGGGCATAAGGGATTTTAAAAATACCTCATTAGAAAAGAGCGGTTGCGTGTATCAGCTAAATCGTGGGAACCATGCTTGGATACAAAGGAGAAAGCACAGAGAAGAGGACAGTTGAATCCCTTCTGTTGCAAAGCTTTCTGTGAGTTCTGAAGAATTCTGAATCTCAGTTCTACAACTTAAAAGCATTTTTTCTCATCTACAGTTAAAATTATTGCATTCTAGACCTTTTATTGTAGCTCTATCTGAGAATAAAGACAATAAAAAAAAATGAATATGGTTCTTAAGATGATATTTCATTTTTATAACAACATCTGCCTGCTGTCCATGACATGCACTATTTTTTCTGAATTTTGATTGTTATTTGCTCCTCTTTGGCTCTCCCAAGTTACACAACTACTCAGAAATTGCAAGGCAAATGTGGTAGTCTATAATGTTTTAGATCTATAACATTTGAACTTTCAGTTCTACTTCTAAAATTATGAAGATACTTTGCTGTGTGTTTAACCATGATGATTACTTTATAGTTTTTCCTATAAACTTAATGCATATGAAGGCTAAAATTAAGGAACACAGCAGTTTTGTTGTCATTATTAATAATGAGCAGTACTCAAAATAACAACGGTCCCAATGTGCAGTACCACTAACAGTCTTTCATTGCCCATCTCATTTCTGTTGCAGTTGATGTAATGCATGTCTCCTGTGAACTGGCAGTAATTCTTGCTATTCTGTACTATTGGTTGTAAGTGATTCAGTATTTATCAAAACATCTGAAATGAGAGAGGTAAGGAATGTGGATTTGTACCAAATGTTACAAGGTTCATGAAAATAAATGAAGCATCTGAGACACATTGGTGCCTGCAAGAATTTTCTTTCTTTGAAATTTAAGTAGGGGTGAGAGGAGAGACTAGAACAAAGATTGAAGTGTAGTGCTGAAATACCACTTCTGGCTGAAGAAAGGTTGGAATGGAGTGAGAAAGCACAGTATGGTGACATGTCATGCTACGATTTCTCCAGTAGTTATGTCACTTGGAAAGCTGTATGCATTTGCTTTAGATTTGATAATTCATAATAATAAAAAAAATGCTGTCTTTAGCAAAACAGGATGCCAACCTAGAGGTGTTATTAAAGAGTGTCTTATTGATGACTTTGATGAAAACAGTATAATTTAGCCAATCTGAATTTTACCTGAGGCATGGTTGCCAGTATGAATTCTTGATCTATGCATCCACAACCATGTCCTTATGGTGGTGAAATTAGGATCTTCGAATTTGCTTCTTGTATAAAGCAGAATTTGAAATGAAAAAAAGTACTTCTTTTAACCAGCAGGACACTTCAGACACAGAAAGGCACTTTTACCTGACTAACCCAGAAGAGGTAATAATACATTACATCTGTCCCTCTATCATCCCCCTCTTTGGCACTTAGGGCTAGACAACAAAATAACTCTCCTTCTGTCCCTGCTAAAACTTTCCTTCATGACTTTGCAAAGCCCGGTGCCATCATATTTAATCATAGAACTGAATTCAATCCTCATCTATGCAGCACATTTACAGAATTTAAAGTCATTTCCTGCAAAATACCTTGAAATATGCACAAAAGGAAAACACAGTGTTATATAAAAGTAAATGTGAATGTATAATTCTTCCTTTTATATTTCATGGCCTCATGATTTCTGTATTTCTCTTTATACAGTTGTGGTTTTGCAAACTACTTACATTACTATTGACAAGAGTATTGCCTAGTACTTGGCACTTCAACTGATGTCCACTACAAACATTACTACTGGCCAATCTTCATTATAGGTGGAATTGACTTGTATGGTCTTAAAGGCTTAACCTCCTTACCGAGAAAGAAATGAAGTGGTGAACAGTGTAGAGCACTTAGGTAGTCAAATCTAAAAAGACCATAATTTACTTAAGCTTTTCTCTAAGGATATTCTTTAATAAAGTAGTCAGCAAAAATTTCTTGAAACTCACTTTCTATGTGTTTCTGCAGCACACCTTTCACAGCTAGTTGTGAAAGTGTTTCATGCCTAAAACTTGAGACAAATCTACAGGGGTGAGTGTAAGCAGTCATGACCTATCCCCGCTGTGCTCTGAGTCTGTAGGATGAGATATGACTCTGTTCACAAATCTGCTCAGATAAATGTACTAGCACAAGCACAGGGTTGTGTTAAAAGCACACACTCTTCAAGAACTGAATGTGCTTTCTAGGAAAGTTGAGATCTCCACACCTCGATTGCACCTGTGTACCCCTTCTGTGGCTGGATTGTCCAGCCCTCAGAAGCTGTCTCCAAAGCCTATGTAGAGGCTTCTGTGCTGCACAGTGGTGCATGAAGCATACTCTGCATCCACAAACAAAGCTCTACCTCCAGAGATGGCTTTGGTTTCACTGCGCTGTTCTCCAGAAACAATCATGATTACCAGTGAAGACACTGACAGCTGAAATGAAAGGTGCGAAGAGATAAAACGTAGTGCAGTATTAGTTGAAATTTTGAGATGTAACCACTGATCTTTTGGGATCAAAGACCAAAAGGATCCTGTTGATCAGGAAAAAGTCTACTGAATTCTCTTAAAGAATCTCAGAATGCATGTTCCAAAAATAGAGGTGATAAAACTGATAATTACTTCAAAAAGTCTTGGTAACTTGCTAACACTGGTCAAAATCTTTTACAACAGTAAAAAACAAAAATATAGCCTTTTTTTTTTTTTACAAACAAACAAAGTTCCAAACTCTGGTTTTGGGCCTCCTTTGTTCTGTAAGAGATGTTTTCACTGAATCATTTGAATGTTTGTAATTTTTACGTCAGCTACTCCCAAATCTCCTTGGATTTATTTATTTATTTATTTATTGTTATTCTGTAGACAACAGAACTAAAGCCAAAAATTCAAAAATTCACCCACTGTATTGAAGTCATAAAGGAAGCTGCTGTTTGAAGACATTATGCTTGGACATTTGGTATCTTAACCTTGTGTTGAGAAAAAATTTTTTGGTCAAGCTTTAAAATTTGACAACAAAAATCTTCAACCACCAATAACACTCAAATTCCAGTGTTGGGGTAAGAAAAAATAAAAATAAATAAATATATATAGTTAGAAATAGTTATATATATTATATATATTATTATATATATACATTACATATACATAATACATATATTATATATAAAATATAAAATATATATTATATAATATAATATATATTTTATATATTCTAACTATATATATGTATATATATAGTTAGAAATTTGCTATAGATTTCAGCTGAGTATACTACAATTAGACAAAGGCTGGCTGAAGAAGCCAAACTTGTAGGAGAATAAGAATGACTAATTTTTAAAGATTTATTATGTTTTTCTCTTACATGTAAAAAAAAAAAAAAATGATGCCCATTCTTATCCTCCTCTGTCCAGAGAATATTGAATAAAATTAGCATTGATCTTACGAAGGCTTGAACACTATTCTCAGCTCTGGCAACTGCTTTTCCCATCAAATGGTTACTATTGGACTCTGCACATTAGAAAGATGAATACAAATTCAAAATATTTTCTGTTGTCCTTTTTCAGTAAATTGCAAGATAGCAGATACTTGATCGAATCAATTTTTGTTTTAGTAGAAAAGCTAATCTACTTCTGCTCTGGAGGAAAATTGGGAATTAATTACTGCAGAATTAAATCCTACGCTTCTGTGAGGATAAACATACTATAGGAAATATCCATACTCCAAGTATGGACTTGGAGTAGGGTATGTAATCCAGCAGCACTTCTTCTTTATAGGACTATCTAATTAGAAGGTAATGAACACAATATTGGACTGTTTGGAATTTCATACGCTGATTCTCTGCAAATGTTGTAGAAAGTTTCTTTCACTTCCTATGAATCTTTTTTTTTTTTTTTTTTCCTTTTTAGTTGCAATGAGAAGGGGCTCTTACTTTAACATCATTTGTCTATATATGGATAATAACCGATTCAATTCAGTACCTTCTTAATTCAGCTGGTCTGATTGTCTCTTCTGTGCAGTCAATACTGCACAGTTAATATTTCATTAATAAAATAAATAAATAAATAAATAAATAAAAACAAGGTAACTATGAGTTAAAATAAGGAGGGGGTAAAAATACCCTCATTCTAACATCAGGGTTTTTTTACCTTATCGGAATCTGTGTCTACGTTCTGCTGTGTGACTAATTTAGAAGCTTCTTTGGGAGTAAAAGGAACTTGAGTTTTTGTTTTGTTTTGTTTTGTTTTGTTTTGTTTTAATTGTACTGAACAAGTAATAAACAAGGGGTTCATGTGCAAGCCATTGGCTTTACATTCCAATCTTTATCTTTTCAACTGTTGTTCTATTGACTTCTTGTCAGCTGGGATTTTTCAGCACCAAACACAAAATCTGTAGCATTCTTGGGCAGAGACTATGCTGGTGACAGAGTAGTAAACCATGGCATACTGCTGTGCCCTGTTTTCCCTCTGCCAGAATTTCTGGTTTAAGCCGAAGACCCATAGACTCTCCCCACAAATTATAGGCATGGATTTAGGCTAAAAGTTGTCCAAGACACTTATATAATATGTCAAGTAAAAATTAGCCATTGAACCTATAAATCTACTTTAACGTACATACTAATGAATTCAGGGTTATGAAAAATTGACTTACAAGATTCATAAATAATTGATTGCTTTGAAACACAGATGTCAGTTGGCTTTATTTTTAAAGCCTAATACTAAAATAGTAAATTGCTGAAATCATGTTAAACACCATTAAAACTTCAGGCAAAACAGATCCAACTTAGGCAAATAAATCTATTTTGTTTCAAAGGAACAAAGCAATAAAACCCCTGAAGCAGGCATTACCTGAAGGTAATTGACTGCATCTATGAGTTAAATGTACCAAGGAAAAGAGAAGACTACTTCTAGCTGACAAGGTCAATTATCCCATTGCTGTGTCCTTTCTGGGTGGTACTGGTATTCTGAACACATCTGAAATTGTTAAATAAAATTTTTGAGAGCAGGATGATGTTTATTTTAAAATAAAAGATCTACTTGTTATTTTTAAATATACAGCCAATAAAGAAATTTCCAGTGGAGCAATGAATAAAAATTGTATTAATGCTACGGATATATAGTAGCTAAATACCTGTCATCACTTGTGGTTGGGTGCAATGCTAATGACTTTTTTTTTTAATATATATTTATTTATTTTTAAACATTGACTGTAAAATGACATTGTGTGATAAATTCAGCAGTTAAATGTTCGTGTACATTTTCTGTAATTGAACATCCCTGTAACCTCTGTTTCTACTGTGGATGGAATCCTGATGAAGAAGAAAAATTAAATATATTGGTGCCAAAGTGGGCAGTGATGAATGAAAGAGAAGCTTGGTAAGAGGTCTGTCTACTGCTTCTGAAACCATTAGGTAGTGAGAGATTGGACAAATATCCACTTTGTTTCAGATGTCCAAATTCAGCTGGTGAGTCCTACACACAAGAAAACCTTACCCGTTTGCTGAGCCTGAGGAGCATGAAATAGATGGGCTTTCTCAAGCCTTCACCTTAAGAAACATCCTCAAACTCTTTCTGTAGCTATTTTGGTTTGATGCCTCTCATATCAGCACTCCCTAGTGGAGAAGCAGAGCTCATGACACATCTGTTATGCTATTTGACATTTTTTTCTCTTTCTGATAATACTGTATATAGATTGTACCTTTTGTATTGCCTTAGTTTACTGTTCATTAAATTAAGAAGCTTCATCAGCTGAGAATAAAATCTTTACTATAACATTTGAGTTTCTTCTGTTTACCTGCAGATTTTCTCTCAAGAGCAAGAATTACCATGTCCTGATAACACCAGATTGTTCACCTGCATCCAATTTGAAATTAACACTCTGCTTTCCTGAAAATTGATGGCCCATGCACTTTTTACAGCAATGTTGTTCATTTCTTCTATGTTAATAGTGCTGTTTCCAGTTTTGCTCATGCTGCTTATGGTTTGCTAACACTTGCATTTTCTGGTAAAATCATGGGATCCACTTTATTGTTTCAGTTATATTTCCAAGTGATGGGCATATATTCTTGGTTTGTGACTCTGCCACACTTTATTGTTGTGTGACTTTTTTTTTCTTTTTTTTTTTTTTTGCCTTGTTTTGACTCCATTGTTAACATCTGAATGTCCCTCTGCTTCATTTCTCTCTTGTTTTTTTTTTTTTTTTTTTTTTTTTTGTTGTTTTTTTTGGTAACATTTTGTTTTGCTTTGTCATGTTGGTGGTGTTATATGTTGTTCTGTATGTAATAAACATAATTTCTACTTGAGTGATATTTGTCTGGAAAATTTGTTATTATTTACTTAAAAAATAATTCTGGCTCTAGTTACTTAATATTTTTCCCACTTTGTTTTTCATCTGATCCCTTTTCGATAATCTCTGAAAATCACAAGTTTATCTTTTCAGCTTTTAGTTGCAGACTCATTCTGCCTTCACTTATTCCCCATATTGTCTATTTAAAAGTGTCCCTCAGCTATTTCAGAACTAGTTTCTGTCTGCAGAAATAGAGAATCCTATGGCTGTCTTCCTTCCTTGAACTGACTTGTAGTAACCAGAAATTGAAATTGCTTTAAACATTCTTCATTGTCTTTCATGTTTCCAGATTTCAGCTGCTAACAGATATTCAGAGTATTTTCGTAATTTCATGTACTCCCTGATAACATACCTTGTTCAGTAATTGTTCAAAAATGGATGTTTGCTTCACTGGTTTTCTTGAAGAGTATTTGGGTAGGATTGCAGAAGGATGTTGATTATATGGCAAGACAAGTAGAGGAAGAAGAAGAGGGCAAGGACCAAGATGGTGAAAGTGTCTGAGGTCAACTCAGGTTTGGGAAGATGCGAGCCTCCTTGGGTTGAGTCATGGAATGGTTTAGGCTGGAAGATATCTTTGGAGCTCATTTTGTTTGGTGCTCAGCCAAACACAGGGCCAACTTCAAACTTTGCCTTAGAGCCTTGTCCAGTCATCCTGGACAAAACCTCTTTGGGCAGCAAGTACCTGTGCCTATCCACATTAGCCACTTAAACTGCAGTCATGTCTCCATGCCTAGGGCATGCTTTTGAATATACATGTGAGTATCATTGTGAACACACTGTGAATCACGGAGCTGTTTTGGCTAAAAGTCAACCTTTAAATGACTTCAAGAGAAATAATAACAACATCGGTGTTAACAGGGCCCTCTCCTGGCTCTTCTTCCTGACGAAAGTGAGGTAGAGGAATGTGGAAAAAAAGGATGACTTCTCAGTAAACGCAAAAACTGTCCCTTCCCACTCCACCTCTCAACACACACACAGGCGAATGACCTCTTATACTTCAGCACATGATAAATTTTGTCAATTTAAATCATGTTTTGGAAGATCAGGGAACACAGCCAGGATCCATTAACTTATTTCTACTTCCCAAAACGAAATTCAAAAATGCATAAGTACACTTCTCAGCAATGTCTCAAATTCAGGATCCATTCAAAAAAAAAAAAAAAAAAAGCCTTTGCTGCAATTTTATCAAAGATCAGTGAAAGCTATGAAAGCTGCAGCACTATTCCAATTCTAAGTCTGGAACTGGTGTGAGAAATGCATGTAAAATCAAAACCCTGGTTCTTACTAAACAAACAAAAACCTCACAGAAACTTCCTGTCCCAGATCTTGCTCCTTTTTTTTTTTTTTTTTCCCCTAGCAAAAGTTAAGCTCAATAACAGACAAAGTATTCACTTTGTTTAATTCCCTGTTATAGTAAAATAACTTTAATTTAGCCTCTGGGAGATCTGAACTTGTAATGGAAAGCTGTCACATTCCCTCTGATTCTACATGCAAATCTGCTAATTCTAACAGCCTTTCAGTGCTTTATACTGCTTACAATTAATCTTAAGATGTTTTTTATTGTACAGCATCAGGTTTTTGAAGCACATAGCATGATAATAAGACAACCAAATTTCATGGAGATCAAGTTTTAGTATAGTAAGTTGAATACAAAAAAAAGCTCTAGGTCAGAGATTTATGCCTGTTATTTAAATCCTTGTTCTTTTTCCTCTCAACAAGGACAATGCAGCCAAAGAAAATGGGATTTGGCAAAAGGGAGAGCTTAGGTACAGCTGAGCTATACAAGGTGATATTCTAGAGATAGCATGTAAAAATAATAATAATAAAAAAAAAAGAATATTTTATCTATGGTTTCTTTGTTTCTATCTTTTCCTTCCCTGGCTTCTAAGTGAAGCTTCAGCTCAGAAAATTTTGAGTTTTCTTTTCAAGATTTGTATATTACAGTAGAGCTAAAGATAAGGTTAATAAATTGGGCTATCCAAATAACATTTAGAGTATTATAACTGTGAATGACATTCTTATATAACTAACTAATATTTTGTATGTACTACATGCCTTTTTCACTCGAATAGTTTCATACAAACATAAAATACCACTTAATAACCTGAGATTAGTGCAAGTGCAGACAATATGTCTTTTAAATTCTTCCTGCATATGACAGTCCTACCAGCAAATACTGGATGATGTCTAAAGAAGATTGACATGTGATGTAAAAGGCCTTTTTTATTTATTTTTCCCTAAGATTTAAACTTGTTTATTCAGTAATGTTATCCATGATCTTATTTGATCTTGCTTGCTTCCTCTAGAGATCAAAGAAACATAGTTCCTTTTCATCACTTTATTTCCTCCAATATACTATACTATGCAATGCTGCCCAGCTTCATTGTGATTTTAAAGTTTAACATCTTAAAGATATTTCATAAATTCCCTATATTTTAATTTAACATCACCGGCCTGCTTTTTCCAGCTCAGTTTTCCTTCATTTTCCATCAAAATATAAGAAGTATATTTAACATAACTATTATAAGCTAGTTTCCTGGAAGAAGAGATATCTATGTAGTCATAAAACAATTGGCCTCTAATGTAGATTGGTTCAGACCACATTCTGAACAGAAATGTTTACTTGTAAATGACAACAGTAAAAAAAAAAAAAAAATCTCAGACGTCAAATATTATATTGATAAAATCACATGGCAATTGTGTGATTTCTATTCACTCATGACTTAAAGAAAATGAAAAATATTAATGTAATTGGAAATGTGACTGAAAATGAAGTTAACAGTAGACATCTATTTTTTCAATGTATCTATGACAGCAAAATGTTCTTTGAACACATAGGACACAATATATGTGCTACAAAGCTATAGAATGCTTAAATGACCCTTAAAATGATCACTGATTTAGACTCAATACAGCTTCAAACCTGCAAGTTGGAATTTGGAAAATTTTGGGATTGAATATCTTGGAGGCAGCAAAAGTTAAATGCTAGAGGAACAACATATTAACTGCTACAAACCATGAAAATTACAGGTATCAATTGCCTGTAAAAGATATTCACACTGCTGTAGAACAAGGATTGCATGCATGAGTGACTGATGTGCAGAGTCAGCTCCTCTTTCAGCTGAGGATGAATTAATCATTCAACAGATACCCTGACAACATCTGCAGTTGTATAATGAGATTTCTGACAGAGTTTGCATGGTTTATTCTGTGTGCATGCAATATTTCAAATTAATAATCTAAAATTCCTTCTATTCTGATGAACCTTCCACTGAAGCATTAGATTTCTACCCAAGATACTGATCAGTGATCTTCCATGGTACTCAGTGCATCACTTGTTAGCTAATCATATCTTGTGCTCTATATTGGATTATTCAAACTGCAGAGGTCTCACATATGACAGTCTGTTTATCACCATCCATTTAAAGAAACTTCAGTGAAGAGGAAACAATGCAATTACACCAAACCCATGAGGACAGCACAATGTAGTTCTCCATCACTTGTTGAAAAAATTTGGTCATGTTAGTGTGATAACCTGTGAAAAGTAAATATGCTATATTACTTCTAATATCCTAAATATGCTTTACTGAGTTTATCAGAAGTTATCAATCCTCTTAAAATTCTCAGTGTTCTGCTAAACATAGAGCAGAGACAAACAACTTTGCTTGTGTGTTTTGACGTTGAGAGTTAGCAAAAGTACTGCATCAAACTTAGAAGCATGAAACCTGAGAGCCAGTTAAACTATCTAAACATTGAACATGTATTTTTAAACACTAAGTAGATGTTAAATAATAAAACCTGTTGTATTTTCATTGTATATGTCACCTGATGTATAACAAATGGCTTTAATGCTCTCTAGTCAGTCTGCTTAATGGGGGTGCATCTTGTAAAAAGAGCTTCATCTGAAATGTGTACTGGCTTGAACTGTGTGCAGCTGTGCTGAGCTTCTTGGGACTGTAGATTTTGCTATCTGTAGGGATAATATCTTATTAAAAATACATTATGCATAAAATTTAAATTGTAATTGAAAATGAAAAAATCACGAACAAACACAGCTGTGTTTGTGTGTGTATTCTTTGTCACTATCTCTCCCTGTAAGTTCATATCTTCACTCCAGAAAAAAGAAAAAAAGAAAAAAAAAGAAAAAAAAGAAAAAAAAAAAAAAAAAAAGGAGAGGAGTAGATACAGTTGTAAAGAAATCGTTTGTTTAAAATACCTTAACAATTCCTCTACTTTCTGTTAGCAAATTAAGACTTTTTGTCTTTATTAAACCCAATTTAAAAAATGTGACCTAGTCAAAAAACAAAAACAAAAACAAAAACAAACCTAAAATATGTAGAATTGCATTAAGGGAAGGTATTAGATCTAGTGATGGTGAAAGTATTGCACTGGAATGTCTCTAAAACTAATTGGATGTTTCCTAAATATTTAAGCTAGAGTCAGCACATCAATATATTCATTGCTACGTACGTTTGGAGTCTGTGCAGGGATGTGTATTTCATAAAGTCATTAGCAGGTAATCCCTACTCCAAGGAGAGAACCATCTTAATGTAACCATTACGTGCTAAGTGAGAGTTGGGACAAGGAGAAGTAGACTAGAATGATGATGTTGTCATTCTTACTCAGGAACTCATGAATGAATATCGATAGCTCAGTTCATTTTCTTTTCCCAGTTTGGCCACTTTTACTCTTCCATTCACTTGTTACAGTGAAGTGTTTATTCAAACATTTCCCTACACTAGAGAATGTTATATGAAAGAATGTGGAGCAAATGCCATGTGAAAGGCCTGAAGATATAACTTATGTATCAGAAAGCTTTACAGCATTTAGGGGTTATTTGCAGACACAGCTATCCAAGGCTTAAAAGACCTCACTGATGTAATTAGCTGCTCGGAGGAGTCTGGGGAAGAATTGCATATGAGGAGAGCCCCACAAAAGCTTTGCTAGTTTTTTATATTCAGGTACCAACTTGGATTGAAATCTGTCTTGGGTTACAAATTAAAGTGCATTTGCACACTTGTTCCCCTGGGAACAATTTATTTATACGCCAATGCCACCCTGTAGTTTGGCACTGCAGAAACATGAAAAAGATTTTCCAGTGTCTGCCTTCCTTTTATGTACTTCTCCTGCCATAAAACCAGTTCTTAGTGAATGTGTTATTCACCATTAATATGAAATATTAATAAAAAAGTAAATAAAAGAACTTTTACCTAAGATAAATCATAGCTTTTTGTTTGGAGTAGTCTAATGATGTAAATATGGAGGTGATGATGTTTACTTTTTTAACCTTTATTATTAATCAAATAACTTGGAAAACCATTCAAGAAGGAACAGTAAAATAGAAGTGTTCTATCTGTCTCTCATCTTACTCTAATTTTGTACATTAATTTTTACATTGAAATATAAGTTTCAAAAAGTCATATAAAATAAGGAAGTAGCAATCAAATTAGTCCTGAGAGTTTACTTTTATTTCAGATATAATCCAAAGCCAACATGTTTCATAGATTGCATAGCTAATACAGGTATTTGAAAGGCATCATTTAAAATACACCTTTAACCAGATCTACAGCACTTTGTGAGTTTGTTCAAATATTATTTAGACTGTTGTGAAAGGCATCATTTAAAATACACCTTTAACCAGATCTACAGCACTTTGTGAGTTTGTTCAAATATTATTTAGACTGTTGTCTTTGCCAACCAGATGAATTTCCGAAGCAAAGTAACACATCAGACAATAACAGCAGCTGGTGCTATATTATGTAGAAGTAGCTGTTGTGCCTGGAGCATGTCCCATTGTCAATGTTCATAATACGGATAGATTCTCACCCCTTTCCCATATCTGGTCACAGTACAGTTGTGTCAGACCAGAAAACTGCTCTCCTTCACCCAACCAAGTGAGATGTGTTCTAGCCATCTCACCCTGAAAGACTAAGGCATGCCAATATGTTTGCAACGTGTTCATAAAATCTACATAATTCAGTACCTCACTACTCATCCTTCATCTTTTTTCCACTCCTGGTTCCAGACTTCCTCTCAGAGGTGCCCATCTCCTTCTTGCCTCTGAAATAGCCATTATCTTCCTGTTTAGGAGAGTCAGAAAAAAGCAACTGCAACTAGAAGTGAAGATTGCATGCCAAGAACATCCTCTGAGCACTGGCCAGCCAAGGAAGAGACGAGCCAATTACCAGTGCAGTAGAGCAGAACACCTGTAGTTACATTCCTGCAAAACAAATCTTCATCATTCTGAGTCCTCCCATGACTTAAGCATGTGTATTTGTCTCTTAGATTGCAAGAGTAACAGCCTTTTTTTTTTTTTTTTTCAAGATTATGTTGCTTTTCATCATTCCCTGGTTTCAAAAAAACAAAAACAAACATTTTTTTCTTCAGCATCTCCATGCTGTTGTATTCCACAAAACATAACATAACTCATAGCCCAAAGTTCAGCTGCTTTACATTTAATGATTTTTTTTTTTCCCAATTATCTTGAATGAGTGAAAACAGGAGAATGGAGGCAGGGAATGTGAGACGTGTTTCCAAAAGATGGAATTCACTGGCACTTTCTGAGCTGCCCTTATTACTCCTGGGGAAACACTGCCTCAATACTTTCTAAAACTACTGTTATTTATTTCCTGAAAGTTACTTGTCATAGAGATAACTGCTATATATTGAAGTACACTGGGATTTTATTTATTTTTTTTCACTGTTACTTGTTATAGATTACAGAGGTGCTGAAAATGGAGATGCTAAATAAAAATTCTCTCAGCTGACTAACTTTCCTCTTGTAAGAGGAAATGTTGGTTGCAGGTGACAAATGTTTCTGAAAATGAGACATAAGGAATTAATACAAGAAAATATAATTATTTGGGGAACTGAGAATAGGAAAAAATGACCAATAAATGAATTATTTAAATCTTCTTTCTAAAAAGAAAAGCACCAGCAAGCTACTTAATTATTCAAAGGGAAAAAGGGACCCATTAAGTGGCACAGTTTAAAATGCAAACATTTTATGATATAGCCTTTTCGATATTTTTTATTTGCTTACTTGAAACAGTTTTGGTCAAAGCTCCATTCAACTTTTTTTTTTTTTTTTTTAATTGGATTCACTGGCTCCTGAAGAGGGAGTGGTGCATTATTTTGTAAGCCTTTTGTTAAACAGGATGGGATGCGTGCCTAGGAGACATGCATTACTGTCACCATTTAATGTAGCTCTGGTCAAGCACAGCAGAGTTGTTTCATGCTGCAAGAGAGCTACAGCAGAGTGCTCAGAAAGCTTTCAAACATGAAACTGGAAATGTATACTGGCATTGTGGGGTCTTGCAAGACAACTTTTTAAAATCAGAGATGGAGAAGAAGGAGCTGATGATTGGGTCTTTGTGAGTTGTCTGAAGGAGTTTTTAGCAGATGTCTGAATGATGGAGGAAGCTGTGTGAAAGGGGAGAGGTCTGTCACTTGAGGCACAGGCTGAAGAGGTGAACATGAAGAGGCTGCTGAGCACTTTGTAACAGACTTAACCTGTGGACCTCGTAACAGAGTTTTGGCTTTGCTGTCTCCGAGTTTCCTTCCTGGAATGGACCTACTGCACAGTTACTCTGTCAAGGCTGTTGAGATACTCTAGAAAATCTGGACAACTGTAAGCAATCATAGTAGACCTGACAGAACTGTGGGACATATTTAATAACACTGGGACATTTGGAAGTTCTATTCTCACAAGCTAAAGAAGAGGCTCAAGGTCCAGATCCTGCGTGCTGATGTAGTTTCCATATTGCTTTCTGTTTGTTTCCACTTGCTTGGTTCAGCATTTCCAGCCACTGATCCTTCCCAACAGCCCTTTCTTCAAGATCATACTAGAAAAAGTATGTCACCATAGATGTAGAATTAACCTATGTTGTGTTTTGATCTTTGTATCGGTACAAAGTGGTTTTAAATTACCCTGTATAACTACTGATCCATTCCAGAATCAGTGACCTGTCTGAATAAAGTTGTTAACATTAAAACAGTGGTTGTCATGTTCTCTAATGGAGAGCAAGCTCACTCCTCTTATTGGCTCAGGTCTGTAGTGGAAGACATTTTCTGGGGAAAAAAATTATTACGCTTACACATCCAGTCTTCCCCAGGCAACAACTGCTTCCCCCACCCCCACCCCCACCCCCAGGAATCAATTACTGAAAGATCTACCTCACCACTACTGTTAATAAAACTCAGCCATCATTTTCGTGGGCAGTGAGTAGGCTTTTAATTTTCATTTTGTTCATTTATAATGAAATTAAGTTTTTAACTATCCTCAGTCCTTCTCTTTGCACTCCAAGATGTAACATTGGTCAAATATCAAAGTTTAGATGTGTCCTTTTGTCATGGAGGAGTTTGCCAAAGTTTGTTGTGGCAGCTTTTACAAACTTGGATGTATCTTTTCCCAAGTTTTATTCCTGGACATTTAATAACCAGTGGGAAAAATGCTCAGAAGCAGGAACCTGATCCAAAGAATTTATAAGTAGCCTTTTCCTTCTGACAGCTGTTAGATCATGGGTAATCTTCCACATGACTCTTCAGAGGGACATGTTGACAGCAGTACCAGTTGCAGAACTGTAAACTTCCTTCAGATCTTTACAAGTGCAGGAGGATACGGGAACTTTGGTACCTCAGAGAAAGTCTTACTAACCGTCTGTGACTACAGTCAGCCCTGAGGGCTTCCTTTGAAGAAGTATTGTCTGAAGAACAACCGAGAAATCTTGTAGAAGTTTGCAGCACTAGTGATATTAAAATGCCTATTGGCCTTTCTGCTTGTAGCAGGAGAATCAGGGTCAGAGGAGCACTGGAAAGAAGGCTTATACTCAAAATGAAGGTAACAGAAATTGTATAAATGTATATAGAATTTTAAAGGCTTTGAAATCTATTACTTGTCTTTGTGACCCTGAGGCACTTGCAAGTTTTTTTACAGCTTTTGGTGAAACAAAAGATAGCAACTTCTTTTGCTGTTTATCTCTTTCTTCCCCTGTCTTGATATGAACAGGTTTATTTTATTGGAAAGCAAGTCACTGGATAAGAGACAAAATGATAACCCCCATTCCCTATCTTCACTGTCTTTCATGCTGGCTTAGCTCTCCTGCTGGACCATGCCTGTGGAGCAGTGCAAGGTCTGCTCCCTTCTGTACCAAAGTGCTGCTTGGGGTTAGGATGCAACAGCCTGAATGAGACTGATGGGAGTTCCAGGCACACATCCTTCTCCTCCCAGAGCCAAAGGAAGAGGTGGCATGTGCAACAGGAACAGCTCTCTTCTTTGCATGTTGGATGTGATCCTGGTCCTCGGAAGTTCTGGACGTTCCGTAACATAATTCAGTTGCCTAACGCCTCTCTCTCTTCAGTCTTCAGATTGTGACTGAAAATCAATGAGAGGATTGATTGCAAGTCTAGTGCTGTTAGAAGTTACTTTTGTTTGTTTCTTTTATCATGAAAAGAGAGAGGTGTCAGTGAGAATTCTTATTGGCTTAACAGACTACTGAATAGCTTTGACCAATATAACACTAAAATTACTTTTTGTTCATGGTGATAGGAAAAAATAATTCTGAATAGCATGCTGTTATATATGCCTGCCTCTTGAGCTTACTATACAGATATTTCTCCAAAACTAACATCAGCTATGTATGTGAAAAAGAGAAATTCAATTCAATTTAGCTTAACAAAGAATTTCGACGTACCTTATCATGTTTCAGCTTTCTTGCCTATTTTTAACAGATACTACTACATTAAATCATTCAAAGACATCACAGGAAGACACAAAGAACTGATAGAAGTTTCAGGTATCCTTATTATACTCTGCTGCAGGTTTTATATCTTAATCTCTTTAGCATGCAATAAGAAAAAATCAAAGTTTTAGAACCTTTCTAAAAACATCGAGAATAAATAAAGAAAAAAGTAAATGTGGATTATTTATTTTCCATATTAACGCCTAATGTTAATGTATGTTATCTAGATGACAGGAAATGTCAACAAAAATTAAGTAGACCTGATATTTTCTTCCATTATACAGTTCCAATTGGATTAAAATTCTTGTTTCTTTAATTAGAAGGAAAGAACACAAAGAAAATAATTATAATTCTCCATTGTGGACTTACTCAGGAAAAACATGTCAGCAGCTGCTCTTTGACTAGTTCTCTGGCTAACATCTACCCTGTTATTTTTTAAACGGATAAATTATGGGAGAAGGAATGTGTGCTTAGTACCTCTCTTGTTGGAATAAAAATGTCTCATTTGGAAACAATGGAGTTGGGCTTTCTTCTCATGATGTGTACTATGCATAGAATTAAAATTATATACATTTATTCTGATGTTTGATTAAATCATACCTTTCCTAAAATAGAGAGACGGATTTAGCTTTACCCTGTTTTGTATACCCTTTACCCTGTTTTGTTTTTTAGTGGGGAGTATCAAGCAACATCTTCTTTGAGAACTAAAGCTCTCATCTTATCTTGCTGAACTTATATTTATCAGACACTCCTGGAATTTTTAATTTTTATTTTTATTGTTTAATTTATTTTTATTTATTTATTTATTTTTTCTGTCCAAAAGGAAATAATTTGTTTTTACTTGAAATTATCATGTTTATTATGATTGTAACTACTTCCTTCATTTGGCTGGAATATTCCTTTGAACTAAGTGTAGCTCAGCGTGTGAGAGGAGGTGAAGCCCTACTCAGAGAGGACTCAACCATCTTTTTCACTGCTGCCTGTCCTCAGCATGACTGTCTCAGAGGGTCTCTGTCCTCCCTTGGGGAAAAGGAGGAAAAAATATTTTTAGTAGTCATGGACTGCTTAACTTCACAGTTAAGCTTAAACTGCCTCTTACTTTTTTTTTTTTTTTTTTTTCCCCTAGGGGAAAATACCCCAAACCACTTCCAGTGTGCTAGTAACAGCAGTACTTTGCAACATGCTACTAGTGGGGCACTGGAAAAACTGGTGTCTGTACAATGACTGGGCAGTAGATGTCTCTTGGATTGCTTTAAAAAAAAAAAAAAAAAAAAAAATTTTTTTACTTCAACTAGAAGCTTGAAAAATGAGAAATAACACGTTTTGCACAGGTATTTGCTATTGCTTGCTTCAGCCTACTCTTACTAGGTGCATTAATATGCTTAAGACAGTTATGATCATTAGAACCACATTTATCAGTGTACACCCAGACCCTGTTTTGTCCACTGGTTTCTAGTAAGTATTACTTGAAGCAAATCTCAGTTTTAGAGACATCTCCAGAGTGCTGTGATTTAAGTAGTAGTTTAAACTTCTATTTCAGCAAAATATGAAGTCCTTTCTGCAGGAAATATCTATGTGTTATTTGAAATCCAGAGGGCAAACTCTGTGCTGTTTTATCTATCATTCATCCCACGCTTTTAAAGTTAAAGATCCAGGCATGAGGGAGTAGCAAAATTTTGCAGAAATGGGAAATGCCGAGCACTGATGATCTGTGGCAAGCATGAATTTTAGCACAACTGAAATTTTCACTTTGAGTCCCTCAATCCTTAATTGCAACCACACATTTGGACATTGAGACCTCTGCAACAAACTGGATAAAGTAATCAACCAAAACAAACAAACAAAAATGCCTGATAGACATTGTGGGTGAGATTCATAGCTCCTAAATTTAGACAATTAAATATATAACTTTCCTTAAATATATATATTTCCTTAAGGTAAATCAGAGCTGTTGGGACATTTTGTATATAAAACCATTGGCTCACACTGTATTGATAAGTACTATGAAAAATTCAGGAAACTAAATTAATGTAATAGGTCATGATTTGAAATTGAAAGCTTATAAATCCGCAACTTTAAATCAATGCATACTGTGTTTCTGTATATCTGATTTTAAAACAGGTTTTATTAAGACAGATAACTACCTTATAAATATTTTATAAGTAGTGTCAATATTCTATTGTTTAGTACCAAGATAGGGTACTAAACCCAAAAATTTGGTAACTGCTCTGGGAATCTGCTTTGGTAACACTAAGGGATATATTTAGCAGGCATGCTTTTATAATTAAAATGAAAATTAAAGTAAAACTAATTAAAACGTAATCATCTTTCTTCCTTCCTTCCTTCCTTCCTTCCTTCCTTCCTTCCTTCCTTCCTTCCTTCCTTCCTTCCCTCCCTCCCTCCCTCCCTCCTTCCCTCCTTCCCTCCTTCCTTCCTTTTACCTGCCTTTAGCATGACAAATATCAATGATATTTTGTTAGGTAGTTTGTTAGGCAATTCAGAACATTACAATCTGTCTCTAAATCTTCAGTGGTAACTTTTTATTATCTTTGAAATTTTGTGACATATTAACAATAATGATTAAATCAAACAGTTGTTAACGCTATACACCAATACTTCAGCTTATCTCCTTGTATTAATGAAAGATAGAAATGGATTTAATGTGGAAATCATTTTTTTTCCCCTCCTTCCTTCATTGCTACCACATACCATTGAAATAAACATTCTGAAATAAATTCTGAGATCTATACTTCACCACATTTATGATCTATCTTTGAAATATGCCTGAAATACAGGCTGCATAGAAATAACGTGGTAAGATGCAAGTGTTAAAAGATGAACATCTTTGGTCAAGGATTGTTTCTAATACAAGCAAATGGTTACTTATAAAAGCATGAAGATAGTAGTGAGGAAAAAACGTCTCCTGATGGCTTTCCTAGATACTAAACCAAAAGGCTCATAAATCCAGTCTAGCAAAACTTCATTGAAAAATATGAAATCTGAAAAGAAGAAAAAAAGGTCTGAACTTCAGGTATAAAACATCAGTGCGATGTAAATACTTATATATATATATATATACATATATATATTTGATACATTGGTCCAGCTCTTTTGTCTTCAGTGTATGAATAAGATGTAGTAACAAAATGCTAAACTTCAATTTTGAGTGAGTATCTAAAGCTGAAAGAAGCGCTCAATATTAATTTCATCTACTGGTATCACAGAATCAGAGAATGGATGAGGTTGGAAGGGACCTCTGAAGATCATCTAGTCCAACCCCCCTACCAAGCAGGATCACCTGCACACAATGGCATCCAGGTGAGTTTTGGATATCTCCAGAGAAGGAAACTCCACAACCTCTCTGGGCAACCTGTTCCAGTGCTCTGTCACCCTCATAGTAAAGAAGTGCCCTCTCATGTTCAGCTGGAATTTCCTGTGCTTCAGTTTGTGCTCGTTGCCTCTCACCCTGTCACTGGGCACAACTGAAAAGAGACCAGCTCCATCCTCTTGACACCCTCCCCTCAGATATTTATGCACATTAATGAGGTCTCCCCTTAGTCTTCTCTTTTCCAGGCTAAACAGGCCCAGCTCTCTCAGCCTGTCCTCCTACGACAGGTGTCCCAGTCCTCTCATCATCTTCATCCCCCCTCTCGACTTGCTCCAGTAGTTTGATGTCCGTCTTGTACTGGGGAGCCCAGAACTGGACACAACACTCTAGGTGTGGCCTTGCCAGGGCTGCGTAGAGGGAGAGGATCACCTCCCTTGACCTGCTGGCAACACTTTTCCAAATGTACCCCAGGATACTGTTGGCCTTCTTGGCCACAAGGGCCCTTTGCTGACTTATGGTCAGCCTGCTGTCCACCAGGACTCCTAGGTCTCTGTGCAGATGTGCTCTACAGCAGATCAGCCCCCAGCCTGTACTAGTGCTTGGTGTTATTTCTCCCTAGGTGCAGGACCCTGCACTTGCCTTTGTTGAACTTCATAATGTTCCTCTCAGCCCAGCCCTCCAGTCTGTTGAGGTCCCGCTGAATGGCAGCACAGCCCTCTGATGTATCAATCAGTCCTCCAAGCTTTGTGTCATCAGCAAACTTGCTGAAGGTGCACTCCATTCCATCATCCAGCTCGTTGATGAAAAAGTCAAACACTGGACCCACTACTGACCCCTGGGGGACACCGCTAGCTACAGACCTCCAATTAGACTGCACCACTGAGCACAACCCTCAGAGCTCTGCCATCCAGCCAATTATTAATCCACCTCATTGTCCACTCATCTAGCCCATACCTCCTGAGCTTGTCTATGAGGATATTATGGGAGATAGTGTCAAATGTCTTGCTGAAGTCAAGGTAGACCACATCTACTGCTCTTCCCTCATCTACCCATCTAGTCACCTCATCATAGAAGGCTATCAGATTGGTGAAGCGTGATTTCCCCTTGGTAAATCCATGCTGACAGCTCCTGATCAACTTCTTATCCTCCACATGCTTGGAGATGACCTCCAGGATGAGCTGATCCATCACCTTTCAAGGGATGGAGGTGAGGCTGACTGGCCTGTAGCTGCCTTCTTGATCTTTTTGAAGACTGGAGTGACATTGGCCTTCTTCCAGTCCTCAGGCACCTCTCCTGTTCTCCATGACCTTTCAAAGATGAAGGAGAGTGGCCTAGCAATAACATCAGCCAGCTGCCTCAGCACCTGTGGGTATGTGGCTCACTAAACCTCTGAAAAGCCACGATATTGAGAAAATCCATTGGCGCAGGGTTCTGTTGCAGAAGGGACTGTGTCGTTTGTTCTCTGAGTGTTCAAGTGCTGCTCTGAAGACAGAGGACCTGCTGCTCAATCTATCATCCAATATAAAGAAGAGCCAGAAGCCCATGAAGATGCTAGAGGAACAGAATGCAAGCTATATTCCATGCTTATCACAACTTTTTGTAAGGTGATCAATAGTAGCTGCCCCACTCCTTAAAAGACTGTACCAGATACAAATTTATGGGTCATCTGTGGCTAAAAGAATCTTCTTTGAGTTCTAGATAACTAATTGGCACTTAACTAGCTATGCTGATCTTTATATTTGCCTAGCAATTATCTTCTACTTTTGTTATTTTCTTCTGCAGTAATTTACAGCTGACTGTATTTTTTCATCCTTTCTTTTACTATTTTTCTTGTAAATAATTTACCTCTACTTTACATGCAGAGATAAGTTAGTCACTTTTTTTTTCTTACATTAAGGGGTAGCATAATCTCAGTGATTATTTTTGTTCATGGAGGCTTCTGCTCACAGCATATTTTAGTAATTCTTTTGAAGCCCCTGAACTTCCATGTACTATAAAGTTTAGTCATTTTATTTTTTTAACTTCATGCCATCGTACTTAATCTTTTTACAGCTAAAATTTTTTTCCACTTTGGTAATGGGCACGCCAGTCTTCATTCATGAGAATATCTGTTATTAGCTCTCCTCTCCTGTGCTCATGATTGACTCATCATAGTTTCTTCTTTTATCTTATAAGCAATCTCCCTTTTCCACTTTTTATAATGCATAAAGCCATTTGGCTATTTTTACCTTGCATTTAATCACTGAATGGGATAGCTGGCAGATCACAATAGATTAGTTTTTCATTTGATGGTGTTGCATTTAGAAGACTGAAGAACTAAAAATAGTTGTTATTCTTTATAGAAAAGTACTCATATAAAAAGAGAAAGTGAGCTGAAACCCAGATAGAGCAATGCTATGTAGCTAGAAATATGAAACAACTCTGTAATATAAAAAAGGAAAACAATTGATTGTTCTGCTATTTCTCTACCTTACATCTAAAAAAATCTATCTATCTATCTATCTATCTATCTATCTATCTATCTATCCATCCATCCATCCATCCATCCATATCTGATGTGCCGTAAAAAGAATTCTTAGTTGTCCTCTCATTCAGATGGGAAATATTTAGGGCTCCTCAGATTTTTTTCTTCTTTGACATAATAAATATTTCTTCTTTTTTTAAGCCTGGTTTTGTAGAGAAACAAGAGACATACATTCACACTACCAGTTGCCAAAGCAAGTGGTGTCATTTTTGGTACCTTAACACTTCTCGTTTGGCTTCTAGTTGCCAGTCCAAAAGTCCAGTAGGCCCTGGGTGACATCTGCTAATCCTGTGTCTTGAGTGCTCAGGGTGTAAAAACGGCACTAAAAAGAATGTTTAGGTGGTTGAATCCATTGCTGTCTGTTAACCTGTCATTTCTTGCCAAATTGCATTGGAGCCTATTCCCTTTCCAACAATTTGGCAGAGCGATGAAAACCTTATAGGTACCACCTTTTCTGTGACTCCTGTGAAAGCTGTCATCCACCTAGAGGCTGACATCCAGGTAGAGAAGAGAGACCCAGAATTGTCTCCTGACCAAAGGAAAGACCATTGCACCTCAAGGGGTAGCTTTGGTCAGCACCCAGTTGCTCCTCATCAGCTGAAGCTGACGGATGGTGGGGACACAAGCAGGATCTGAGGGCTGTTTGCAAAATTTTAAGACAAGACCTTCTGCTGAAGTGAGCAGGAGATCAGTTTGGCTCCAAAAATCTTAATGAAATCAAGGAGTGTATTTTGTTTGAAGATGAATAGAGTTGTTCTTAAAGAAATCTTCCTTGAGATAAGTTGTTAGAATTGATTTCCTGCATTTAATTTTTTTTTCCCCACTTCAAATGTTGTATGAGAGGATAACTGCAGCATGCAAAGTATGTCCAAATCTGATCTGAAATCGCAAATTACAGCTTGTTCACAATATGTACACTATCTGACCTTTCTTTTCATACCTTTTATTTTTACATATGAACTTCTCACGTACTTTTATTTCATTTTCTTTTTATTATTATTTTTTTCTCTAGTATACTTTCAAGTTTTCTGTCTCTCTTGCTGAATAGAATACATAAATCTGTCTACTGTAATTTACATAATAGTTTGAGGCACCAGAGCATTATTTTTTCAGCTATGTATCTGTTGTCTCATTTTTTTTTTCTGCCCTTTACTTTGGACTTGATTTCAACTTCTATTATTTGTGATTTAATTTCTATGAAGCAGCTTCTTGTGACATAATCTACCAGCAAATTGTTCTTAAATTTTAGGTAACATGCAAGTGTTGCTTTTACCCTTTGTGGACAGAACAGTTTCAATGTCCACAGACTTAAATTCAATGTCTTACCATTGTTAAGACACTGTATAGTGGAAAACTTGTAATTGTCTTGTATACATCAAATACTTATGCATGAATATGAAATATTTTTTTGTTAATGTGCCTTTATTATAGGCAGATAATTGTATTCAACATGTTGGTGGATTGATAGACTTTAATATTTATCCTGAAACCCATATTAATCATACAAATTCTAATCCTTGAGCCCACTGCAAAACATGACATAAAATATTGATCTGAACAGCTTGCTTGCACATAACTACTGGAAAATTCAGTAGTGAAATCTCGTTTGATCCTTGTTCCACTTTAACTTGATCCTGTATTATGTTTCACTGGCTGCTGGCAAAACAGAAGATTAATTTTAGGTGTTTGACTGCAAGATTTCTATAGATTTTAAATTCCTGAATGGCTCTCTTTAAGTCTGTGATAGGAACTATAAACCTTTTCACTGGATTTAAGAGGGGTTGGAAAACATTCCAAATGCGTTCATTCCTCAAATAGTTTCTCTTTAACAATATATATAAACTGTCTTAGATGTGACAGAAGTTATTGCACAAGTAAATATAACTAAATTCTTTAATGGAAGTTGAATTGGAAAGACCAGTATTAAGGACCCAGCTTGATCATCCAGCTAAAGTTTCGTGCATGATTTGCTGGAAGTCAAAGGTTACATGACTATCAGTGGGTAAATTAATTTGGCCTGTATTTTTTGGTTTATTTTTAAACTTAGTGCAGGCAATCATGCTTAATAATAATAATAATAATAATAATAATAATAATTTGGTAGCTATTCGGGCTACATTCCAATAAAAGTTCTTATATAGAATCGTATTGCAAAAATACATTGCATTTTTCTGCTTTGGCATAGCAGTTTTTATGTTTCAACGTTGAAGCTATTAGCCAAAATGCTTTTTGCTAATTAAATAATGAGACAGTGAATTATTTGTTTGCACTTTTCCCAGAGAAAAAATGGTAACTTTCTGCCACTAATCCTGATTACATATTGCCCTATGTGTCTGTCATCTGGGACAAGGGCTTCTCATTATCACACAAGGATCTCACACTATTATCTTTAGCACTGAAGACAAAGTAGGAGCTGTAATAGGATTTTAATGGTGCTTATTTATTTAATTAATTATTTTTCAGAATCCAGGTTTCCACACAAATATTTATAATGTGAAACAAAAAATTAATTTTATCTTAATAAATTCTCACATTTTCTTTTTAGAGAAGCATTTTCTGCTAGAAAAAAAAAAAAAAAAAAAAAGTTGCTCATACTGAAATTATCAGTTATCTAACAACTTCTTTACTGCCAATGGTGCCATGGTGGAATTTTTGAGTACAGAATGTCAGTGGCTTTTCTCCTGCTAGTACACAATTTTTACAAAAATAAAACATTTTCTACCAGTTGTTATATATGCCTCTGGTTTCTTTGCTTATTGTGGACTGGACTCTCACAGTACTACAGGATCTTGCTTATTATTGTTGATGTAAATTTTGGCACCAGCAACATATATGCTTTGCTTCTGTATTTGATGATGCAAATTAATCTATTTTTTTCAAAGAAAGAAAAGGAAAAGGGAAACATATGAATGCATTACTTAAAGAGGATGTTTCTTTTGCTGTGCAGATATATCTTCTGATGTCTGCATGGAGTTTCTGTTAATATTTGATGCCAATGCTTTTGATCTAAAAGCATACTATCTGTATGAAAAATAGGTTGGAATGTTCTTTTTCTGACTTTGAAAACACTCATTAAAGTAAGTTTCAAATTCAGTGTTGATGCTGCTCAAATCAGAGGTTATGCTAGGTGACAAGCTTATGATCCTATGATGTGATCTATACCAAAGGTAAGTTGTCATAGAAAAGCAAATATTTTGGTTTTGTTATAAAGCAAGTGCTAAATGGTGGGATCTACTCTTCATCCATGCTCTCCTTTCTCTTCAGGTTTAGGTGGCAGTGAGTAAAATCTCCTGCTGTATGAAGTTGTCAGTCCTGTCAACTTCACTTACTGTTTGGTAAATTAATCTTGAAAGTTGAAGTTTAACAGTAGCTTTATTACACCTTCCTTTATTACAGGAGAGATTCTTTGCTTTATAAATTGGAGAAGGTAAGTAGTTTCCTTCTGACACTGTCTCTACGTGCATGTTTTGCAAATAGTTATATTCCTCTCTATGGGCTTTACTAGTGGGATCATTTTCTAGCACTTCATTGCTAGAATGCTGGCAGATGCGTCATTGTCTACCTGCTATTTAAAAGGATACAAAAATATGACTAGAAAAATTTCAGAAATAATTTTAGAATTGTTTGAGGTCAAGATTGTCAATTCTTTTGTTTTTACTTAAATCAGTTTATATTCTTAAATCTAAAAAAATATGTAGGTACTTTATAAGATGCCATTTCATTGACAAGTTACCAGGACCCATCTTTACACAAAAAGACAGTTATCTCAACACCAAACCAAACCAAACCAAACCAAAAAAAAAAAAAAAACAGGAAGAGCGGAACAGCGGAACAGCTCTTAAGCTTTCTTGAAGTACTTTAAGACATTTGAAAATGCTGTCTAGAACACAGAAGTAGAAAAGATCAGGAAAATGTAAATTAAGGTAGAAACAGAAGGATCATAGTTTTTATCAACAGTCTAATTTTAGTTCATTAGTCTTAAAATTTGAAAAATTCCCCCCCAACACCCCAAATCAGCTCAGTCAATCTCAGATGCATTGATCATATTTATCTGCTCAATAAGATAGGAATTACACTTATATCATCTTATGCTTTCAACTTCTAACTGCAATAATCAACATTGCAAAGCTGAAGCATCAGTACTTTAAAATTAACTTCAATAGACTTAGCACCATGAGGTTTAAAATAAAAGAATACACGTAATAATTAGATATAATTCTCTTTGCCCTCAATGTTTTGATTCTTCTTAACTTATTCAGTTTTGTCACCTTTCATGTAGGAAAAGAAGCGTAAGTATTTATTTTTGGTATATGTATTTTTAACAGAGACTGGAATTCACACTTAATTCTCTAAAAGAACCTTAAGAATTGTCAGAATAATGACAAAATCTGGAAGCTGATAAAGGAAGAAATACTTTATTTTATTTTATTTTATTTTATTCCAAGAAGCTGTAAGAAAAAATCTTTCAAGGGTCAGTCCCTAGGCCATTGATATTCTGTTATGTCTGACAAGGGTGTGGGATAATGTTTCTGAAATCACTCTGCCTTTTGAAAATAGGTATTAGAAAACTGTTGATGGAGCAAAAACAGTTCAAGTATTGTAAACGAAGTTATATATGCTTATGAATAATTGTTTCACTGCTCACATATAAAAATTAGCTTTAAATAATACCACTGTAACCTCAGAATAATCCTAAATGCTGAGTTATGAAGTGTCTTGTGCCAAAGGCCTCTAGGCATTTCCTACAGTGGTGTTCACACCAACAACTAGACTGTTACTTCTGAGAAGCAAGAACAAATTTTCTACCATGACTTTCACATATTCCACTCAGTTAAGTGTGAACTTCAGAATTACAAAATGTTTTTCACAAAGGCAGGCTCATCTGACTGTGAAGAGATGAAAAACTGATTAGGCACAACTCACATGTTGTCTTTTGTGTAACTACATAACCACAGTGGCACAAAAATACTTCTTTGCCTCACGAGAATCAGTGTTGGTTCTCAAGTGTGTGCAGTTATTATGCATGAACTTGTCTTGATCTTTAACGAGAGCCAAAAGGGAAAAGAATGTACTAAACAAAAAGAAAATATGGTCAACTTGGCGGAGTGCAGGTACTGAATCACTATTCCTTTATTTCCAAGTGAAAATGATTGATGTGGTGTGACATGGACTCAGCTCGGCTGCTGTAGCTTGGCCTACATCAGCTCCTTCTGAAGGGAGCAAGAGCTGGTTCACTCTAGCCATAGGCGGCACAGTTCTCTGAAGTGAGTGTTCATGAAAGCATATGGAAATTAAAAAGGGAATAAATTAATTAGCTGGTATGGAACTCACTTAGCATTAAGGATGCGAGAGAAAACACAGCCAAAGAAACTGGTGAGAAATGTGTAAGTCAAGTAGAAGCAGAAATGTCTATGCATTTTATCTTAATTTCTGTCCCCTTCTTTATTTTGTATTTTCCTTGATCCTACCTCCAATCTGCTGTATGGAATTAGATCAAAAATACACCCAGCCAAGTATCCTGTTTGTCATAAGGAACTGATGCCTAGCAAGGAGAAAGAGAGCTGAACAAGTATACAGTGCATTTCCCTCCTATGCTCCTCCAATTTCCAGTGATCTTCAGGTCTCTGAAAATTATCTTGCTTTCCAGAATGTTTCCAGCTGGTTCATTAAAGTTTCCATGAAGTGACATGTGAAAAGCAGATGTTGACTGGTAACATGCTTAATTTTCTGGACTTCATTCTTACCTTCTGAAGACAGTGTCTACTGCCATTCTTTTCTACCATTCTGATTGTCTTTGGTGCTCGTCAGTCACAGCAGAAGAGTGGGAATGAGCTTCAGGCCCCAAACTGGGCTGATAAAACACAAGGAAAAAATATCTGAATAAGTAGGAGAAAGATAAGCTTATTGGAAAGAGAAGCTGTGAAACTACAGGAAGATCAGAGGGAAGAAGGGATAAAAGGTTCTGTGTCTTGTGCTTTGTGGAGAATCTTGTACAACTGTCTATGTCTCAAGAGAAGATAGGTTAGATTAGTGATTTAAGTGCAATTTAAAAAAAGATGAAGACTTACGAATACTGCAGATAAGCAATTTTATTCCCTCTTGGTCCAAATACTAGGATTATTTTATTAAGAGAGGCAGAAGTTTAATATCAAATTAATTTGATATTAATTCATAGTTCTATATTAGCATATTAAGGCCAATAATCCATCTCTCATCTTTCCCCCTCTACTCAAACTTCTACTGCACTCTTTCCCCCTCTTCTTTCCCCTTTTTTTTTTTTTTTTTAGTAGACTAAGGCTATGTTCTCTGACATGCTTGTCTTCTCAGTTGATTTTTTTTTATTATTTTTTTTCCATTGGACCAAAACAGAAAGCTTTCTGCTGTTAAACACCTTCTAATTGCATAGGTTAGTCTGGACTTTAGCTTTCTTTAAGTTGCATTAAACAGACTGGGTTTTTTTAAGTCTCAGTCTAAAATAGCTTTCCCGAACCTGGACTAGTTCTTGTAGCTCTTTTCTGATTGTTTTCCATTTTGCCAAGTTCTACTTTAAAGCATCAGCAGAAATGGGATGTGCTATCTCCAGGGAAAGGCTCATTAGTGTTTCAGATAGTAATTTAAACTTTCTTCTCTCTCTAGTTTTCCCAATTTACAGTATAAATATATAGTGAATAGCATAATGGGACAAGACTACAGCATGGTTGCAGGTGCTACTATAGAATAATAATAATAATAAAAACACAAGGAAATTTTTAAGCATCTTTTGTGATAAAATTCTCTGAGACTCCCTGAAAAGCAGGAGAAAAAGGCTATAGCTTTAGGTTTAAATGTAGGCTACTCTTCACTAGATGAAGGGACCATCCTGTACTTTAAAAAAATATATAAAAAATATAAAATCAGTTTTATGATTTGGAGCCTTTAAAAAGGACCTTTTTTTCTCTCTGGATTTTAAAAAAATACTTTAAGCAGGAATATCAGAACATATTTGCTGTACAGTAGAAACATAGTATCATATTTACACATTATCTAAACACTTGTGTAGACAGATAAGCACTTCTTATTAATACAGCCATCAGCCAAATGTGCTGAGGACCCTCTTTTCACATCTGAGAGTAGCTGATCTTTCTGCTGAAAGGTTGTGAAAACACCAGGACTTTTTATTTCCTCTTAGCAGTTACTTTGTTCCTCAACTCAAGAGGAAAACTAATCCCTTCTGACACCTCTACAGATTTGTGTTTTATTTTTCAGTGTGTGTTTTTATGTCCATTGTTACCTGTACCTGTATTACCTTCAGCAGGAAGTCTCCAGATGATGCTAGAGAACAGTGACATATCTGGTCACGGGCTGTCAATGGAGTAGTGTGGTGTCTCAGGGATGCAGTTGATGGTGGGAAGGCTTAAGCATATGCAGAGGAGGAGAAATTCATGAATTCCACAGACACTAACTTGTTTGGATGAAAAATGTCTATCCATAGTAAATTTATGCATATGGCACTGTTTTCACCCCAGCTACATTGTAGAATGTCTACACAGAATCTACTCACCTGCACAGATATGTGACATGCTCTAGGGCTGTAAACATCACCTGTTAGCAGTGGAGCATGAAGTGAATAGCGTGATATCTAACTGACATAAGAAGGGGAATTCATTTCCCCTTCATAAATTTGTAATTTCATAAATTACATTTAGAATATAATTTAAAGCTGTTTTAATTTTCTTTTGGTTAAGTTAGAAAATGTCCTGTCTGCAAAAGCAAGATTATAGCAGATAAAATAGAGGTGATAGACTGCTTACATTACAGAAAATGTTTCTGTGGATATCTTTAATCAGATTTTATCAGAAAAAGTCATTGAGTTCCTCCAGCTATACTGTTTATATTAGTTTGCCTGTACAATTGAATCTTGATGATCTTAAAACATAGTAAGCTAAATTTTCTTTCTAGCAATTTATAAGTGCTCTTTTATTCTAATACTAAATTAGCTTCCCTCCCTCTCCACCCCCTGCCCCCCCCCCCGCCTTCCCCAGAAATCTTTGGAAAACCAGAGCACTAATTTTCTTGGAGACCACTGAATTTAAGGTTCTGTCATTTCACTTGTTGTATATTAGCTTTTCATAAGCTTCAGTAATTCTGTAAATGTGTTCTTTCATGTGAAGTTAAGAGTTTTAATAAAGGTTATAATATAAATGATCGGTTACTAAATGCTTAATTCTTTTTTTTTTTCTCATTATCTCTTAGAGTAAATTTTAATGGCAAAAATATAAAGTTTATCAAAAGCCACTACTTTTTGCCATCACTTAGCATAAGGCAAAGAATATATTGAGCTGATCGTGCTGACTGCAAAACCTTGTTTGAATACTGATCTGTATATTACTTTATAGTTTTGTCCCAGTATTGGAAATCTGGGAGGCTTTAATCACAAACAGATCATATGACATTCTCTTTGTCTCTGTTATAAATGTCCTCAACATACTTTTTATATGAGATTTCTGGCATAAACATAGTGTTAAAAATGAAACTAGCTCTTGGTGGCTATTCTCCCAATTTTCAAATAATGTTTCAGTGTCCATTTGGGGGGATCAAGCGTTTCTAAGTGTTTTCTGAAGGCTGTGCATATCAGAAAAGGGCTTTTGAATAGCGCTATTTGTTGTACAGTCAATATAGACAATGAAGTAGTAGTAATCTGATGCATTTATGGTGACCTCTGACACTTAGTAGACAGCCACAGTATTTAAGAACAGCTACTGCTATTTCTGGACTTAGCTATGAGCTATAGTCATCAGCACTGAAGATCGTGACTGTCTGAAACACAGTTGTACGTATATAAAATACTGAGGACAACTTTCTATCCAGAGGAAGATGACCATGACTATAATGGGAATGAAAAGTAGTAAAGGTTCAGAATGAATACTAAGTCTGAAGTTTTACTTTGTGTGACATTGGTAAAAAATAAAAAGAAAATAGAAAAAGAAAAAAAACTTTTTTTCTTTTTTCTTTTTTTTTCTGCCTGTTTTGGTATTTCATCTTCAACTAGACGTTAAACAGCAAGGCCTGGTAGAGGGGTGGGGGTAGGGAATGGGCTGGAATATGCTGTCCCTCACATTTAATATAACCAGATATTTGGATGATTTTCCCTGATGGCTTAGTGGTTTCCCTACAGAAGATCTTGAAAATGAAATACAAATGAGCCAAGCTTTGGATTTAGTTTGCAAAGGTTATTCACTATTTCTCTTTACCTCTAAAACAAGTTTAACGTGTTGGCTGCTATTAACACTAATGGCAATTCTGGTCTGGTGTTCCACCAGAGATAAGGAAGAGATTATCTGTGAGTGCAATACAGTACTCTCTGCATCTTATTTGATCTGAGCCCAGTACTTGAGGAAAATGGATGTCCAGGTACTGTAGCAGACTTCCTATAGACTTCTCACTTTTGTATTATTCTGTAAATGAATATAGGCAGTGAGAAGGTAGCTAGTGGCTACCTATGATGCTTTCTTTAGAGGTGTTTGTCAGCGTGTATGTGTTTAATAATAGATTTTTCCTTTTGAAGAACAGATGTTTTATTTGATAAAGGCCCTAACTGTGATCAGACATGGAACACTTGCAAACATTCAGCCTGCCTGCAAACTCACTTTTCCCAATATGTGAAGTTCCCATCTAGTCTGCAAATATACAGTTCCTTGCCATGGAAGAAATTGTGTGGGTGAGGGACTTCTTGATCATCTTACACTGATATGGAGTTGGTATATTGTTAGAACACAGTGCAAAGAACCTGAAAACATTCTTGAGTCTGATAATGTAGACAGGACTCCGGTAATACAGATGTAGCCTGATATGTTCCCACAACAGCTATCTTGAAAAATAAACTAAATTATTTTTGGGATCTGCTACCCCTGATATCCACTACAGCATTTTGTGGAGTTGAAACAAAAGTTCTTGAAGGAAAATGGTGACTTCTCATGAAACTAAGAGACCAAAAAAATCAGAACCTACAAAGAACAGTATCTCTTTGGGCCTTTCAGGGTAGCAAACTACATATATGAAAATAGTTTGAGGGCAGTATTTTTCCATTATTTACCTATTATTGATTTTTTTCTAAGACTTTTCAGAACTCTCTTTGTCTGTTCACATAGCTGACATGAAGAGAAGACTTTGGTACTTTGTGACTGTTGGGTTTTACTAGTCTTTTGACTTTCTGATTACTTGGAGTGATTCAGTATTATAATTTGATATTGATATATCTATGTAATTTTAAGGGCTTCCAGCTTCTTCTTTAGAATGAAGAACAAAGATAGTTTTGTAAAAGAACCAGAGAATGGTTTGACCATTGATTTTCTTTATATTCATGTGTAGATCAGAGAAAGATGAGTGTATCTCTAGGAAATTAATGTGACACCACATATCCTTTTCTTGCAGCATAGGTTTTAGTTTTGGAAGGCTGCAGTATTTTGTGTAAGTATTAGAGTTTTTGATCAGTGCTTAAAGACTTATATAAAAAGTCAGATTAGCTAGTCCAGTGATTCCATTTTAAGTTATTTTCTATCAAAGCAGTGAAAGATGTCATAATTCATATTTTTAATATTTCAGGAATTTTATTTTATTGTTAATGTTGTTATTTGTGAGATTTTTTTGTTTGTTTGTTTGTTTTGATGGGGAAAAGCACTAGTGCAAATCAGGGATTTCTAATAGCAATTACTTCCTATCATCACATACAGATATGCAGATCTTTATGCTCTAATTCTGGGAAAAGATTTCCATTTTTACATTTTCAGTCTTAACTGATTTATAAAAACTTGTTTTTTAAGTGTATTTCTGTTAACAGAAAATGTAATGATCTGCCACCAGATGGAGTATTGACTCTGGATTTCGCATATGCCTTTAATAACGAGATAAGCATGAGACATAGCTCATGCTTATAAAATGTTAGAGTGAAAATGACAAGACACAATCTAAATTATTTATTTCCATGTTCAAGTAGGTGGGCAACATGGGACACTAGAAACTGAAGACAGTCAAAGGTGATATTGACTTATATTGGAATCATTTGTTTATCTGTTCTATTCAATTTGTGATTAGTTTCAAGCAGAAATGAGTGGCTAAATTTGTTTATTCATTTTTTTTATAGATTATAATGCAGTACAAAACACTTTCTTAGTGTTGTAGTTTAACCCTGTCAGGCAGCTCAGCACCACACAGCCATTTGCTAAATCTCACCAGGCGATGAGATGGGGGAGTGAATCAGGAAGGTAAAAGAGCAAGAACTCGTGGGTTGAGATTAAGACAGTTTACCAGGTCAAGTAAAAGCTGTGTGCACAAGCAAGGCAAAGCAAGGAATTAATTCTCTGCTTCCCATTGGCAGGCAGGTGTCAACCACTCCCAGGAAAGCAGGGCCCGTCACACTTAACAGTTTCTTGGGAAGACAAACACCATCATAGAATCATTAAGATGGCAAAGACCTCCAAGATCATCTGGTCCAACTGTACCCCTACCACCAATATTACACACTAAACCATGTCCCTGAGAACCACATCTAACCATTCAACAACTCTGGGCAACCTGTTCCAAATGTTCCCTCTCCTCTCCCGCAGCTGTTATTGCTGAGCCTGATGCCCCATGGGGTGGGTGGGACAGTCTGGGCCAGCTGTCCTGGCTGTGTACCCTCCCAGCTCCCATTGCACCCCCAGCCCCTCACTGGCCGGGCAGCATGTGGAATAGGAGAGGCCTTGGCTCTGGTTGAGCACTGCCCAGCCACAACTACATCAGTGTGTTGCCAGCATTATTTTCATCAAAAATCTAAAACACAGCATCAAATGAGCCTCTACAGAGAAAATTAACTGTCCCAGACAAAACCATGACACTTGGTAACTGGCAACTTGGTAAAGGCTCTAGCACAGTTCATATTGTCAGTTTTGCCAACACCATAGCCTCCACAACACGTGTTAACAGGAGGAATGGCTTCCTTGTCTGACCATCCTCAGCAAAACCCTACCAGATTCCTCACTTGCCTAGATCTGTACATTGTAACAGTCAGTGCAGAGGATGCCATGGATTTTGGTCTGTTCCTCATTTGCAAAAGAAATGCTCCGTCTTTGCAAAGAATTTTTCTCACTGTCTGTATTGATGAAGATATGTGCCCGTCTACTAAGATGCATCCTGGAGCATTGGTCTGCCTGCCCACAACTGTTAGTAATAAAGAAGAACTGAGAAGAACTCAGCATCCGCTAAGACAGATCTTTAAGAAGATATACTTCAGCTTGGAAGTGGAGCAGACATGGGAAAGAGACCACAGCAACATTCAGTGCTGTCTGGGGCTCCACAGGTTGCAGCTGAAGCTCCTTATACCTGCAATCTGTGTCTCTTTCAGGCTTTTCTTTTTTGCCTCGCTGCTCCATGCCATTAGGGGCAAATGAGCATGCCAGAACCCACACAACAGAAACTAACACAAATTTTTGGTTCTCTATTCTCATTCATTTCTAGATGGGAAGTGTACGGGCCATAAACAATACATTAGTATGTTGGACAGATTCCTCTGCAGTTGTTTAGCTAGTAACTCAGCCAACTCAATGTGTGTCCTGGTAAAAATCACACCATTTTTTTCATAATGAACTATTATGTATAGTATATGTATATTATATATACTGCCAAAAATTCAGCACCTACCTTTCTCATCTGAAAGTGCATGTAATAGTTTTGCAGTGCAATGATCAGATGCTCTGCCTTGCTCTGTATATTAGTATTAATGTAAATAGGGCTCTTACAGAGCCTATTGCTTGTCTCTAGTCCCCTTCACCACCATTGATTTAATATTAATACTTCCGGCTAGGAATCACTCGTTCACAAGTGGTTTTTTTGTTTTTGTTTTTGTTTTTGTTTTTGTTTTTGTTTTCTGATAGAAATAATAGAAATCCTTCCTATGTGAAATTCAGACCTATAGGTTTGTTCTGATGAGATTTGTATAATGCTTCTCCAAGGGCAAATTCAAAACTACATTTTAAAACTGTCATTTTTCTATGAGTGTATTGAATAAAATGGTTTAAATAATGGTAAAGGGAATAAAAGAGAAAAGAATTTCCTTGTATGGCATGACAGTGGCCCCATTTGTATCATCTCTTCAGTATATAAATGGAGCTTTAATTCTTATTTTACAAGAGTTTACACCTCTGGTTTCAATTCCACCTACAGTGTTTTGTTTTTGTTTTGATATGTCTCTGCCTTTGCTGTCACACTTTTTGTTTTTGCCAAACAACTGTACTCAAGGCTGAGGTACTTTGGACTCTTTGATGATTTATGTATTACAGAATCTTTCATGATTTTTGACATGGAATACAAAGAAATTTTATACTATAATCATCTAGCTTTCCTGATGTGTTTGCCTCATAAACATTTCAGGTTCATGGTTCAAATACCTGAGATGTCTCATGGGTTCTAATATCTGCCAGTTTTTAAAATTCAGTTGTGATTTCTACTTAGCCTTTCCATAAGAAATAAGCACTTTCATGTTATCTTGTAAAGATGAAAGCAGCTACTGTGTTTGTTTTATTTTCTTATTTGTCTCAGCAGTAGAGATCCAAATCTTTTTAAGTATTAGAAAAGCTGGTACTTTAACACTGTATTACCCCGTTTTCCACTCCATCTAATATTGATTTTTAAAGTGCTAAGTGAGATTTAGCATGATAATTAAAAAGACATAATTTGCAATTACGAAGAACTTGATAAAACTAGCACAGTAAGGTTAGCTTCATAAAACTTGTCTATTCCTTTTTAATGTATTTCTTTTTCTGCATCATCACATCTTGCTGTTTTCCATGTTCCAGTATTTTCCAGAATTTAAAGAAGTCTGATGGTACCACCTCTGTAGCACAGGCATATTATTTTCTTTATTGTATTCTTTCCTCTTTGGACAATAGTTTGCTGCAGTGGTTACCAGTTTCCTTTGGCTGGGGTTGTGTTCCAAATAACTCTTACCTTGATTTTTCATCTGAATAATCACAAACTGAGCCATGAATCTTTTTTATTTTATTTTATTTTATTTTATTTTATTTTATTTTATTTTATTATTTTATTTTTTATTTATTTTATGTATTTATTTACCTTTCTGATGTCTAGAAGAAACCATGGAAGATGATACAAAATGGCTTCCACTTTGTGTTATGTGGTGTTAGGATTTGGTTGTGCCATCAGTTGCACAAGTAGTGGATTTTCAAATAATTGGACAAAATTTGGATGGCTCTCAAACCTGGGACTCCTGTTAGCTTCAGTCAAAGTTCTAGGTACTAATTACTTAGTTACTAATTACTGTGTTTGATAATTGTGCTTTTGAAAGCTATATTCCACCTACTGTATAAATCTATTAGAGTCTACTTTTTTCTTTTTGTTTTTCTGGGGGAAAGGTTTCCTATGATTGACCTTTGGTAATTGTGAAGACATAGGAAGCAAAAATTCACAACTTTTTATGTCCTGCAAAGTGCTAGCTTAGTTCTAAGGATTAATAGCACCAGTAAAAAAGTAAATGTGAAATAGAGTGTTCTAATTTCTGCAGAAGCAAATTTGCACCCTTCAGTTCCCCATTGTGGTGTATATTTCTTTCTCTTATAATGTGATTGTTTCTGATACCTGGAGGAAGGATGATATTGATAAAAATACATACAAATACATTTAACTTTTAAGAATTTTCATATATGATATATAATATATATATTATCCCCATTACATATAATACACTACATTATTATATAGTATTTTATATTATATACACTTATATCTAATTGTTTGGAGTAAATAGCTGATCATGTCTAAACTTTAAAGAATAGATGTGTCCTGCGACAGGGAAAAGTAAGAATAGGTACCGGCCTGCTCTAAGGCTGTCTCTCAAACTTTGTCTCCTTGAGCATTAAGGTTTTCCACACTAAAAACTGTCAGTTATTGCTGAATGTTATCCCTTAGACACACCAGCTGAAAGGAAGAAATAGCCATGGTATCTAAGGTAAAAACATAACTCTCGTGACATATATTCTACATATTAATTGCTTATGTTTTATCAGTATAATCACAAATTTGGTGAACAGGCCACCCCTGACAATTTGAGAATTCACTCATCCCAACAAGTAGTCTCCCTGGGCACGACCTGGAAGTATTGACATTCAGACCTGGTGAGAACGGGAAACTTAGTAAGAAATAATTACATAAGATCCCCTATAAGATGGATTTCCAATTTGATGTACCAAATCAAATTGTATTTCAAATTTGTGTTGGAAGACAAGATAGTTGCCTGAATTTTAAGAGTAGATACTGATGGACTTTGTATGCTTCAGGCATAGCTGCAGCCCCTCTACAAGACAGTTCATATCTTCTGGTCTAGACCAAGACAACCACAGCTTTTGGCTAGCAAATAAAATATCTAAGACATTAGAAGAAAAAAATCTTTTGAGATGAATGAACACTCCTTATCATGCAGTGCAGATTGCTTAACTCTGAAAGCTTTAAGATTTTGATGGAGAGCTACAGCTTCTGCTCTGAAGCTTCTGCAGGATCCCCACTTGTGTTCAAGTAGTGAGAGAAAAAAATAATGAAAAGAAACTTGACCATATGATTTTCAGGAGGAACAAAATTATTTAGAAAAGTGATCTTCAAATCTAGAACTAGTGAGAATCATGTCTCCAAAGATGTCTGCCCTGCCTGTGGCCTGCAGGAGAAAGAATGATCATACAGTATACATGCAGGGCTGCACGCCATGGTGCACATGATGTACCAGTAATCTCCTTCTGTAATTTCTGTTGAAAAATCCATATATGTGACTGCAAGTTTATGAAACAAAGCAATCAGTCTGATCATGTAAGCTGTAAAGAACTTATAGTTAGAAATATATGTAGTTTCTTCTGCTCGTAAATAAAGCTACCAAAACATCAAACAATTCAGTAAATTAGTTTGTTTCAGTGGGGACAATACCATTTAGTGCTAGACATTGTTGGAGCCTGCAGAGTCTAGACACTATTGCCACTTCTGCAGTAGAAGGAGATTTTCAAGTGAAGAATTAGAAACAATGCACTAAGTCAAGTGGAAATTTTTATTATAACTCTGCATGCTTCCGAATGCTGATATCTTCATGTTCAAAGGATTTCTATTCCCAAATCTTTTTGTGTCAGGTTGATAGAGGGCTACTTGATTTGTTGCTTAGAGGCTAATCTTGGGAACTGTAAACAGAGGCTTGTTAAAAACAGAAGACATCTATTTTAGAGCATATGAAAAACAACCTAGGAAAATGTTTGTTCTCTTTTCAGTGTCTCTGCCCACTTTGTAGATTGCTTTTTTTCTTTATTAACCTATCTCAAACAAAGATTTTATTTAGATAAGCAGCATAAAACTGTCAAAATGTGGTCACAAACATTTTCTTTTTTATTCAGTCAGTTCTTCCATGATGACTGTTTTCTGAGTTCTTCCAGTTCTTGATGACTAGAATGAAAATCTGTACCCTACAATCTATGCTGGCCTGCTGATAAATGGGCTGGAAAGATTCTGAGGTTTGCTTTGCGTATTTCTGCCTGTAGAGCCATAATGACAGCCCTTTTTCATACCCTGTATCTCTGACAGACCTAAGAGTTATTGCAGACTTTAGATTTTTGCAGCCCTCAAAGACAGCCATTGAACTGTGAAAAATTGTAGCTTCATGTATATATGTGGTATTTAGTCTGAGATACTGATGTTTCTTCCTACAAACACTTTTAGAACATTGTTTGTAAGAAACCAACCCATAAATAAATAAATAATAATAACAAAGAAACCAAACCACCCCAAAAAAGCAAACTACCCTTTCTTCAGACAAACATCTTCAAAAACTGCTGATAATACGTGTTCTCTAAAGGAGCAGATTGGTGTGGTCACAGAACTGGAAGCACTACTGGGAGTCATACACAGGAAAATTCCAAAAATAAGCATGCTTCCACACTTTTTTAGCTTAGCCTGGTTACATGCTATGAAACATGAAAGTATTGTCTTCTTTTACAACAGCTTCACTTTCATTTCTATTCTTCATGAATACAGAAAGCCATCCATGGAAGTGCTGTTACCAGTAAAGCTGAGCAAGTGTTGTTTGGTTAGAACAGCCTTTATTAGTAGGACTGATGTGGAAAAACAGCACAGAGAAACTTTGGCTATTGGTTATTAGAACATTTTTCTTCTTGGCTGAAAGCTCCTCAAGCATGAAAGAGAGTAATTGAAATACAAGCAAAAGGGGATCCCCTGAAGACACATTCACCATTGATTCTCAAAGCAACAATCTCCTTCTGGATTTTTGTCACCTTACAGTTCAGTTTGCAAGCAGTTTCTGTCCATTATCCCTTTGGTAACCAGATTAAACTGGATAGAACACAGTTTTCAGAGGACGAGTGTTCTTACTTTTCTTTGCTGCATCTGTCCTGGCAGTCTTCATTTTCCCAGTATGGTATTTAATATGTTTTAGCCCTCCTTTTTTTTCTTGTCATGCTATTTATACTCTTTTTGAGAACAGCCTGGGAGGGGAGCTATTTTAATTTCGCATTGTTATATTTGCGCCTAAGATGCTGACTTATCTTTAATTTAATTATCTGATGAGTAGTTAGAATGCTTTTATTAGAGTATTATTTTAGCTGAGCTTGAACCTCTGTTAGTCTAAGAGAAATTCACTCAAAATTTCCAACTTTATTTGCTCATGGTTATGAAGACATAAACCAGATGAGAATCACTCTGAGCTGGGCTCAGCATAATTTACTGGAAATTAATGAAGTTCTATTCGCAAAAAATATCCACCTGACAGCTGTGGAGCAGTAAATCTGTGTGTTGTCTATGAAAGATAGCTACTAAAGTATTTCTAAAATTTAATATTTCAGTAACTGCTGCAAAATGAAGGTTTCATTGAACAACAAGATAACCTAGTGAAGCACATTAAAATTGTCTAGGTGTGCAGCTTGATATGATAGAAGGATAATTAAACTTAGTAGTACTTGAATAAAGAGCCACAATAGACTTCATTCAGGAAAATTACAATTAAATGCTATGCAAATCTGAATGCATTTATTTATTTTTTTTATATGATATGATAGGTTGATCAAAGTCTAGATGCCTACCACTGAAATCATCTCTGTTAATAAGACTGTGCTTAAACTGGAATTGGAGAAATCTTTCAAAGCATTAATGAAGCAATTTTTGATGTGACCCTAATATGATGTGACAATCATGTACTTAGCGAAATTACTCCTGGGAGTCTGAGCTCTTGCTGTGGAAGAAACTTTCTTTAGTGCTTTCCATAGTATTAATGAGTTCTGAGACCTTTACAGTAAATAAGGTAGAGAAGATGTCAAATGTAGCCTGAACAGCTTCCTTGTGTTTTTCCAATTTCATTCCCAATTTGTTTGGCATTCAGTTTGAAGTGGCTACGTTACTCTTAGGCATTTTTTTCCCATTGTATAATTATTCCTGCTAAAAGTTTTTCCCTTTGTGATATCCAAATTTCCATTTCCTTTTTCCTTATCTTTTCGAAACATTTATTTTTCCACCTTAATTGGGTTTTTATGCCTTTGATTTTCTTTCAGTATCTTTTTTTTTTTTTTTAATTATTATTTTCCCTTTTTCTTTCTGTTCTGTTTTCTTCCTCCACTCTGTTCTTTGCCTCATACACTTATAATTTCCATTGCTGTCTTTTATGGACTTTCCTAAGTCAAATGACTCTTCTAGGTTAAGCGGGACGAGACTCAGCTAAACCTAATTCTAATTTCCATCTGGAAATGCCACTTTTTAATTTCACAATGCAGAGCACATATCTCCATCTGTCAACTGAGAATGATGACTCTCATCACGAATTGTGTGGTTCAGTCATTAATGTTTAAAAGACATGCAGACTTCTCTTTCAGACTATAAAACTGAGCTTGCAGTTTCAATTTTACTGTATCATTTCATTTAGAATTGCTAACTAATTTATTTTTGCACTTTGGTCTGGATAACTGTTGTGACAGATAGTCTCCTCTGCCTAATTCTGAGTGCTTTTTTTTTGACACAGAAACTACTAGAGTCACTGATTTCTTTCAGCTACTCTTTGGCACCTCTTTAGCTATGAATTTCCTTGTCTTGTGTAAAAGATTAGTGCTATAGAAGGGAAAAAGTATATCTACCTTGTACACTTACTGGCCCCAAAATAGTAGCTGGTCACAACAACATTGCAGCATTGTCAGGTGTCATCCAAAGAAACAGGTGAAGCAGGATTGCGTTGCTTAACTTTCAGGTCATGCATGCTTTGCTTAACTCATTAATTTATGTCATTAATATTCTGAACTTTTAAAACTGGTAGCAGCAGAAATAAGTCCCTCCACTAATATAATGTTGGAATTTATAAGAGCTTTGTTCAAAGTGCTCATAAATGCCAGTAATGACATAGAGTCCCTTTGAATCTATAAGTGTGTAGCTGAAGCTGTTGAGAATGCCTTTACTGAAATCCCCATATCACCTGTGAAGTCTCCTTAACAGTCACAGTTAAACTATTACTTACAAAGATAGGTATGATGTCTCACCATCTTAACAATCTCAAAAAGCCAGTCAATGCAACCATACATGAAACAATGGATTATCTGAAACTTGTAAATGTGAACAACTCAAACAAAATGTGAGCCTACCACCATCCAGTTTTCCCTCCAGCTGTCATTTCAATAGTTCTTAGTACGTGTTTTAAATTGTCCGTCCGTCTGTCCTTCCTTTCTTCCTTCCTTCCTTCCTTCCTTCCTTCCTTCCTCCCTCCCTCCCTCCCTCCCTCCCTCAATATATTTATTTCAGTAAATGAGTTCAATCATATACGTGCATATAGCATAATTCCGCTAATAAATTGGTGACATGGACACAAAATAAGGTTCTACTGTAGCAGAATCTTCCTTACCATCAAGGATTTGAATAAAAGATGACCCATCCAAATATTTTTTGATACTAGGCTAGCAAAACAAGTTTCTGTTAGTAATTTGACAAAAGATATGTCTTTCTTTCAGTCTAGTTTATTTATCTATGTCTAAAAATCATGGCAAGATAGATACAAACATTTAAACTCCAAACTCCCTTGTATATATTATAAAACTAGATTTATAAAAAAAATGTTTCATATATTCATTGGAGGAGAAGTGAAATCACCTTACGAATATGATTGATATGAAGCTGTGTTTCTGTTCAGTTGTTCTTCCAAGGTAGGAATTCTTAACTCCTCTAAGGGCCAGAAAGTTCTCAGCCTGGTGCAAACTGCTTTCCTAGAGACAATCACCTAACAAGTTGCATTCTGTCTGTCATAGTTTTTGATTCTCTAACTACGCAACAGTAGCTTGAAGTCTTTCTAATAATCCTCCTGTGTATATAATTTTCAGGGGACTGCAGTGATATAAACAATTTTGCTTTCTGGATTAGTGCAGACACTCTGCAGTGGTGCTGCTTAAGACTACTTTTTGAATAACCATTGAGACGTGAAGAAGAAAAAACAGGGAACAATGTATTAAGGAATTTAACTTAATGTAGTCACAGATTTTAATCCAGTGGTCATTTTTATTTTATTTTTTTTTTTTTTGAAGTTTTATATCAACCTTCATTTCTGTATTGACAGTCCCTCTTTTTAACATATGACTGGTTCTGTTTTCAAAGTGTTACCTTGTTTGATAATAATCAAATGTACCAGAAAGCTTCTTATCTCAGAAGGAAATTGTTTTTCAGTGAGAAAAAGGAAATTATAAGATAGAAAGTGGCAAGAAAAAACACTATGAAAGTGATGAAAAGAAAATGCTAAGCTCTTTATCAGCTGTAAATTGGTACTTCTCTGAAAGTCTACAGAATTATGCCAATTATAGAACCACAAATTCAGCAGATCAGCAAGCTAAAATAGCTTTTAAATAAAAACATACATTATTTGTTAGCATCTTGTTTTAAGACTGATTTTATTTCAAAAAGAAACTTATATTTCAAATAAAAGCAATATATTCTAATATATGTGATAAGCCACATTTTCTTTTCCTTACCTCAGTTATTCATTTATTTTTCTTTCTCTTCTTCTGTCTCCTTTTTTAAAAGATAAACGTGCAAGTTATGGTCTCCTTCCCTTCCCTTCCCTTCCCTTCCCTTCCCTTCCCTTCCCTTCCCTTCCCTTCCCTTCCCTTCCCTTCCCTTCCCTTCCCTTCCCTTCCCTTCCCTTCCCTTCCCTTCCCTTCCCTTCCCTTCCCTTCCCTTCCCTCCCCTCCCCTCCCCTCCCCTCACCCCCGACTGAAGTCCTGGCAGTTAGCTGATTTTTATGGATACACACACACAAAAAAGATGTGTTTATCTTAACTAATTGAATATTAAAAAAAAATGATTTAATTAAAGCAGACCAAAAAGGATGATTTTACATTAATTTAAGGTACAGACAAACAAGTTAGCTTGAAATGCATCAACTCATCCTTGATAAATTGATAATTTATGCACTCTTTGAACATGATAAGTATTGAGTTAAGTCTACTTAAGTCACAGTTCAACAAAATTAAAGTGAGTGGCATGACTTCTTTTTGCTATAGGGTTGGAGTGGACAGATTACCTTAGTCTTGTTAAACTGTGTCAACTTGATCAGATGTCTGAGTCTTTGGTAGTTTGAGACATATGTTATACTAAACTTAAATATTCTTTGTGTATACTTCATCAAACTAAAATAGAATACAGATTCCATAATATCATTTTGACTGATTTAACCTAATAGGAACTTAAATCAAATTAAAATTAAAGCAGTTTAAGAAGACCTAATTTGGCCATCCAGAACAAAGATAAGTTCAGAATACTCCCACTGCTAGGGGTGAGTCATTTGAAGGGGAAATGCTACACATACTTTAAGCTTCAGAAGAGGGGACTGGACCCACATGAGCTTAAAGGAACCTAAAATCATAAACCAATCCTATAACTGAAGCCTCAATTGAAATTCAAATCAAAAGAAATTGAAAAACGCAATTTGATTATCAAAACAGGAAATGATAGTCACTAAGATATTTGTGTCTGGTCTTAACAATTATTTTATTTGTTTACATCTAAATGTATTCTAAGTGTTCTGAGTGTTCCTGTAAGTGCCTTAATATGGAATTTGAACACTCATTTAATAAATAACAATATATTGGAAAAATAAATTAATTACAGACTTTCTATTTTTAGGAGCTACATGTTAGACTTGCAGGAAATTAGTTAGCTAACTCCATGAAATGAAAAAAAATTTTTTTCTTTTATAAAGTTTGGAGTGGTACGTTTGTTTTTTGATAGTTGAAATAATGACAAACTTCAAGTCAAGAATATCAGGTTAGCTGTTACAGTAAGTTAGTCTTCATCCATTTAATAGAGGCAAGTATTTTCTAGGTAAAGCAATATTATGCATGTTTTAAAAAAATCTTCCTTTTTTTTTTTTTTTTTTTTTTTTTTTTGTGAATAAGTATCCATAGCTGGTCATAACTTTAAAGCATAATTGTAAGTTTGCTATCCACAAAGGAATTCAAATCTCATTGTGATAAGATAAATGTTTACACTGATCTTTATTAGAAGAGTTCTCTGTTGGCTTTAAGTGATTTTGTTGTGCCACTTCAAAATTTACTATGGTCTTAACATTGACCTAAAGCTGAACTATAAGAACTACAACCAGAATGAGTTTTCAAATGCAGGAAGGAAGGAGTTCAGAATGGCTGTGTCCAGGGTGGAAGTTCAGATGTGCCTGTTTGCTTCATTGCATACTCTAAAGACACAGACATGCCTAAGAATGTGTGTCTGAGGCCTGTTAATCGACCTCATTCTCCTTTTCATTGATTGATTCAATTTTTCACTATGTTTAATCAAATCAAGAAGAACAAGATAATTTAATTTGTAATTAATATAGCCTTCTCTTTAATATTGATGAGCTTCCTATTTGGACAATTCAGTCACTGATGCCTACAAAAAAAATCTGCAATGATAGCAGAATTATTTTTTTTTTTACTTCTCCTATAGATGTGCTTTTGCATAATTGTCTTTTACACAATTCATAGATTTCTCTGACAGGTTACAGGTTTATATTTGTAACAGTGATCTAACTGATGTGGTAAGACCTGTATTGCATAGTCTATCTATCTCCTTCAAAACAGTGGAAACATATTTTCATTATTACAATTTTGTCTACCTCCAGACTGGTATCGCTGGGTTGTAAATCAGATCCAGGAAATTCCACATAATGTTTATAACTTCAGCTATGCAAAAGTTTAGACCAGATAAACCTAACGGCCCATTTTATGCCTAAAACCTATGAAATAATAAATATTTTTTTCTGCACATGGCCAAGTTACCACGTAGTATAACCTCATACATTCTTTTCAGTGACCTTAATGGTCTTTTTATCTTTTGATTTTTGTATCTATCATTCAACTACTGCTTCATACATAGTCACTACAATCTTTATTTATGTGCTTATGTGCATATATATTAGCGTGTATATGTGTAATTATTGATTAAAAAGTAATATATTGTAAAAAAGAAGATATGAAAAGTGTACAAAGGAAACCAGTGCATCAGGAATTACCTGAACATGTAGAAAGCTCAGCTATGAACCCAAGCCCGTGGCCTTGTGGAGAACCAGATTAGATTGTCTTCTTACAACTCTACCAGGTGCTGTTCCAAGGTGCTTCATGCTACACCCATCCTTTCCAGGCAGGAAGGGAAATATTTTGAGCTCTCCCATAGACAGCAAGCCCCAGGTCTTTGGCCTCAGACATTGTTTTGTGGACTTTCAGGCATTCATCTCTGTCACCTGGAAACAGTGAAAATTACGCACTTGGGCCTGCAGACTCTGAAATGTCTGGGCTTCCAAGAAAGCTTCTTGGCTCTATGATATGTAGCATGAAAGTGAATGCTGGAAGTCATAAAGTCCTGACTAAATCAAGACAGAATTTTTAACTGGACATTTTTCTTCTCACAAACAGAATCAAAAAAATTATTCTTATGCATACTGATTTTGATGAAACTTCCTTCAGAACATCTGCAGGTTTTATAAATGGGAACCTCATCTCCCTGTAGCCACAGTGCAGGAAATCAAGTCCTAAGCCTGCCATGTAGAGGAGAACACCTGAGCGGTTCTGCACAAGTAAAGGCTGTAGACACTCCTCTGTATATCCTAACTCTCTTTCAAACAAGATTTTAATTAAAAAAAAAAAAGTTTTCCCCTTGTGTATAACATAAGCAAAATGGTTCCACCTTTACAAGCAAAGTGATGTATTTTGATAAGAAGCAAACATCATTATTGAAAATTTTAAATGAATTCCATTTCATTCTGTTCCCAGCGTCTTCCCTTTTCTCTGGAAGAAGTGGGAATTATTTGCTCAGGCATCAGTAACACTCTGAACAGCAGAAAGGCTCCTTCTCTGACTGTGCCTGCTATAACACCCAACTGAAGGAGGCTGGGGAGGTGATGAGCAAGTGTGCTGCTTGCATCCTTGTAGTCCAGCGGAGCCCTGAGTTGCCCCAGTATCACTTCCTCATTGTGCAGAAAGTAGGGATTTCGAAGCAGAAATTTGCATCCCAGAGCTGTAACTTGGAGGAAAGCAGGAAAATTTACTTCAAACAGTTTAATTAATATGCCACTAATATTACTGCAGTTGAATGGATATTAATAGTGAGTAATTTTCACAGCACAATCACATATATATGTAATATATATACAGCAACAGCCATTAGTGCTTTTTTGTTTGTACTCTTGGGGCTGCTGATACCATCCCATGTCTGTACTCTCTTGGCCTCTGCTCTCTTCCCATGCTAGTCTTCTACACTGCAGTAATCCTGTTTTTCTCCAGCAGCCTTCAGGATGTGTCTTCCCAGTAGCTAATGCTATGTCATCAAGGCCTAGTCATGCACACATCCTTGTTTTAGGGACATTGAGTGGTTCACTCCACAAAAATAATGATCCATTAGAAAATATTTAAATACATGTATGGCTGCAGAAGAACCTAGCTGTTTCAGAGGCACCTTTATGTCAGTCAGACAAGCAGAAGTTGCCACACTTTTCCTACATGTTGCTTTTCCTACGTGTTGTTTTATTTCTGTCAAAGGGAAGCATATTTTTAGCACTTGCATTTGATCTGGTGTTTCTGTTTGTTTATGCTGACCTCAAGGCTTGGTTATAATGTGGACACCTCAAAAGTCATGGGAAACAGGACAGAAGTATTGATGCTCACATACTGTATTTTAGCTCCCCTTTACAAAATTGTTTTTTTAGCTGGTTTTTGTGCACACTAACTTTATTTGGAAAACATGCAACATACTGTAGCTGCTGTTATTTGAGAGTTTTGCATCTTTCTTTTTCACAATGTCAGGCTTTCTGCCTCTGGTGCTCTCTGACAAACTTGCACTTAAACTCTATTGTAACAATTGATACCAAGTATAAAGATCCCCCCTCCCTTCAAAAGGAGGAGCTAGTAATTGTAGTAAAGTACTCTAAGCTTACTCTTTGTGTCAAAACAATAGTGAATATCCCCCCTTTTCCTATACTGTGTCTCTTCTGCTGCCGTATCCAGCTTCTATATGGAAACTGATGTTCCTGTGTAGTTGTGCATGCTAGTGGAAGAAATTCCTTAAACTTAACTCCTGCTGAAGGCTTGCCACATTTGCACTGCCTGGGGTACCCCAGATGGATCACTATGAACTCGTGCCTCTAGGGCACAAATTGCTTCATGTATCTGCCTTTTTTTTTTTTTTTTTTTCCAAAGCAATACAACAGCCATTAATAATTTAGCATGGAGGTAAAAAAATAACTCAGTAAAGTACTTCCCATTCGTAGGAGACAGACACCACAATCACAAATGCAGCGCAGTATTTAGTGTTCCATTCTCATAATTTCTGAGTGTATCATAGCTTGTTCCACCATTGCTGTGACTGAGCATGAGGTAAGTTCCCGTTCAGCCTCAGCCTCCGGATCTGTAACATTTATGCCATTAGCTATTTCAGTTGTCCCATACTTCCTTCCTGCTATGGCTCATCATTGTCCGCTATACTGATGCAGTTACTGAGTACCAACTATATTTAATTTCCTAGCTGTCATACAAAATGGGGCAGAAACGTTAATCAAAGCTCCAGAGTATTCAGCAGAGAAGTTTCCATTCAAAAACAAAAACAAAAACAAAACAAAAAAAAACCTCACCCTTTTACATCAGTGTAAGTGGCTCATAATTTATGTCAAGGGAGAAGTAATGGAAGCAGCAGACAGCAATTTCCTTCCAGTGGTCCATGGAAAGGGAAGACACTTTATTTGTTTAGAGGTCTAGTGACAGGTGCTGTTGCCTCACTTACCATTCCTACAAAACGCAACAAAACAGAAAGGGATTGTGGAGAGCTATAAAGCATGAAGTTGTTTTTGGAATCTTTAGCTTGATTTTACACTTTGTAACTAATAGTACCAACTAGATTAGATTATAGTTTTTATTTGTTTGTTTTTGTTTCGAGCCCCTTGATGTGTAAAATGGTCTTGATTATGAAATTTATCCTTTAATTCCAACGAATGACATGGAATGAGGGAGGTTTACTTTGCTAACACTTTTCAATTCTCTTTTTTGTTTCCTACTTTCTTCACTATTTAATATTACTGCTGAAGATGTCTGCTGAAGCAACGTTTTAAATTCTTTAATGTAAATAAAAGGGCAGCTCTGCAATGGTTAAGATACAATATTTTTTCCACATTTGCTTTCCACGTCATGAAGAGGTGCCTCTGGGAAACAGCCAAGAGCAGGTTAAGAGCCTGTATGTAAAAATTAAGGACTAGACCAACAAAGGACACCTAGTGGTTGGGGTCTACTACAGACTGCCTGAACAAGGGGAGCCTGTGGAAGAAAGAGGTCTTCTTGCTCCAACTACAAGAAGCGTTGTGTTCACAGGCTCTCATCCTCCTGGGGGATTTCAGCCACCCGGATGTCTGCTGGGAAAGACATCATGTAGCAGGCAGCAAGCCATCTAGGAGACTCCTGGAGTGCACCAAGGACAATTTCCCGGTCCAGGTATCAGACAAATCAGTCAGAGGAGAAGTGTTATTGGACTTGGTGCTCACCAATGCAGAAGAGATCATTAAAGAGGTTAAGACTGGAGGAAGCCTGTGTTGTAGTTATCATGCCATGGTTGAGATTGTGATTTCGAGGGATATGGGCCTGGCTAAGAGCAAAGTCAGGACCCTGAGCTTTAGAAGAGCGAACCTCCAGCTGTTCAAAGAATTAGTGGATCAGATCCTGTAGGACACTGTCCTTTGGGACAGAGGATCTGATCAGAGATGACAACTCTTTAAGGATATTTTCCTTAAAGCAAAAGAGCTGTCTATTCCCATATGCATTAAATCAAGCAGGGAAGGTAGGAAACTGGGATGGCTGAACAAGGACCTGCTGGTCAAACTGGGCAAAAGAAGAAAATGCACATACAGTGGAAACAGGCCCATGTGCCCTGGGAAGAGTACAGAAACGCTGTCCAGATGTGCAGGGATGGGATCAGGAAAGCCAAGGCACTGACAGAACTAAACTTTGTGAGGGATGCAAAGAAGGGGTTCTACAGATACATCAGCTGCAAAAGAAAGACTCAGAGGAGCATACCACCTCTGACAAATGAAGAAGAACTGGTAACGACAGACATAGAGAGGGCTGAGGTACTTAACAATTTCTTTGCCTCAGTCTTCACTGGTAGTCAGGCTTCCCACTTCTCTTGAGTCCCCAGACCTCTAGGCGAGGGCTGGGGGAGCAAAGTCCCTCCCACTGTAAGTAAAGAGCAAGTCTGGGACCTTGTGACGCAACTTAAAAACTACAAATCTATGGGGCCTGATGACATGCATCCCAGGGTCCTTAGGGAACTGGCTGATGTAGTTGCCAAGCCACTCTCTGTCATATTTGAAAAGTCCTGGCAGTCAGGTGGAGTCTCTGGTGACTGGAAAAAGGGAAACATCACACCCATTTTTAAAAAGGATAGAAAGGAAAATCCAGGGAACTACAGATTGGTGAGCCTCACCTTTGTGCCTGGTAAGATTGTGGAATGGATCCTCTTGGAGGTAATGTTAAGGCACATGCAGGACAAGCACGTGACCTGGGACAGCCAGTACAGCTTCACCAAGGGCAAATCCTGCCCAACTAATCTGGTGGCCTTCTATCACGGAGCGACTGCATCAGTTGTCAAGAGAATACTGACCAATATCACCTGGACTTCTGTAAGGCTTTTGACATGTTCCCACATGACATCCTAACCTCTAAATTGGATGTGGACCATTCGGTGAATATGGAATTTGTTCAGTGGCCGCACCCTGAGAGCAGTGGTCAATGTTTATATGTCCAAGTGGAGGTTGGTGACAAGTGGTGTCCCTCAGGGTTCTGGTGCTTTTCAATATCTTCATCAATGACATAGACAATGGGATCGAGAACACACGCAGCAAGTGCAAGCTGAGTGGTGCAGTTGATAACAAAGAGGTAAGAGATGACATCCAAAGGGACCTGGACAAGCTTGAGAAGTGGACCCATGTGAACCACATGAGGTTCAACAAGTTTAAGTGCAAGGTGCTTCACTTCAGTCAGGGCAATCCCAGACAGGAGTACAGACTGGGAGAAGAACTCATTGAGAGCAGCCCTGCAGAGAAAGACTTGGGAGTTCTGGTGGATGAAAGGCTTGACATGAGCCAGCAGTGTGTACTTGCAGCCCAGAAGGCCACCTGAGTCCTAGACTGCATCAAAAGAGGGGTGACCAGCAAGTCATGGGAGGTGATTGTCCCCCTCTACTCTACCCTTGTGAGGTCCCACCTGGACCTACTGCAACCAGGTTCGGGGCCCCCAGCACAAGAAAGATGTAGAGCTGTTAGAGCGAGTCTAGAAGAGGGACATAAAGATGATCACAGGGCTGGAACATGTCTCCTATGAAGAAAGGCTGAGAGAGATGGGGGTGTTCAGCTTGAAGAAGAGAAGGCTCCTGGAAGACCTCATTGTGGCCTTTCAATACTTAAAGGGGGCCTATAAAAAGGATGGAGAGGGACTCTTGGTCAGATAATGATAAGACAAGGGGAATGGTCTTAAACTAGAAGAGGATAGATTTAGACTAGACATTAGGAAGAAATTCTTCACTATAAGGTTAGTGAGGCTCTGGCACAGGTTGCCCAGAGAGGTTGTGGATGCCCCATCCCTAGAGTTGTTCAAGGCTAAGTTGGATGGGGCCTTGGCCAACCTGATCTAGCGGGAGGCATCCCTGCCTGTGGCAGGGGGGTTGAAACTGCATGATCTTTAAGGTCCCTTTCAACCCAAGCCATTCTATGATTCTACAATCATTCTTTCAGATAAATTATAGACTGTTCTTTCAAAACCAACACTCTAGACATTTTGATTTAATCCTATAATCTTACAACTTGCTGGTAGTTTTCAGTAATAATATCTTCATATCATTATCAATTATAGCAGGAGTCCAGGGAGAGTTTTGCAAACTGTTGTTTTGTTTTAAACGATTGCTTGTCCAAGCAATGTAATTAAAGAAAACAATTACATTGCTATATAGATGGAGATCTGTGTTAGGTAAACAAAACAGATTATTATAAAACAATATTCACTCTGTTTCCAAGAATAGGAATAGATTTTTAAAAATCTAATGAATGTTAAAAAATGCATTTTTCCAGGAAAAACAAAAACAAAATCAAACCAAACAAAAAACCCCCACAGAACTCCAGGAATCTTGAATTCAGAATCTGAAACAAATCCTCCCTTGTCCTATTAAAAATAACAGTTTGATGTCCATGCTCAGACAGACAAGCAATAGGAAGGAATGGATTTTTCTTCCTTGCTTGTTTGGTTTAAACATTTATTCCCACTGACTGATGTGTCTTTTCCTATGAAAAGTTTTGTTCTTGAGTGATCAAAGTTTTCTAATGGAAAAAAAAAATAATGAAATGTTCTCATCATAAATTGCTCTTTAGATATTGTTCTTGGTTTTTACTTAGATTAGGAGACGGGTCCTTTGCCCTTTTCTACTCCCATATCTGGTTACAGGAAAAGTCTCCAGCTGTACACTTGCTTATACCACTAGTGAGATCAGCAGGGCTTCTACTATTTATATAGCCTTGGTGAAAGACCTGAGCTGGATGTGAAGAGCAGAAGTGACATGGGAGGCAAACCATAGTCCTCCCGTGTGTATTGGGTAGGTAATTAGGAAGGTAGTCATTTCTCTGATTGAGGATCCCTCCTCATCATGTTTCACCTTACCACAGATATTACAAAATAGAACTTCAGCTTTGGCGTTGCAATAGTGCTGGTTCACTAAAGCTGCTGCTTTCTGGACTTGAGAGAGAGGATCAGCTCCCTATCTCATGCACAGCAAAACTTTCTGAAGGAGAGGTTTGTATGGGTTTGCTCTAGCATATCAGTAATACAGGAGTATTTCACATATTCCTGGGGTTCTGCATTCCTTATGCATTCCTTAGGTTCTGTCAATAGATCAGCATTTTGTTGGCTGACCTTTCTGCTTCTCTCTTGTTTAGCCTCATTAACCTTTGAGGAATGAAGTGGATGGGACAGCAGGTAATCAAAATAATGAAAACACAAGAAGGTCACTGTAATGCCGTGTGCAGCTGGACTTCACATAATAAGAAGGTTCACATTTTCTTTCCTTGCTGTCACACTCTTCTCTTTAATATTTCTTAAGGGAGGAAGCACATCACATCGATGATGTCTGTGCTGGTCCCTCAGGAGCACTGCCCATCTCCTGAGCCCCTAAGGGCTTTTGCCATGACTTGACTGTATCTCTTGACATCTAAACATTCACCATATCCTTGTATCAGTGGGAAGGCATTTTGGGCACACAAGCCAGAAAGAAGCTGTAGTTTGCTCTGACAGACCCTCCATTTTGGACAATGTTGTGAACCAGAGCTACACAATATTGCATGTGCCCACCCCTCCACACAGACATCATTGCTGCTAATCTCTCCTGTGCAAGGAACACCCACAGTCTTGGCCCTGATACTGTCATCTGGGTCTCAGAGGCTGAAGAACACTAAGTATTCTCTCACTGGGGTGCTGTAAAGCTGTGAAAGCCGGTTCTGGCCCACTCTGACAATCTGGTTAGTGCAAAATAAATACAGGGGGCAAATTAAGAACATGGGCGTGAGGATAATAGTGACGTGAGCTTTTTTTTTTTTTTTTTTTTGATTCATGTGCTGCTTCCTTAGGGGCACCACCCATCTCCTGAGCAGTGTGTTCTGGATAACACTGGGCCACATAATTGGTGTAACTGAAGTTGTTGCATCAAAGTCAGAATGAGTGAAACAGAACTAACTGCTGATGAGGTGGGGAAGATGCAGAAATTGCTACAATATGAACTACAATATGATTTTGTGCATATGGTTGTTTTTAACACCTGCAGACAGAATTTTTAGATTGAACAATCTAAATCAAAGCAAAACAAAAGAAAACAAACAAAAGAAAACAAACAAACAAAAAGCCTACAGACATTTGTTGTTGATTTTTATTCCAACAGACATATTTTTTTTAGAGAGGAGAGAATGATTTGAAAATGTAGTTTTTGTGAAATATCAGGTTAACAGTTAGAAATTGGAGCTTGTCCAAGGGAAATTTATACCAGTTAAAAAAAAAAAAAAAAGAAAAAAAAAAAAAGAAAAAAGTTTAGTTTAACTGGAGCAGCCTGTCCACTGTTGTGTATACTCTAACTTCTCTTCCAAATATCTTACTTTGTAAAATTAAAAATAAAAAACATGTCCCTCCATGCACAGAGAGATGAAAGCAGCAGCACCCAGCCAGCCATCAATGACAAGCAGCTGAGAGTGGCAATGTCTTCATTGCACATCTGGATCTGGGGAAGATACATTTCCTGGCCAACAAAGAAATGAGGACAAACGAGCCCTGAAATCCTGTATTTACCCAGAGTATATGGCTATGTTAGAAATTTGCAGCAGCTTGAACTAATGGATAGTCAATATGTTATCATGTTTAACTTGCACAACTGAAACATCTTATATGGATTCTCCATTAATGCTTGTTTCTGGGCACATCTGGTGAGCATCTACACAATACCTAATTTTAAGTACATGCGTGGTGGATGTAGACTGGTGTGGTTTAAGAAGTCTAGCAGCTAACTTATCAAAATCTAATATGAGTGAAAAAGTGAACAACGATTAGGACTGTATTTTGAAGAACAGGTTTAATATGAAAACCAGAAAAGACTCGTTTTATTATTGCTAAAAAAAAAAAAAAAAACAAACAACAAAACACCTAGAAACCTTGATGGTTTCTTACTAACCTTTGTAGGTCCTTATCTATGACAGGGTAGTCACAACCTTGGATGAGACCCAGTGTCTTACCAAAGTTTTAAAATATAGCAAAAGATAAACAAAACATACTTAGCAGGTAGTCGTGATTTTGTAAACATCTTTGACGTGTTTATTCTTTTGTAACAAAGAGATTAAAAAAAAAGAAGAATCATTTTTATATTAAAAGAGGAAAAATACTGTTGATAATGTTATTTCTACAGGGCTTGTTCAAAGCTTGTAGTTTTAAAAGCTTTGTACATACATGAAGTCATATTATTTATCCAGTTAAAGTACATATGTTAGTTTGGAAAGATAAGCCATGACAGGGCTGTTCTTGTATTTAGCTTGAGCATTTTCTCTGATATTAGTAACACTGCTTCTAAGGACAAGATATGCAGGAATTGGTGCTCTGATCTATGCTCTGGCTGTATTATATTGGATATTGTATCTGCCATTTTCTGCTTATACAGAATTATATAGCAGGGCAAAACTACACTATAATGGTGTCAGTCCCATTTGAGGATGTGCTTTGAGTTAAGCATATGCTCTCCTAGATCCAGGCTGAAAACTGAGAGTCTTGGCAAGAGACAACATCATTCTGATTGAAAATCTTCATTTCTTTAAAATAAATAAATAAATAAATCCCCACAACTCTATTCAATAAATTAAAAAAAAAAAAGGTATAGGATGAACGGTTCATTTCAAAGCCATCATGTCTGAGCTTTATAGAGTCAGAAAGTGTTTTTCATACTGTGTGTAGTTTAGTACTGCAGGGACTGTAGCAGGCTGTCAGGCAGGAGACAAAACAAATGTGAGCTACTGAGCCCTGTTCTTGCAGCAGCTCTGTCATAGCTGATGGAGGCATCTGTACCAGCAGCACTGAAGTGTGTGAATAAGGAGGTGACCCAAACAAAATTAGCCATTTCTGCTGCAGTAAATATAAAGTGGAATAGCGGTCTGCTGAGTAAGGAAAATAGTCTTCTGTTGTTGTTGCTTGTTTTTTCATTGCTTTATTTTCTAGTTTATGTGCATATGGCATGTCTTAGAGAGCTCTAAGCCCTAGAAAGCAACAAAACAGCTGCCTCCAAACTGAAGTATGAAAAGAAGTGTGAAAGAGGAATGAGAAAACCTTGTTCTATCTGCATTTGGACTTAGCTAAATGAAGAAGGTTTAAGTAGTAATGATAATATTTCTTTCACTGGCTTTATATTTTCTCTATTTTGTTTGGGTTTTTCATTTAGTGATGGCATTCTGTGACTTCAACTGAAACACTTTTATGCTACCTGTGTCACCGTTGTGGACTTAAATAATTTGCAGAATTGAATCTCTCAGAATGCAAATTGTGCCTACTGTGGCACTGTTGTGCCTGCGGCTCACCCAGCTGACAGGGGTAGGACTGCTGCCCGTCCTTTGACTGGTGCATGCTACAAAGGAGATAGGGTACAGCTTCTTTAGCTCTCCTGGCAGGGCTATGGCTGGAGCATTTAAGTGTGGCATAATGTTTTTAAGGGCATTCTGGTTTGCTTACTTGCACAAAGAACATATTATCCTGAAATGTTAGTATTCTGTCAAATAGCAAAACAGTGTTAGAAAAAATAAAGGCTATGTTTCTCAGGCTCAAACAGATCTGTTCGGATGTCTCGTTCATGGGAGTCCATCATACCCTGTGAATTACATTTTTTTTTTTTTTTTCCATGTGCCAAAAAGGAACATGAATTTCACATGCAAGGCATGTTTTAAATAACTTTCTTAAGTTGTTCATCTTTTCCTGTTTATGTTCTTCCCATCGCTAGGAAGAAAGTGTCCTCCAGGACTATGGAACAGTTCATGCTGGCAGAGGAGTGCAAAAGGCAAAGGTTATGCCATCCTCTGTAAGACAAAGATAGATGTGAGTTTCCTTTACTTACTGATGGAGATGAACAGGTAGTCTGAATTTCAAAGCTGAAGAAGACAAGAGAAGAAGGAGAAAAGGTGTATAACGCTGCTCCTCACTGCTATTTGAGGGCTCCGTAGACTTTATCAAAAGACCCTTTCAGATTCAGTTGTACAAGGTAGATCAGAGGCAAGAGGAACACATGGAACTTTAAAACTAGCCGAAAAGAAGCAAAAATGCAAGTGGTATTCTTCTAGAAGGAAAAAGAAAAAGAAAAAGAAAAAAAAAAAAAGACACTTGTAAAATATCTGCAGTACTATCTACCAGTAGCTTTATTCGAATATTTGCATCTTCAGTACTCATTTTTCAAGTTATTTTTTCACTACAGAAAGTGGCCTTTCTCCTTTTTACTGTTCGTTCCCTCACAACCTTACAGCTCATGTCATCTTTGCAGGATGAAACAACAGGGTGTGCAGCAGCCTCAGACATAATGACATGAATTTTGCCTGTCCTTTAGCCCTGCCTCTTTATTTCCCTTGTATCTCCTTTGCTCCCATAGACATATGAGATACCCAGTAAAGCAGATAATACTGCTTTTGGATCATTTGGATCATTTGGATATATATTTATATATATATATATATATATATATTTTTTTTTTTTTTTACAGTACCACTCTTTTCCCTGAAGCATTCCTGGCTTAAATCTGTGCATCTTCTATGCAGCATGCTGGGACCATCTAATTTCAATATGTATCTCTAAATGTTGTCTTGAAATATTCTGTGGTGGTTTTGTGTGTGCCTGTGTGTTGGTTTTATTTCCACTGAAAAATAATTGAACATACATCATAAAAATAAAATATTTTGAGCTTAGAAAGCCAGATGATCTTATTCTTATTGTCCTCATTTGAATAATTTTGTGTAGAGAGAGCATTGCAGTGATGCCATCTTTGGGTTTGAAAGCTAGCACTGTGGGGGCATGGATACGTGGTGGGTGATCACTGCTTCTCCTGCTCAGACAAGAATACCTGCTCTCTGTTTTCACAGTAAAAAAGGCAGAGATAATAACAACATCATATTGAGAAATTGTTTTCGTTTTAAAAGCTTAGGGCAAGATGTATATTCAACCAGCTGAATTGATGTCTGCCATTGATCTGTCTGTTCATGCAACCTAGCTTCAGGCACCTAATTAAAGGGAACCATTTTTCTCTGACTCCCAAAAAATTGCTGGGGAGAATATAAGGGGATTTTAAGTGCCCTCTGAAGGAGTTTACCCATCCTGTGTATTCATAGTGACTAGCTTCCATAGCAGAGTATCTAAATTATGTATCTTAGGTTAGGTAAAGTGAATATCTCTGATGCAATTTAAACCATATCTGGTGAGAATAAGGGAGTAAATGCTGCTAAGTGAGATGATAACAGAATGCCATAAAGTGTACAATGGAGATATCCACAGTTACAAAACATTGTGTATTTTGCTAGGCTGCCATAAATAAATAAATAAATAAATGGGAACTGGCTTACATTGTGTACGCAATTTTATTCGGACTATAAACTCTTCACCTTAAAAAAAGCTTAAAGGAAATTGTTTCAGATGTACTGATAGTATACCCCTCAACTAGGAAGATCAGTCACAGACTTATGTAGAGTTCTCACTTTTTGAGTGTACTGAGGCTTTTGAGATCTGGTTGATTATGTTTCCCATATGTACAAGACAAACATATGATCTTGTACAACTTCATGAAAATTTAGGGTACAGAAAAATATAGTGGTAGGAGTTCAGAAAATACTTGCCATACTTTCTGCTTTCATATTTTGATATCCTTAATATATATTTTTTGCTTTAATTCTCAGGCCACATGAATTTGAGATTTTTATTTCATTTATGATTTTCCAGTCCAAACATTTCATTTGTTTTCTTTTTCAGTGGAGGACTATTTTCATTGTGGCAAACAATGGCTCATAGTATGTAACGAAGGAGCAATGTAGGAACATGGTCAGGAACAAGACAAGGTTGAGGAGGTGGTTCCCCAATCCACTGTACCACTTTCAAACAACAGCTCAGAGGTTATTCCAGTTGTCGTTACTTTGTGTTTAGAAGGCCTTAATGGATTTTTCTTTTCAATGAATGGATCTAGTTAATTCTGAAGTCAAGTAAACTTTTAACATCCTCAGCAACTTGGGACAATGAGTCATACAGTTTACCTCCTATTTATATGAAGCAGGTATTCTATTTTTTATTTGGAATTGCCATCCGCTACTTGCATTTGATGTCTTCAGCAAAGGTGGCAAGAGGCCTGCATGATTGAACAAAATGTTCATAACTAAAAATCAGGTGTGGAAAGGAAGCAATCAAGACATAGAAGCAGGGACAGCTGTCCTCAAAGGAGTATACAGACACTGACTGCAGAAACAGGGCTAGAGAAGCCAAAGTACATCCGAATTGAGTCTGATGAAGGGAATAAAGAAAAAAAAAAAAAAAAGATGGTCTTCTACAAGCATGTCAGACGCAAAGGAAGACTAGTGAAAATGTGACCCACTGCTAAATGGGGCAGAGAACCGGGAGGCAAAGGATGAAGAAATGGCTGAAGTACTCAACATTTTCCTCACTTCTGTCTTTACTGATAAGACTGGCTTTCAGAAATCCCAGGTTCCTGAAACCAGTTTAAGAGTTTGGAGCAAGTGATATTTTCCCTTGGTGGAGATGGATCTGTCTAGGGGATGTTTAAACAAACCTGACATATAGAAATGCATGGGACCTGATGGGATGTACCCAGAAGTGCTAAGGCAGCTGGCTGATGCCATTGTGAGGCCACTGTTGATCATCTTTGAAAGTTCATGGTGACTGCAGAGGTTGTGTGAGGACTGGAAGAAAGCATCCTCAGCAATTTGCTTCTTTTGTCCTACTTTGAACAGGGGGTTGGACTATCTCTGGGCAATCTCCAGAGGTGTCTTCCAGCCTCAATGATTCTGTGTTTCATTGTTTCTGTAATTGTTCCAGTTTCTACCAGCATTCTCAGTGCAGAGGTCTGAAACAGTTTTCAATATTTTACCATTAGAGTCCTTCAAAAATTGATTGCTTTTTTGGCTATATTTCATTCACATGGTACTAACACAGTTTAAAAGCACACTGTTTAGCAACATGGTTAATAATCATGAGATTTTATATTTCAAATTTTCAGAACTTTTTCTGATATAAGAATTGTGTCTTCATTTTCAGTAACTTTCTAAAGCTTCTGCTAGTGGCACTCTTACCTGAGACAGATTCTTCAGTCTATTCCAAGTAAAAAAAGTTTCATTTATGAGAACTTTTCTACATCTGTATAGTGACTAAAGTTATAAATGGATTGAAGACCTCTCTACTTTAAGATGTTCTTTTATACTTTCATTTTCTACTCACCTCACAACCTCTTCACCTCTGATTTTGGAATACTTAAAGAAAAAATATTTATTATTATCTCTTATGTCATTAGTTCTTATGTATTTGATTAGGTATCGCAGTCCACAGACTATTTTGTGTGTAAAAGTATACATCAGCCATGCATCATATTTATTTATACTTCAGGAAAAAATACTCTTTATCCAAAACTATGATTTGGGGATATGAAGAAGTTGTACCCTTTTTTTCCATCTCACTCTATAGTGTTCAGAATTTATAGATAATGACTTTGACCCCATCAGGACCTCTTCAGGTAATAGATAACCAGAATGATGTGTATGCCTGAAGAAGACTGTGTCAGGTCAAGAGGTTCAATTTCCACAAGGTCTTTAGGGGATAAAGCTAAAGATTTTTAAGGAGATCGCTAGGCAGCAGTGCAGTGATATTGAATTTTAATGAATATAGCTGTATTTGTTGGATAGTCCCTGTCCTAGTTTATGGCTATGAATTATGTTTTAAGTAATGTTTGCTTTATCTTCTCTAGGTTATTAGTACATCTTTGTGCACACTGTTATTTTTAGTAGCTACTCATTTTCACTTCATCAGAGTTCTCATTTTTTGAATTATTTGCATTATTGGATGCGTTTATATTGGATGCCTATATATATATATATATGCATTACTTATTGGAACCATTATGGTCTGCATATATCAAAGGTGAGAATGCTCATTCAATATTTCCTTAAGAAATTGAATTTTGAGATTATATATTTTAAAATATATTTTCCCCTCAATACAGTGACCAAGGAAGGAGTAAAGAAAGATGAAATAATGAAAGACAGAACATTTTTAGTCAGTATCAGAGCAAACTGGAATAAAAAACTCCACAAATGACCTCTATGGAGAAAAGTTTGGCAATTATAAATTAATTTCTGTGGGCATTAAATAAATATACAGTCTGCCAGAAGTTACAGAACAGACATATTAATGCCAGTATTCCTCTGAAAAACACAATTCATGAAGTGTTTGCCAGAAGTTAATTTGTTCATAAACCCTGCTCAAAGATGAGTTCAAAGATGAGAATGTTAATTCCTGTGGAATATTATCTTATTTTAAAGAAATATATTTTGTTTAATTTATTTCATTTCATGAAGAATATAGATATAACATTATGTGAATTCAGACTGATTCCTTGCATTACTGCCTGTAAGATAAATCTGCCCCTGAAGAATGGTATAACTCCTTTGTTCTCCAAGAAAGAGAACATGATTTGCTCCATAAGCTACCCAAAATCCACGGCTGTGGTAAAAGGACTGTTTGGAAAATGTTGTGGAGTCATATATGCTACTGAAAAACACCATGTCTGCATTAGACCTTCTGTCTTTTTATCTTGTGATAAATGCAGAGAGTCATTGCAAACTACGGCCAATCTTTGACACAATAGAGTTTATGGATCAATATCCAGATGTAGTTTCACCTTATCTTTAGACAGCGAGAACTCTGAAGTCATGTTAAGAAGCTGTTTTGTCTTCAAGGAGGTAGACCAATTGCACATTATGCTGCATTGCTGTTACAATTCTAACCAAAGCAGTGCTTTAAGTTAAAATCTAAAATCCAATTACTTTATTTCTGAGAATAAGAATGGGTCTTGAAATAGGAGACAGTTCACAAGGGATGGTTATGTTGTCCCCTTGCATTAGCATAAGGGAAGAGAGTTCTATTGGAAATGGCTTTTAAGTGTACAGACTTAAGTGTATAGATTTGAATACACTGAATCCTAAAGAAAAAAGACTAGAAGAAATAGCATAGATGAAGAACAGCTGAAATATGTTCTTGACAACATAATGCACTAAGCAGACTGTATTCTGAAGACTCTCTTCTACGTTGCTTTGGGAGAGTAACTCTGTCATTGATCCCTCTGTACTTAAGATCAGTGCTGCTCTCATTGAATATGCACTGTCACTCAAATTTGGATTAATTTAAACAGGTATACAGACAGTAGTCTTGTGTATAAATGGAAAGAAATGGTGTCAGAATCAAATAATCCAATAAAAACAGAAGTGTTCCTACTGAGCAGAAATGAAAAGACATATACAAAACTACTGATATACCTGGACTTCTGGAATTATAGATACGATAAAATTTCGAAATCATCTGCAAATCAGATGATTGGCTGCTTTATTATTGATTGAAATATATGAATAATTGTATATTTTTGAACGTTGTAAGAGTGTCTTGTTTGCTTGTATGGGAACCTGTTCTCAGAATGGAGTTTGATCTGTAATAGACCATTTTTTTACTATTTCCCACCTTAGGTCAAGGTTATGTTTCTGTTTTCATAGAATCTGCTAATTAAATTCATTAAAATTGCTTAAAAAAATCCAGATTGAATTTGACCAACAATTCACCTTTTATATAAAAAATAGTGTTTAATGAAAAAAATAGTGTTTAAATGAAGTTTAGTGTTTAATTTTTTTAGAAGCAACTGCTCATATTCCAGTTCATAAAACTTCATTATTTTTCAGTTCCTAAAAATGACAAGAAAAAATAACAATTTAATTTAAGATGCTGAGGAAACAATATATCCAGTTTATATGCTTCTTAACACCTTACAGTGGTGTTGATATGCTGTGCTGCAACTTTCTTTATATGGTGTCTGACAAGATATTAGATCCAACTTTTGAAACAAGAATAATCAGTAATTGAGAACATGATCCTATTATCTTTGTCAGATGCATTCACACTGTGTCATAATGGAGAACCCTCTCAGGTTCCTGGGGCTGTGTGGCATCTGCCTCCTTCATGGCTGTTCAGGGTTGCAGAGGGATACAGAGCAAAGTCTTGGAAAGTGTGCTTCGTGTCATCTAAGGGGGACAATCACCTTCCACAACCTGCTGGCCATGCCTCTGTCGTTGCAGCTCAGGATACTGTTGGCTTTCTGGGCAGTAAGCGCACACTTCTAACTCATGTCAAGATTTTCATCCACCCCTAAGTCCTTCTCAGTAGGGCTGCTCTCAATGAGTTTTCCACCAGTCTGTACTAATGTCTGGGATTGCCCTGACCCAGGTGGATTGCCCTGACTTCTCCTTGTAGAACTTCATGAGATTCCTGTCAGCTGATTTCTCCAGCCTGTTGAGGTCTTTCTGGATGGCAACACTACTCTCTGCTGTACCCACCACTCTTCACAGTTTTGTATTGTCTACATCACTTCTAAGTGTTGATTGACAGCTTCCCTAGTTGTTGCTAGTTGTGAAGTCATCCACATTTTTAAATTTTTACATGATTCTACTTCTTCCAAAATTTAAAGTAGAAATTTTTATTGAACATTTCACTCTGATTTTGAATTCTTTCTGGTGTTGTTATCATTACCATCTCCACCTGATAATGATAAAAACGTTGCTAGATTTTGTTCCAATACGGTTAAAAGTTTTATTTATTTATTTATTTATTGTGTCTTTTGCTCTAACAATAATTGGTTTTCCCCAACATATTTATTATCCCTTGTCACTTCTATATGCTTCATAACTTCTAATCTACTTTAATTTCCATTTTATCTTTTCCTCGGTCTTTTATTTCTAATTGCTTTCTTATTGCTGCTTTAGCTTTTTCATTGAAAAGAGAATGGGCTTCTAGCCAAAGATGATTAGTATATACATGGCAGTGAAAAAAATAAGGCAACTTAGAGACTAAGAGGAAAACTGACATGAATAAGTTAAATTCAGGAGTGTCATCTGTACAATAACAAATTGAATAGCCTGAAATGGGTAAAGATTTATTTGTCAAGACTGGAGAAAAAGGAACACCTGAAATGGAGATGTGTGTATATGAATTTAAGGAAAGCCCATGCCTAGTTTGAATAAAAGGAGACAAATCTGGTCGCAAAGAAAGACCTGAAATTCCTAGCAAAGTGGTGGTTGCTGAAGCTGTGCTTGCAGTGGACATCATAAATAAAAAGGTGGAGAGAAGACAGGGGAAGAATATGGATTTTTTGATTCAAATAAACTGTCTTTAAGATTCACTGTTTTTTTGGGTCCATTCTGTGCCTGGTTTTAGAAACTGGAACTGGGTGGGTGAGTGGATATGTGATATTATCATTTCATATCTTGCTACCTGCAGAAGATGTCTAGGATAAGTTTCTGAAACTTTCACTATTTTGTGAAGAAACAGCATCTGAAACAGCTGGTGAACAGTTACAGGCTGAGAATTTGGGAAGAATTACAACTAGGATTTTGCTCTTTTTTTCCAAGAATTTGTCTATGAAATTATTTCTATCTCGATCACAGTTTATGATGAAGTTTATCAAACTATAATTCACCATCAAAAATACATATTTTTCAATCTATGTAGAGCTGGGAGAGATGCAGTCAGATTCTGTTCTGACATCTTACATCACAGTCCCAGGGGTGAAGTCTGTAAGTACTGCCATTTACTGCATTCAGCTCTGGGGCTCCCAGCACAAGAAGGACATGGAAGTATTAGAACAAGTCCAGAGGAAGGCCACAAAGATGATCAGAGGGCTGGAGCACCTCTCCTATGAAGACAGACTGAGGGAGTTGGGATTGTTCAGCCTGACAAAGAGCAGGCTCTGGGGAGACCTTATACCAGCCTTCCAGCACCTAGAGGAGGCCTACAGGAAAGCTGGGGAAGGACTCTTTGTCAGGGAGTGTAGTGACAGGACAAGGAGTAATGGCTTTAAACTAAAGGAGGGTAGGTTTAGATTAGATATAAGGAAGAAATTCTTTATTCAGCGGGTGGTGAGGAATTGGCACAAGCTGCCCAGAGAAGCTGTGGATGCCCCATCCCTGGAAGTGTTCAAGACCAGGCTGGATGGGGCAACCTGATCTAGTGGGAGGTGCCCCTGCTCATGGTATAGGGGTTGGAACTTTCATGATCTTTAAGTTCCCTTCCAACCCAAGTCATTACATGATTCTATGATTCCTACAAATAATAATAATAATAATAACAATAATAATAATAATAGTCTGTGCCCTTGAAAGAGAGAAACAAAATGTGATGAAAGTGGGCAGCATGGTGGACAATTTCTGTAGCCAGTGGTGCAAAATGACTCATATGATGAATCTCATCTCAGCTACCTTTACCTGCTTAAGTCCTCCATTTGCAGCAGCAAGATACAGATCAAGTTATCTCCTGTGTCTGTAGTGATGTGGTTTTGGTTCACTACATCCTGCTCCATGAAGATAACATACATGATGCAAGAGACTAATTTTAAAGTTGATTTCCACAAAAATACATTTGAATATATATATAGATAGATTTTTTTTTTTTTTCTTGGAGAATGTTTCCACCAATCTAACAAAAACTGTTGAAACATTCATTCTCAATGTGACTACTGTGATTATTATTTCCACTAACTTACCACTTTCAATTAGTGATTTGCTTTGTTCCATTTGATGTGAAATAAACTACAGCAGTAAGTTGTAACTCCAAGTTCACGAATGCTTAAATTTATGGATCTTTCTCATGTAACATGCATATATGTTTTTTTTATGTCATATATGTTGTTGTACAGATTAATATGGACAAATTTAGTTATTGATATTGTTACTACATGTTTTAATATTACTGCAGCTAGTTCCCTTCAGACCTATTCAAGCTATGTTGAGGATTTGAAACTCACAGTGTTAGTGGGCAGAAATGCCCATTGCACGGTGGCTTTGGCATGAGTCTACATTCAGTGAACCAACACGAGCCTTTCCAGACTGCTGCTGAGGGATATACCAGATCTTACTGAAGCTGTTGCTCGATAGATGAGTATAATTGCTTACTGATTTACCTCATTTGCTTACTCATTTACCTCTCCATGCCCTCATAGTGTGTAGTCTCAACATGCTGAGTTATACAAGGAAGCTTTTTCCTTCAATGGATAACAAAGTCTCCAGTCTCCTCTGCAAAACTTCTATATATGTAGCAATAAAGACATGAGTCCCTACCAACTCATTTATGCATTTTGTATCAAGGTTGCTATGCCCAAAATGTACATCATTTACATTACTGTTAGAGGTCTGACTTCGGTAATTGTGAGACTACAATTTTCCACAACTTCATAAGAAGGCTGAAATTAGAGGTTAGAATTTAGAATTAAATTCTGAAATGTTATTGCTGGGGCTAAAAAGCACACTGCACAAAGAAAATGTGTAGCAAGGTTACTTCTTTTGATGCTGCTCTATTACTTCTGTGCAACAAAGATTTTAGGGGGATGGATGGCGCCAGGGAAAAATGTAGAGAATGAATTTATGGTCAGTTTTTTTTTCAGTGATTCATCTCTCAAGATGATTGGCTGCCAAACAGTTCTGAGTACAATTTACCTTATAAAGATAGCCTAAATGAAGTGGGCAAGTTCAGGTAAATCCGCTCCCTTCTGTTCCATTTATCCATAGTGAATAGAAACAGGCACTTCTATAAAGCATGTAATTACGTAGGTGAGAAATTTTCTATACTTAGTTTCCTGAGAAAGGATGAATGTCACAGATTTTTGATTGCTTGTTTGTTTTCTTTGGTCCTAGGCCTCCTATCAGCTACAGAAATGTACACCTCTGATGGCATAGTGCCATCAGCTGATCTTCACACAGATATAAAGAGCCAACACTTTTTTCAATGGCAGAATTGTGTCTATGGTTTGTATAAATAATGGTCTTTCTCCTGAAATATAATACATTATAACAAATGGACTGCAAAAAACTTCAGTTTTGTGTCTAGGCTTTGATAAAGACCCATATAACCTCTCCTGTTATTTAATTTTTAATAAGGCTGAAACACACAATGTAAACACATTTTACATCAAAACATGTCAATGGAACATAGCTCAGTAATTCAGTTTATTTCTTACTCTGTATGGCAGCAACATTTTGTTGTACCTTGGATCAATTTCTTTCTACTTCCATAGTGCAGCATATTTAAAATTGGATCCTTCCTGAATTGTTTTGAAAATAATTATTTACTAATCATGACAACAAAAACGCCATCACATTAGCACATCTTTGAGTTAAAAATAGAAGTGATGGAAAGCTAATTCAGCCAGCATGTGCATTATTTCTCTCAGCATCATGTAATTCAATCCACTGAAAATGAAGATACACTGCTCTTAAAGTAGCATCAGGCAATACTTTGCTCAAGTTGATCCCATCCATAATGTACTACTAAGGAAAAAAAAAAGAGTTTCTTAAGAGATATTAATCGCTGTAAACTTTGAGCCCTTTTAGAAGTTATATTGGAGAACATCAGGGTAAAATTACTTAGTCTTCATTTGTCATGATAATGAAATTGTGGAACATTGCTTTAATTTTGCCTCATTTTATGTGCACGTTACAGAATGATAATGTATCCTGATAGGCAACTATTCTTCATGCAATCAAGTTGCTATTAAGGTGACTATTTGATTTGAAAATATGAAGATAAATCTTCATAGTGATATTATGTCATGAAAGCAAATGACATTTGTTTTAGATGAAGCGTGTGAAGGAATGAAAATAAGATAATCACTGCACTTTTTTAGAACAGGATGGGTTTTGTTCATGACAAATATTCCACAGAAAAATGATGTGTCTTGATAAGTATGGGCTCGCAAATCAGCTGAGGATATATATCATTTAGATTTTAGAATAAATCCATCTAGAGAAAGTAAATTTGCACTATCTTACCAGTATTCCTTTGTGTCAAGTGAAGTTAAAAATGCTTTGAGTTGATGCAGCAACTGATTATGGTAGCAGTTCTTGGTATGAAAAAAATTACTATTTTTATTCTATTTTTATATGCAGATAAGTCTTGATTTTTATTGTTGTCTGATAATTACTTATGTGAATAATTTAACCAGTGTTAAGATTTTTTAAGCTTTGTTTAAAATCTGAATTTTTCATAATGAACAATGTTAATGGATTCATTAACAGTTAATGACAAACATTTATTTTATCTATCTATTTATTTATTTATTTATTTAACACCTTTTGGCTACTTAAATTATATTCCTTTTGTGATCTCTGATATTAGGACCTTTCTGATTTCTCTGGCCTGTTTCAGTGATACTATGACAGGAAAAGGGGCGTGGATCCCAGCTGTTATATTTCCCAAACATCCTATTTTTTTTTTCTTAACATCTAATAAATTCAAAGTTAAAATTAGGATTGGATAGACACTTTTTCCATGATACCTGTGCACATACATGCACACATATATTTGTCTTGCAGTACATGGCTATAATCACAGCGAGATTCATTATGAGTTCAGACAAACTTTTTGGCATTTTCACTGTGTAAGACACAATGAATGCTAGCATAATAAAAGCAGGCAATTCAAAGGCAATTAATGTTTTAGCCATTTCTCACCCTACATTCAAATATGCTGTTTCATTTAATGCTCCCTACAGTGCCTATCATCGCTATATAAATAAGTTGTTATGCCACAGAATATGATAGCAGGCCACAGACAAGGACATGTACCATCTTTAATCTAAAGAAAGTAATTCTGTCTGATTAAAATGCTGTTCCATTGGTCCTTGACATGCCATGCACAATTTGTAGCACAGCTTTGAAAGAACGTGTTGCTTGAGGGAAGGAGATCCAATAAATAATTAAAATATATATTAATAAAGCATCTCTTTGTTTCATGGTAATGTAAAGAGTAGGGGGGCAGACTGAAGAATGCTTAGATTTTGAAAAAGAGATGGTAATACTGACACCTAGAAGCTTCTATTTTTTCACTGATACTATAATAATTCACCTTATTTCCCTATTAAAAAGAAGCTGCTACACCTGCAAACTCATTGTGGGCATTAAAATCAAATCATTTATCTTCTTACATAGATAACAAATCCAATTAAGACACACCAGACTGTGATGTCTCATTAAAAAATGTTCTAATTTTACCTTGGATAACCACAAATGGTTATTTGTTTAAGACACCAGAAAGCAAAAAGTAGAGATTAAAATAAAGCATATATACCGCATATATATATATATATATATATATATATATATAAGGTATACTGGAAGTACAACTAGAGTGAAGTTCCAATGTATATTTTGAATTCTTGTTCACTTCATTCTGCTCATAGTCTTCATGGATCTTACTTACAGTAATTACTTTTCCTGTTGCTATTTTCTTGGACAAATAAATAAGTCTATTGTAAGGCATGTACTGAGAAAACTTAGGATCTTGGGATCTTTGTGCTTGTCTTATGAGACACCTGTGATTTATTTATTTATTCTAAAAAGAGTAATATCTTCAAAAGAATTATACGGTATCCTTTAGATGTTATAGAGAATGTTAACTTGACATTAGTCTGACAGATTACTTTGGCATTTTTATTAACTAGGTGATTGGACCAAATTGACTTTGAATTAGTGACAAAGGTGAGAATAAAAATGGTAGTCCTGGCTTGGAGATAGAGCCATTAAGCATTTGGCTACATGGTCTTGTAGGTATATAAATTTATGAGAAGAAAATCTCCGGTGGTTGGTATCATTTTGATCACACCAGTAGTGAGTGGGAGTTTCACCATCTCTTGCTTTTTTTCTCCTTAGAAAACTGGATTCATTTTTAATCTTAGATCTTTGAAAATTAATCATTTGAATATATATTAATTTTTGAATCTGCAAACAATATATACAGCATATAAGTATCAGCAGTAGAAGATCAGTACATATTTACTAGTTTTTGCATATACAGTTTAACATTCCTGAAGTTTAAGTTCTTTGGAGAACATTCTGCATAGTCAGTATTTTCATTTTGTCTTCCTTATAATATCAATAGTAATCATCATAATATACAATATTGTTTTCTTCAGTCCTGTCTTTCAGTAACATTAAGATTTTTAATGAGAAAACCTTCCTCTATTCTTCATTTAGAAAACTTGGAAGACTTCTACTTTTTGAAAAATTTCCACTTGTATCTTGGAAAATGGGATGAAAATTGACCTCCTGGGGTACTTCCAGGGCCAGTTCCCTGCAGTTTCAGACAATCACGCATTATATTGCATTTGTTTTGCTGATCAACTTCAGATTGTGTGTCCAGTTTGTATTCCAGAACTCCAATCCACTGTAGGTTAGAAATCTTTATTAGTTCTGGATAGTTTATGCCTTTTTTTTTTTTTTTTTTTTCTCCCAACACTCACTTATTTTAAGTATCTCCTTTCAATGAAGTGTATTTATCCTCCTGCTTGCTAATGTACTTATGGAAAGCAGTTGTATCTCTTGCCTTGGTTTGTCAGACTTGCTGCCTCAGCTTGTTTTGTAAGGTTATCCCTTCATGCCTCTATGCCTCTTCTCAGTCTAGGTAATTTATGATTATTCCTGTAATTAAACTTTTTTTTTTTTTTTTTTAAGTGAAGGACTAATTCTGCGCAAATTATTTGTAATGCAGTTTCACCAGTGCTTTGGACAATGGAGATCCTGCTTGGGATACTCTCAGTTCACATTTGCTTCTTATCTAAGTGGCATTGTTAGCTGATAGATAAGTTTTTCTCCTCTGTCATCATTAGGGGTTTCCAGAAATAGGTAGTGAATGACCAGGATTTTGAGGATTTCAAACTTGAAACTGCTTGCATACATTCTGCCTAAATTTCATTATATATGTTTGGACAAGACTATTTTGGATTTGAGCCCTAATCTCCATGCTTCAAGTCTCCATCCCAAAAAGCCTGAAGACCCTCTTTTACACAGCAGAGTTGTTATGGACAGAAATTCATTCATGACTATTTAGTGCTTGAAAGTGACAAAGCAAAGATGTACAGATGAAATCAGAGCCAGAAGCAAACAGGAAGCATTTTTCTCCTACTGTCCCTGTCATTTCCGGACACTCAGTCTGTCAAGCAGTTGCCAGGTAGTTGGTTCAATTCTTTATTTTACTTTTTCCCAGTCCTCTTCAGTGAAGCCCATGATAATTTTGTTTTGCCCTTAATGACTCATTGCTTCCTAATCAAGATTTGTATCTAGCATTTTATTTCTTACCATAAATGCTTGCTAAAGGGAAAGCTAAAAGGAAGTCAGATAAGAGAAAAGCAACTATTGAGGGTACACTCTCCATACTTGTCTCTCGATATGCTGGAACACATTGATTCTTAACAATTATTGATTGCCTTTCTTATGAAAAGTTAAGAAATTCCCCTGTAAACCACAAAGAATATTGTCTCTTCACCACAGTATATTAATATCAAGCATCAGCATAGTCCCCTCTTCAGTGGGAATATATGAAAGCATAAAATAAAGCCAGTATTTTAGTGCTGTGCTGATGCACAACACCTGGCAGAATTTGCACAATACTGCAATCTATTTCTTTACATGATCCTTTACAAAATTCACATCCAACAGCCAACCACAAAATAAACACATCAGTGTTACTGTGTATCTCTTAAGGGATATCAATTAATCTAGGTATCGTTTAGCATTTGGTATTAGTTTTATTAAATATGCAGATTTATTAATATTTCACTGCATCATTTAGTTGGATGTTTAAAAAAAGATTTTATGAATCTATTATTTAAATGAGATAAAGGATTATATGGTTCTTTATGCAGAAAATATATCTCATCTCTCTTACTTTATTATCTCATTCGGTTTTAGATGAAGGATGTCGGATTGCATAATGAGGGAACGAGATCTCATTTTCACCAAGGCTGCTCAAACTTAATGCATGGTCTTCAAGCTTCACTGTTCTTCTAAAGTAATAAGACTCTATATGTCATACTTTTTTTGCTTGCAAAATGTGGAGTAGCGCATTGTGAAGTTTCTAATTCCATGGTGATCAACTGCCTGTGACATTATTAATTGAAAATGCTACAGTATATTATGGCTTTCTGGGTTACTGTTTCTTCATCCTTTTAATATGCATGGCTTTGCTCCTTCAGGGCTTTCTGAAGACAGAAGAGTGTGGTCAAAGAATATCTAGCAATTATGCATCAGTGATGTTCTCTTATGTACATGATGTACATTTCAAATGCTTTCTGAAGACATAACAACAAGCATGAATGGATTTCAGAGGTAAAAGAGAGTCCAGCAGCCAAACCATTTTTTAATATTATTTGGTTTAAAATTGACTGCAAAACAACTCTGGTGATCATCTTCCATTATTATCATCCTTGGATTCTCCAAGGTTCTTATTAGAGTACCCAATAATTTTTGTTACTCTGAGATGCCCAGGCTAGGTCTGATGATTCAAAAATCATCATAAATCTTAAATCAAATGGACTAGTTCCATTTGTTGGTCTAAGTCTAATTGAATATTATGAAATAGTCTAAGTCTAATGAAATCTTAGCTATCAGCTGAAATCTGGAAGAGAGACAAGAAAAATGTTCTAATTTTCTTGCTCTACTCTCTGGGTCAAGGCCAGCAACATTCAATCTCACACGCACAGGTAAGTCAAAATGAAAAGCGTACAGTTTGCAATAAACTTTGATGACGTGTTTAAGAATTTTACTTTGCCACAGGAATGTGAAGCCAAGATATTTAAAGACTATCCAGCCACAATTCATGGAATTATAATTTGAGTATAAACTATGACAATTTACGAGGGTTCATAGACAGAGAAAAATAATTTCTAAAATGTAAGATCAGTGTAACAGCACTTGCTAAATACCTGCTGGGAAGTTAGGCTTTCTGATTTATCTCTTCTCCCATTTTCAAAGGAAGAGGAGCCAGTTAGGCTTTCCTACAGGGTATTGCTGAAGACCTGCAGGAAGGAGATGATATGCAGAACTATCGTGTTGTTGGAGAAACATGATCAAGAGCTAAAGTGAGATCATAATTGCTGGGAGGCTGAATTTGCAGGATTAGTATGGGTAGATCAAGAAAGTATAATATTGCTTAAAAGAGAAATTGGCAGGCATGGAAAGATGGAACTTTCTGCTTTCTCTCAAATCGTTTCACATAATTAATTCAATGCATTTGTAAAATCACTGCTAGGTTTGGTGCAAAAAAATCATCATGAATTATCCCTTAATTTTTCACTGTGCTATTATTAATGTAAAGCTGGATGTCATGTATATTGAGGTGGCTGACCACAGAACACTTGTCTTATTTTTTGTTGATTCCAGCGACTTTATTTCATTTCATATCTGTAAAAACGTTCTTCCCATACTGTCAACTCAGCAATTAGGCTTCTGCACTGCCATCTTTATGCTTTTTAAGGTGAAGATACCAAGTAACAGTAAGTTGTTCTCAACAGGTCACTGCTTACTCTGTAAACTTGAATTGCTAGTCTCCTATTCAGCTATGAAACAAGTCCAAGTTCTAGAGTCGGATCAACAGAGATAATTGTTGTCAAATATAATCATATGTAAGCAATACTGCTAGGCTTTAACATCATTTTTTCTAAAATTAGTAAAGAAATTACTACTGCAGCCTGCAATCAAAGAGAAGATAAATAATCTAAAGGCATGCCATCATGGCAGATCACATTTATTAGGCTATTCTGTCTATGATAGCTCTCCAGATGGTTCCCATAGCTATATTTAATAGCTAACTTAAATGTCAGATAGAAACTTTAAAATGAGCTGCTGAAATCACTAAAGGCAAAATCTCACGTGGTGATGCATACAGCAATTGTCATTCCAATATGGACCTTTATTGCTACTGTTATATTGTTTCCGATTATTGAATGGCATGAATAGAAACTTCAATGAGCATTACTCAAACAATAATCGAAGACTTATTATTTTATGAATAGTTGTTTTGCAGGAAGTATTGTTATCTTAGTGAGTCTGGCATTGAAATATGAATGATTTAACCCTCACAAAACTCTTTTGATGCATGTTCAAAAATTATCTGATCCAACCTTCCATCAGGCCTCTCTAGAAGTTGAGTGTCATTTTTTAAGATCCTGAAATAGAAAAAAAAACAAGCCTTGAGCTGTTAACTCAACATTTTGGTAGATATGTATAGATAAAATGACCTTTATAACATAGAAATATGAAAGTCTGTGAAATGGAATTACCAAATCTGTGATTCTGTGATTCAATTTGAGCTAAGGGTTCCAACATACAAAACTGCATTATAACCCTATCCAGATTTTTCTCCTTGACTTGTCTGGAGTATACTTGTACATTCATTGAAGGTGTACATAGCAGAAGCAATATGGGTATGAAAATGACTCAACAGAAATGGCTTTGACCACTAGAAAAAAATGACAAAGTAGAAAATTGAAATAAAAAATATGCATTGTAAATGTCCATAACCTTGTAGCATACCTATTTAACTAACCTGGTGTCAAATTCTTTTTAAAGACCCTCCGGATATCTTTATTCCCTTAAATAAATGTGAAAGTTTTTAGTAATTTATAGTAATTACTAAAATGCTTTCTTTTTTTCATTTCTTTTTTTTTTTTTTCAGTTGTCTTAGCTGCCATTGTCCACACTGTTTAGAATTTCACACTGCTCATTTATGTTGTATCTTCACATCTACTTTCATAGGCTAGAGATAAAAAATAGACTTTCAGGGGGCTCTTAAAATTCAAACTGGTCAGCCTGGATCAATAAAGTAAAGCTAATTCAGACCTGTTCAGGTTCTTCCCCATTGCCAAAAGTATTGTCTTCTTTCTATCTTTGTCCTATTTTTATTTATTTATGTATTTTAATTTATAAAAAATAAGAACGCGTCAATCTTTTGAGTGCACAGATGTCATTTTTATTCTTCAAATTTCAGCCTTGTGGCAAAATGTGTTATTTTGTAACAATAACCCATAAGACCTTCAATACTGAAATTCAGCTGACATGATTACTAATGCATTACCAAAACTTACATTGATATAAAACAAGAACCATTCTATTTCAGTGGTTATGCCTGTATTCAAAAATGTCAAAGGTAAATCACATTATTATTGTTTCTCTGAAGTTTTTTCACAACACTCCCTTGTTATAAATTATATATACATATGTAATTTCTAAGAGTTATGAGAAAAAGAGTAACATGCATTTTAGGACTTACTCACTTTTATAACTGAAGAACTTTAAGATCTCGGTTGACTTTCTTCCCTTCCACAAGCATTTTTCTTAATGGAAAGGATGAAACACTGTACTTTAGTGGGTTGTATGGGAAATTTGTCTTCAAATTTAGTGGAGTTAGTATTATCCAATGTAAACAACAGAATATAATTTTAAAATATGCTAGGATATATTAGAAAAGGAGAGCCCTTGGATTCAGAAAGCATTGTTCTTATATCTCATGAAGTAACTAAAGATTGTAAGAGAATGAGCATTTTTAAGATGAATTTCTAGACCAGCACACTCAACATGAGATCTTCAGGTTCAACTGTTCTTCTCTGTTCTGCATCACATGGAATCTGTTCACGTTGTTATTTTGGATATAAAACTCTTTCTGCATTTAGCTACACAAATACAAATAATTTGATGTCATAAGTCCTGAATACCTCAAATTCTGGCTAAGTGTAATGAATTGGAGGAAGACGAACTTTCACGAAAATAGCATCCATCTGCTTTGATTTACATATCTGTCCATGAATTCAGGTACAATTTGAACAATTCATTGTTCAAATTTAAAATTCTTCCTGAAAGATCTCTAAGCTGAAGAATGTGCAATATTTTAATCGTTCATGTAACAATCTTAGATGTAGTAGAAGTGTTTGAAAATTTGTTAGCATTAAAAATACATTAAATAAAGATGCAAAAAGACACTGACATTTCTGTACATCATTTCTGAAACAAACTCTAGCTTTCCCCACATTGGAACCTTGTATCAACCCTTCTTTCTTCCAGAACTCCTGTACACATTTTAAAAAAGATTGTTGTGTGAACTTCCTACCTTTTTTTCCAATATCAAGCTGACTAAGTTGTTTCTCTACCTACTTAATCCCCCACATCAAACAGGAGTTCTTTCAGTGAGTGTAAGAACATTTACTTTCTCTACATCTCCTCTACGTTTCCCTAGTAAATGAATAATTTAATACCTTCATATTAGTGTTCATGCACATCCTCATCATTTAGTGATGACAGTAAATCAAAGCCAAAAATATGTCTGTTTACAGAAAAATCAACATATTTCATATACTGTATGCAAATTCTATGCAACTTTTGCTATTTCCTTGAAGGCAGAATGCACATTCTTCTGACACTGTTAATTGCTTCCGTATCGGAGTTTGACTTGCTGATGAGATATATTTGTTATTTTCTCTACTGTATTTGGAGTCTTATTCTTGTCTATGAATTCAGCATACTGATTCCAACCTGTGTCATCTTTGAAGACCCTGTCATTTTAAGCATGGTAAGTTAACGCAAAGGGAAAAGAACATTACTGGAAGTTGAACAAATGACAACAGTCAAAATTTAAACATAAATATCTGCTCTATTGTTCATCATATCTTGGTTAAATTATTGCAAGTTCTTTGTTTTGTGCTTTTTAATTAATTATTTTCCCCCTCATGCAAGAAGAAAATGTTCTTTTATCAGACATTTAATTGCAAACCTACTATGTAAGACTGAACAGTGAAACTTACTCCTAATAATATTTTCTTTGCTAATAACTCATGTTTTTCCATTATTTCATTCAGTAGTCTTCCACCTCATAAAAATTATGTAATATATGATATGTAATATGTAATATATGATAATTAGAAAATTGTTCTTTGCCCTAAGTATATACCTTAGCTTACAAACCATTCATTAAGAGCATATGCACACACCTAGTTATGTCCTAAGAGATTAGTGGTTTTACCTGGACACATCCATGAGAAGTTTTTTCTTTTACAGCTTTCATTAGCTCATGTTCACATGTTACATAAAGAAATTCTAATTAAGCACTTAAGAAATATATGACTAACAGACATGCACTTATAAAATTGTTTATCTACCCAAAGCATAGCAATAAGAGCAACAATCAGTTTCTCAGAATAATGGTTTTAATGTTGTATATTTGTTCTTGCTGTGTACTAATGGCAAATGCTGCCATAATTGGGGTTGTTAGAGAGACAAAGGTAGCACATTCAGATTTTACCGGTAAAGCGCAGTGGTTCTAAAAAGATTTTGAACAAAATATAATAATTTCTAGCTGTTTGTTGAATTAACCAATATGAGCAAGGCTGTCTACAGTATTGATCTGATGATTATTGTTATGTTCGTTCAAATGGTGCGTAACATTATGGGTTAATTCCTTCAATGCTGCAAATTCTACTAATCTGTTTACTTAGTGGGATGGAAGTAAAACCAATTTTTTTTTTCTTCCTATTGAGAAAGCATAAGGCTACAACATGGAATCAGAATAAAATTTCCCTAGTGCTCCTGTACTCCAACAATGAGGGCATCAAGTGAATGCCAGCTGACTTTTCACGTACAGAATCACAGAATCACCTAGGTTGGAAGAGACCTCCAAGATCACCTAGTCCAACCTCTGACCTAACAGACACAGACACAGACACAGATTTCTAGGTTGGAAGAGACCTCAAGATCATCGAGTCCAACCTCCGACCTAACACTAAGCACTCCACTAAACCATATCGCTAAGCTCTACATCTAAACGTCTTTTAAAGACCTCCAGGGATGGTGACTCCACCACCTCCCTGGGCAGCCCGTTCCAATGCTTAATAACCCTTTCGGTAAAGAAGTACTTCCTAACATCCAACCTAAAACTCCCCTGTCGCAACTTTCGCCCATTCCCCCTCGTCCTGTCACCAGGCACGTGGGAGAACAGACCAATCCCCACCTCACTACAGCCTCCTTTAAGGTAACTGTAGAGAGCGATAAGGTCGCCCCTGAGCCTCCTCTTCTCCAGGCTGAACAAGCCCAGCTCCCTCAGCCGCTCCTCGTAAGACTTGTTCTCCAGACCCCTCACCAGCTTGGTCGCCCTTCTCTGGACTCGCTCGAGCACGTCCATGTCCTTCCTGTAGCGAGGGGCCCAAAACTGAACACAGTACTCGAGGTGCGGCCTCACCAGAGCCGAGTACAGGGGGACAATCACTTCCCTAGACCTGCTGGCCACACTGCTTCTTATACAGGCCAGGATGCTGTTGGCCTTCTTGGCCACCTGCGCACACTGCTGGCTCATATTCAGCCGACTATCAACCAATACTCCCAGGTCCTTCTCGGCCAGGCAGCTTTCCAACCACTCATCTCCCAGCCTGTAACTCTGCTTGGGGTTGTTGCGCCCCAGGTGCAGGACCCGGCACTTGGCCTTGTTGAACTTCATACAGTTGACCTCAGCCCATCGCTCCAGCCTATCCAGATCCTCCTGCAGAGCCTTCCTGCCCTCGAGCAGATCGACACACGCACTTAGCTTGGTGTCATCTGCAAACTTACTGAGGGTGCACTGGACGCCCTCATCCAGATCATCGATAAAGATATTAAAGAGGACCGGCCCCAGTACCGAGCCCTGGGGGACACCACTTGTGACCAGCCTCCAACCAGATTTGACTCCATTCACCACAACTCTCTGGGCCCGGCTATCCAGCCAGTTTCTAACCCAGCGAAGCGTACGCCAGTCCAAGCCCCGCGCAGCCAGTTTCTTGAGGAGAATGTTGTGGGGAACGGTGTCAAAAGCCTTACTGAGGTCAAGGTAAACCACATCCACAGCCCTTCCCTCATCCACCAAGCGTGTCACTTTGTCATAGAAGGAGATCAGGTTCGTCAAGCAGGACCTGCCTTTCATAAACCCATGCTGACTGGGCCTGATCGCCTGCTTGCCCTGCAAGTGCCGCGTGATGACCCTCAAGATAATCTGCTCCATGAGCTTTCCTGGCACTAAGGTCAAACTGACAGGCCTATAGTTCCCCGGGTCTGCCCTCCGGCCCTTCTTATAGATGGGTGTCACATTGGCTAGCCGCCAGTCAACTGGGACCTCCCCCGATAGCCAGGACTGCCGATAAATGATGGAAAGTGGCTCGGCCAGCTCCTCTGCCAGTTCTTTCAGTACCCTCGGGTGCATCCCATCGGGCCCCATCGACTTGCGCACATCCAAGCTCCTTAGCAGGTCGCCAACCATTTCCTCATGAATAGCGAAGGCCACATCCTGCTCCCCATCCCCTTCCGCCAGCTCAGGGCACTGGGTATCCAGAGAACAACCGGTATTGCCGCTAAAGACTGAGGCAAAGGCGGCATTAAGCACCTCAGCCTTTTCCTCATCCTTAGTAACCAGGTTTCCCCTCGCATCCAGTAAAGGATGGAGATTCTCCTTAGTCCTCCGTTTCGCATTGATATATTTGTAAAAGGATTTTTTGTTGTCTTTAATGGCAGTAGCCAGGTTGAGCTCCAGATGAGCTTTGGCCTTTCTAATTTTCTCCCTGCACAGCCTCGCTACATCCTTGTAGTCCTCCTCAGTGGCCTGCCCTTTTTTCCAAAGATTATAAACCCTCTTTTTCCTGCTAAGCACAAGCCGCAACTCTCTGTTGAGCCAGGCCGGTCTTCTTCCACGCTGGCTCGTCTTTGGGCACGTGGGGACGGACCGCTCCTGTGCCGTTAAGATTTCCTTCTTGAGGAGCGCCCAGCCTTCCTGGACTCCTCTGCCCTTCAGAACCGCCTCCCAAGGGACTCGGCCAACCAGCGTCCTGAGCAGCTCAAAGTCAGCCCTCCAGAAGTCCAATACAGCAGTTTTACTGGTCCCCTTCCTGGCCTCGCCAACAATAGAGAACTCTACCATTTCGTGGTCACTCTGTCCAAGATGGTTTCCGACCACCACATCTCCCACCAGTCCTTCTCTGTTTGTGAAGAGAAGGTCTAGCGGGGCACCACCCCTGGTAGGTTCACTGACCAGCTGCATCAGGAAGCTATCTCCCACACTCTCCAGAAACCTCCTAGACTGCTTTCTCTGTGCCGTGTTGTGTTTCCAGGATATATCCGGGAAGTTGAAGTCCCCCACGAGGACAAGCGCCGACGATTTTGCAACTTCTGTCAGTTGCCTATAAAACTCCTCATCCGTCTCCTCATCCTGGTTCGGCGGTCTATAACAGACCCCGACCAGGACGCTAGCCTTGCCGGCCTTCCCGCGGATCCTAACCCACAGGGATTCAACCTTATCATTCCCAGCCTGGAGTTCCACAACATCAAAAGATTCTCTAATGTAGAGAGCCACGCCACCACCCCTTCTGTGCTGCCTGTCCCTCCTGAAGAGCCGATAGCCAGGCATTGCAGCACTCCAGTCGTGGGAGCGGTCCCACCACGTCTCTGTGATGGCAACCAAGTCGTAGCCTTCCTGCTGCACGATGGCTTCCAGCTCCTCCTGTTTGTTACCCATGCTGCGTGCATTAGTGTAGATGCACTTCAGCTGGGCCATCGCCTTCTTCCCCAGCCTAGCCATTGTTTCCCCCGGCACGGCTCCAACAAGCCTTCTTTGAGCCCCGTCCCCCTTCTTGCCTAGTTTAAAGCTCTCTCTATGAGCCCCGCCAGCTCCTGGCCTAGGATCCGTTTTCCCCTTGGAGATAGGGACCCGTCTGGGGCCATCAGGCCAGGTGCCGAGTAAAGCTCCCCATGGTGAAAAAAACCAAAATTTCTGTGCTGGCACCAGCCTCTGAGCCACCTATTAACCACGTGAGCTTTCCATGTCCTCTCCGTGCCTCTCCCTTCCCCCGTAGGGATAGACGAAAACACCACCTGCACTCCCGCTCCCTCCACCAATCGTCCCAGCCCCCTATAGTCCTGTTTGATAGCCTTCAGGCTTCTCTTTTCAAGATCATCACTGCCAGCCTGGACTATCAAAAGCGGGTAATAGTCAGAGGGGCGAACCAGGTTTGGAAGCTTCCTGGTAACGTCTCTGACCCTGGCCCCAGGGAGGCAGCAGACTTCCCTATGCGTGGGGTCAGGCCGACAAATAGGGCCCTCCGTTCCCCTGAGGAGGGAGTCGCCCACAACAATCACCCTTCTCTCTTTCTTGGTGGAGGCAGTCCTGAGGCGTGGAGCCAACTTCCTCACCTCAGGCATCCTCCTGGGTAGGCTTCCTACCTCGTCCTCACCCACCGGTCTCTCAAGCTCCAGGGCCTCAAACCTATTGTTCAAGGGCACCTGGGAAGGCAGCGCCGGAAGGGGAGGGCATCTCCTGCGAGGTCGAGAAGGGACCTGTCTCCATTCCTCCTCAACTCGCAGGTCCCCTCCCTCTGCCCGATGGCAACAGGGCAGGGGGTCCACCCCCCTTTGGGGCATCTCACCCTGGTCCCTCTCCCTCCGGTCCTGCAGGGAGTCACTCCACCAGTCTATCTCCCGCTCGCACTCCCTGATATCCCTCAACCTCTGCACCTCCTCCTTGAGTTCCGCCACCATGCGGACCAGGTCGTCCACCTGCTCACACCTCACGCAAGCAGTCCCCCTGCCTCCCGCCGATGGCAGCAAGAGGCTCAGACACTCCCCGCATCCGGAGACCTGAACTGCTGCATGTTTGGACGGGCAGTCGGTCTGGGTGTGTACTGACTTCCTAGAGAAAGCACCGTGCCTGGTGGAGACCATTGTAGCCCAGCTGACGGGAGAGCGCCCTTAGAGGAGGTGTCCCTATGGGCGTGTGTGAGCACTCCGCCCTTCCTACCCGCCCTGCCTGCGCTAACTGCCTCGCTAACTGCCGCGTCACTCCCTGTTTGCCCGCCCTGTTCGCCGCGCTCCTGGTCGCTCGCGCTCCCTAAGGGCTGCCTTTGAACGGCCGGGGGGAGGAGCTGTCGCTGACGCTGCTGGCTCCGCCTACGCCTCGTCAGCCTCCCTCACGAGGGCTGCCGGTGCCTGGCGGCTCCCTCACGTAGGCTCAATGCCCGAAAAATAGCCCTGCCTGTCCCGATCCCGCGCTCCGCTGCAGCACGCGTCTGCCCCAGAGCCGGTCGCCTCGGCAAGTGGTGTCGCCTCGGCAAGTGGCGACACTAACAAGTCCTCCACTAAACCATATCACTAAGCTTCCTCTGCTTCCTCTGAGCTGTATTGTATTTCCAGGATATGTCTGGGAAGTTGAAGTCCCCCACAAGAACAAGTGCTGGAGATTGCACAACTTCTGCCAGCTGCTTATAGAATGCCTCATCCGTCTCCTCATTCTGGTTTGGCAGTCTATAACAGACCCCCACCAGGATGCTTGCCTTGTTGGCCTTCCCGCTGATCCTAACCCATAGGGACTCAACCTTATCATTCCCTGCTTCCATTCCTCTTCATCTCCTAGGTCCCCTCCCTCTGCCCAACAGCGACAGGGCAGACTTTTTGGAAAGAGCTTTCGGCCTAGTACAGACCATGGTGGTTTAGCTATAGGTAGACAGCCAGTAGATGAGCTGTTCTACTGAGTGGGGAGGGATGCTCTGCCCTCTCCAAGCACACCCTGCCTGCATGCTCTGCTGCGCAAACTGCTGCGCCATGCCCTGTTTGCCTGTCCTGGTTGCTGAGCTCCTGGTCGCTTGTGCGCCCTAGGGGCTGCCTTTGAAAGTCAGGGGAGGGGATGCTCCTCGCTCCACCTATGCCTCATCAGCCTCCCTTGCGAGGGCTGCCGGGTCCTGGTGGCTCCCTCGGCTGCCTTGAGTGTCCTCGATGCTGGAAAAAAGCCCTGTCCACCTCGATCCCCCACTCTGCTGCAGAACGCGTCTGCCCTGGAGCCAATCGCCTCGGCGAGTCCGAGGCATGATAGTATATAGGTGATAGTAATAAAATCACTAACCACAAGTATGAAAGTTTTGAATAGCTGTGTGAATTTCTAAATTCTGTTCAGAAAATTACTTCATGTCTTTCAGAAAAAAAAATGTGAGAAGAAAGTTGACCAGGGATTTAACCATTTTCAGAACAAAATCCCTTCCTATGCCTTAGCTTCTCCTCAGTAATCTGCTCACAAAAGAACAACCCAGAAGACTCTATTTGGTTTACATCAAGGAACTGGTCTGATAGAATCATAGAATCACAGAATATCCTGAGTTGGAAGGAACCAACACGGAGCATCGAGTTCAACTCCTGGTAACAAGACCACATGAGAATCAGACCATATGTTTGAGAGCATTGTCCAAATGCTGCTTGAACTCCGGCAGGCTCGGTGCCATGACTACTTCCCTGGGGAACCTTTTCCAGTGCTTGACCACCCTCTCAGTGAAGAACCTTTTCCTGATGTCCAGCCTGACCCTCCACTGCACAGATCCATGCCGTTCCCTCAGGTCCTGTCATTGTCCCCAGAGAGCAGAGCTCGGCGCATGCCTCTCCACTCCCCTCATGAGGAAGCTGCAGGCCGCCATGAGGCCTACCCCTCAGTCTCTGCTTTGGGCTGAACAAACCAAGGGACCTCAGCTGCTCCTCATATATCTTCCTCTCCAGACCCTTCACCCTTTTTGTATCTTCCTTCAGCCACTCCCTGACTGTTTTATATCTTTCTAATACTGTGATGCCAGAGTTCATTGAGAGTCTGGAAGAAAGAAGAGTTTTAACTGCCTTCATTGATCATAAAAAGATCTCAATTAACTTAAGCATGTTCATCTGAAAACTTTATCAGCTTCATGTAATGAAAAGTGTTAAAGAGACTGGAGAGAGTGTGTTCAGACTCACATGGGAAGAAAGCTGTTGTGACAGATACTCAAAGAAAAAATATCATTTATATAACTTTAGAAGAAAATACTGAAACTAGGTGCCTGAAAGAGAGACATGATGAAAAGCACAAAAATAAGAAAGATTTTGTGACCCCCAATTAAATACTATACTGAGGAGGTATGATTTGAACACCAACTTTTTTCACACCATTGCAAAAGCAGGTTTAGGATTTAAAATTGGTAGCAGAACAGTACGCTGGCTTAGCAAGGCAGTTATGTTAGGACTATGCCTTAATGCTATACTCATGAATAGATTTTCTGACTTCTGAAAGGCTTGATCCAAAGCATTTTGAAATCAATGACAGTATTTCCCTTGACTGTGTAAACATTACAGAATGTCTTGAGGAGGTAGAGGATGCTAGCAGCATTTTGCTATATTTTTTCATTTTGTGTTTCTCCTTATCCTTAAATATGTCTTAATTCTATGAAAAGTTAAAATTTAATGTTTTTAAAGTCAGACCCAGCCAGGATTTAATTTCATGTTTATACTTTCACTTCAGTTCTCACTAAAATAAAACAAGTTATTTAATATTTAAACCAAATATACTTTTGTACCTGGAGATTAATGAGCCTGGCAAAAGTTATGATTATAATGCTGTGTATATGATTTTGACGACAGAGTATGTATTTTTGTAGTACTTCTGGCAAGGAAATGGTTCTAATGTTCTTAAATGTTTAGAAAGGTTAAGAAATGAAATGCAAAGGTATTTCTCTGTTAACACAATACATTTCCATCTAAACTGAAGGTAAAAACCCAGTACAGTAGGATCTCTTCAGATTCACACAGTGCATAATATGAAAAACAACATTCCCTGTGCATTTATTCTTTCTTTTCCAGCTCATTTACTTTCCGTCTATAAGCCTGTTTGGAGCTTCCATTACACAGTGAATGGTTTTCCAATTTATACCACATTCATTCATATTTTACTTACTGTCAGTAATAAAAAGAATACTTCTTTTGCCTTTAGATCTTAATTTTTATTGTCATAATTAAGTTCATATCTTAATTCCTCTTGGTTTTATGGGAGTTTTAGTTCTGAGTATAGGAGAGGAGTTGGTTTAGCCTTCTCAGAATTACAATAGGACAGAACTGAAAGACCTCAGTTTTCTACAGAATCATGAGAACAAGTCTTTAACTGCATGTGTTTCATCCAAATCTTCTGTTTTGATCTGCAAGCCTCTTCATGTGACAGGACTTGTTCCACTAGCAGATTTGACTTCAAATAGTGTTTGTGTTCATGAGTAAATCTGGGAACCTGTGTTCCCAGTGCTGCACTGTGTGAACATATACACATACACACAGAAACAGTATTATGAGCTAACACCCACTCCATCCACCACAATTCTGATGTTTGCCAAATCTTCCCTCCTGTGGGTTACTTATATGTATTTGCATGCACCTTTTTTCCTTGTTGATGTCCCTTTTTGTGCTCAAGGTGGCACAGGAGCTGTAGCTATGAGTTATCCTGTTCTCTTTTCAAGTTTTCCCTTGTATTATTTTGTGGTGTTCTGGTAATGGAGCTCGACAAAACCTTGGAGAAAGTATAGTCTTTAGGATAGATGCCAGCCTGTAAACAGAAAGTGGAAATTCTGGAGACTCATTTTGTTGGCACATGTGAAAAAGGAATACTGCACTTTCTCAGCCACACACTTTTATGCAGGTATAAGAAAACAGAGAGAAAAAATTGCTTTCCCTGGCAGAGGCTAGGTTCAACAGAGGTTCAACAGCCTGCTACCCTTGCTTTTCTCCCTCCAAAACTCAATGGGATTTAAATTTAGGAAAGGCCAGTTCAACACCAATTCTAAAGTCTATCTCTGAGAGAACTTTTGACTCAATTTCTACCAAAAGTGGTAGACCTTGTCTGCTTCCAATCTGTAATAGTGAATACTGATGACTATAAGAGTAAGGTGAGAAGGAGATGAAAGATAAACACAGAGTGACAAAAATTTGATTTCTAATCTGATGTGATACATTTTTTAAATTCATTAAACTTAGGTTTAAACATCAGTTTCACCAAACTGGGCAGGAAATTCAAGGTAAAGAAAGGAAGATTAAAAAAGAAGGTAGCATATTTGCAAAGTGATAAACAAATTCAAAAATATTTTAAATCTAAAATACTATTCAAATTATTTTGCTAGGTCCATCTAAAACTAGATCTAGTTTATTTATTTATTTATTTTCTGTGAAATTATATTTTTCAAAAATATTTTTCAAAAACTAAAGATTAGTTTAGTGCTGTTGTTCTTGTAAACTATTTGCACAGAGGCCCATTTCTATTGCTTAGGAGGTATGTATACTTATGTGTGGGTGGTCGATATGTTTTCATTTTGTTGCACAGTCCTTTTATTTTGTGTTTTTATTTGTGAGTGACCACACGACACATGTAACAGTATTATTTAAAATTTCAGAAAGTAATTCTGCTAACAATTAAATTTACTGTACGTTACAGCATTGGGAATTCTGACATTGTACACTACTAGCAGAGAAGCATTTTCTTCTGTCACCTAAATAACTTGTTTTAATTTACTTGTTTGGACATTTGAATGGAACTCAAATATAACAGTTTTTACTGTTTTGTCCATCCTGGCACATTTCTGACTACTTTATTGTTTATTTCATGAGGTGTTGTTATAAGGTTGTCTTTCCAGTCATTCTTAGCATTATTTTCTGTCATTCTTTCTGATTTTAAAAATCTCCTCTCCTTTCCTTTCACAAATTCGTTCCACTTGTATATCATGAGGTCTCTGTCAGTATTTTGGTCACCTGCCACCAGAAATACTCTATCATTTGTACTTGAATTAAAAAAAAAATAAAAAAATAAAAAATAAAGCCTTGTAAGTAATGCATTTATGAGAATTTAAAGATCAAAACAGTAGATAACCTAGTTTTGTATTTTAACAGTAGCTTACAGAAAGACAGAATTTAAGGCAAAAGCAAATTGTTCTGATAATTTGATCTGACTATCCACAACAATTTCATTCTGTAGTTGTGCATCATTAATAAATATCATTATATTGCTTTTGCATATGGGGGTACCAAGGACTCTAGTCTCCTAAAAATCAGAAATTAGTTATTAGAAACAGACAACTCAGATTCCAGTCTCCTTCTCCCAGCCACCAAGTCATATTTTCTCAAATAAATAAATAATATAAAAAATTCATGTCTGTTAAACTCTTGGAAGCCAGTTCCATCAAATAAAACTAAAAAAAAAAGGCTCTAAAATGTCTAAAATGGAGCCCTGTCTGATGTTGCTGGCAGGTTTTGACTGTTTTTCTATTTAAAATTCCAGAGAAAATGCATTTCTAATGTTGATTACAGTGTCACAATAGAATTTATCTTTAGAGGGTAAGGGAAAAGTTTCCACCTAAACTCATCTTCAAAACCTCCTCAGAGTTCATATGCACAGGAGATACATATGGTATTTGATGCGAGCCACCATGGATTTTAACTTTCTTTAGGATGATTAGCTTTTTGCTCTCTCTTGTTTATCTTTCTAGGACTTAAAATTTAAAATTCATTCAGCATTTAAAGTTCATTCAACAAAATTAAACAACAAAATTTAATGTGGAGTGAATGACCACATAAAAAAAGCTGAGGTGGGAATCTGTGTGTTCACCACATTTTATAAATACCTGGGGAAAATGCAAGTTTAATTTCATCCAGTAAAGCATTGAGATATCTCTGTTTAATAATTTTTTGATTCTATTTCTAATGTAAAACATATATATATATATATATATATATATATATATATGTCTCCTGGAAAGGTGAATGCATGACCAAATGAAACCTCTGTTGACTTGTTTCTTGTGCATTTCTCTGTTGAGGTTATGGAGATTATTAAGGGAAACTCTGCTTCAAAGCTCAAGTGCAGCAGTGGCTGAGCTCCATCTCTGTGCTGGTTGGTAAGGAGCTTGGCTCTAACAGGGAGCTCAGCACTGCCCTTCATCCCTTTCATCATGCTGGAAGGGCAAGAAGGATTAATGAGCAATTTGGCAGATTGGTTTCCCCTTCTGTTCTTTTTTCACTAATCAAGGCCTGAGTTTGTCAGAAAAGGGCTGTGATTTTCCAGGGCTAATGTGAGCCAATGGATCCCAGAACACCAGTGGCTCTGGAGGCCTCTTGTCCAGTACTAGTCATGCCCGCTTGGAGGGCACCTTGTGTAATCACTTATATGCAAGCTGCAAACAGAGCTGGGGCTGCATATATCCTGCCAACAGTTTTCTCTCTTAGGAAGCCATTGTCTACCCTGGAGGTACATGTATGATGCTGATTTGCCATGGAAATCTGTCTGTGCTGGTTTGTCCAGGTGTGCCTGCACCTGCACAGGCCTGGACACCTTCAGGCAAAGAGAAATCACTGCCATGGTCTCTCTGAGTTTTCACTGGAATGCTTTTCCTACTAAGATGTCATAATGGCAAAATGAAATCAAAGAAAAATTAGGAATTTCTTTAGCACTTGCCAGAATTGTGGTTTTCCAGCATAAAGTAGTGGGCATGTATCTCATGCTGTGAGTTGTAGAGAAGGATACAGAAGATAGAAGATAGCTGGCTAACTCTCTGGTTTGTTGTCTGCCTCCACACTGTCTTTCCAGACCTTGGTGGGTATTATTCCCTCAGCCAGACCTGGTTTTCCTTCTGGGAAGGGTGTAGGTAACCTGTCAGCGATCCATCTGCCGGAAGGCTGCCTGAAAGAAACAGATTTAAAGAAATGTCTAATCTCTGTCATTGATATTTCCTGCACCTCCATTCAGCCAGCTGCAGGACCTATCTTTGTTCAGATATTCGTTCTCATTTCCTGCTTATCATTCTGTATGAGGTTCTTAGTTAACCTTTTTGATTTGGAGTTACTTAAAAAAAAAAAATTGGATTCCAAGTAAAAGTGAAGTCCCTAATTTTATCTGAATCATTGGTTGATGTTATTGCACACCTTTCAGTCAGCCATTCTTTAGATCTCTGCTCATAAGCTTATGCTATGAGCATTTATACCACCTGTTTTTATCAATATATATCCTCATCCTGTGAATATTTCATTAGTGTCACCAGGAATTGAAATTCATTAATATCTGTCTGTTGCTGTTTGCTCTTCTCACATGAGATGGGTTATCTATGTTAATCTCATCTCATGGTCTAGGCTTCAGAAATGGCTACAGCCAAATCTGGCAAACTTTGCTGTCAACAGTTTGAACAGAAGAACAAAGGAGCTAAAGAATGATAAAGTCTGAAGTCAATTGACAAAAATCTAAATGAGACCTCACATTTTCAACCTTTTTAGAAACTGCTATGGGGACATTGCTAACTTCTTGTTCTACATGTAAAGTGCCAATCAGTAGAGTAAATGTTCAGCATGGTACTTGGGTATATTCTGTTTCTTTGGAAAGGTGATGATACTTTTTGCAACTCCTTTTATTTGAAAATTTCCATTATTACAGCTTAATTTTAAAGAAAAGTTGAGTAAGTGTATATTTGCAAACCGTTCTGAATTTACTGAGTGTTTCATACCAAGTCACAAATTTGTCTGTTTCTGTCATTAGATTTTTAAAATTGAAATGCCATTAGAAGTCGTTTCTTTCTATTCTTAGTAGAATGTTGAAGATAGGCTATAATGTGTGGACTGTATTTACCACGTATAGAAAATTATTGACTGTTTGCTGTAAAGTAATTTCTGCCTGTGAAACATTGCACCTGGCTTCTATGTTTTCCACACCTGTAACCTTAGCAGATATTAAGCTATTCAAGTATTTGAGTTACTCTATTTCTACATAATTCATGTTAAAATGTAATTTTCTTGCAGTGATGGATGACCAATCATTTATTTATTGTCATGGGCATTTACTTTCCAAAACAGAATTCTAATAAGCATTAAATCAATTAATATCCATTTAGTGATCTTTGAAGATTAACTGTTTAGGGTAGAGTTCTGACTACTTTCAAGTAGCTATCTTTTGATGTTAATTACTATCTGATTTCTAATCTTCCTCCTGTCTGTATCCCTAGATTTACTTGTCTGCAGTGAGTGAGGTTTTTGGCCTCATAAAGATGGGCAGAAGGCTCACTAATAAGTTGTTTTTTACTGGATTATAGGGATGTTCTGAGTTTCAGTGTTATGTAGTGTATCTTGAATCTTTCAAAATCGAAGATTTTGAAATTAATTACCACTGATGGAAAGCACCACTCACTTTTTCTTAAAAAGGCTCACAGAATAGCTATGGATGACTTATACAGATGTAAGGATAAAAATGTCAAACTGTTATATCATTGTTCACCATTCTGTGGCCTATTACATAAGATTTTTGTTATTAATAGTAGCACACCAAAGTTACTATAGTAACTTTGAAAATATACCTAGTACCTGACTCTATTAGTTTGTTCTCCTTTTATTTTTTTGTTTCTCTGCAAAATTTTTCTACTGCTTTTAAACAAAACAAACAAAAAAACACCTTTGCCCATCCTTCTGCTTTTCTGATGTCCTCTGAATTTTCACTGGTTTATGTGTCTTCATTCTCTTTGCTCCTCCTCTTTCTATATCTCAATTCTTTTTGTTTTCAGGCTGCTCACTCTTGAAGTGTTTGTTCTTTTTACTTCCCTGTAAGTCTTTTGCTTCTGAGTTGTCTTCTCTTCTTATGTTTCTCAGAGTTATGAAAAACTGTTGTTTTGAACTGTTTTGGGGGAACTGTTCTTGCTGTTAATTGATGAGGGGGAAAAAAGTTTTCTTTAGTTTTGCACTTTTTGTTGTCTTCATTGCAACACTATTTTCTGTTTCTTTACTAAAAATAAGTGGATACCAACCTAAATGTGTTCTGAAAATTGGGTACTTTTTCATATATGTTCACTGATAACAGAATGAATAATAATTCTCACTTGTGTTATGCAATTTGCTTCTCACTACTGTTTTAGAGCATAATAAGAATAGAAATGAGCACCAGATTCTGCTAAAAATTACTCTCTTATTTGCAGAGTTGGTATACAGATTTTATGCTACAGATGGAGGAGAATGACTTGGAATATCTAAGCAGAAGTTTTAATAAAATTGGAGAAAGCTCAAAGACCAGGAAATCCTGTCAACATGAAGAACAATAGTGTGTGGAATTTTAGAACATATAGAGGAAAATAAGGACTGAGATTAAATATTCTATGTTGGAGAAAATAGCGTGGAAAACATAATAGTTGAATAGTATAAAACCTTTAGGCCTTTACAGAAGTATCCATATGGCATTTTATACGGAGATATATTTTATATATTAAAATATAATATATTTTATATATTAAAATATATAAACACTTAATCTAAGATGTATGCATGGCAGGGAAGAAAACAAACCAATGATAAACATTCTTGATGAGCTGTCTGGTTTATATTTTAATGAACTCTTAATTAATTTATTAGTAAGTCTGCTTTTCTTCAGCAAATTTTCCAGTCAGCCCTATGTATGGCCTGAGGATATAGTGTTAAAATGAAGAACATAGAATGATTTCCACAGAAGGATAGTAATCAAATGGGTGGAGTTGAACCAAATCACCTGGAAAATGCTTTCTAAGTAGAACTGAAACCTTTATTACAATAAAAATGTCTGCTTCTGGTGTTGGAGATAAGAGGAAGCTGCATCAGACCTTGGACTCAGCCTTTAGGCAATGTTGCAGTAGTAGTCTACATATCCTGATAAGAGATTTCTAGTATTATGCTTTTTCATTTTTTTTCCCCCTGTGGATACTGTATCACCTGTGCTCCCTGATATTTAGTTGCAGATATGTGTTGTCTTAATTCTGCTCATTGGAGCTAATGGACAAATCAGAAGTATTGCAGTGGTGTATACAGTTATTCAGTCTTGGGAATTTAAGGGTGAAGAAATCTCCAGAGTTGCTGGCATCAGATATTTGTTACAAGCTGTCACTTGGACAACTGTTTGATCTCTTTAGTTAAGTAATACAATTTTGTCATAAAACTAGTTAGATTTCCCCCCCCCCATCCCACTATTCCTATTAAAATAGTGCCAGAAGGTTTACATGATTGTCAGCCTAATTTTGTCTAGTTTTCTCGGTCATTTGCCTTGAGCTAACACCGTCCTTTAACTTTTGTAATAATCTTCTCCTTTTCCTCCTATATCTACTTCCCCTGGGTTTGGGCATCTAAGGCATTTGATTAATACAGTTTCCCTGCTCTGAATAAACCAAGTTGATTCAATCTTCTCTCACAAGGTTGGCTTTTTAAACTAGATGGATCTCTCCATTTTTATCTATTTATTTATTTTTAATTTTATTTTTAAACATTGGTTTGAACATCTTTGATTCATATATGTAGAAGCTTTGTCAAAACTGGTGTTTTTCAGTGAAAAGTTATAGTTTCAGCAAGTTACTGCTTTCCAAATATTTTCAAAAAGAAAACACCCACAGGTAAACACTTGAAGTGGTTAAACTACATATAAAATCAAGGTTAACAGAAGATACTGTTTACATGAAGCAAGCTTCTGATTGCATGAGATAATTATTGTGGTAAGGAAATCTGAATCATTTCAAAGGTTCAAGTTTACAAAATATTGATACCCTTCAGTTAATGTAGTAGTACATACAGTTCTCAGTTGTGCAGAAATAAAAATATCTGCTATTTATAATATTGTTATGTTTATTATTATTATTTTTAATTGTGATTCCTGGAGAGTGGCGAACTTAGGAGTCTCAACTTCACTGGCTTTTGTTATGTAGTGGATAGTAGAGTTTGTGTGCTTGGGGAAATAAAAATTAGCATTGGTGTACTATGCTATTTGTATAGTTTTTTAGGTACAGTTCTAGTTCTTTCTTTCCCTTTTTTTTTTCTTTTTCTTTTTTTTCTTGACCTTTTGTTAACTAATTCCTTGCTCTTTATTCCTGGGGCTTTTGTCTCTTTCCCAGTTGTAAAAGAAGTACTTTTCAAACCATATAGGTTGTAAGCCCTTTGATTTCTCTTTGCAGATTACAACATTGGAAGAAAATGATTCATGTGATTGATTTTTCTTCTGCATAATTTTCACCTGATTCTGTTACTGAAAGTCAGATTAGTAAATGAGATATAAACAAAAGTACCTAATTCTGCATGTTAGAGCATCATCTGATTTGAACAGCTACAGTTTGTTGTAGAAAGATTGGATATCTGCTAATGTATATGCTATGGTCTTCTATGGTCATATGCTATGGTCTTCTATGGTCTTGCTCAAAAGAGACTGTACTAAATGAAACCAGTCTTCCTATTAAATTTCATTGAACAGCAGGATTCCTTTGTCCCCCACATCTCCTGGGCATATCCAAAAAAAAAAAAAAAATGTATAAATCCGAAAGATTAATTAAGAAAACATGATTTTACTAATACAAACCACTTTTGTTTCAATTTATCTGCAATTTTTATTAAGTAATTAGTCATTTGTTGAAGAGTATTGCAGCCCATCCCACAAATTGGCAACAGAAATTAGATAAAAGGGCAAATCATCTGACCATCCTTGTTATAAAATAGCATAAGCCTGTTAGGATGCCAAGACCTGAACACCATTCTTTTCTTTAAATAGTGATTAACATCACTGTTCAGCTGAGCCACAGTTTTCAAGCTATGACTAATAGCAGAAAGGTTACCAAACTGTGGCATGTTGAACACTGCAGGTGGTCCCTGAGGCCATGCATTTGCAATTCTCCTTATTAGATCAAGTTAAAAACAGCTAAGCAAGCAAATCCAGAAGTGAACTTTTCCTATTGCCTTATTTTTCTAGAATAAACAGTTGCTAAAGGTGTTTGCTTTAGGAAGAAAATGGTGTAAATTGTAAAAGCTGAGCATATGACTGGAAGATCATGCTTTTAATTGGCTGTTATTCAAAATGCACTTTAGAGTATTAATTCTGGTTTTGGCTCTGCTTGAATACTCAATTTCAGTTTGTGTTTTTTACTGACAACAAAGAGAAATAAATGATGGGAGAGGGAAATCCAGAACTGTCATCAGCAACAATGTCAGTCACAAGTTGTTGAAAATCACTTTGTTCAAAAGGGGTTGAGCTGATATGGATGAAGGTCCTCTTTGACATGAAGAAAGACCCAGAAACAAACAAACACACAACAACAACAACAACAACAACAAAACTAAAACCACCAGAAAGCCTCCTGCCAGGAAGGTCTTGTGTGAAAGTTTGTTCCAATTTTGAGCAGAGAGGTGTAGTTTCTGTTTCCCTGAGTAATGAGTTTTCTGCATGACTCCTGCACATAAGAACAGCTGGTATAATCTCAAAGAGAGCTTGGTTCCAGCCCTCCACTCTCTGGTATCTAAGCACTGAAGAAATTTTGATGATTGTGAAGATTAGAATTCTCTTCCACACCACTATCTTGAATTATTTATCAGTTTATTTTAACTATAGCTCACAGTGTAGTATCTTACCAACACTGGAAGAGTGAATGACTTATTGTATGTATGAACCAGTGCATGTGAACGCATTCCCATGATTTAAGGTCACTATGAATTGAAATATCTGGAGATATCCCAAAACCACTTTGGGCACTCATATGATTTTAAAGCCTGTTAAACTAGTTTATTCTACTTGCGTGCAAGGCTTTTAAAGTCACTTAGTTGATTCAGGGACAGATGTGGCAAAGTTGAGCAATAATCCTTATATTAAATGCATAGTTTGAATTCAGGAGAGAGCTATTTATTTATTTATTTATTTTCAGTTACACAGTCAGTGCTGAAGATAACCTATGCAGTTCTCCACAGCTTGGATAGTTGTCCTTAGAAAAATGAAACATGGGTTTGTCTTCCTCTAAAAGAAAACAAATGATTTATTCTCTGAAATCTACCTTTTGCAGTACAGTTTCTGCTGAGTGTAAACTAATGTTTGGAGTTTTCTTGTAGCCTTCAAGTGATAGTTTCAGCCAGAACATTTACATTTATTTCTTGTACTGATGGAGTCCTTCTGTGTGGGGGTGCTTTTGTAAGTCACTTCTCTTCTGTGTAAGCCCTGATGAGTTTATCATAGAATGAACTGCAAATCTGTATACACAATGCAAATCCATTTCTTGACAAATTAAAAAGGAACTCTTGTGTAATATCTAACTATAAAATTTTTCTTATAATTGTACAATTGTAGAACTAGTCAATACTTAAATTATGGGGTGGGGAAAGATTATATCTGTTACTTACTAACTAACCCTGGACAGAGGGTTGGAAGGAGAATGTTTCTGGGGTTCGTATGGATATCCCCTAACTATGGGTTCCTGCAATGGATGGTACTTGTGACAGTTTTGGATTGTTCTTGATTATATTGCTTACTGTTCATAACAATTCATATACAGTATCCAAGGTATCTCTTATTTTTCTGAAATTTAGTCATTACTAGCTATAACACAAATATGATTTTTCCAGAAAATACAGAATCTAATCGCTTGGAAAATAATCATTAATACACAGTTCATTTATGCAAATTGTGGCTGGACATCTGAGTCTTATTATTATCAGTTGGATACCTTGAATTCAGTATTTATCTACAGTTGTAGTCCAAGTAAGTACTAGATACCACTTTCAACTATTGATATCATTTGTTTACAGGCTTTGAAAATTCTCTTTCTTTCGCTATATCCATCTCTTGTCCATGCAATGCAAAATCAACATCAAATCTCTTAGCTATGTTTCTACATTTGATGCACAAGCTCTTCATAGGATTTGTAAGCATTTGCCAAATCCCTATGACAAAAGAGAATTCTTTATAAATATTGGTTAGTTAGTATTTCTACTGTGTTCTCTTGTTATTTTCTTATCTCACATGTTTGCAAACTATATGCAATAAATTCAGTTAATGATACACACTTGACTTGCATAGCATACATCAGAACTTTATAGTCATAAAACAATGTTATGAAAACAATGTTATAATTCAGTTAAATATTATCCAAAGACACACCGGGTTGAAAGTCGCTGCTTCATAGAAGCCATGTTTCATTTAACTGTAGATTTGGAAAGTGACGTTCTGAAAAAGTCTTTCAGAGATGTGCAGAAACACTGATTTTTCAAAGATACTTTATGACAAATAATAGATCGCAGCAAATATTTTTCTGAGTGAAAGCTTGGATAGTAGCGTAGCCCATGAACAAATTCATAATTTTTTGTGCATTATACTGTGTTGCTCTGGCAGATATTCAGTCACCTGCAGGAAGTGAATGCCAGTGTAGTGATGGCTCCTCTACTCCATCTGGGGAGCTGTGTGTTTTCACCAGCTGGTGTGGAGGCAGCAGTGATGAGAGACAAGGTAAGTGTTAGTGTGCTTTAGTGTAAGTGTGATACAGTTTGATAACTGAACATGGCAGTGGTGGGAACTGGGGGTGGGATTTTTCATGTTAAAAAAGTATTTGGGAATTCTGCTCCCTGTCCCTCCTTTTTCTTCTGATTTTCTAAGTCTCTGTTTCTTCTTCTTTCAATTTATTTCTTCCTGCTTCAATTTCAGCCTATATACTGCACCTCTTTCATAAAGCTGATATTACGTGGCAAAGTGAGTGTCTCATTATCCATTTACAATTCAGAGGAAATTTAACAAGAATTACTGTTTTCTTAATACATGATAAAATTGTTTGCTGAAATTCAGGCTTCATAAAATGTATCTGGACCAAGGTATAAGAAAATAAAACAGAATACTTGTAAATAGAGTCAATAATGTAAAGAAAAATGATTTTTTTTTCTTCCTAGAAAGAAGGGGAGAAATTTTCTTGAATTTATGAACTGATAGTCCTAGCTTAATTTTGTAACATTAAGAGACTATGAATATGATTGCTGCTGTTTTCCTGAAGGGAATCTAAGCAATGAAAATGCATTTGAACTGATATTGTCTGGGTAAATTTGCATCAGAAATCTACTATTTCAGAGCACTGTAACACAAAATTGTTCTGCAAATGATTTCATATGATGCATTAGATAATCCTGATCTCTGAGGATCCTTGTTCTGGGGTTCAAAGAGCTTGGATTTGTTGAGACTTCTAATTTTAATTAAAAGCTTATCTAAGTTCTCTCATTCACCATGTAACAAAGAAAGGTATTTTATTTGTTGGATTCTGGGGGCTCAGCTTTAAATTTAAAGTAGGTGATCTTTAGATGTACCTGTGTTTATCTGTGCACACATATTAATTAGAACATGTTAATAATCAGTGCATTCAGCTGATATCTGGGAGAAAGAACAGCAACTTAAATCCAGAGTCCTCAAGTTATGATTGTGTGCGCAGATACCTGTGATTTTTCTTTGACATGACTTTTATCCGAATATAATCCAGATATATGTTAAGAACCGGAGTCTAGAATCAACTCTAGGATACTTGGTTTTAGTTCCTTTGTAAATAAGACAATAGTTAACACTGTTTTGTGTATTAATAAACTCTGCGACTTTATTGTGCTGCACTAAAACACTTTAATCTCACTGGCTGAAACTTAGGCCTGTTGAATCCCCTGATGTGTGACTAACATATCTCAAGTTAGTATATCAATTCCACAAGAGATAGTTATGTTATATTTGCCCTACATAGCTTGAAGTCCTCGTTTTAGTCTTCGTTTCACTTTGAAAAAACATTTCCACTAGGCAACACTCAGTACTATGCTTGTAGAATATGCAGCAAGATATGCATTCTTTTATTAACTTTTATGGAAGCTTTTTACGCATTTGTTAACTAAATACTGCTACATACAAATACTTATAATGAAAGTAGAGTAGATTGCTCCATAGTTCAGTTTACAAAAGCGGTATCTTATGGGCTGTGTGCAAGACCTAAATACCAAATAATGTTGTATTTAAACTAAGGATGAGGAAGAGGTGTGGAACTAGGTTCTGAGTGACTGACTATGGATTCTGGGGCTGCTTGGATAATGGTCTGGATCACTCCAGGACAGAAGTTAGCTGTCAAACGTGAAGAGAGAGATCAGGGTGTCAGTTTGAACTCTCACCCTGCTTCTACACTCTCTTCTGATTCAAGATTTTTGCAAAGTTATTTTTCTACTTGAACTTCAGCTCTGCAATCTTATGTTCATGACAGGTCCCAGCTGTTTTCTTTGTGCTCTGCTCAGTTTTAAAGATGTTTCTGCACTGAAAATGTATCAAAGATGGAATTTCAGATGATGCATTTTTGTTGTCATTTTGGCTTTCAGATGTGGCTTATTTGTGCTTTGCCACAGCATTGGAAAAGGAGTGGAATAAGTCCTATGGTCTCATTTATTTATTTGTTTATTGAAAACTGAACTGCTGTTGCAAAATATTCACTATAAATATTTGTGTATTTTATATACATATATTAATATATATATACAACTACTCTTGAAAATATTTTTCCTTCCCAAGTGATACTTTATATACAGATACAACTGGACTAGAACCTTGTTTTTGTGAGACCTGTTTTTTTTTTTTTTTTTTTTTTTTTTTCCCCTAGAGATTATTTTAAACATTTGTTTTATTAACAGGGAATTCTGAAAAAAAGTAGGTAAAACATCCCGTCTGTTTCTTCTTTCTGGTATTTTTCTTTTTAAGCAGTGACTTTATCTTTGTTAATTTATCTCCAAGCTAATTTACATTGTTTTTCTTTCAAGATAGATTTTCTGTAAAAGTAAATATTCTCTTGATATCTTGAAAATTAATCAAGAATGATCAAGGAGTTTTTACTGAAAACGATACTGTTCTTACTATTTTGTACATCTTGTGTTTTTAATGTTTTTATTTCAGCTATGAGAAAATTCCTGAGAGAATATTGAACATGATTTTGTGTATTTCTTGTAATGTGAAGCAGATATGCCTCTCAGCAGTGTGTGTGCTTTTGATGAACCACTAACGTGCTTCAGCCACTTAAAGAGCTAAAGAATAAAAGCAGCAATAAAATGGTGGTTGATGAATCAGCCAGTCTGCACATTAACTTGAGTCTGCAATGCTTATGTGAATTATATCTATTTTCCTCTCTCTCACCTTATAATTAACTGTTGCTGTAAGCTGATGTGAATATGAAAGCTATGAAATTGGACATCATAGTGTGACTATAAATGCTGCAGTTGCAACTTTATTTAAAATGATTGGTGAAGTGTGTTAATATTATAGAATAGACCAAAAGCATTTACAAGGGCCTGGAGTGAGCACTAATTTTCAAGGGAGCGTGAAGACGATGTAGCTCTTGTGTCTAACCAGAATCCTGCTTAGAAAGCAGATCATTACCTTAGCTTTCTGTGTTGTGTTCAAGCAAAAGCAGATGAACTAAGTTTTTTGCCTTTTTTAGGGTAAAGCTGCAATAAGCTTGCTCTTTACAGATGCATCTAATTAGATTTTTTTTTTTTTTTTAAATCTTTCCACCATTACAAGAAGTGCTTCCAGGAGCAGGGCAGGGCAGTCCAGCCAGTTGGGCACAAGGAAATTTTCTTTCATGTCCAATGCAATGGAAGAAGGACTATCTGAAATCAAAGGACAAACAAATCTCTCTTTCTCTCCTAGGAATAAAATATGTATAGAGCCTCATACCCACCTCAGAGAGTTGAGTATGAGTAGCAAGTGATGGTAAGAATGCATCTTTCTGTTTCTGGTTTTGAGGTTTGAATTTGCTTGAGTTTAGGTTCCCCCAGTGAAAACTGTGATTTTGAAAATGATCTCTGCAAAGCTCTTCAAGAAGAGAATTTACAGCTTGGATGGATTAGAAGAAATGGTCAATCTAGTGTGGGACCACCATACTCTGACCACAGTGGGAATGACACTGGTAAGAACTCTCATGTTCTTTGGAGGAACCATGGGCTTTTAGAAATTATTTACTGCTCTATATTATTTGTTTAAAAATACTACTTTCTTGATAGCTGAGTTGAGTTCTGACACATTTTTTTCTGAGATAAAATATAAAGTTCTTGCCCAAGTTTTTAGGTGTTTATAATCACAATAGCCCAGAATTCCAGGAAAAAGTATATCATAAGTAATCAGTCATCAAGAGTCACATTTATCTGCCTCAGTGACCTTTAGATGTTATGGAGATATCAGGTGATAATGTAAATCTTGATAGCTGCAAACTTTAGAAACTAGCATTGTGTCCCCTACCTTGAGATGTATTTACATTTCTTCTTGGATTTTTTTTTTGAATTCCCAGAGTGCATGTATGTATGTATCTGTGATCAACATTATTTTTCATAATATTTTGAGGGAAAGTGACTGACTGGTTCTGGGAATGGGAAAAGCTTCCATAGCCTGTTCGAGCTAGCTCCTCTAAATTCTATTACATTTTCACTTTGTATCAAAGACCATCCCTCTGCTAAGTAATTCATTGTCCCTGTACACAGAGAAATTGTCCCTCATGCTAGTCCACATGCTCATTTAACTCTGTTTTCCAAAATCTTGGTTCTTCCTTCTGTAGTATATAATTTTCTTCATTTTTTTTTTTTTTTTTTAACTGACTTAAGCCAATTATTAGCTTTTGGGCTTACAATCCAAACTGCTTAATTCTTTTCTCCACATTTTCCTTTATTGCCTTTCCCTCTCCCATCATCCACCCCCACTCACTTTTCATGTGCACAATAACGGTTTGGCAGTCCTCAGACCATGCACAGGAAGGCAGGCATGGAGAGTATACAACAACAAAATTTTCTACATTATCATTGTGAGGTTGACTAGCCTAGGGTTTTTTCACCTCACTTCCAAACTGCTATAACCTGGCAATGTGGGAATTGTACTGTTCTGAAGCAAGTGGCACATTTTTATAAGGTACAAACTAGTTAAAAAATGTTACACATAACAATGAATGTGAATTGCAGATTTGCAGGTGAATGGATGGAAAACTTTCTGTTTTGAAATCAACAAAAATAAAATTGCGCAGAACTTTAAATACTTTTCATACAAAAGCAAAACAACAACAAAACACTGTTATCCTCCACGTTTTTTTTTTCTACAGCTGAAAATTTTCATGATGCTCTGTAATTAGGAAATTTTACACATGTGAAGCATTTCTAACAACTTTTTGCTTACATAGCATATAACAACATCCTGCTACGTGTACTATTTTTCTTTTTTTTCTGAAAATAGGACTCTTTTCCAATAAATGTTGATAGCATCAAAATCTTAATTCTTACTAAAAATTTTCATAAACTTATGTAATTTCTATTTTAAGTGTGATTTGTAAAACACTTGATCTTTAAAATAATAACAGGTCTTCTCATCAAGAAACAGGTAGAAGATAAACACAATGTAATAAAAATCTATTAAAATTCTGTATAAAATCAAAAATAATTAACCAGGCAATAATATTGCCCTAGATGAAGTTTCTTGGGTCCCTTCTTTCTTGGTAGTATATTGCACCAAAAGGTAGCAAAGACCTGGAAGATATTCTTGCCTATATCCAATAGAAGTTTAAACTTATCTTGTGAAGAACTGGTGGGGAGTGGGAAACATAACTTATTCAGATACCCAAAGCCAGCAAAAGATTGAGAACCATCAGCTTCAAATGTCTGTAAAGGGGCCAGAGCTGTTCAGTCATTTATATATTGCCAGTTACTTGTTCAGGGTACTCAGTCACCATTGTAGCTGTCAGGTCTAAATTGGCCTGTAACCATATCTATCTCTTATTTTGATCAGATGACAGAAATCTTCAATACTTGGGCCTACTCAGCTTGATGAGAGGCTGTGCACACAGACCTGTAGACTGAATGACTATGGAGAATGAAATGTATTAAGTTATTTCAGTTTTCTACATGGTGAATGGCTAAACTATACTTTCATTTCCTGTGAGTGCTGATTCTAATCTCTTTATGACAACTATTCAAGTTTTCCCACTGCTGGAGACTTAACAGACTATGTAATCTTGCTGTGTGTTCTTGCATAAAGACCAGAAAAGATATTGTATGGTGACAACTGAGCCCCATGACAGAGTATTAAAGGGAAGAGTTCCTGCCATCATGATGAGTAATTGCAAACACATAGCAGAAGAACAAAGATCACTTGGTAGTTGTAACTCCTTTGAAAGCTTATGTAATCATTTACTAGAACCCAGTTGGTTCTCTTTAGCTTTGTTTCTCCTCATGGTTCTTATTTGCACTGATAATGTAGTTGAACAGATTAGTGACGACAACCTTCAAAATCAAAACCAGCAAAAACACTAATTAGTTTTTTAATAATTGAAGCTTGTTATCTGTGCAGAGTTTTAATGTAAAATTACTGTTCAAAGAATTTCTTAAAATTACTATTTCTATCCCATCTGTGTAAGACTTAGACTTCCTGTGGTAGGTGAAATCTGATTTTGTTTAAGAGGTTTAAATGCATTTATCTTCAGGAACCAAAAGAAAAAAATTCAGTATCATGGAAGTGAAAAATTGATGAAATAAATTGGTGTCAGGGAGAGGGTCCTAGTCCACCAATCCACCATCTGTTGCGAGTAGGAAGAATATCCTTGTGGCTGGCAGGCTGGCAGGCTCTAAAAGTGTTGACTGAGTAGTCATGAAAGGTCTGAAATCTAGGGGAGTGCAGCCACTGCACTGTTAGCAAGTTGCAAAATGTTTTCCGGGGTGTGGGGCGAGAGTATAGGGGAATTGTTCAGCTGCCTCTAGTACTGAGTTGGTCTTATGGTCCTTTGTCAATGACTTTCTGCTTGCACTCAAGGATGAGAGGTCAAGGTGGGTGGTTTTATAACTGAATTACTTAAACATTTCAGCATAGTCTCTTTGTTTCTGTAGATGTCTTTAGGACTAATTTTTTTTTTATTTCAATCCCAGTTGTTGCTTTTTTTTCCTCCTTTCTTCATTTTTCTCCTTTGCTTTACATATTAATATTAAAAGGCAAAAATTTACCTGACATTTTGGTGTTTGGGAAGGATGAGAGAAGGGAAAAAAAAAAAAAAAAAAAGGTTAAATGTTTTCTTTCCTCCCTTCCTTCTACTACAACAGTCCTCCCTTTTTCTTTCCTCCCTTTCTTCGACTATAACATCTAACATCTCTGAAATCTTCCAGTTAAGGAAGAGCAAAATTTTCACTAACAATATCTGGTATCTTAAAATGGGGTGGTTTCCCTCCATCTCTTAGAAGATCTAAAACAATCATGCCAGGAAGAGATGTGGTGACAACCACATTTCACTTGATCTTGTTGACCATTACTCATTCAATTAAAGCAGAGACTTAATTTGGACTTGTTTTGTAATGTAAGGATAATGGTACTGTGGAGACTCTGAGAACAACCATTCCTTCATATGAGGGCCATGTATGGAGATACCACAACCTCCTCTCCGCTGTGAGGAAATTTCCTGAGTGGCCAAAATACATATCCATGTCCTCTGGAAAAGAGGAGTGCCATAGCTTCCTCTCCATCTTTCACCACCTCTTTAAAGGCATGAACTGCTGTAATAAATGTCTTTTGTAGGTCACAATGGTTTGTTTAAGCATGAAATAAGCAAACTGTTCAAAGCGTTAAGCTCTTTGATCAGCTTACTGTGTTAGTCTTAGGCTTGTCCTAAAATTTTGCACTTATTGAGAATTCAAGCTGGCAGCATATAAAATATTTTGGAAGCCTACCTGAAATTTCAACCAGAAAATAGAGAAGCGTTATGTCAAAATTTAATATGAACAAAAGCTTGACACACAACGGCTACAAACGTGTTATGAATCTTTTCTAGGGAAAAATTTCTAGTTAGCTTTTTAATTACTAATTCATACCTGATTATGTCTTTTTCTTTTATATAGTGCCTTTTATATACAGTTTATATATATATAATTAAATATATATATATATAAATATTTTTCATGTACTTATAAGGTTTCCATTTTATTCTTTTTAACAGCTTATTTCCTTTCGTTGTCCTCTGAAATGCGATCTTCTGCAACTTTAAGGACCATTGTTTTCCTTCCGACTGACCAAGAACGTGTTTGCCAGGTATTTTGATACATAGTCTTTGTATTTCATTGGCTGTCACAGTACTTCCCTGGAATAATCAGAAACTTTTTGTCCTAGATTACATTTCATTATTGGATCAGTCAGGGTGGAACATTGATGGTGGGACTTCAAAAGCACTCTGAGGATGCTATTAAAAACATCTGGAAAGATTCAGGAGAACTGCAAAATCAGTGGAAAGCAAATACCATCACAATCAATAACACTGGAAAGTTTGAGGTGGGTAACTTGAGTTGACTGTAAATTGAACCTGGTAATTGGTTTATAAGTGTGTTTTCTAATTAGACAAAACTAAATATTTTGTAAATGGAAAGCATAAGATAAAGCAGAGAGCACATTTGGAAGCTTAGAATCGGCACTACCAAATACCACTTGTTCTGATATCTTGGTGGTGTTAAAGCTAAATGCCAAACATAATTTAAACAATGTCTTATTGCGTTATAAATTATCTACCTGCCCATAGAAGTGATATACTCGGGATCTTAATTTTCAATACACTATGCACTTAGGCTCAGTCTAACTGTGTTGTTATATACGAGATTTAGTTTATAAATGTGTTGTCTATGAAATACTGTTCTATACTACAAGATACTGCTCTGCTCTATAGAGATACTTCACTATTCATTGTAGCTTTGGTCCTTTATCACAGAACACGTTTGTACATTTATATTTTGCTCAAATTGCTGAAAAAATAATCCAAGTCTCTTAGATTATTTCAATGTTTTTACTTGTACATTTACACAAAACATTAGCACAATAAATATAACAGGGCTATAATATGGACGATGTATGATCACTATTATGCAAAATACTAGAGGAAAAGTTGGGAGCAGACAAAAAAAAAATCAGAGACATTTCCTTCTACAGTAGTTACTGTGAAGAGTTGTTTAGCATACAAACCCGAAGGCATGAAGGCAAAGCCTTATTTCAGTAAACCATAAGAATAACATAATTAATTGACTTGCAGAGGTAACATTATGTTAAAACATCGCACAAGGTCTGGTTTTTCAAAATAATACTTGCCTGCTCAGCCCTGACTAAGTATGTATGCTACAAAATATGTGCAACCCACTCAAGTACCAGTATTGTTACCTGTTGATAACTTACCTTTATCTGATATAAGTGGATGTTTAGCAATGTGAGATTGTATTGGAAGGGTTTATTTCTACATTTACTTTTTCATTCTTCATACCGTTTAGAAAAATGACTGGGTCTGGGAATGGTCAATATGATATGCAATCCTTCTGCCTCTAAACTGCAGGATCAAATCCTAATTAGATTATGGCTTGCCAACCTTATTATCATTCAGCCTCTGAAAAGTGAATGGATGGGCACAGCCAGCTTTGAAGAGGCAGTTTCAAACTTTCTACAATAATCATTACAGTTGTCTGAAGGAATGTAGCTGGGCACCTCACCAAACACAGAGAACAAAGCTGAGCAAACTTCCTTCTTTGGTTGCAAGTTTTCCATCCAATGACAGCTTGCAAGATGCTGGTCATGCAAGTGGATGCAATTTATTTGCATTTCTGAACTTGTTTTTTTTCATCTTATGCTTTTTTTTTTTTCTTCTTAGCCTTACAGGGATGTCTGTAGCATTTTTCAAGAAAATGTTTCCATTTATGCACAAATTAACTTGGAAAAACCTCTATCACACCAGCATGGAAAATTCCCATTGCAATGGAAATATTAGAAATATAATTTCTTTTCTGTTCCAAACTAGCAAAATAATTGAAGTCTTTAACCTTGTCATGGACTGACATTTAATCTCTCTCAATAAATTGTCATTTTCATTGAATATTTTGATTATACTTTCAGATTTCTTACTTATAAAATTTCTTAGTAATGATTACATTTTCTATGGAAAAAAATGAATAGGAAACAAGCACTTTTCTGTGAATAATTTTTTTTTTTTTTGCAATACAGTGCTTGAGTATTTTTCATCAATTTTGCAAGCACAATAGAGGTGAGATTTTAATTAAAACCAGCCTCAGCTGCTTATTTACTTTCCCAGCTTTTGATATGGACTATTTAATACCTTTTGTCTCTTCCTCCTTCTCATCAAAACAAACAAACAGAAAAAATATTGACTGTCTTTACAGGGTAGTGTTTTGGTTTTTGGCTTTCAAATATCTCCACTTATAGGGAATTCTGAAACATGAAGATTATCACTGCTTTAATTTTCCAGCACACCCTAATCTCGGTATATCTGCTTTGGCTGGTTTGTAGAGAACTAAGTTCTGGTTTGCTCTCCTAAACTACTTTTACTCCTTTTTATTGAGAACAAACTTCTGCTTCACAGATTTGAATAAGGCAAAAGGTTCTGGACTTGAGGGATTCTATTCTGTTTGTGGTCATTTTCTGTGTTTAATCTTGGGCTTTTCTGCTGCAATGGGAATGTTTTGGGAAGCCCAGCTTGTGTCAGAAATTCACTTTACTTGCTGCTAATGGAGCTGCAGCACTAATTTGTTCTGACAGCCATAGAAACAGTGTATTTACGTAGCACTTGTTAATTACTGTTACAAGCAAATGCTGTCATTAGTAGATATTTTCATCACAGACTTCTGGACTGGAGAGCTCTAGAGTTTGTGTGAAAAGGAAAACTGAACAGTCTTGCTCAAGTGTGGATAGGAAATGGTTTGGTTATTACTAGATTGAACCCCTGGTTATCTGCTGGTAAAGCCATGGTAATTTTTTTTTTTTCCCTTTAGACTCAGGAACAGATGGAGGTGTCTAGCATTTCTATCATTGTGGAAGTGGGGAAGTTAAGACAAGATGAGGAAAAAAATAGAAATGGCACTTCTCTAGTGAGATGGGATCAGAGTTGCAGTGCTGACTCTGTTCCCAATCCAGTCAATAGTTAGCCTTTCACAGACTTCAGGGCATCTGGCTCTACTCCTGTGGTTAATCACTTTTAATAGAAATAGGTATTTTCTTTTATCCTTGGAGAAACTTCCCTGGGCATTCAGAACATCAGGATGTACATATCCCTCTGGTCATACAATGCCAGGATAAATTGATTTTGCAGGCTGAAAAACCTTTTGCACAGATCAAGTACACATCAAAACAACACACAAACACACACAGAATTCCTTAGCTGAATTGTGTAGTCTTGTAAAGTGAAATAGTGTACTGTTGATGATAAAACCTGCATTTTACCTATAAATTCTGGAACAATTCCTCACCCTCAAAGGATGCACAAAATTACCCCTGGAGTTAATATTTTAAAAGTTGTTACTTAGATAATGCCGTACATTCACTATTAAGAGCTAGATTGTACCTCTAGGTGGATTGTGCCCCTAGAACTCAGGAAAAGCCTAGAGTGGTAATATCCAAAGCAATGGCTAGGGAATAATTTAGAGAATGTTATTTGTATGTTTAATGTTTTGTGTTATGTGTGTTTTTGTATTCTACTTGCATCCCTAAACTAGAAAGCTAGGTTTCAGAGACTTCTTTTATTTGTCAGTGGAGAAAGAAGGTAATTCAGAGCATGAGACTAATTTATTGAATTATCCTGTAGCACAGCCTATCTTCGTATATCTATGCTTGCCTCTAACATTAAGCACTATAAATCATTGCTTCTTCCAAGGACTGTGGTTGCTCAATCCTCTTCTAATTCACTACACAAAAACTTTTATAAATTGTGGTATAGTCACTACATTTACTAAAGTAGACGGAAATCTGTCCTTAAGACAGAAATGTCGAATATTTGTAGCTTCATCTATATAGAAGGCTTCGTTAGGAAAAGCATCACTGTTGTATTATTAGAGCAGAATAACTGTTGAGTTTTACTTTTCAGAGTACTCCTCAAGGTTTGTTTTGGCTAAAACCTTGTTAATGAAAGGTTTCTGACTGAAATAGTGTTTGATGCCCTGACTTTGCTCCAGGTCTCTGATAAATTCTGAAAATAACCAGGAAAGGTTCATGTTTCCATTCTCAGGGGAAGAATGGTTAGATAAAACATAACACTCTTTCAATTTCCTAAATATTACGATCCCTGCTTAGGTTTTAATGTATTTTGTTGTGGTTTCTAGATACTTCATTTTAATTGCAACTTCATTCTTGATTTAGATGATATATCTGTGCTGACAAGCCACAGATATGTGCAAAAGCCACTAAAGTAATCCTCCAAAATTAAGGCTATGACTGGAGTTCTTGTTTCTAATAGAAACCATATAGACAAGACTGAAGTGTCTTGGAAGGTGGTGTTTTTGTTTTGTTTTGTTTTGTTTCTTTGTCTGACTGGTTAGTTTTAGTTTTGATTTTGCCCCCTTCATCTATTACAGAACCACAGAATCGTCTAGGTTGGAAGAGACCTCCAAGATCACCTAGTCCAACCTCTGTCCTAACACTAACAAGACCTCCACTAAACCATATCACTAAGGGCTACATCTAAACGTCTTTTAAAGACCTCCAGGGATGGCGACTCAACCACTTCCCTGGGCAGCCCATTCCAATGCCTAACAACCCTTTCAGTAAAGAAGTTCTTCCTAATATCCAACCTAAACCTCCCCTGCCGCAACTTTAGCCCATTCCCCCTCGTCCTTTCACCAGGCACGTGGGAGAATAGACCAACCCCCACCTCTCTACAGCCTCCTTTAAGGTACCTATAGAGAGCGATGAGGTCTCCCCTGAGCCTCCTCTTCTCCAGACTGAACAACCCCAGCTCCCTCAGCCGCTCCTCGTAAGACTTGTTCTCCAGACCCCATACCAGCCTCGTTGCCCTTCTCTGGACTCTCTCAAGCACCTCTATGTCCTTCTTGTAGCAAGGGGCCCAAAACTGAACACAGTACTCAAGGTGCGGCCTCACCAGAGCCGAGTACAGGGGGACAATCACCTCCCTAGACCTGCTGGCCACGCTGCTTCTTATACAAGCCAGGATGTTGTTGGCCTTCTTGGCCACCTGCGCACACTGCTGGCTCATATTCAGCTGCCTATCAGCTACCTATTCAGCTACCTATTGCACTGGTAAATACCATTTCTTGTTGATTTGCTGTTGAATTCTGTAGGTTATCTTTTGGGCGATGGTGGAAATCCAGAGGCAAAATGAAACTGTTGCGATTGATGATATTTCTTTCAGTGAAGGATGTTCTCCAGCATTTGGTAAGCACACCTCTTTTTTTTTTCTTTTTTTTTTTTTTTTACTGGAGACAGATAATTTTGCTTTGTCTTTCCCTTTGAATAGAAGAGAAACAAAGGAGAACCAAATGCTACTCAAAAGCTTTCTTAACTCCACGTTATCACATGGCTTATTTTCATTCCTCTAAACCATTAGCTGTCATATTACATCTAATCGGAGTTACAAAGAATGAAAATAAACACCTTAAGACATCTGGTATGTTACAACATATATATAGACATACATATATACACTGGGAGCTCCCTGCAACAAGGAGAGAACCAAGGTCTCAGTGGGCAGAAAATATCTTTGTCCAGAAACAGGCCAAAGAACTAATGTTTTCAGACAGCTCAGGAAAAGCCTTGGAGCTGACTTTAGAGAGATTCCTAAGAAACTTGTGTGTGTTTTTAAATGTATAAAAGGTCCTGCTCCTCAGTCGTAGTGGGGATATTTTTGTTCTGCTCTGCTACATCCAAGAGCTGTAATGTCAGGCTGGTCAGCTCTGCAGCTGAATCATCTGTGCATGTCGGGATTCTTCAGCAAAATATTTCATATTTCTCTTTTTAACCCAACACACTTTCACGGGAAAAGAATGCAACTTATCTTAGTAAAAAAAAATAGATTACTTGTTGCTCTCTATTACATAAGAAGATTTCACTGTGGCACCCAGTTTGCAGCCTCAGGTGAGTGCAGTACTGATTCAAAGTACCCCCTTTGATTCCTGCCTCTGAGTCACAGCACAGGTGATGAGAATTTGGTCTTTAAATTTAACATGAGAACATCAGATATGGAATGCTATATTTAACACGTACCCAGCTAGGTCTCATGAAAGTGTTTTTGTTGTTGTTGTTGCTTTTTACTGCATTCTAAAATAAAGCTCCCTGGAAGTCCCATTGTGGAAACAGATGCATGTGGTTATTAACATTTTAGAGTGCGGAGCAATCACAGGCAGCGTGCTGTTAAGAACAAGACACAAATGTAAGTGTAATGATTCAAAGGGAGTCTGTATTGGAGAACTGAAGTTTAGGTTAACTAAGCTTGATTATGTAAGTCTGTCCATGTTTCAACTTTCTTGAAATGGACAACTATATAAATGTTTTAATGCCAGGGCCCATTCTACTTTTCTGTTTTGTAGAGGTTTTCTAGCAGTAAATTACAACATAAATGAGCAAAGGTGGGGATTCTAAAACCTTGGGCATACTTGCCTATGAACTCAAGTAAAGTGTTAGACGTACTTTAGTTGAAAAATGAATTTGAAACTGAATGAAAAGAGGACAGGTGTAGGATTCTCCACAACTTCACTCTGTTCCTTGGAGGATTTCTGCAGATAAAAGGAAAGATTCAAAATAGAAAAATAAAAAATAAAAAACATTGCCAAAATATAGTAATGTACATGACTGTTTAAGCAGTTCCTGTGGGTAGATATAAACCTCTCTTAACAAATATATTGGCTTTTTTCCTAAACAGAGTGCTTCTAAAGCAAACGAAAATGAAAAGAACATCAGCCACACAGATGAAATACTGTTGTAAAGAGAGGAAAAAGTTAAAAATAGAAACAAAAATAGGGTGAGCTTATAAAATAAACAGAGCTTATATATCTAAGTGCTAGACTTACCTTAGATGATGGCTGTTGAAGTATATAGTGAGGCATACAGATTGAACTACAGAACTCAAGCATATTCTAATAAGAATTCATTCTTATTCTGTGCCTCCATATTAGGAGAAGTGAACTTCATTAGGAGACATCTAAATTGTTCCCAACAGCCAAAAACAGGGTCAAAGGATCTTAATTTTCTCCCTGAAAGAGGAATTTTACTGTTGAACGTTTTCCAATAATTAAAACAAAAGGTCAGATTAATGGTAGCTTGAATTTAAAATAACTTTTTCTGTAGTCCTTATGGAATCTCTGGATAAGCTTTAAATGAAGACCACTTTAATTGCATAAAATTTGTATTTAAAATTTACATTTTTAATGTACCCTAACATATCTATGTGAAATGACCTATTCATTTGTATTCATTCGTATGATGTTGTTGCTAGGGTCACGAGTAAAGTAGCTTATGTATTTGTGCTTTCAGGAGTCTCCTGATCCAAACTGTGCTGGATAAATATAAATGTAATTTCAGTATGTTTTTTTCCCTACTCCTTTCCCCCCAGAATGCAGCTCTTCAGTCTCTTGTCCAATTTTCCTAAACAGTAAACTTGATACATTGAAAAAAAAAAACCACAAAACTATCTTCAGTCTTCCCAACACCTGAAAAATTTATTCAGTTATCACTCAATTACCATTTTAGATGTCAATAGAAAATATTAACATTATGTTCTAGAACATATGTAACACAATCTCCTGTAATTATACTTCTCGTATGTCTTCCATTCAAAGGTTTTATATTCTTATCTGAGTATCTGTAATTGCCCTGCAGAAGTCTCTCTTGAAAACTGGCAAATCGTATGTACAAAGACTGTCTTTTATTAAGACTGTCATTCTGAGCTTGCCACAGGGATAAGAACAAAGAGCCCCAGGGCATTAAATTGGAATACTAAAAAGGAGAATGAGGTGTTTGTGTTGTCCTCCTGAAGCTGCTTGTAATGCAAAAGTAGTATACCTCATCTACAAAACTTGTGTGACTTTTATTGCTATTTTTTGTTGTTGTTGTTGAATCTCTCCTGGAAAACTGGAGTAATTGTTATACGTGCTACTTATAATACATACATTTTTACAAATTACAGTATGAGTATTTCAACTGGCAACATCTCAGCTAAATTAAAATCCCTATTTAATTCTGGTAGCATGTAAGCCTAAAAAATGTAGACTTTAATATCAAAAGTGCAGAATTAAGTGTGGGGTCATTCAGATGACTATTTAAGACCTGGTTGGATGAGGCCCTGGGCAACCTGATCTAGTGGCATCCCTGCCCATGGCAGGGGGATTGGAACTAGATGATCTTTAAGGTCCCTTCCAACCCAAGCCACTCTATGATTCTATGATTCTATTGCAGGGAAGGTTGGCAGAAAATCCAAAATCCAAAAAACTCACTGTTATCAGTTGCTGTAGAATGAAAATCTAGAAAATTATTGTTTTATTTCAAGAGACTGAGATTATTGGCAAAAGAAAAAAAAATCATAAATATTTACAATGAAATAAAAAAATGCAGAATGAACAAAAAAGTTTCCAATAATTAGTGTTTAATGATGAGCTTAGCTCTCCCTTTGAGTTTATTTGTAACTCTTTTTAAGTGTTGAAATTTGAAGTTCATCTTTTTGTAGAACATTTTAAAATTTTGCATTTTCCATTGGAAATAAGTTGCCAACAGGCTCTTCTCATAACCATGGTTGCATGGTTATACAACACCAAAATAAAGGAGGAAATGTGAGGTTTATAATACCAGCAGGACAGGACGTTTTACTGAGATGTCAGTATTGTGAATAAAACGACAACTTTAAGGTGTGGTGGACAGAAATGTGTATTTATACTGACATAAAATTGATTCCTCCAAACAGTAAAGAATATTCTTTTCTTCCTCTGAGGTATTCTGACTGCTATTTAAAAGTCCATGTTAACTAAAAGATTGCATTTCCCCAGCAATAATATTAAAAAGTGGAACTTCTGTTACCATACTGTAATTCTGCTTAAAATCATGACTTCCTCTAGCCATGATTAATTAAAGAAAATTTTACAGCTACAACCTAGCATCTCAAGCTTCAAGAATTTAAAAAGTTCTTGAAATAGTATAGTTGTGTTCAGAGCTTTTTGGTTCTAAAATGAAGTGTTCTGATGCAAATATTATGGAGATACTACTGAGGTGAACCTCTCAGTTTGAAATGATTTTATGGTAGCATTATGTAGAAAAGTACATAGATATTTCTCTCCATGACAAGTAATTTTTGATATTTTCTGGCAACTCTCTCTGTGGAAGTGAATTCACCAAAGTTGCAATGATCAGCTAAGGAAAATAGTTGTCTGTTTCTCTAAATATATGTATATAATAATAATAATAAAAAAAAGCGTCTGTCTTTAGGGATATTTTTTTTTTAAATGATATCATTCAGGGCTGCAGCCTGAAATACGAAATGACACTCAATGATAGACTGATTACTTTTTAGTTAACCAGAATCAGAAAGGTTGCCAAAAAGTTTAATAAGCATATATTTTTGATGGGAAATAGTATTATAAACAATAACTTCTTAAGAAGCTGAATGACTGCTTTCCTTTGTCTTTTAGCACTGCAGACTTCCAGCTTTGAGCTTGGTATGTGCGAGTGGAATTTGGATCAGCCAGCTGAGCTTGTTTCTTGGGCACGACTAAAGGCTGGGAACAGGGTTGCCTCTTGTTTTTCTCTGAAATCTTGCAGCAACAATACTGAAGGTGAGAAACTTAAGTTAATGCATAGTTGCTAGCTGTCATGAAGAACACAGAGCTTTTTGGAAAAAGGTGGTGACCCAGTATGGAAACAGATCAAAACCACGAAAAGTAACTGTATGAATTTGTACTTAATTTAGCCTTTGCAGTTCTATTTAGTAAGGGTGCCGTGAACACATATATTGACAAGATATGGAAGATTTTAACGTAAGAATTCCAATATAAAATTATATTTGCTTTACTCTACAGCTAATTCTTTGTAAGTCTTTTGGTGACATTAAATCCAACTAAGTCCTTGCATGTTTTTGTTTGTTTGTTTTGATGCTTGGCTGTTTTACCTGTGTAGTATTACTCTGAACGCATGATCAGGACATTCATTCTAAACATGTAATTAGGTGAGCCGTAGACAAACACTTATTATACAAAGTAGTTTGTTACTCTTGAAGACAAAACAGAAATAAAGTAGTTGCAATTTTCAGAAGTAAGGAGCAGCACCTGTTTTTGAAACAACTGTGTAGTGCTTATCTACACGTTTATGGGAAAGGTTTTTGAAAGCTCAATAGGTACAAATGTGCAAATGCTGCAACATGAAATGGAATCACCATGCCAACTAAGAGTTTAGTTTGTCTATTGAGACTGTTCAGAGGGGTTAACACTAGTTTGTAATGGTGTAATTTGTGATGCAGCTTGAGGAACTGATAGTGTGGAGATTACTGCTTGAACTCTGAGCGCATAGAAATGTGCTCAGTCTCACTGATAGCAACAGAATGAGTGATTAGGTATTGTTTTAGTTTGAGAAATATTTCGGCAGTAATTGTCGGCATTTATTTCAATAGGCTCTAGTAACTGTAAGTCAAGTTACAATAAAACAGCAAGCAAAATGCATATAAGCACTATTTTTTTTTTTTTTCAAGGTAGCATCTATGTACTGCAGACTGCATGTAGTAAAAGAGATTTTATCTTAAAAATAAATCATGGCACCTTTGAATTTCCAAAGGGACATGTAACCAAAAAAAAAAAAGACTTTTTATTTAAAACACCTCCTTGAGAGATGTTGCCATCAGTGCCATATCTTAATGTGATACCTCAAGGGCTAGTAATTGATATGGGTTTCCCTTTTATGGCAATATTGAGCTAACAGAAATGATACTGAAATTCTATAAGTAGCTTTTACAGGACTGGTTTACAAGAAACCTCTACAGAAGCAGAATGCATATTGAAATGCCTATTGAATAAGGGGCTTAAGCATTATTATATGAATATGAACAGGCAGCTGAGTAGGCCGAACACAAAGAACTGTTTGGGGATACTCTCTATCCTTCCATATCATAAAGAAAAAAAGAAAACCTGAGAACAAACAAGCGTCAAAACAACACACAGCAGTTAAGTCTTTGTTAACATTGGAAAATATTGAGAAATTTGAAATATAACAACTCATGTCTCAATACATTCAACATTTCTATTCATGCTGATTTCAAGGCATAAATTAAAAGGTTAGACATTAAGTAAAATTCTAAAACCTAAAGAATTGGTATGCAAATTGAAAAAATGTCATGCTTGAGGGCTTAGCATTGCAGTGCAAATAGAGATTGACTAAAATTTGGCTTCTGATTTTGATCAAAGCTTTCACTGTTATAAATAGAAGAGGGGTAAGAAACTAAATTATGAAGCAGAGGTCTAGACAATTATATTTATAAAGAAAGGATTGCTTATAGGCTTTGCATAATCCTTCTTTCTTGGTATTCTTAAATTTAATAAAATACTTTGTCCTTGGCTGACTTTTTTTCTTTGTTCTTTTATTGCTTCTTCTCTCCAGTGTTGTATTGTAGGCACTTTCACCATAACTTTTTCTCTTAATTTCTCTAGTGTCAAAAGTTCTTACAGAGGTTTTATATTCCCATTTAATGTTGTTCTGAAAGTACATTTTTGCTCTGTTTTCCTTCTTGGTGTTCCATGCATGCTATACAGTTTCCCTAGTTCATTCTTCTTATATTGGATTCATTTATTTTCCTACATCTGGGGTAATATTTATTTAATAAGATACGGTTGAAACCGATTCTCTGCATAATAGAACCAATGCTTATGAGATGAAGGAAAAAAAAAAAAAAGGAAAATGTCAAAGAAAGCTCCATGTCTTTTAAACTCAATATTTCACAGGTAACTGTAATGAAGAAAATTCCTCAAGTTTAACATGAAAATAGTCTAATCATTAGATCATATTTCTCCTATTGTGCTACTTTTTATTTTTTATTTTTTATCCTTGATTTGTGAGTTCATGAAAATTTATCTCCAAAGAGTGGAAACAAGGTCAGTTTAGATTCGAACTTTTCTTTCACCAAAATGGTTGAGTGGGAAAGTTAAAAAGGACTAGTTCAGAGACATTTGTTCTGCTAGAGAAGAGAACTTGGTAGAAAAGAAAAGCTTATATTCTGTGGCTTAATTTCAACTGAAGGCTCAGTATTTAATCTAGAAGCTTGTAACCTAGATTAAAAGTCATGAAATGGAGAAATGGAGACAAGCAGCTAAATATATATAGGTTTTGAGCTTTCAGGGTAGCAGGATGTAAGCAGGCTCACTGTTCAGTCCCAGCTCTAAGATGACTTTGGACCACCTCAGCAACAAATTGTAAGGTCTGTTTCTACTTGGGTTCCACTGCAGTTGGAATTCTCCAGAAAGATCAGCCACTAAGATTTTGCTTATTAAATTTTTCTTCGAAACTGAAAGAAAAAAAAAATAATCTATCTAAAACCTGATTAAGCAGCCACAAAGGAAAATAAAAGGTTTTATGGAAAGACATTAGCCTATGAACTCTCTCCTGGCAATGATCCCAGAGTTTCTTGCCAGAAATACACACATCTCTGCAACTTGATAGCCCTATTACCAAGCTGGCAGGAATGAAATGACTTTTCTGGGACTTCTCTTCTGTTTCTACAAGCCTGGGGAAGCTTGGCACTACAGAAAAATAAATTCTTGAGAATTTGAGAGAGCAATACATAAAGAAATTCAGAGCATAAACACTAAAATACTATGCAGTCTATTGAACTGAAGGAAATTCAGACCTTAGAAAAGAGCTGCAAAATTTGTAAATAATGAAAGAAAAATGTTCCTAATACCATTAATCTTTAGACAGCTAATCAATAGATGCTGGCTAAAGGTAATAATAGTTAAAGTTTCCTTGGAAGAGGGAAACAAAGGTATAGCACAGTATTTTGCCTGTCCAGTTAAACCGACATGGTTCTACTTACACAGGCTATAGAGAGGGGAGAAAGAAGTCAGTATTTGCTGGATGAAAGTTTCTGGAGTCTTCGTTTCTGAAGATAGGCCTCAATTTATCTTAGAAACATTCAATTTAACTCCACTTTGTCTTGTTTTTAAAAGATTCTGAAATTTTAAATGAAAGAAGAAAAAGAATACTCATTATCACTAAGACTGGAAAACAAAATTAGTTGGTTTTATAACAGCATCAGAGAATTCTGAATTTAGACAAGGAACAGATATAGATCTAACATTAATGTATATTTCTCTTCTACAGAAGTCAATAGCTATATGAATACAGATGCTGTGTTAATCTCTTTCAAATAGAATCCTGGGTTACATCTGTAATATTTCATTTCTATCCAGTGTAACTGCTGTGTCAGTAAATTACAAACCTAATTCCAATGAAATTGCAAGCGTGTATTTCAGTGTAAAAAGTTGTATAACACAGAGTAAACTGCCAACAAAAGGAAAAGAATGGAAAAAAAATCAAACCATGTGAAATGATGGTTTCTTGCTTCAGCTTGAAATAACCTGTGTAGCATCTGCATTTGAGATAACTTGCAGTTAGACATGAACACAGAAACTTCAAACTCAAGACCTTTGTTCAGTCCTTGTTTATTATTTTAATAGATGCTTCTGAAGGCAGTAAAACATTCAGTGATTCATTGCAGAGGGAGGGGGGAACCTGTTATATTTGATTAAAAAAGAATTTAGCCTTTTTATTTCTGAAAGATAAAAGACACTGTTGAAGGGATGGGGTACTATTTTAGATCTCTGTAGGAATGCTTTTATAAGGAGCAGTAGGTCAAGAAGAGCACAAATTGCTTTCCTGCCTGCTTCAGATGGAAAGACAATACACTCCCAACATTTTGTTGCAGACATTGTGGCTGAGAAATAGAAACTTTAATTAAACGTAATGGAGATGCTATTGCCTCCTGTAGCTGTAAGAAAGAAGAACAATTTTCCCTTTTTTTGAAAAGCCCACAGAAGTATTACTGGGAAAAAAAAATCCTGGAAAACATAATAGGAAGGGAGAAAAAGCAGTTTCCAAATAAATTTGAGATAGGGATTGACTGGTTGTGAATTTAAGGAGGCTGAGCTGAATGTGGGCCTGCTCACAGCTTTTAACACACAAAGTAAGAAATTCAAGATACTGTCAACTGATGTCATTCTTGGTTGCTGGGACTACTCTGTGAGTCAAATGCAGATAGATATCTATCTTTTTAATAGGAAATGCTTAGGTGACATCCAAGTCACATAATCAGCATGACAATCAGATTGCAGTGTGAGGGGGAATGGGACCATGATTTAATTGCAGCAAAGCAGTCCTTATTTTTGCAGACTGAGATACAAAAGATACATTTTGTGAAAAAGTGCACTTTTTTTTTTTTTTTTCATTTTCAGGCTGTTTGGTGTGGTTAGAAGCTAATGACAATGCATTATACAAAAGTGCTTATCTTAACAGCTCCATGTGTCATTGCTCCAGCAAGAATTGCCATTTTCAATTTTATTACTCCATGGCACATAGCAGCGTTCTCAAGGCAATACTGTATACTAATCAGGTAAGAAGAAGCATACATTCATTTTCAAATGATCAAGATGAGACAGCTGAGCTTTTACCAGCAAAAATGCGAGGATATATGACTGCTAGTACATGCAGGCCCCCTAAGTTAGTCTGTGCAAGCAGTAACTTCGTTTCATTCTACTGATGAATGCAGTTGTAAAATCTGGGTATTTGCCTGTCAGCTATAAATTAATTTGATGGGTGAATGTTCTGCAATAAGACTTCAAGGAGAAGTTCCAGCTACTATAGAATTAAATGATTTGGAGATTTCAAGGGAAGAATCTGCAGCAGTTTTTCTAGCCTCCCTTGTTCACTGGAAATGGGAAAATCAGTAGCAGCAAAGTTTTAACTGTGCTTGTTCTCTGTGGAGACACAGAATAAAGGAAAGTTGCTGGCTCAGTATGTCTGGAAAGCACTTACTTAGCCACTTGATTAAATTTGCCCACTGTTCCAGAGCAGTAATTTTCTTTTTCTTTTACCTATTAATAGATACAACAGCCATGTCAAACTGAAACACAAATGCCAATTGAACAGTGAAAACCATTTCCTTCTTTCTTACTTCACTGTGTTGTGGAGACTTTCTATGCATAGAATGTCCCCTTTTGAAAGCCTTGTTTAATAACTTAATATTGATGCTGTAGTACTTCTACTTAATAAAAGCAAGAATAGGGCAGCTGGTCTTGCTGAGTTAATGTCTCATATCTTGATGTTGGAGCTAAATTATTTTCACCCATCAACACAGATATTTAAAAAGGCTGATCCACCTCACACTTAATTCACAAAGCTAAGATGCAAAAAAAACCACGCTGAAGTATAACACTATCGAGGGGTCTAAATATAGGAACAAGTAACAAACATCTTACTTTCTCCCCCTGCATCTTCAAGTATTCATGAAAAAGACTTCAAGCTCTTGTTCAGTTTTTGTCCATAAAGAGGGAATAATTATGTTTTTCTGTGACCCATTACTGTGTCAGGGAACTGTAACATAATCAGTGTTCAGGTCAGAATAAATGGAGATTTGGGCTATAATGCTTGCCAATAAATCCCCAGGTATGATGTTTATGGTAACCTTGAGACTGTTTAACAATACTGATCTCTATGGTTTGTCAAAGTAGAATCAATGGATCCTATTTAAGAGTTTTCTTTCCCTGAAAATGCAGCAAAACATATGAGAAAAAAAAAAAAGAGAGAGAGAGAGAAAACTGATATTTGAGTTCCCATAGTGTTGGGAGCCTACATTCAATTAACTGATAAATAATTCCTCACATATATATCGGATGTACATTTTTGGCAGCTTTTAAATCAGTTCAGTCTACTCTGTTTCCATGGATTCTTATATCATTTTGATGCTTTCCTAGAATTTTTCCTTCAGTCAGAAGTGTATTTTTTGAATGTAGACTTATTTAGAGATGATGTAAGTTACTCATATTGCAGAATTTGGCAGAAAAAGCTTAAAATATGTTTTTTTCTGTAGCTTCAAAAATAAAAGCCAGCAGACTCACATGTAAAACTTCTTACATGAATGGGGGAGTAGCTTTTACACATTTTGCTATTGAATTGGTAAGCTCTTTATGAAAAACAAATGAATTTTCAAAAGAAGACAAATACTGAGAAATGGAAACAAGAGCCTGGTTCTGACCCCAGAAGACAACAGAGTGGCTGTCCTGGGGGCCATCAGTCAAAATAACCTGTCAATTGCATGATCCAGTACTGTGCAGGTTCCCTACATGTCATTTTGCTGTTTTTAATGGTTAGAACCTATCTCAGAATAACTCTTACTATGTCCCAGTACTGATAAAACTGACACAGAGACTGGATTGCATTTAATGTAGTTCTTGGTATGGTTCTCAGAGCACAAAGCACTGCAGATGTTACAGATGTATCCCTAACCTTCCTCACCCTTTTAACAGAGAATCCATAGATCATAGAATTGTAAAATCTTCGAATAGTTTATGTTGGAAAAGACCTATAAGATCATCTATTCCAACCTTCAAATAAGTGAATGTGTTTTCTAATATTGATATTATGACATTGGATGATACGGAATTTAAATTGCTCTTGGATATGGAGAAGAATAGTGAACATAGACTTTTTTGTGTGTCCATATATGAACCAAATCTCAATTTGCTCAAAGAATGTTCTACAAGATTGTTAAAAGTTTCACCAAAGTCAAGTCACTTCTGTTTTTTCAAGGCTGTTTATTATGTCAAAAAGTAGCATATTACACTGGCTGAATGTGAGTTGCTCCTCAACAGAAGCAGCTAATGTACGTTTCCCATTTTCTAATTCTCTATCTGTTTACAAGACTATTGTTACCAAATTGTTCCAGTGTCTTATGTGTTGTCACCTTTCAGCTGATTGGGCTGTAATTGCATTGTCTATACCTTTACCTTACCTTTACCTTACCTTTACCTTACCTTTACCTTACCTTTACCTTACCTTTACCTTACCTTTACCTTACTAGAGAACAGGGAGCACAAAGAAAGATCTGTAGTTTCCCACATATTCTCAAAATTAATTGTTGATAGTAAGATACTCCCTTCATTACTTACTCTTCCTGGTCCCCTTCCAGTTTTAGTACTTCTGGCTTACTTATCTTTAATATTCTTCTATTTCAGTCCATGATTGCATTCACATTTGGCAATATTGTCTTCAGCATTTGATAAATTTTAAACTTTTATTTGAAAACTCAAATCAAAGAAGATATTGTTGAGTTCAGTCTATCACATGCCCTCTATTACTTGCTCATTCCTCCCATTTAGATGAACATAAAACAATGAAAGATTATTTTGACCTATGCTTATATGTGCAAGCATGTTTTTACCCTAATACGCTAAAATTTCTGCAGGTGTTCAGCAATGCTTGCAAAGTCCATGCAAGTACACTCTTTGGTAGAAGCGAAAGGTTAATTATTAATCATTTTGAGGCAACAAATAAGCATTTGTTCCAAATTACTCTGAAATGAAAAAAAAAAAGGGGGGGGGGGAGACAAAATGATGAGTGCAGTTGCACAGCAGTATGTGAATGTATCTATAGAGAAATGTCAAAAATAAAAAATGTGGTTTAGAAATGGAGTTGATAAGAAAAAGTCATGATCGTCTCTTCCATTCTTCAAATCTGAGCAGCATTATCTTTAAAAAAAAAAAAATAGTAAGAGGGAACACATCCCACAATTCTTGCTCATCTTAGCCTTACAAAAAAAATGGTTTTAGATAGTATTATATCTCAGTAAGGGAAATAGAGAGAAGGTATTTTGAGCAACTGCTCTTCTGCATCACCAAAACAAATCTCAGGGGAAAGTACTGTAAAATCAATACATTGAACCTCCTAAAAGACAGCTAGAGAAACAAGGAATGTGCTAGAGGAGCTAACCCATTTATACTAAAATGATGGAAGAATTCCACAAGCAAGACGGATATGATAGAGAAAACATTGTGAGGAAGGGAAATAGTATTATTGGCTTATTATAGTTGTAAAAAATCATAGGGTAATATCTCTTGCATGTTACAATAGCTAATTTTAAATGTTGTTGCACCTGAAATGATTTACTGCCTTCAGTGTAAAAACAGCCTAGAATGCCTGGCACACTGAAAAATCAAGAGTTTACTGCCATGAGCTATTTTTATTCAAATAAATTGGAACGAAAGATGTCCATGGGGATGGGTACCTAAACTGTTAATCCCATGTGAACAAAATTATAATATTCAGATGTATCCAAATAAATAAAGAGTAAATATTTATTCCTACAAGATATACAAGTGTCCTTGAAGCATGCCTGTTTGTATGTATGGAGGAATGTGTACATGTTCAGATACATTAGCTTACATATTCCTAAAAGCAGACACTTAAGCCACAGGCTATCATTTTAACCTCCTATGCAGTATGCTTCCTAGTACATCATCCCTGTTTGTGTCTTATATTTGACTATTGTATTACCCTACTAACATTAACAGATTTTCTTTGGAAGTTGAATTATTTAGCAAAATCAAGCATGTTTTAAGCAGATTGAAATTTCCTTGAAATTGAAACACTTTTGATGAATATCTACCATGTGAACAAGTTGACAAATACCTATATCTTATAGTAATGTGGAAACTCACAGCTGACTTTTATTTCTGAAATCAGTATGGCATGTGGTTTGTCCAAATTTGTGCTCTATGGTATTAGGATATTGGCTCAGCCTTGTCTTGCAGTTTTCCAAAACTGATCTTGAAGACATATTCAACAGAGTCTTTCAACTTTGTTAATATGTCACAACAGTTGAAGCCTTTATAGGACAATGAGGGTAAGTAATTCACTACTGGTCACAAATCATACCAGTGTTGCTCTATTGGCTCAGACCTCTCAGTCTGTCAAGCAGCAGACAGTGTCTTCCTCCTTTTTTTTTTTTTTTTTTTTTTTTTTAATATTGCAAGGCTGGAAATAGATAACTGTCCTTGTCTATAATATTGATAGGATTCATATACCTATCATATCCCTTCTTATTCCTCTCATGTAAGGTAAAGGTTTTTACCCTTTCAGTTTCTCTCTGTATGGGAGACTTCCATTTCTCTTACCCAGCTTCATATCATTTTCTGAACTGCCTCTAATTCTGTAATACCCTTTGTGGAAAAGATATGACCAGTACTTTGCATAGTATCTTAAAAGGCGTTGCAGTGTTGATTCTTGTAATGGTACATCTGTTTGTACATTTATCCTATAGTAAATTTTCCTCCCTTCCACTCCTCTCCCCTCACCTCCCATTCCCTTCCCTTTTGCCTGACTTTCTTGATTTGCTGTATACTGGAGGTGATTCTTGGAAACTTTTTATTTAAGTTCACATTGCCATATTTCTTTTCTTTATATGAGCCTCAATATTGACAAAAATAGAATGAGCATGAGTTGGTTTTGTCAGATTATTTTTTCACTAAAAGGGTTTTGAGTGCTTGCATAAAGGGAGCCTTAGCATATTTAGCACTCTTGCTATACTACTCCTCAGTAGGTATAGTAAAAAATGGGGATTGAGGTAACTCAAAATATGATTAGGACTTGCTTGGTAGTACTCTGCTTGTTTTACTGATTGAAAACAAATAATATGATTTTAGCACAGTTTATGGGGTAATTTTGACAGACCCCAAAATTTGGTTCTAAGTAAAAAAAAACTAATTCTAATATTAACACAACTTGGTATAAGTAGTTACTTCTAAAAGAGAAAATAGTGCTAAGAATGACATGGAAATACATTGTTAAATACAGCCCTAGTATGGTTTAATTTCCATACTAATTTGCTTTCATTTATTACCAAGCTGGGTTCTGATGATTTTATATAGTGTGTGTATATATATATATATATATATATATATATAAAATTAACCCATTTAATCACCATAAATATATTTTGTTTGTCCTCTTTCACAAAGACTTTGATGCAAACATTGCGAACAAATATGTGAAATTGTATTTCTTCGTATACATAGTGGTGGTCTAGCTAGGATATGAAAAGATCAATGAGAGTAAGTGGCATAAGTAAGGGTCTAAAAAGAATTTCTTAACATTGTATTCTGTGTTCCACAGGAGGAACATATCTTGTGGGAAAACAGCATGACAACTAACAAGGAATGGGCCAAAGTGGATATACATATACCAACAGGGATAGAAAAATTAAAGGTATGAATGAAAAAAACAAGTGTTTGATTTTTGAAAATGCTTTACTTTATTGTTTATAAGTCTTCTAGGAAATGTAGGAATTTAAGAAATTTATGTATAATGTGAAGGGCTTGCTCTTCTTCATAGCATCACTTGAGTAAAGCTCTGGTCACAGATTAATAAAAGCAGTCTCCCTGTTCACATCCCAAAGCTCCTGGTCTTAATAACATGCAAGAAAATGCATACACATCTCACCATTCTTTAGGAGGTCATTTGAGTCCATTTTATTACTATCTCATTAAAATAAAAATGCTATTAAGTGAGATGATGTGAATGATTTTTTTGTGATTTCAGTGGAATGACATAAATCAGTAACTGTGGGAGAGGATCTTCCCCTTGCCTTTTTTTTTTTTTTTTTTTTTTTTAATGTACAGAGAAGAATTGAAGAATTACGGGTTTATATTTTAAGTAATTTTATTGTTTAGATATTCATAATTCTGTAAATAAGCTTTATATTTTACTGTTTCAACATCAGCTGGACAGGTGATCTGTGTGAAGGACAAAGACCAATCCCTTTTCCTATAAGGAAAAAATAAAGAACCAGATGTGTATAAGATTATCTGTAGTATCCAAAAGTAAATAAACAAAAGACTGGAGAGGTTTTATGCTCTCAGCAGCCCAAACTATGCTTTCTTATATAAAAACAGCATGATCACTTGTGCTTAGGGAAGGACAGATAATGTAATTATGTGACTGTGTGACATTTTCAGCACAGCATTCTGCCATTTGAACTAGTAGAGAACTGATAGTGTTTTGGGAATTTTGAAGATATTGTCTCTTAACAGAAGACAGTGATATATATAATTTTTATTTTTTAGAAAATTTTCTAGGGCTTATATAGTATGTTAGAGCCTTCTGCTTATGCCCCAGAATGTTTATTCTAGTTTCCTCATGTTTTGTCCGGTAATCTTCCCCAGCTTTCCTTCCACTGTATTTTCTGTCCCCTGCACATGATTGCTTTCCGAGGCTCCTACTCTGGCCATGTCCACACCTGTCAAAACCCACAACTCCATTTTTGATTTGTGCCTCCAGCTCCTGCTCGTGTCTCTTGGTGCTTTGCACCAATGCCATTTTCATCTTCTTAGTGAATTCAAGCCCACTTCCTTTTGTTTGCTGCTTTAGCTCAGGTAAAAGAAACTTGATGAGCACAGGATACTCTCCTTGCTTTGAGACTCAGAAAAGCTGGAATAAACAATGGCCAGGAGCAAGAGATGTTCTCCTAAAACTCCATTGCTCTAAATCAGCTTGTGTAAAAGTGCAAGGGAAGTCTGTAGGAGGGAGAAATGCTCCCTGCATCTCTGTCTATGCCAACAGTAGTATTCAGAGAGCAAGCAGGGCACAGGCTCAAGGAATGTCATGTGATAGCCAAAATAATTAAAACATTAGCATGCACACACCAAGGTTTTGACTCAAGCAAATTAGCTGTCTCACAGACAAAGCCTGGAAGAATTCAAGGGTTGCCAGCAGCCAGGATCCAATCTCACTACATATCTGGGTGCAGTTTTCTTGTCTTGAGAGAGATCAGCTTTGACCTATGCTATAGCAGCTAGTGTCTGATAATGATCTCTAACTTCTTCACCTGTGAGTGCAACCTGAATTTTCTGTCTTGGGCACCAGCAAAATTAGGTTCTGAAGAGACTTCAGAACAGAAGTCATGTTCGTTAGGATGTTACAGGTGAGGTCACTCTTCTGAAGTACGGTGGCATTGCTGTTTTTTAGCCAAATAGTCATGATATTTGGAGCTTTTCTTTAAACATTTTTTTTCTTAACTTCATTCTTGGAATTTGTCAAACCATTTTAGCTGAAAATTTTCAGAGAAACCAACTTGAAGTAGTCATTGCAAAATTTCAGCTTCTGATTTGATATTTGCCATGTTTTTTTTAATGGAAGGCACCTAGTGCTTTTTACAAATAGGACATTACTCTTTTATGGTAGAAACAAAACAGCTTTTCCCTGTCTGTTAATTCAAGTATTTTAACTGTAACCATCCACAGCTTACTTTAAAAGGAACAATACAGAGCAGGGGGGGGTTCGTCTGTCTGAATAACATCCAGTTCTTGGATACCACACCATCAGAGCCACCAGATTTCTTCTCCTTAGAAGAATTCACCTGCACTAATGGGCAGTCCATTGAGCCTGGATCACCCTGTGACTCTCACCCAGACTGCTCTGATGGCAGCAACGAGGATCCAGCAGCCTGCTGTAAGTGAATTTTAAAAGGACACAGTGCTGAAGAGTATAGTGAAACCTAAATAGATCTATCCAAGAAATGCCTAGAAAGCTAACTGCTATTATTATTTTTTTTCCCAGAATATTTAACGATATACAAATTCATGACAATGTTCAATTTGTCATCATGTATATTTTTTGTTTTTCTGTCTGGTCTTAGCAATATATTTTGGATTCAGATAGCAAGCTTTTTAAGTGTCTGCAGAAACACAAAATTTTGCACATTTTTATCTAAATGTGTTCCTTTCTTACAATGTTTATAATCTATTCTTCCTTAATTTGAGAGGAACTGAAATCCACCTTGGAATTTGTTTGAACACTTCTCTAATTTATACTGCCAATTAGTTTTTGGGAGAAAATGTATCAGGTGACATTAGCTGATCAGGAGGTTTATCTTAGTCATATTTTGAATTGAAGGTAACTTAGCTCAGAAGCTATAGCTTTTACTGTACAGTCAAGAGAAAAAAAAATTACTGGGAATTGTCTATAATAATTATGAAACATTTTAGACCTCAATGAAAAAGTAGTTTTAGAGATCCTGCAGCTCTTAAAATAAATATTATACAGCATACGTCTGTTTGTATGTTTGCCTGTGGCAGCAATACTTAAATATGTTTTGTAGAAAACTGTGTACATATTTCAGGTATTGGTAATGATACATGTTGCTGTGAGGTGCAGATTTAAATGTATGTCTCTCAAAGTAGCAGGATGGCAAAAATTGATAATGCTTTATTTTCAAAGTCTTTGAGAAGGCTTTATGAACAATTTTTGACTGAATTCTCTTTGCCTCATGTTTTAAATTTCTTAATCCTTTCAATCCCTTAAAAAGCCATGCATGAGCCGTCTCTGAAACAAGTGATATATGTGAACGTTGAAACAACATTTTCAATAGGAAGGTTTATAGTGTTCTATCTCCAGGTTCACCTGGAGATTTTAGATATGTTTTTCCTTTTTACAAGACTTGATCCTATGCTGTTAATTCTGTGCACTTGCTGGTAGGAATAATTTTCTCATGCTGTTTAGAAAGAAAAACAGAATGAAAGTGAAGAGTACTTTATAAATCAGATTTAATTGTTTCAGTCATTTAAGGTTCCTGCTTCAGTAACATTATCAGAGAATTGTGGTGAATATTGACTGGAAATCTAGAAGAATAATTTGAAGGCCGAATAGGGGATGAAAAATAATTCTTCTAGTACAAGAATAGCTGTTAATACTACTACGTAAAGTGAAAATAAAGATAAGTCAAAACATTGTAGGCAGTTATATTTTGCACACAGTCTATTTGATTTTATCCCTTGTTGTCTCAGACGCCAGACTTTGGCATTATATAAGACAAGTAAATAACCTAGATATAATCCGTATTTTAGTGTACGACACAGAACACTGTGGGACTCAATCTTGGTAATGCTGCTTCCATCATGCTTATGTGGATGGGTCAGAAAAATTAAAGAGTGGGCAGAAAAAGAAAAGCCAGAACAGCCTGGGAGTCTCAATGCTGTCCTTGTAACGCTTTTGGAATTAGGGTGTTGTCCCATGAACTGACAGAGGCCCAGGAACTGCATAACCCTCTTCGACAGCAGTATCTAGTGCTCCGCTCTCTGCTGTTGCCTCTGCAGTTGACTTGGGTTTAACACATAGCTCAGATTCTCAGTTAACTTCTAGTATATTTTAATTTAAAGAAAATAACCCACTCAGTTTAACCTGAGATGCAGAGATTATATGCCTCACTTTTTGTTGAAACATTCACTGGTTAAAGATTCATCATCTTGTTCTATCAGTGCACAAAAGTATGCTCATCCTCTCTCTCTCAAAAAAAAAAAAAAAAAAAAAAAGAAAACATGATTTTCTAAAATATAAGTAAATCACAGCAGATGCATGATTCTCTGACTACTGGCTGAGAATAAAGAAAGGAAACAATATATAAAATATCCAGATAACCTTTTTAAGGTTGGTCTATTTTCATGGCTTATATTGTCTTGGATACATCATATAACACTTTTCAGGAAAGAAGACCCCAAAGGTGGAATTTGGCTCTTCAGCAGTTTGGTTGGCTTAGAAAATTCATCTTTCTGACACTTTCTGCACTCTTGAACAAAAGAGACCTAAAGCAAAAGCTGTCCTTTATTTCTGTCCTTTGTTCTTTTCCTCCCATTATGTACATTTTCCACATAATCTTGAAATTGTCCTCTGTGATATTTTGAGTGTGCTACATCTACCCACTTCACATTACAGTAAAAATTACTATCTGGTACAATAGGGCATGTTTTAGCCTCTATTCTTTTAGGTATTTTAGCATCTACCCTTGAACACATCCCCAGTAGTTTCCTTTGATGAAGTACTCTCATGATGCAGAGCTGACAGATCTCCATACTGAATGAAAACAAAGGCAGACAGCTGTTACTTAGCAGTGTGAAGATTTTTCTCTTTGAGGATTTACTTTTGCTTCATTACAATGGGGAAGGAAAATAATGTTTATCTTTGCTCATGTTAACATGACATGAATAGTCATAAAAACACAATTTATTATAAGAGCAAATATATATTTATTTTACAATACTTAAACTTTCTGTGTAAGCTCTACCTATTTATATAAATAAGATAAGATGTAGAATGAAGGAAACTAGAATAATTTTAAAGCAATTCCTGTACAGCAATTTATAATTACAAATTATTGAAAACTTCTAGAGCAGATGAACATACATGCAAATCCCATTATTACTATTCAAGTGTGAAATGCAGCATTTTTATTATTCTGGAACATTTGTTTTAGTACATATTTATCTGTTTCCTCTGACATTAATTTTCTGGAATTGCCAGTATCTGTCCATCAATCTTGTATGTACGTGTGGAGAAAAAGAAGATACATCATTATTTCACAGACAACCTTCATTGTTTATGAACTCTGTTTAGCACTGGTTTTGTGTTTCACCATCACAGTTTTGACTACTTTGGTTTCTTTTCCATTATTTTTTTGTTCACATCTTTGGCATAGCATGGTGATAGCTATGGGGTTTTATTTTTAGAAGAAAAGCTTGGCAAGATGTCAGTGTGTTCTAGGATTCCTAAAACATATACAGTTTAAAAGATCTTGAGGTATGTTTGGTTCATTCAACCAAATAATTAATTGGCTCCAAAGATGAGAGATTCACAACCTCATAATAAAGACAACTGTACTGGTACAGGGCTGTAGCCACTTAATGAGACGGTTTTATTTTGATAAAATGAAACAACATCTAAGCAAGACAATTTCAGCATGGAAGTTTTCTTGAAGGACCTGTTTACTCATGCAAGCCTACCCTCTTCAGACCGTGTTGACATGAGTTTCTCTTAACACTAACAGTATTAACTTATTATTTATTATTATTATCATTTAGAACATGTGGAAAAAATGGTTTGTGTTAATTGAAAAACTTTTCCAATGTATTTTATGAATTTAGTAAGCTCCACTTATTTCTTGAAATTCAAGTAGATGTGTTTGGGGAACATTTTTCTCCAGTTTACTTCTCAGAGTGATTGCTTTTGCAGAACTGCTGTAATAATTTAATCCTTGACTAGTAGAGACATACTGATACATCCACAAGACAAAATAGATTACTTTTTCAAATTTGGCTTTTTATTAAAATAAGTGCAAGTTGTTGTTTCCTTTCTAAATTTCCTTCTCATTTGCTGAAATATAAATAGATGAATGTCCAAAAATGAGGCTTCGCTGGGTTTGCTATCAGAACATAGAAAATCTTCCTGCAGTTTGAATCTAGTGAAATCTTCCCAGTGAAACAAATAACATAAGCTCTGATGGTAAGAGGTGTAGTAGGAGAGAATATATATACCAGAAATATGCTTTACCATCTGTTTAACTTACATAACTGCAGTACAACTCCTCAAGAAATATTGGTTGTGTTGTCACTTATTTTCAAACTATGGATGGTGAAACATTCCCTATAATCACTCGATATTTTAAACAGAAACATATTAAAAGGCTGAGAATAGTAAAAGTTATGCACTGTTTTGACAAGAAAGGAGTTTATTAATGTTGGAGCAATGAAAAAACACACCAAGAAACTCTCGTGTAGATTTGTGTGTCAACATAAATGCAAAGTTTTATTTATTTAATTATTTTTGTGCTTGATTAAACATTTACAAGCACTCAAGTTTTTGAGAATTAAGTAGGGATAAAATTAAAGTCACGCTGTTAACTCAGGCAATTAAGCTTCACTTGCATTTATAGCCTAGCTGTTCTGTAACATGTTAATATTTTTAAAACTCTTGTTAATTAACATGAAGTATCACTTCCAGAAACTACATATGGTAGAACACTTGGACTTAGTAAGTGTGTCTTGTCCAAAGTCTTTGATCACAGGATGATTTGATGATTTTATATAGAATGTCATTTTAAAAACACACATGTAATGGGAGAAAAAAAAAAAAAAAGAGTAGCATCCATTTTCACATATAGTGAATATATAACATATACTGAACTGGAGCTGGACATTTTTCTTTGCCCCACAGAAAACAAACAAACAAACAAACGAAAAAAACCCACCACCATTAATGTTCTTAATAACTTAATAGTGTTGTTCAGACTTAGTCTGAAAAAACGATTGGGCTAAATATTTTGATTTGGAGTTGTCTTTTTCTGAGTATGTGTCATTTGGGTTGAATACAGCAGCAGTGGAAAAAGATGATGCATCCTGGTTTTGGCTAGGATAGAGTTAATTTTCCTCCTAGTAGCTGGTAGGGTGCTGTGTTTTGGATGTAGTATGAGAATAATGTTGAAAACACGCTGATGTTTTAATTGTTGCAGAGCAACAGTGAGCTGCCTGGGGGTGCATCAGGAGATGGGAGGGGACAGACCCAGGACAGCTGACCCAAACTGGCCAAAGGGGTATTCCGTGCCATCTGACATCATGCTGAGCAATTAACATGGGGTGGCTGGCCAGGGTGGGGGTACTGGCTGCTCGGGGATAGGTTGGGCAGTGGTCAGCAAGTTGTGAGCAATTGCATTGTGCATCACTTGTTTTGTACACATTATTATTAGTAGTACTATTATCATTATTATTACTATTTTCCTTTCTTTTCTGTCCTAATAAGCTGTCTTTATCTCAATCCACAAGCTTTCACTTTTTTTTTTTTTTCTTCCCATTTTTCTTCCCCATTCTGAGGGGGTTGGGGTGTGGGTGAATGGCTGTGTGGTGCTTAGCTGCCCGCCAGGTTAAACCACAACACCATGTTTACACATTTCTTTCTAAACACAACATGTTAGAAGAAATTATACTAGTGCTTAATAATTTCAGAAATGACAATTTCACAAAATTTCCCCTCTTTCCTGTTGACCATCAAGGGCAGTGATGGGCTCTGTTTGACAGCCTTTTTGCTTTGCCAACTCTGCCAGTATATTATTTCTTAATGTAGTTTCATTAGTCACCTTTTCACTATGAACCAATGGAAACCCCTGAGCCTGACACTGAGACACATTAAATGACAACAGATCTGCTGTCATGAGCATGTGGAAGACCCTGTTCTTCATATTGCTGTAATAACATTTTTTTTAAAGAAAAGTAATAATAATAATAAAAAAAAAAAAAAGTTAAATGCTCTATCAGTCTGTAAAATATTAACCATTAATGCCATCTTGATTTCTCTTTCATATGTAAACCATGATTTTATCTCTGTCCTGGTGCCTCTAACCTTCTAGAAGCAAGTTTTCAGTTGTTTAGTATATGAGTAGGTTGCTTGTGTCTACATGGTAATTTATTGGTATCTTTTTTGATATTACTGTGCAGTCACTTCAGTCAGCTTCTTGTGTCAAAAAACTTATACAAGGTTTAGAAAGTCCAGAGAAAGGAGAGATTTAATCAAAGCATTTTTGCTTTTTATATCACACGGGTTATATTAAGACTGCTTAGCTAAGCAAAGAACAATGCCTAGGCATGCTAATTACCATACAGAAAAACAGCTTAGTCTGGGATATCATTTTGCATATTCTACCTTAATGTATTAACAATCAAAGTCTAATTAACAAGGAACCTTGTCAAAAGCATAAGCCTTCTTTAATTAATTAAGTTAAACAAATTCCATATTTAACTAATATACTACACCAAACAGAAAAACATACTCCATTGAATTTTAATAAACATTATGAATCCAATTAAGAGATACTGGTATTTGGGCAGTGAGGAACCTCATGAAGTTCAACAAGGTCAAGTGCGGGGTACTGCACCTAGGGAGAAATAACCCCAAGCACCACTACAGGCTGGGGGCTGACCTGCTGGAGAGCAGCTCTGCAGAGAGGGACCTGGGGGTCCTGGTGGACAGCAGGCTGACCATGAGCTGGCAACCGGCCCTTGTGGCCAAGAAGGGCAACAGTATCCTGCGGTACATTTGGAAGAATGTTGTCAGCAGGTAAAGGGAGGTGATCCTCCCCCTCCACTCAGCCCTGGCAAGGCCACACCTGGAGTGTTGTGTCCAGTTCTGGGCTCCCCAGTACAAGAGGGACATGGCCCTCCTCTGGACTCGCTCCAGTAGTTCTATGAAGATGATTAGGGGACTGAAGCATCTCTCATACAAAGACAGGCTGAGAACTGGGCCTGTTTAGCTTGGAGAAGAGAAGACTGAGAGCGGATCTTATGAATGTATACAAATATCTGAGGGGAGGGTGTCAAGAGGATGATGCCAGACTCTCTTCAGTGGTGCCAAGCAACAGGAAAAGAGGCAACGGGCACAAACTGAAGCACAGGAAGTTCCATCTGAATATGAGAAAACATTTCTTTACTGTAAGCATGACAGAGCACTGGAACAGGTTGATCAGAGAGGTTGTGAAGTCTCCTTCCTTGGAGATATTCAAAACCCGCCTGGATGAGATCCTGTGCAATGTGCGTTAGGTGACCCTGCTTGGCAGGGGGTTGGACCAGATGATTTCCAGAGGTCCCCTCCAACCTCAACCATTTTGTGATTCTGTGATTTATTTTTACATTAAGAACAGACTGCTCAAATAACCTTCTTATGCCAGGAACAACTTTATACTGAAATTTAATGTGATGATGCTTCAGCAAAGCAATATTTCATTTTGGTTTTGTACAGTCTCAAAATTAGAGTAATATTATGTCTGAGGCTTATAAGATAGAACAGAATAATTCAGTTGGAATGAATCTTCTAAGATCATCGAGTCCAACTTCCTGATGTCTTCAGGGCTAACCAAAATTTAAAGCATATTAATGAGGGCATTGTCCAAATGTCTTTTGAACACTGACAGGCACAGGGCATCAGCCACCTCTTTACAAAGCCTGTTTCAGTGTTTGACCACTCTCACAGTTAACAATTTTTTCCTAATGTCCACTCTGAACCTCCCCTGGAGCAGCTCTGTGGTGTTCCCATGCATCCCATGATGGAAAGAATGTGCCATGAAGGCTGGAAAGTGCCAAGTACAATTCCAAAGTAATTTTTACAATTGTGCTAAGCAGCCCAAAGAATTGTGTCCAACAGTTCTGGACTAGGAAAGAAGACTCTCATATTATACTATTCTTTTAGCAAAATAATTAATTTATTTCAAGAAATGCAAGAGTATAAGTTGGTCTAATCCATATCAACTGAGAAACTGTTATTTTACATTGCAATACATAATTTCCGGAAGATCTAAATAATTCAAAAATTTAAATCTCATTTCCAAAAATAAAATAAGTAGCAGCTTAATTTATCTTTACTTTCAGCATATTTAAACCACTAAATATGTTTGATTTTTTTCCTATACACTCATAATTAAATTTCCAGGAAAATTTATCTTTTAAAAAAATGCAATTGCCCATTCATAATCTGATGGCAGCCTATGTACAGGTCTCATCCTTAGTAGGATATATTTTTCTTTTCTTTTCGAGGTGCTTTCTTTCACAGTTCTGTATTTGATTAAGAATGGAAGGACCTTCCTGATTTGTTATCTGTATTTTATAACTTCTCCAGCTGAATAATACACATTTCAGTGAAACATACCAGAGATTCTTTGATTAAAACTCCTTTTACATCCAAATACAAATCACTGATAGATCTGGCATTAAACTGCTGCATCAAATTCAACTTAATGATCTCTTGTTGTTCTCTGTACAACAGCTAATTACACTATATGTAATTTTGAGACTGACTTCTGTGGATGGAAGCCATTGAACACAGGTGATGCTGACTGGCACATAATGAAAGAAGAAGCTCCACTGGACAGCAGACTCCGTGACGGAGATCATACAACTAATGCTAGACATGGTGAGAGATTACATATATATACACTCACACATATATAAATATTAATTATCCTTAATGATGTTAGATTGATGAAACTGAGTTTGAAATGTATGCTGCTATATACCACGTATATAACATAGGTAACATTACAGAAAGTTTGTTTTTCAGGGATACTTTTTCTTAGATGTGATATGGTTACTATGCCTTTGTGCCTTTGTAACTTTTTTTTTTTTTTTTTTTTTGAGATGTTGCCCTTTGAACTGATATAGCTAACTTTGTTCACACGTATGGTAAGCACCTTTGTATCCAGCATTCACACAGGGACTGTTTTTTAAAATCTTATTTGGACAAAATATCACTGCAGCTTTTTGTAGAGCACAGGTAATTTCATTGGTTTTCTCTAGGATAAATAGAGTGAGTGTAATATCCTTTGACCAGTGTTTCTTCCTTCATCCCATAGTTGCTATAAAATGCACTCAGCTGGAAAAAGTTGATTCCAACAGAGGGCTTGTTTAAAGCCTTTTTCCAAAATGAAAATGTTATTAGTATACTGTTTAAAATTAAACTGCCCACTATGCTTGTCATTGTCAAATAATACTGCTAAATATTCTGTGACTTTAATTTTACTAAAATGTATTTGTTATCCTGCTTCCAGTAGAGATTAGATTACTTTAAAATTTGGATTACAGTCCAATATCACTTTATTTCTTTTTAAAGGATACATTGTCTTACAGCCAGATCTCCACACTTCTCTCATATGTTCACATTAAAGGAAAGCAAAACGCTAAGAATTCCACCTTAAACATGTGAAAGCAGAGGAATCCCAGGATTATTTTATTTTATTTTATTTTATTTTTGAGCAAGCCTTAGTGGGGTGTAATTTTATGTGTGCATGCTGTACAATACCTCTAACTGCATGATCACATACCCTTTTTCCATTGGTCCCCAAGTGGTGAAGTGCATCAAATGGCTGCTATTCACTTTTGGAGTAGCTATTTAATATTTCATTTCATTGTCACTCATGAGGACCACTGAATCTGCATTACTGTGTTCTCTGCAAGTATTAGTTTCTTATGGCTTTCCAATGCTCACAGCTCCAGAAAGGAGCACTGATATGACTGTGTCTTTCCCAGAAGGGTTATTTGAAGTGTTGGTGAGATGTGGTCATAACGAAGGTGGCCTGAAGAAATATCTGCTCGGCAGTTTAAGCATCATGTTAAACTAGCCATATGGGATATGGGCTGTTGCACTTAAGCTGCCTGATACCTGTATCACTGCATAGTGGGTTTGTGTCTTTATACGGAGCTGCAGGCTGCAGATTGAAGTCTCTGCCTTGGGTAGATCTCAAGGTTACCTCACAGCATCTCTCAAACCAGTAATGGTGCATTACCCTTGTAAGTCAGTGCAAAGGTCTTTCTTGGGGTGGTTTTGTACCCATCTATCACTGTGCTTGCTTCTGACACATCCCAGCTGTGCAATTAGGCTTTCAGAATTTGAGCAAGTTTTTGTCAATGTTAAATCAGAGTACTTCAGGTTTAAATAGTTGCTTGTGATGTCACTGAGTGTTCATCTCTCTTCTCTCCTGGGGAGGGCAGCAGCAAATTTTGGTTAATGAAGATCTTAATGAGGCTACTGTAGAGCCTCAGCTGCAAATTAAAAGAGGATCCTTTGATGTACCCTTGCATTGCAATGAGGGGAGCTTCCCTCTTGCCACAGCGTGCAGCATGCCTGTTTGTACACAGGGCGGTAACGGTCACCTCTTTGTACTGGCCTTGTTACAGCTATGCGATTATTCACGTGGGTCTGGACCTAACCCTCTGCTTTGTTATGTATCCATGGGAAATAAATGGCTAAGGAGTATGACTGGCAGCACAATAGCTGATTTTCGAAGATGTAAGGCAATATGTGTGTAATATCAATGCGCAAACAAGACTGAGCCCTTAGTGTCGTTTTGCATAGACTTTCATGAAAAAGTCTCAGTATTCAGTGAAGGCAGCACTGACGGCATTCAAAATATGCTGCTTTAGGGCCCCTTGAAGATGTTTATCCTTTCCTACCTTTGTCTGAAGCACATCTGCTGTAGTTCAAATCCAAAGGCAGTTAGTTTGCCAGAGTTCAGATTAGATCTTTAATTAAGCTTTCATCCCCACTAGCACAGACAACAATGTCAAGTCTGTGGACCCCATGAGAAAATATAGCTTATTCCATTGGCTCCCATGGTCTGCAACATTGTTAGCATGCTTAAAACTGTCTGGGCTGTGCTGAGAGTAAATACTGTACCCTAAAGGAAATTAATTTTTATTTCAAATTCTGTTTGTAACATTATTTAAGCCAATTAAAATGTGTCCTTTAGGGATCCCAGCTGAGGTCTATGCTGTTTGATCTCTGGTGCGCTCTGCTCTTGCAGAGCTCTCTCCAGACCATGCTGAGATTGGAGGGGCTCAGTGTGAACAAGGCGATGGGATGTAGTTGTAGCATTTTGAGGACAAGGGTCTGATGGTTTTACCTGAAGAGGGCAGATAAAGGTGCATCTGGCGGGTCTGCCCAATAAAACCCTTGTGGAAGCAGCATGTCAACCCCCCTTTGCAGGGCTCTGTGTATATTTCCTAAAGTTAAAGTGCTTGCAGGCACCATGATGAGATGGCTTTAGCAATGGCTGCCCAAATAACAGTTTTTTCTTTACTTTCTTTCCTCATCTCTAGACTTTGTTAATTTTACTGCTGAGGAAAGAGGCAGGAGCATTCAGCAATTCTATTTTGTCTTTGCCTATATAGATATTGGTTGTCATAGCCTGGTACAGCTCCCACCTCCTTCTCCACAGGGGCTGAACTGAAGGGAATGCTGTTCCGTTTGTTTACATTTATGAATAATCTTCATGTGCCTCACAGAACACAGTTACCTCTCAGAGGTAATTATTTGCCATTGGAGCATGACATATTTCTCATATTTCTTTGAATTTTGTTTACAGGAACATTCATTTACTTCAATGGATCATGTCAGATGTACACAAAGATGGCCATGTCTCATCTGGGGAGCCCCTTCCTTGTCAAGCTGTCCCCTGGGCTTTCCTGCTGTCAGGTAACAGTTTGATATGAACTGTCCCCACCTTTGTAAGCTATCAGTCACATGTTATGGTATTTTTCTTGCTGTTAGTATTGCTGCAGAAAAACTAGCTCAATTTGAATAACAGCAGAAGAAGCAAAACACTAATTCCTTGGGAGGAGGGAGTTTCAGGAGGCTTTTTTACTGCTTTACTGACTTACATTTATATCTGATTATTATTCTTTCTAAAACATTCACAAGGTGACTCAGATTTAAGGCTATACTTCGGAGTTTTCCACGCTGTGAAAAAAAAAATAGCTGGACAACATTATTAGGGTCATATCATCTCACAGTCAAATCAGCCTGCCTTATGAGGAAAAGCTGGCAAAGAATCATCATGCTCTTGTCTGTAAGCAGAAAATACTCCTACTTCCAACTTTCCATTCCTGGAGATCTGTGGTTGGTATACAGATTAAATAAGTTGGAGTGATTGGAGAGAGTTGGCTACCGTGCTCCAGATATACTAAATTTTAATAATAGTTAGAGGGGGATGTTTGTTAAGCTGATCTGTGCAGTCATTAAAAGCCTACCTTGAAGTGATTTTTTTGGTCAAGTATCTTGTACCTCTGTAGAGGAATGCAAAAACAAGGGGTCAGGAGTGCTCAAAAAGAAAAAAAAAATCTGGAAGGAAAAATTAAAATACAATTTTATGATTAAAATGTTGGAATGTTTGACAAAATTATTTCAAAACTGAAATTGAAGCAATATATACAATTAAATAAATACATATATAACGGCTTTTAACTGCATTTTGTTTATTCTTTTTGCTCACTGAATAAAGTGAATAGATTCTGTACATCTTTATGTAAGCATTTTCTTTTTTCCTGAGTCTTTTTTAGTTTTCCATTACTTAACTTTTCAAACCTTCTGACATATTGGGGAGATGTTAAGATATGTGATTCCAGAGTTATGTTTTCTGCTACTTTATGATGCCTCCTGATTTAAAAAGTCACATAAGAGGAAAGGAAAAGAGTGAAAGCACATCAAAATCATTTTCCTGTGTTAGTGGTTAAAAAGAGGCTTCAGAGAAACGGAATAAAATTGAGACTGGTTGCTTTTTCAAACCCAATTTAGAATAAAAACTGTAATTTCATTTAGGAATTTTTTTTTTTCCTCAGAAATAAAAGTCACTAAACAATATATGGAGGAACAGCACATAGAAAGTCCAACAAATAATCTTAAGAACACCTTGCTATCATTGAACACAGTCTCTCACTTCTTAATCTTCACATGTCATCATACTCTTCTAAAGAATCAGAAATAAAATAGATGCAGAATGAAATCAAGCAGAATGGTGCTGCAGGGAACACAGAAGGCCTCACAGCATCCCATTGGAACCCTGCATGTTGCATGAGACCTGGGAAACCAACAATCTTTATACACACAGTGCATTCATTCAGGCAGCTTCACATCTCTTTTGTAGACTTTGATACTGGGTAGATAAGCACCTTTCAAGTTCAAATGAACTTATCTTAGAATCCCTTAAGGTTAGCTGGGCGCAACTGGTGTGTGAATCAATGAATCATTCCAGTTAAGACATCTTGCAGAGTTGGCTCTGCATTCCAAATAAACATAAGTGCAGTAGGGATGTACATACCCTTCACTAGTACAAAGTCAGAAAATTAGCTATTTTCAATTTTGAATATGCACATACTGTATGTATTTAAAGTTTTGAGATTCACCAAAAACTAGTGCAAGTTCTTATCCAGCTATACAGGTCTGAAAAAAAGAGTGTTTCTGAAGACTGGAATCTTGGCTTTCTGCCACATTTCCCCTGTGGACTTCTATATCTCGGAAAGAGCAGGGAATAGTGGTTGCTCATTAGGAAGTGTATTGGTGTGTTATGCTCTCTGCGTATAAATGTGAGATGTTGTCCTATGTTGGATGTCCCACTGAGAGGATAAAGGGATCTGCATAGAGATCTATGTTTATTAAAAGCTTTACAAGTTCTTTGGTTCCAGGGGTTAAAAAAGAAAAAAAAAAAAAAAAAAAAAAAAAAAAGGAAAATCAGAGTTGAGGGATAGTAGTTTTACATTGTACCTTACTAGTTAATTGAAGCTTAGAATTAAATTCTTTGTGCAGCTTCTTGTAGCTGAGTTTTTCAGTAGTTGTCAGGTAAGAAACATCTTCATTTAACTCAAGGTTTAAGAGCTGTAGAAACAAATTTCTAGTCCCAGCTCTGTTTATGTTCCTAATGGACAGAAAAGTCATCCTGAAGTAGAACATGTAGTCACAGTGAGCAAAGGTAGTTTTATTCTTATGTAAGGAAAACCCAGAAAAAATATAATAATTTGAAAAGCTATTTGACTCTTTAGCTGTTCAAACAGCTCATTTTGAAAAGTGTTTGAATACCTGCTGCATTCCCTTAAGATGTCTGTTGGGGGAAAAAAGCTACACGAAAGTATTTAAAATTATTTTAAAATCTTGAGATTACACAATATATAATTTCCATGAGTGGGGAAAAAAGGAGTACTGTGGGAAACTGACAGACCAAGTCCATGGACCATGAAGCCTGGAGATGATTAAAAAATAGTGTAGTGTGTTGTGACAAAAAATATTTCCATCAGTAACTGCTGATCTACCTTGTCCTGTGTAACAGAAGTCAAAAGAAACTCTCCTTTCATACATAAAAATTGTATCTTTCATGCACTTGCCTTTTTAAGGGATTAAACTTGGTGAGTGAAGTGAAAGGTAGTGCATGCACACGCATGATGACTTTCAGATTATTAGCTGATGATTTGTAGGTAAGGAGTTCTCAAATTGACCGGTCCTGCTCTTCGACTTGGTAGGCACAATAACAGCCTACAGCTCTAACATAAGTGTTAATGTGATAATTAGGAAAAACTCCTTTCGAAGACTGGTTATCCTAAAACTACTACTTCCCTTAGCATAAATGAATAAATAAATAAATAGAATTGACCATGATATATCTATGAATTAATGTTTATTTCCATGCTTTACATAGATTTAGTGTTCTGAAAATAAGTTATTCTGAGCATTGCTGCTGCTCAGACATCCTTCAGAAAAAGCAGTGGCCTCTAGGGGAAGAGATATTTGAAGGGACTTGGCTGGGGAGATGTCTTGGGGACAAGCAGGGAAGATATGCTTGTAAGAAGACTTTGACGGGGACATGGCTGGAGATGCACCCATGTTTAGCTTAGAAACGAGAAGAGTGAGGGGAGACCTCATCAATGTGTATAAATATCTGAGAGGAGGGCGTTGAGAAAATTTAGCTGGACTCTTTTCAGATGTGTGCAGTGACAGGACGAGAGGCAATGGGCACAAACTGAAGCACAGGAGGTTCCAGCTGAATGTGAGAAAACATTTCTTTACTGTGAGGATGACAGAGCACTGGAGCAGGCTGCCCAGAGAGGTTGTGAAGTCTTCTTCTCTGGAGATACTCAAAACCTGCCTGGATGCCGTCCTGCACAACATGCTCTAGGTGACGCTGCTCATCAGGGGCGTTAGACTAGATGATCTCCATAGGTCCCTTCCAAACTCAGCCATTCTGTGATTCTGTGATCCTGTAAACAAGGTGATCCATGCTTTCAGAGGACGTTTGTTTTCTTTTTTTTTTTCCTAATCAGTGATTAGAAATTGTATTTCTTCACAATAAATTAAGTAAAAATTACATGCGCACACACACACTGCACTGTTTTGCATGTTAATAGTCCCAACAGGTTCTCGAAAAGTATTATGTGTCAGCTGTCTCACCTAAATAAAAGACCTCTACTGTTTCCTGTGTCTAACTGAACTCTGGGTAACACATTGATCTGTGATTGTCCTGAGGCAAAAGACAGGCTTCATTTAGCTGTTAGCCTAAAATGGTCGGCATTTTTTAAGTTTGCTTAAAAGTTGATGCAATGTGAGGGGGGAATAATAAAAAGCAAATTTAAGGAAATTTTCTCTATATAATGTGACAATCCAAGATGCATGGTGTAAGATCATGTGAAGACGGGCAGAAAACTGCACAGCAGCTTGGTTTACCTTCACTAAGATTCAAGATTTATCAGAGATTTTGCAGGGAAGTAGAAAGTCTGCAGTTGCTGAAAATTTAGTCCTTCAGTATGTGAAGAAGGAGGAAGGACTTACCTTTGAAAATCTTATTCTTTTTCCCTACAGTTCTCAGCTGAATTTTTGTCTGTGTAGTATTTTAAAATGTGTATATATATATATATACACATATATATACATATATATCAGGTTTATTCAGTATTGCAGAACAGGCATAGTGTGCTAGGATTCTCTTTATTTTCTGTTTGGTAAGCAGTTTTTTGTAGCCTCACTGCTACAGATATTTTTTCCTCCCATGTAGTGGTCAATCCACTTGTTTCAGGCGATCAGAATGTTACTGATTAGTTATGTTACTGATAGAGTATTGTCTGTGTGTAATTTGCATTGACTGTGGAAGAATAGGATCATAAGGCTCCCTACTTATAAGTAACTCAACTGTAAGACTTCAGAGATTAACATACTCATGAAGCTACCCTATATTCAGCATTCGCAGAGCAAAATAATCTTTGAGAAGTTTCCAAGTCTTACTGAACTGAAAAGAACTTAAGGGAGGTCATATCAATTAGTCTGTACCCCTTGACAGATACAATAAGTTTTAAAGTAAGTTTTGCTTTTTATTGTAGCTCTACCTTTGGACATAATATTGCTCCTTGACACACCATAGTTTCATAAATCTCTTTCTTTTATGTCAAGGCATTGTATAGACCTGTCAATCCTTTTGTGTTACAGCGTATGTATCTGAGTTGGTATTGAACTTATTGCAGACTGATGATATAGTTTTTAAAGTGTTTGATTTAAAACTATTTCAACAGGTAAGATTTTGGTATCGGCTGTCTCATGGTTCCCAGCTTTCTGTCTTTAAGAGAACTGCCCTGGATGGAAATTTGGAAAAACTGTGTGACATTTCAGGATTGCCTGAGATGCAGTGGACAAAGGTGACTATGCCAATAGAAAGTGCAGCTGGGGACTTACCTTTTCAGGTAATTAGAAATTACATTTTCTTTGTCTTCATTACATTTACATTGCTTTTTTTTTACTTAACTTGGTATTTAGAATTAAATTAGTTTCACAATAAAATATGAAAAGAGAACTTCTATTCTTTAGTGCTCATCAAAAAAAGAATTCCGTTCATCTTTTTAAGTAGATATAGCTACTAAAGAACAACACCATTGTTCCTGTGCTTTAGATTTCAGTAAAGATATATATATATATATATTTTATTTTAACAAAACCAAGAAACACTAGTACAGCATTTTAAATAAAAGGAACTTCAAAAAAAGTGAGGGCCTATTTATGTTGGCTAAAGGCAAGAGAAGTGCAGATCCTTGGGCTTCAATTTAGAGCATTAATTTCAGAAATAATGAGCATTTTTTTAGTTTAATTTTATTTTTATATAATCTCAGGCTGCTAGACTTTTCTGAAGCTCAGAATGGAACTGGTAGAGGAATCATCAAAATTCCTGGTTTGGTTTCTTCCTTTTGTCTGTCATCTATAAAACAATCTAAAAGAATGAACACTTGTTTCTCATCATTGATAAGTTTTAACTGAACTTCCATTTGTGATCTGAAAATTTCTTTGTATTTGCAAATGTATACTTATAATCCTTATATTAATGGTACTGTATGTAAAAAATAAAAATCAAACCAACCAACCAAAAAAACCCTACAACCTCTCTCTCCGTCTCTCTAAAATAATATACCGTACCTTTATCTGCATTTATAAGCAGAAAACTAGAAATGGGGAGAATGAAGAATGAATTTACTAGCTGGAAGAAAATCTGAAATATGATTTGTTGTTCTAGTTGTTGTTAAGATATATACAAATAGATTTCTTGCACAGAAACATCTCATTCACTTCAGCAGACATAGTATAGAACTCAATTAAATATAGTTGTAAACCACCATGTCTGATTACCCTGAACAGCTCATTTTAAAAGGTGTATAACTTTTAACAGTTCCAGCAGGAAGATGGTTCATTCAAGCAGTGATGGCTATTATCACCTGAGATTGAAGCAAGGTTTCCTGGGTTACATAACTTTCAATAAGTAAATGTAGTTATGGGCTCGACAGTTGTCAGAAATAAATTTCTGACTTTGATCAAATTTCAATCATAGTTTTTGCTGGCTGATAATCAAAGGTGGTTGTAGGTGGTATTGCTTCTTGTGTGGAGAGAGAGTTAAATTATAAAGAAATATATGTGTCTTTTTATCATGTCACCATTAATAAGCTTGCTTATTTTTTTTTTTTCTGTTCTTTTTTTTTTTTCTTTTTTAAAGATTATTTTCAGAGCTACCATTGTAACAATGAATGCTACTGTTGCTATTGATGACATCGGTATAACAGAAGAATGTAGAGTTGTAAATAAATCACTACCAGCTGCATCAGCTTTCAGGCAACAAAGTGACGGTAAGTTCTGTGGTTTTCAATACATTTTCCACTATGTCTGCTATGTGTAATTGGATTCAATGGACAGTATCAAGACACCTGTAAGAAAGAAGGGAATAATCTGAGGAAAATGTCCATCTGTGCTAATGAACTGTCTATAATGAAAATTTTCATCCTACATTACATACTAGGTGCTTTAGGTAGTTTGCAGTAGTTCTATGAAGTAAGTTATGGTGGGAGTTTCCAGATATCACTTACAAGAACCTGTGCATATACACACTTGGATGCAGGGACAGAAGCAAATCATCTTACATCTTCCACTGAAGAGCAAATTCCATTGTATTATCTTTAGGGCAAGAGGGTTTTTCCATCATCACTGTCAAATACCTTCCCTTCCCTTCCCTTCCCTTCCCTTCCCTTCCCTTCCCTTCCCTTCCCTTCCCTTCCCTTCCCTTCTTCCCCATTCATTGAAATTTGGGTTGTTTTCTAATGTGTAGTTTGCAAGCCAGTAGTGGTGCAACACAAAAATTTTGGCTTATTGGAATTTTCATTGTGTACTGAACTCAGAGAGACCACAGCTATAGCAGAAAGATTTTGTGAAAAACTTGTTCGCAGCCATGGGGACCACAGCAGGTTGCTTGATTCTCTGTGAGACAGAGGTTGTACACAGAACCCTGCGTCTGAACTTGAGCCAGGCCATTCAAATCTTTTTTTTTTTTTTGATAATTTTTCCCTCATCTGCTTGAATATTGTGGTGAATGATATATAGCTTAAAAGCACAAGGTATCAGACGTGTTTCTTATCGGTTGTGATATATCCAGATTTTTCTTCCTTTTTTTTTTTTTTATTATTTTTTAATTTTTATTTTTCCTTCCTTACTTCCTTAGGGGGAACAGAAATGGCAGAAACTAATTCTTCATCTCTTTACTGTCCACCGGGACTTTTTTCATGTGGGGATGGACAATGTATTTCACCTGACAAACTCTGTGATTTTACACCTGACTGTTCAAATAGCCATGATGAAGCCAAGTGTTGTAAGTGAAAATTTTAACAATCTAGGTTGTTAGTTTCCCGTGAATATGTTTGTATGTTCTACTTGTCAGGGTTCCGTAACTTCATAAATGCTACAATTTAACTAAAAATTCTTGAGAAATAGTTACTTCATTTTGATTCTATTGTGATTTTTTTTTCCTTTTCTTTTCTCTAACAACAACGTCCCTCTTAGTACTAAAACTAGAATAATGGTCTTAGGTTAATTGAGTAAGGGTTGCTTAATATACAGTGTTTTATTTTGTAACTCTTAAGATGTTAAGTACCAGGTACAGAGTCATACCAAATTAAGTCCTAAACTTAAGATATTGGAAGCTGATTCAGGAAACCATTGTGAAGCAAAACAGATCTGGTGTGTGTACTCTTGCACACATGCTCTCACATATACAAAACTAAGCTAATAAAATGAAATGAAAGGAAAGTACGTTACATATATAAATTTGGAAATTCTGTGGCAGCACAGTGTTAGGTGCCTCTTAATGGTTAGACGCTCCTTCAGTTAAAGATGACAGTGAGATAGAAAGAATTGAAAATGTACTGTACAGACTTTTGTTCAAACTGTGAGTTTTATATACTTAATTTGGATGTGCCAATACCTCAGCTGGACAGGTAAATAAAGCATCCATGCACAGATCAAAGATATTTAGGCTGTGTCAATATTTTCCATCTTCGCTATGTCCCCAGGTTTTCTCTGCTTGGAAACTAACACATGGAATGTCTTGGTGCATCTCAGAATCCCTCTGCAGTACACAGTCAAAAGAGACCTTGGGAAAGTTTCAAGGCCTCAAACATATAGCTTCAGAAATATTTTTTAATTCATTCAATTACTTGTTCTGCATAAGAAATGATGGTTATATTTTTTATCTTTGAAAATGAGTCCCTTTCTATCATGTTTACCTATCAACAACTCAGAATTCTGATAATAGCATTCATAAGATCAGTTAAAAAACAACAACAAAACAAAGAAACAAAACCCAACAACACTAACAACAAACACTTAAAGGAAAACCTTTGGACCTTCCTGTATATGTTATTGAATTACAAACAAAATTATACAATATTTCTGTGGTTCTGCTGTCAACACATTTGTTACGACACATAAATATGCAGTTTAGTACTTTATTGCTTGAGAATGAAAGTAATATTTCTCAGTGTTTTTACTGTTTGTTACTGATAGACACCCAAATCACCACCAGTACCAAAACACTTCTCATTGCTGAATAGGATTGAAGGACCTCCCAGCATGAAAACAGCATAGTGTTTCCTCTTGGTTGTCTCAAGGCTATTTCACTTGCAACCTTGATCTTGCAAGGGCCTTGGATTAGAAGTTAATTATTTTAAAATACCTAGTCATTATGTTTAATCCTTCCACAATAATAGGAGACTAGTTTCAGATTTGTCATTAGCTATTGATGAATAGTGGCAAATTTACATCTGCACATGTGTTTTAACCCCCCCCTTTAAACACCTTCATACCACAGGTTTTCAGTATCACAGGGGCAGTGTTTATGTTGGTCAGGATAATGTATTTGTGGGGACTAGTCCAGGTGAGAAATCTGCCATTGGTCTCAAATGAGTTAATTACTTGTGGCATATGGCTAGCCCACCTGAGGACAGGTGTCCTTGTTTACTGTTTTCTACAGTGGTGGTGGGGAAGCTTCTGCTTCCCTTGAATTACTTACTTATTTGCCATCAGGCAGCCACCTGCTCTAGAACTTAATTTTGCTTTTTTGTGAAGAAGAAAAAATGTTTCCTGGAACATTTCAGGCTTCTATTTCATAACAGAGGTGCTCATCAGTTATTTGACTTCTTATTCTCTGACACCTTATTTGCATACGCTTTCTTTGTATATTTCAACTTGCAACAATTTTGTTATTCATCCTTACTAAAAATCTCAGGCATTTCATGAGAATCTATTTTTCTCAAAATCATCGTGAGACTAACCTATTGCTAATTAACATATGGTAATTTCCTCATTGAATAGTTTATTTTAACTTTAATTAACACCAAACTTTTTTTTTTTTTTTTGTAACTCTCTACTTTGATTTAGTCCCTGGGAAGCTTCAATCTTGGCAGTGTTCTTTGTCAACACATTTTAATGGGAATAATTTTATGCTATGTGTAAGAAAAGTGCCTACTTAATAGGTACAAATGCACTTGGTAGGTTCTTCTAGTCCAAAGTTTACGGTACGGTGAAAGTATTTTGTTATCGTGTGTCTTGTGGTCTAAAAATTAGTTTACCCCATCTGGTTCTGCTGCAATAATTTGATTTTTAAAATTATTATTTTTATTATAACAACGTTTAGACTTTTCTTCCAGGTTCCTAGTTGCATTGTACAAAATTACGTGTCCCAGACTAAAAAATGTCCTTCAGATTTATTCTACATAGTAGAGAAAAGTAAAAACAATGTAAAATATAACCTATGAAATGTTTTCTTTTTTTTGAGTGGGGCTACTGCTGACTATTAGTTCACAGCTTTACTTCTACAGCTGAAGAATTTACTATGGCTATAAAGTGTTATACATGACTACCATGCGTTAAGACAGAAGAGAAAAGCAACTGCCTTTTTCAAGCTGCAGATTTATAACAGTGACCTAACATACCTATCACACTGTGTGTTCGTGCTCTGGAAGGTGAATGTATAGTATAATTTCTAAGGTCTACACCCTATGCCTTTGGTGGAGTTTAAATACTTACTTGTCTGATCTAAAAATTCTGTTGATGGTGTAGGAAATAAGATCAAATTGGAAAGTCATCTGATAGACAACTATATTGCTTGAGCTCGCTGATGTGGGAGAGAAGTAACCAGGGGTTTGGAGGAAACCAGGAAAAGAAGGAGAGGGGGGTATATTAAGACTAGAAGGTCAAAAAGCCAGTGATGGGGTACCAGGAGAGTGAAGAAAAAAAAAGTTTTGGGAGAGAGAGTAAAATATGGAGAAAATGGGAACAAGGAACATAGATGTAGAGCAGGGATGCTTTGGAAGGGAAGAGCATAAAGCTTTGCTGTAAGTGGCAAATAACAGACCTCAGGAGATGTCTAGGAGCAAGGAGCTGTGTGAGGAAATGGATGGACAAAGAGATGAGGACTGCACGAAACAGGGCAGTGAGGACTTCTGGCTTCCCAGTGAGAGTAGGACTGAGATATGGGGTCAGAGAAGAGCAGCTGTGGAACAGGTGAAAATGGGAAGTACGTTGTGGAAAGGAAGAGCATTGAAGAATTAGCAAGAGCATTTTTCTGCCTGAGACTACAGACACTTTCAGAATTGCTATAGAACCCAGAAATCATGAACCTAACTTTTGTACTTCTACTAGCAAATATATATTCTTGCCCCAAAACATTACATAGGTATCTCATTGTTTTATAGCTATTCTGATCTGGTTTCCTTCATGCATTGTGACAACAAATACTGCATTAGCTCAAATGTCAGAGAACTACAGTGTAAATAAGATGGACTGAATAATGGCCATAAGATCTTATTTTTGTTTAATTTAATAATAACAATAACAAAAAATCCTTTCCCTTTCAGTTACATAGAAGGAACACTCTAATCAAGGTAGAAAGCACTTGATTGTTAGAAAATACCTATGTTTCTCTTATTTTATTTTGCCTGGACCTGAGTATCCAGCATCCTAAATTACCAGGTTATTTCATAGTTTAAGAAATTTCATTTTCTTCAGACTACACTAACATTTTAGAATAGAGAAGAGATTTGGACCTAATTTGCTAAATTTCCAATGAAAACATCAGTTGATTATTTTGGAGGCTCTTATTGTTTTGGGACTATTTCCCATATCAGTACACTAATCACTCACATTCAGAACCTGAGAGGCATTTGCAAAAGGCAATATCTTATGAACTGAGGAATTTCCAGAAAATGTCAGATCTAACAAATCAGTGTGTTTGGACACTGTTTCACTTAAAAATGCTGTTAGGAAACTCCTAGATGATTGCATATCTGCCTCACTGTACAGAAAGGACCTGCCATCAAAATAAGAGTTGCATAGTGAGTATGATTAATTTTCGTATTGTTAATTAGAAAATGAAGTTGTAGCAAATGCATGTGACTGCATTTTTTTTTTTTGGGGGGGGGGGGAGCAATATTTAGATTAGGGTTAATTAGTGTTGCATGTGCACGCCCAGAATATTATATTCCCCCTATAAAAATCTGAATCTTTTTAAGTCCTACAGCTAAGCTATACAGTGTTAGGGAATGTACTGTGGTCAACTTGTTAAAAATATAGGCACAAGGTGAAATCACTAGTGCTATTTATAGCATTGTTTTTTTTTGTTTTTTGTTTTTTTGTTTTCCCTCAGTACATTTCGTCCATCTTATAAGCCATGCCCTTCCCCATTACATAGGAGATATATACCTGATTGTTATCTGCAAGTCATGGTTGTCTATTACTAAAAAAGCCCATGTGACTGAAATCACAAGTAGGTCTGCTGCAATAGTAGGCTGTTGAAATAGATGTCCCCACAGAAATTAAGAGTGGAAGAAAATGTTCTGGAGTGTTTTGTTTCCTGTAGGCATCCATAGAGGAGAGTACCATATCCATCTGTACCAAGTGATTGTTGGATTTAAAGTATTTTAAATATATGAGAATATCATCATGGAAATTGGGTTTACATTCAATTTTGAGCCTTTATATGGAAGTAGTTTTAAATTATTTCAGAGCTGTAGGCAATAATTGTGGATGGAAAGTGAGGGAAGGGGGAACTCTTGGGATTTTGTAAAGATCAAATTTGTCAACCTTCAAACAGACTTGAATTTTGTCTTTGTTTGTTTGCTTGTTGTTGTTTGTTTGTTTCAGTTATTCTCATTTATTACTATTGAACTTTTGCATTGTTTAGTGAACACTATTCATTTTTTTACTGTAGAAATTATGCTGTTACACCCACAAAGTATTGTCATGCATTACCTGAGTGTATATATCATGGCATTAGCAAAAAGTATCAGTGTGAGAAACCATAAACATGGGAAAGCAGATATAAAACTATTCAGTGAGATTATATAAGAAAGGGTATTAAAATAACTTGTTAGGATGTGTATGGCCATTGATAAGCTGGTTTTTTTGTTCCTAGATATGAAGATGTCAATAAATTGTTGTCTTCATGACATCTAGCTATGTCTTTAAATTTAATCTTAAATTTGATGATAAAAAAAAAAAAAAAGGTTGAATGTCTATTGACATAGGAGAGTCTTTTTAAACAACTTCTAAGTAAAGAAGAAAGTTGAAAGCCAGTAATGATGATGATGTCTTCTCACCTGGATTTTTTCATGTCAGGCTTTTCTTAGAATGGTGCAGTATGAATAAATATGCATGCGTTGCCAAACAGTGAAAGATTTTTTGGGGGATGTAGAGATTTATGAAACTGCAGTCTTGCAGAAATGCTATCATCTTAAGCATTCATTTTTAAGTACTGTTTTCAACTGGAGCATTTCTTAAGTTCTTGTTAAGCATTGATTCAGCTTACAGAGAAACTACTATGCGATTTGTGGAGGCTCTTGAGTGAAGTTCCTCAAAACAGAAAAGGGTAAAATCACTTTGTAAGAACCCAGAATCAGCAACAAATCTAGACTTTCGTGATAACAAATCTCAGAGTACTAAATCTGCTGACACTGTAAAGGCAGCTCTCTCAAAACATTAATAAAGGCCACAATCCTGAAATGGTATGTTCACAGTATCACTCTGGTTCCTTCATGATTACTGAGGGATAATGTTAAATGAGAAGCTAAAAGGGACAGCAGAAAAATAAATGCATACAGGTGGCATGGAGACTATTTGAAGCAAAAAGACGCCAAACAAATAGCTGAAGTAATGTCCAGATGAAAAAAAAATAATAAGAGATGATTATAAATTGTGGTGGGTTACATGCCAAAACACCATAAGGATGACCAAATATAGTTTAAGGAAAAACTAGCAATAAATTCCTCATACAGAAGAAACAGAAAGCTTGTCAGAGTCTTTAAGTTTGCTTGATAGTCAGCATTTAAATCGAATCATAGAATCATTCAGGTTGGAGAAGACCTCTAAGATCATCTAGTCCAACTTTTAACCTAATACAGACAATTCCACCATTAAACCGTGCTACTAAGTTCTACATCTACATGTTTCTTGAAAACCTCCAGGGATGGTGACTCAACCATTTCCCCAGGCAGCCTATTCCAATGCCACACAACAATTTCAGTAAAGAGATTTCTCCTAATATCCATCCTAAACGTCCCTGGTGCAACTTCAGGGCATTTCCCCTCGATCCCCACCTCACTACAATTTCCTTTAAGGTAATTGTAAAGTACATTAAGGTCTCTCCTAAGCCTTCTTTTCTTCAAGCTAAACAACCCCAGCTGCCTCAGCCTCTCTTCATAAGACTTGTTGTCCAGGCCCTTCCCCGGACATGCTCCATCACCTCAGTGCCCTTCTTGTAGTGACAGGACCAAAACTGAACACAGTACTCGAGGTGTGGACTCACCAGAGCCGAGTACAGAGGAGCAATCACCTCCCTAGTCCTGTTGGCTACACTATTTCTGATACAAGACAGGATGCTGTTGGCCTTCCGAGCGACACGAGCACTCTGCTGGCTCATATTCAGCTGGCTACTGACCAATACCCCCAGGTCCCTTTCTGTCAGGCAGCTTTCCAGCCACTATTCCCCCAGCCTGTAGCATAAGGTCATTGTGCCCCAAGTGCAGGACCCAGCCCTTAGCCTTGTTGACCCTCATACACTTGGCCTCGACCCATCGGTCCGGCCTACCTAGATCCGTCTGCAGAGCCTTCCTGCCCTTGAGCAGATCAACACTTGGGCCTAAGTTGGTGTCTTCTGCAAAGTTACTGAGGGTGGACTCAATCAAAATAAAGCATGTAAGAAAATAAGAAATAGGAGAAAGGCAGTAAGTAAGGTGTCAGGAGAGATAGTAGATTCATTTGTGTGTGTTCACTGCGAGAGGAACTTCAGAGGTACCCAGGTAGCAGACTTTCTCTCTGGGTAGTCTTTTTGAAACAGAAGTGCCAGTCAAACAGGTTATGAGACAGTTAGATAATTGAAGCTCTATCAAACATTCAAAAACAACTGCATTTCATCCAGGCTGTACCAGCTTAACACTATTCTTGTATCTTCCCTAGTTTTTTTAAAAAGTTGGTTTTAGTTGAAAGTTTGAGGGCTATTTTATCTCAGAGTATTCATCCATGATAAAGTTAAATGCATCTTTTCTTTCGTTTCTATCCTTGTTACAAGTTACAGATGCAAGTCTGTGCTCAGAGACTTAACTGTTTTATCTTTTTTTTTTTTTTCATCTTTTGGTATAACCATCTGTGTCTAAAGTTCGTCATATTCTTTGTTGTTGTTCCCCTGGGGATATGGGCCAGTTTCTTGGTTTTCTTAAAGCCTACAGCAAGCAAAAGAAAAAACAGAAATAGATTTCCATATCTCCTTATCATTATATTCTGCCAGTGGATTATCAGACATTTCTGTTGTACCTATATATGTATATCCATAAATAATTTTATCTTTATTTTATTATAGCAAAACATTCTTTAAAAAAAAAATCATCCTTTTTATTTTTTGTTACACTTGTCAATCATAAATATGATGTAGTTCATTTCTGAACCACGTATAAGTATAGAAAACACGTTTTCTTTGATCCCTTAAATATTATTTGGCTTTTCATATTTGTGGATTTTTTTTTTATTTTTTTTTGAAGCAGAATCAATAACTATGCATTTCCATATGCTTTGCTTAATAACCCACAAAAATCTCATCTTTTTAGAAACCCTAACCAACAATTATAATAAGTTAAAATTTCTTCATTCTTTCTAACAAATGATATATAACCTAAAATGTGAAAGGTTTATCAAGAAGATTAAAACAAACAACAAAAGCCAATGCCCTTCCCTATCAATAAACATTTATATAATCCTGTTTACCAAGAGACATCATTTGGTTCTGAAATGTGAATTTTCTATGTCATAATGTTATGGCCACTGCAACTGGTTATAAATCTTTATATTATAATGGTGGAACTGACAATCATGGCTGTCTGAATATTTTGATGTTTATTCTATATGCATAATTAATGAACAATTGGTTAAATTTCCTGAAATAATTTTCCTTATGCTTTCCATTAAATGCCTGTTCTAATTACAGTAAGCAAACGTATCATTTTGTGACTTAGTGAGGAATTTTTTAAGTGCAGAAAGGAAAATATGACATTTCATCATTTTAACATAATAAATATTTGTGAAATTACATTCAAACATCATCTTCCTCTCCTTTTATTTCTTTTGCATTATGTATATTTTCTAAATTATTTCTACTCTTTTAAATTAAGAATTGAAGAATGCAGCTGAATACATTTTTCAAATCTTTGTCACCACAGCACTTTGTGTTTCAGAGATGTCTTCCTTTTACCATATCATAGCGTCTCAGTAAAGCCTGATAATCAGCTTGATTTCTATTCCAACTAGAAGAATGGTTTTGCCATCATTAGCATACTTGCAGAGATTTGGGAAATTGATTTTATTTTTGACTCCAGCATCTATTCCTTAAAAGATCTTTCAGAATTCTTGTTATTGCTTTGCATGCTCTGTGTTTTGCTGTGCAGCTTGAGGACTGCAAGGTCTGTTTTCAGCTTCTTTCTGCCTGCTTTTTGTACTTTGGCTGCAGTGTCTTTAGAGAGAATGCTTCATTTTATGAATACATTTTGTAAAGAGATAGTTTGGTTGTTCCTGTGAGACTGTTGTCTTACACAACTCTTATAAAACAAATATGCCATCTCATCCCCCTACCCCTTTCCTAGACATTTGTCTAAAATACCACTGACATATTGGAAATGTTTTATTTCCTTTTCATACTGTAAAGCTCCCTCTTTAGTCATGTAAAGCTCCCTTGATCATGTCATGTACAGAGTCAAAGTGAAATGTTTCTTATTTCATTTCAGTTGCTGTGTGTGACTTTGAAAGAGATAACTGTGGTTGGTTTGAAACTGCAAGCGCAGATGGATTTGACTGGGTAAGAAGTTCCAGTAGTGCTCTTGCACCTGATTTTCAGAAGCAAGCTCCTCTGTGGGATCACACCTACAACAAGTCTGAAGGTAAGACAAGGCTAGAAATAGAGAACTGGCATAGATATACGTACTCTTTAATCGTGTTTAAAGTGGAGACTCTGAACTTTTTCCAAACACTTAGAATTTATTTCTTTGTTCAGCCTGAAGAGTTGTTTTCTGTTTTGTTTTGATAGGTCATTTTATGTTCATTCTGAAAAACAGCAGCAGCATTTCACAAGTTGCTCAGCTACGAAGCCCAAAATTCAGTCAAGCTGGATCAAATTGCACAATGTCTTTTTGGTATGAAAAAAAAAAAGTTTTAAAATTCATGGACCATCTCACATTGTTTCTCTTGGATTGAAATTGTGGTTATAGTTTGCAGTAGTATACACACTCTTCTCTGCAGTGTTTATTGTCTCTTCCTATTTCTTAATCATTTAGTCTTGTACTAATATGCAGAAAAAAGTTGAAGCTGTAGAACAGCTTCAGAACTGAAACTTGGGACTTCTTTTTTATAAGACTTTGGTCAAAATTACGTTAAAGGATTGTATCTGCATGCACATAGACAAATACCACCATAATTGTAATAATATTTCTACTTAGGTTAAAATCGATTTGAAAACGTTATGGAATTTTTCTTAAGAATCAGAAACCTTCCAAAAATCTAGTAGCTCATGAAGTTACCAGCTGGGTTATCAAAAAGACTATTCAAAATTGGGTTGTATCTTCTTTGAATGGAAGCTTCAGTGCAGGAATTCTAGCTTCAGTTTCAATCCTTTCCTGAAATACACAGGGGAAAAAAAATCCTTTCAACTATTTTTTTTTATCACAACCTCTGTGCAAGCTTCTCAATCAGGGACAGAAAAAATAATGTGTGATAATTTGTGTACTAAGGTCAAAGATGGTGGTGGAGTATAAATAAATGTTTGTATGACTTTTGCATTATGCAGTGTAGTGTTTCTTTGCAACGTCAAATACATCTATCATAGACAAAATGTCATTTTATCAAAGACTTGTGACTTGAAGTATAGGCCTGGAAATTACACACTTCTGGTTAAGTTTCCAGTTTTGTTGTATGATTGCTCACTTATGCATTTATCATTTTAAAATGTTGTGAGATTCTCAAAAAATACTGTTAAAAATGCAACATATTAATAATAACCAGCGTAGATGGAAGGTGTGCTTTTGCATTGAATAAGTCCTCATTTTTTCCTTCTGGAAACTTTACAATTATGTCTTATATGCCTTTTATAAATTGAATTTTATGCATCTGAATGAACAGTGTTCATTGCTTAATATGAAAGCAATGTGTCTTTTCAGTTATGGTTTATAATTTAATGAAGGTTGCTTCTTCTCTCACAGTTTTCAATTCTTGATATAAGCCCTAGACTGTTGTGTCAGTCTAGGGCTTATTCTCTCTTATACCTACTTACTATCAGTACAGAAAGTGAATTGAATTAGAGGCAACTGGAAATAGGCATAGTGGATGTCCTGTATTTCACAGAGCTATGACAGAAAAGATAAATGTTCCAGCATACTTGATTTTCATCATTTACACCTCTAACTTGGTTTTTATCATTTTAGGTATTATAATTACGGTCAGTCAGTTGGAGCAGCAGAGATGCAATTGCTTGTAGACGGGCTGAAAAAACCTACTGTCCTTTGGAGAGTATACTACAATCATGGAAATCAATGGTTGAAGACCTTCATTCAGCTTGGACGCCTTTCACATCCCTTCCAGTTTACACTCAATAAGATCAGCCTGGGTTTTTATGATGGCGTCTCAGCAATTGATGATATTACATTTGAAAATTGTGCTCTTCCACCACCTGCATCAAGCTGTGAAGGTCCTAATCATTTCTGGTGCAGAAGCACAAAAGCGTGTATTGACAGGTTATTGGTATGTGATCTTGTGGATGACTGTGGGGATGGATCTGATGAAGACAACTGTAGTGAGTACTTTCCATTATTGCTTACTTTATTGCAAAAAAAATATTAGTTGCCATGTTCATTTCTGGAGCAAAAAAAAGCACAGTACTAGTACCGTCTGTCAGTGTTATAACCAGAGATGATGCAACTGAATATATTTACTGCTGAAACACTCTGAAAATTATTAACTTAAATGCATATAATTTATTACATCTGAGAGTAAATGTCATTCAATCTCCTTTATTCTAATGAGATAAATTTCTTTAATTTTTGTAAAGTACACACATTCAAGTGCCTTTTATTTTTTTTTTAAGGAGAGAATTCACAGTCTGCAAGTTAATCTGGGTGAATGTGCTGTTTATGGTTACACTGACAGAACTACAATGCAAGATATTATATGGACTGAGAGAAGGGCATGTCCTATCTCTGTATAACCCTCTATAGCCAGAAAGCATTAAAATATCTGTATTACTATAGGATTCTAGTCATACTGGACCTAATTGTCCCTTTCAGAGAAAGAACTTGTAGGAATTGAGAAAAGCTATAGGTCATTCACATTTTTGACATTCACCTTGCAGTGCTGAAGGGCACTGTTGATTTCCTCCCCCAGGCACGCATTCATCAATTTTAAGAACTCAAGAACATTAATATAAAAGAAAATTAACTAACTGTTGCTTTATCACATCCAGAGGTAACCAAATTATGTAAATCAGAGTGAGTTTGAGAAGCAGTGGATACCTTACATGCTTGAGGGGATGCCAGCCTGCGCTGATATCTGCTGAATATCAAATTTAAACATCTGAATTTCAAAGACAGCACAGGCTTTCCATTCTATCTCAGTTTTTCCCTCTTGTAAAATGCCTACCTTCCTTATAACCCATTTTGATATCTATAGTAAGAAAGTACTAGATGATTGAGTTTGCAGTTTTAAACATCATAACAAATAAAAGCTTAATAATTAAAAAAAAAAAGAATTTTATTTAATAAAGAAATTATTTCAGTTAATTACTGTTTATGAAAGGTAGATGCAAAGGTGGAACACAAGTTCACTATCTATGATACGCTTTTTTTTTTGCATTAGAAGTAATTGGTCTAATCAATATATTTTGGCTTGATGTCATGTAGTGAAGTGCAGTCGTGTTATAAATGCCTCAAATTTAGCTTTTATAAAGCTATTGAGAGTACTTCTGCTTTGCAAAAACATATTAGATCACTTATTATATCTATCTACAAAGCTAAATTTTGTGATTTATTTCATCCAGTTATCCTCAGTTTTACCTGAAACTTAACTGTGTAAAGGAGTTAAAGGACTTCACATGCTTTGAAATGCATAAATTTATCTAATACATGAATAGTAACTTGTTCTTCACAGTTCTATTTATTCAACAAATTAATTATGTACTGTTTGCCAGATGTATATTGAAAGAGGAAGTGATTAACTAAAGGTTTTTATTTTATTTTTGTTCATGTAAGTGTAAATTTGTTCCTTGGAGGGAAATTTTTGCAAAAAGTAAATGAGTTTTTATCTATATTAGAAATTTTTGTAAGGAGAAAAAGAAAATATTTTATTTTTATACTAGAAAGAAAGTGAACGGGGAGTACATTAAAACAGTACTGCCTTTTGATACTGATTTCACTTGACTGTCTGTTCTGCCTGCTTTTCAGACCCTGACCTACAGTGTAACTTTGAAAATGGTTTATGCAATTGGGAGCAGGACACTAAGGATGACTTTGACTGGATCAGAATACAGGGTCCAACCCCAACGGTTAATACAGGCCCATTAAAGGATCACACGACAGGCACAGGCAGGGGACACTACCTATACCTGGAGTCCTCTGAGCCACAGGAATTTGAAGATAAAGCAGTTTTGCTTAGTCCTCTCTTCAACCCTTCTGGCAACGGAACCTGCATTTTCCGCTTTCATTATCATATGTTTGGAAAGCAAGTTTACTTGCTGTCAGTCTTCCAGAGAACTGTGAGTAATACCAAGGGATGGCTACTGTGGTACAAGTTTGGAAATCAAGGAAACAGATGGATAAGACAGACACTGTACATCAGCAGCTCTAAGCCATTTCAGGTATGATCCTTCTAGATTGTGATATGTTTATTTGCTGCATTGTATAACAGTAGAAACATATAAATGACTACAATTTAAAGCTGTTAGTAGCTGTTGACTTTGAAATCCATTTGTGAGTAATATTTCTTTGAGAAAATATGGCTGATTTTATTTTTGTGGAATCTATTTTTTCCCCTCTAAAAAGATAATTATAATATTTTGAATATGAACAAACGGTATTTAAAGTAGGTGCTGCTACTTTTGGTTTTTGACTATCGGTCACAACAAATTTCTTTTCCAGTCTGTTTTTTAACAGATTCACAAAAAAATAATTCAAGGAAAAAGGACAGTTAAAAAGAATAGGCTTTTCTATGAGTGAGTTTTCCATAGTTATATATTAATCTTTAATTATATAATTCCGGACAAAAATGTTTGTTAGTTCAAAATATTTGGTTGCAAGGGTGGGTGAACAATCAAATACCATTTAAGGAAAGAAGTTACTATTGTAAGTTTCAATTATAAATTTTGCTTTCCTTTCTTGCCTTTTAAAGTTGTGTATGTTATTTACCTTTTGCTACGTGTGGTCTGTTTATTCTGGTTGGGTTAATGTACTTGCGTGTTTATTAGAGTAGACGTTGATTCATTTGACTGCCAACTGGTTGTAAAATTGACTTAAAAAAAAAAAAAAACAGCATCCCTCCCTCTGAGATCAAAACAAAACAAACAAACAAACAAAAACCTTCATTTTGTATCCGATATAATGCAATATAATGCAATATCTGCTTTAGACTGTCCCATATTTGCTTCCCAATGGACTATTTTCAGTTGGAGAAAAGCTCTACTGTATTTGAAAGGACCCTTATATTACTTTGACTGCGCAGAGCCCCCTGGAAGAACATAATTTTTTGCCAAGACCATTTGTAGAAACATAAAGGAGTATCATATCGATATAATCCTAACAAGGCCATATTAATTTATAGAGTTTCAGCAGGTGTGACCATAAGAAATTTTATTTGTTTATGTTTAAATAGAAAAATCATTCTTTTAACTCTGATGATAATTTGGCCTAGAGCTGGACCATGCACTATTGTGATAGTGCTAAGTTGGTGTCAATGACAACTGCTAGGTTGAAAGTATTGTGAAGCCCTGATTTCTTTTCCTTTTCATCCAACATGCAGCAGAGTTGAACTTTTTTTTGCTAACAAACTGATTCTTCTCTCATTTTTGTTGGTCTTCTAGTAATGTAGGTCCATTGATTTGCATACAGTTTCTAATGTTATACATTTGTAAAAATGAAAGAACTAAATCTCAGATGTGGCAGCATTTCATTTGATTGAACAAAAAATCTTTCAAAATAAATTTTCACTACTTATTTTTAATGTTGGGACTTTTATCATGGAAGCTTCATAAGTGTGTATATATGATCAATTTATGCTGAGAGTGGTCAAGGGCATTTGGCAAAAAAACTAATTTTGATATACTATCATGTGTAATTCTAGCATAAAATAAGCTGTACGTACTTGCTAATATATATATATATATATATATATATGTAAGGAAACATATTCTATGTCTGGTAGTTTCTCTAAAGAACTATAAAACCATGTGTCCTACATTTATCCTCTTGAAGGTTAGGAAGGTCTGTTTGGTAACTGAAAATATTTTTTCTTAAGTATTGTAGGGCTTTCTATTGTACTTGCCTAGTTCTCTGTAGGGAATTCAGAGATCCTGTATTCTTTTAATTAATTTTTGCAATTTTTTTTTATCCTAATTTTTGAGGAACATGTGGTGTAAGGTATCATTTAATAGTTTGTCCTGAAGAGAAAGATCAAGGTCTGGTGTTCATTATTGTGTATTCCATTTCCAGTGATGGAGTGTGCTATGTCACAGCCCATCACCCTTCAATACTCGGAAATTTTAAAGAGAGAGACTTATTCTGTTGTTAATAAGTTGTCAAAATCTGACCTCTTTCTGTTCTTCCTTCTAAATGAAGAATGTCAGAATCCTTCTAGGGCTAAGAACGTGTTTGGGAAAGATCTCCACACCTTGTTACTGCTTTTTCTCTGAAGCCATATTTCTGCTGAGATGTGTGCTAGAATAGCCTCTCATTTAGTTTTAGGTCATCTTCTGATTGGATAACAGTAGTACATTTGTAGTCTTCATGTTTATTATCTTGTTTTCCCTGCATGCTCTCAAATTAGTGTTTTGATATTTCCACAATGCTTGAAGTGCTTGATGTCTCATAGGCCTCCTTCATGTTGGAAAGGAGATGGCTATTTATTTATTTATTTATTGTTTCTTTTTTTCCTAGAGGGTCCTATTGAAGAGAAAACTGTAGTCTCTAGACGAAGTAACATGAAGGCTTGTTTTACAAAGAATTAAGTCATCATGAGATGATTATTTGCAAGAGATGAACATATATCTAAGATAGTTGATACCACATTTTCCTCTTCCCTCCCTATGCAAGTCTGTTATTTGTTTACCTCATACCAACAAAGAACATTCTATTAATAGTAAACCTCCCAAATGCATATTTTAAATCTGTTTACAAGCATGTAAAGCCAATTATGAGAACTTAAAAACAATTGTGCCTATATACTGACTGTTAGTTAAAGAAGGGGTTCTTGGCCAAAAATTCGAAGCAGCAGCGAGAAATCTTTGAGGCCATCTAGAGAGACAGATTGACTTTTGAATATTTGGAAGTCTATAGATAAGAAACTGTTATAGAGCCTTTAACTGAATACTTTGGGATAAACCCAAACGGAACAGTACACACAGACTTTTTTTTTCTCACATCAGCCCCCTCTCAAGCTTTTTCTCAGAGTTTTAAACTTCACAGGAAACCTCTGTTCCAGATGATATCAAACTGTTGCTGAGGTTTGTTGTTGTTCCATCAGATATTTTACATCAGAGTGTTAAATGTGATGTCAGTGAGCCAAACAGGACAAGCCGTATAAGTGAAAAAGGAAATTTAGAGGTAGGTTATTTAAATGAAAGGAATACATGTCTCTGAGCCAAAATTAAGCATCTCTTTCAAATGCTAAAACTGACAAGTAACAAAACTGGTCCAAAACACACATATCTTGCACCTGTAGTGATCCAGACTTTCCCTTTGAATTCAGAAAATGGGTATGACAGAGAAGTATGCAAAGAATTTAATAATCTGGTATTTTAATGTAAGCAATTACTGAGTGATTGTATATTCTGGACATTTTTGGGGAATACTTAAATTTAAATGGAGATTTACAGCTCTCACTTTCTTGGGAGCTTAGTGATGTTTGTGTAGTGTACTGCCAGAGCTTGTGATTCCCCCTCTATACAGATGTAAGCAAGCAGTGCAATATTCATCTGTAATGTTTCAGCAGCTGTTTTATATATGTAACTCTTTAGATGCATCGCAAAAGTAATCAACCTTTGTAATTTTTAAAATAGAGTACAAAGTTATATTAATTAACTTATTTTTGGTGAAAATTGCAAGTGAAAATATATTCCTTGTCAAATTTCATTTTTAATATATAGGACACTTGATTTAACGTGGAAAATAAAACTAGCTGTTGAGTATACTTATCTCTTCATTTGATCTAAATTAATTTTAATCTCTCTGGGAAGTGTACTTACATGTTTTTTCCTTAAAAGTGCATTTGAAAAAGTAGTAAAATACCAATCTGTCCATGATAGCCTACTTATATCAATTATGAATAATGTTTGCTTTTATCTTTCTTGAATAATCATAATACCTGACATAGTTTCTGCTCAGAAGAAAGTGCAAATATTCTATATTTACATCTTGGATAAATGTAGCTGGCTTAGTTTGCTCTATTCATTCCATTTTCTCTGGATACAGAATAAGGAAATGGTGGTTTTATGTGAACCATGGCAAAATTCTGTATCACTCCTTTTGGGCAGTGTAATCTCCTTTTAGTCGTGATATAAATCACATACCTACAGTATGGTTCTTAGGATATCTCGGGGAAATTTAGTATATCATTAAACATTATTATTATTACTTTTAAATATCTTAAACCAGTGTAATGCACTTTTTGTTCTTATGCAATAGGTGTATATGTGTATCTCTTATAAACAAAGATGGTTATAGACCTTTGATAAGGTCCAAAGCATATGGACAACAACTGTAAATTGTTGTTGTATGTCCTAAAACTCTAAGGGATTCCAGTGTGTCTTCTGCTTTTTAAGTTTCTCAGCTCTCAGGATCTGATGTAACCACCCACTGCTGAACTGGGAGGCACTCTCCTTTGCAGTCACTGAGCATAATTTCTAGATGAGCCATTGGGAAACAACTTTGAGAATCACTGGGATTCTCTTTCTTTTGCAGACATGAAGTGATGCAAAACAGCCTTCAGGAAGGCTTTGTTTTACTTTGCTACAGTATTCACAGAGTGAAATGTTACAAGTGTCATTGGTACCAATGTAGACAGACAGTCATCTTGGAAGTTTCATTTCAAAAAGTGTTGGCTGTCTATTGTAGAGGAAGCCTTGGGTCACTTCCAAAGGTATCCTTTTTTACAATTAGTATATTTTACAATACTTTGGATAAAAGAGAAAAAAGAGATTATTTTCTAAGTTACTCACGTCTAGCAGCAAAATTAATCTAAAGAAAGATTAGAATCAAAAGGAAGATTTCTTGTGATTGTCTTGTCTTTTAATACATTAATTTACATCTTCATTTTTCACCTTTTTATTTCTGTTACAGAGAGATAACACATACATACTTTTATTAGGAAAATCTTCAAATTCAAAGGCAAATTAGCTCACTTTGTGGGGAGGGGATGGTTTACCTAATTATTATAATAGCCTTAAAATTAGTTGTGGAATTGTGTAGTTATCGTTGATTTTTTAACCTTGATAATCGAGATGTGTTATATTTTCCCAAATTATATCCAGCTACTCTTTATTTTATGGTTATAATATATCCATGAGATATGGTAAGTTTGGTGTCAAATACGTGTGGAGTAAACATATATGATTTACATTCAAACTCTAACCATTGATCTAAAAAAAGACAAGAAGGGCTAAAACTTGTATATGGGGTACTACTAGGTAACTGATTACAATCACATAGGTAATATCTACCTTTTTCTCAACTGTCTGCCCTTTCTTTTCTTAGTGAGACGAAATAGTGATTCTTGCTTGGAGATTCTGGTAAACTGCTCAGTAATTAGGAAAACAAATCTCACTCTTTGCTTACTTCTGTGATTCTATTTGTTGCAATTACTTTTTCTGAGAGTGGATTGCTTAACCTCCACCCCCCCTCCCCCCCAAAAAATAAAAATCTGTAGTATATATAAAATCAAAACACAAACAAACAAAACCACAGAGTTCTAATGGGGAAAAAAAGTCTTTTTTTTTTTTTTTTTGGATAAGTGCACTTTACAAACAAAATTTAAAGTGCTTCTGAGTTCTGTGTCAAACAAAAAGAATGCTATTTAAAATCTTGAAATTTTAGAAATAAATGTTTTTATTTCACACGTTTCTAGTGGTGAAAATTATATTTTAGACAAATAATATAGCAGGACAAGTTATAATATGATAGAATCGTTAAAAGATTTGGGTTGGAAGGGACCTTAAAGATCACCTAGTTCCCTTTGTAGCAAGAGACAATGGCTTGCTAAGCTTCTTTGTCAACTGTATCTTGGAAGAGAGAAAATTTCAATTTTTATTTCCTGCATAACAAGCATCAAAACTATTGAAATTCAAGGTTCTAGGTTTCTCAATTTGCAGTGGCATTTGAAATTTCTTTTTTTTTTTTTTTAGTTCCAGATAGATGTAGAGTTTTTTTTCAGTCTTCTCTAAACATTAATTGATATGTTTCAGATTGAATATCTGGACTTACCCCGGTTAAAATGGAGCTGACCAATTTTAACTATATTCATATTTTCTGCATACAGCTTAGCTGGAAGAATTTGCATACCTTTTTATTGTCCCAAAGACAAGCATTATTTCTTAGTGTGAATAGCAATGTGATGAGACCATGTTTGAGCTTGTAACTGTAGTGTACCAGCCAGCATATGCAGCTATGACTTATCCTCACCACTCACAGAGCTGACTGGTTCTGAAAAAAAAAAAAAGAAGTTTTTTCATCTCTTTATCCTAAGAAAACAAAACAATGTAGTTGTATGTTTGCTGGTATGTTAGGAAAACTCATCAAGATAAAAGAAAAAAAAATGGTAGAAAAGTTGGACCCTTTCTACGATACTAGGGTTAAGAGTATTTGTCTTGGAAAGAGGTGGCTTAAAGGTAATAGAGGAATATCAAATCATCAGATCATTGGTGTCATAGAGAAGCTGTGCAGAGAATGATTATTTATAGTACAAAGAATAAGAGGTAGACTGAATTTATTAGGCAACACAAAATGTCAAGAAAGGAAATACTATTTTGGGATGTTCTGTTGTGCAGTTCATTGCAAGGGAATATTTTAGGTACAAGGAAGCATGAATAGAATTAAAAGCAACTTGGCAGGTTATTTAAAGAAAAGTCTCTGTCAAGGGCTGCTAGAACAACAATGTGGCTACAGCCCCCGCCTTGTGAACATTGCCAAGAGATTGGGAGTTAACACTGCATGCCTGTTCTGTTCTCACTGCGAGTGTAGCAGCAGCCCACTGGAGACACACTGCAGTTAGCTGTATAGCTGACCTGATCTCTAGTGTGGCTGTTCTTGCGCATTGAAGTATTATGCTGAAAATGGGTTGAGGTGCATCAAGAAGCTAACCCTTTTTGATATACTAACTATGATTCCAGATTTTCTGTAGTCATTTTTCCCTTATGGAGCCAAATTTATTGCTGTCAGGAACTGCTAGCCTTCTGGCTTGATTTGATTATCTGCTTGCTTCCTTGTTTGAAGCCTCAATTTCAGTGTGTATGCTCACGTAGTAGTTGGAGTTCATTAATGTTTAGTTGGCCAAATTCATTTCTTTCATTGAAATCTGGTGTTGAAAGCTGGTCTGAAAATTATCAAGGACTTCCCTGTTTATTAGACTTCTAATAACCACCTGTGGTCATTTTTCCATTTTCACTTTGATCTATTTCCTGGTAGTAATTTTCAGACAAGGATTTAGTCATAATGGATTTCCACTCTAGCAATAGCTTCATTTTCAACTTTCCATTTCTCATTGCTTGTCTTCCTTTTCCTAGTCTTTCTCTTTGTGTTTTTCCCAATTATTTGCAGAGATGAGTGTTTAGGAATTTATTTATTTATTTAGTACCGGGTCCTGCACCTGGGATGGGGCAACCCTGCCTATACGTTCAGACTGGGTGGCGAGATGGTGGACAGCAGCCCCGCAGAGAGGGATCTGGGGGTTGTGGTTGACAGCAAGTTGAATATGAGCCATCAGTGTGCCCTGGCAGCCAGGAGGGCCAACTGTATCCTGGGGTGCATCAAGCATGGCATTGCTAGTCGGTCGAGGGAAGTGATTGACCCGCTCCACTCTGCACTGGTGCGGCCTCACCTCGAGTACTGTGTGCAGTTCTAGGCACCACAGTACAAAAAGGACATTAAACTGTTGGAGAGTGTCCAGAGGAGGGCAACGAAGATGGTGAAGGGCCTAGAGGGGAAGACATATGAGGAGCGGCTGAGGTCACTTGGCCTGTTCAGCCTGGAGAAGAGGAGGCTGAGGGGGGACCTCATTGCAGTGTACAGCTTCCTCACAAGGGGGAGTGGAAGGGCAGGTGCCAATCTATTCTCTTTAGTGACCAGCGATAGGACCTGCGGGAATGGTGCGGCAGGGGAGGTTCAGGCCAAATATCAGGAAGAGGTTCTTCACTGAAAGGGTTGTCGCCCACTGCAACAGGCTTCCCAGGGACATAGTCACGGCACCAAGCCTGTTGGAGTTTAAGAAGCATTTGGACTGTGCTCTCAGTCATATGGTTTAAAATTGTTGGGAAGACCTGTATGGAGTCAGGAGTTGGACTCGATGATCCTAATGGGTCCCTTCCAACTCGGAATATTCTATGATTCTATGATTATTTATGTATTTATTGGTCCTTTAAAGATTACCATGTTTCTGTTGCTTCTTACTTCTTTGCCTTTGTTCTCTATTTCTGTGCAGAAAGCTCAAAGGAAATCACACAAGGTAAAAATAACCTTCACACATGTGAATGAATCGTCAAGCACTGTCCACATTTTAAATATGGAAAATGTGAAGTAATTAAACGTTTTCACAACCTTTCACAACAGAGAGACTGCATAACAGTTTGGTTATTTGAATTTAAGGGAAACAAAGGACAGCAGGAATATTGCTTTTCTGAAATTTAGGAGTATTGTCTTAAATCTGCTACTGATGTTGCTGTATTACTAATCAGGAATTGCTGAATGGGAAAATAAGACTTGGTTATCTTTACAAAGAGGTGAAAAATGCTAGAGACTTTCTTCCCCTTTCTTCACCAGATCTAGAAGGCACCTTTGAAAAGGCTTCAAAATGATCACAGGAAAGCTGAAGTACTTCACTGAAGCTTGAAGTCTGCTTCCCTTGTTCTATGCTTTATATGAAACACTTAACACTTTTTTTTTTTTTTAATTTATGACAATCTATGTTTATAGAGTATATCTGCAGCAGAATTAGGAAACAATATAGAAACTCTACACCTGATGAAGTAGATAGCAAAACTCTTTAATGAAGACAGTGCTTCATAGTGGGTTATATGTTTTGATGATCTCCCCTTGTTACTGTTTTCTTTCTTTGCCAGTTTGAATCCATATGCATGGCTGTAGCAGCAGCAATGTTGTATTACCTTCTGTCTCTGTCAGGCACACTGCTTTGGATAAGAAAAGGTCCACATCTTTAGGCCAAAGATGTAATAGCATTCCTAGTGCTCACGAGCATTTGGTGCCAAACAGGTAATTTACTCAGTTATCAGTACAAATGTTTTCATAAGCATTTGAAAAAAATGTGATGCATATTGTCTCTCAGGATAATTCTTAGCACAGAAGGATTGTCTTAGCAGTAAGCATTTGCACAGGTCAGATATGAGTCTGTCAATGAAGCCATTCAGGATTTTCTGGATAGACTGCTGTGGAGATACCTTTATGCAGCCCTTGACATTTTGACATGCTCCAAAAGGAAAAAGAGGGAGAAAAAACGGTTCTAACAAGCCATTCTGGTTTTATATGGGACTATCTTTTAGGACCACAGGTCCTAGGAATGTTGCATAGTAACTCAGCCAGAGTCCTCTAACTTTATTTTTTGTTTTTATTTTTCTAAATATGGGGACATTGTAGCTGGGAGGAAAAAAAAGAATCTGTATACAGTATAAGCGAATCTGTGTGTAAACTGCTGAACCTGCATAAGTCTTTATAGGTAAATAATGTTGCCTAATTCACTACAGGACTATATGAAACAACTGAAGCTTTGTTGTATATATCCTCAAGATCATTTATAAGAATTAATTTGGACCCTTGCATGAAAAAGACATTGTTTCAACTTCGGAAGTTCTGAAGTATTCACTTCTAATGTGTTTTTCATGGAAACAAAAGGAAAGGACTGACAGGCTATTGAACATGGTCAATAGAATCTCAATCTTCTGTACTTGTAGTGTTGGAATTTTTTGGTTACCTAAGGTTGATGTTTTTTCCAGCAGTTGATGAGCTTTTTCTACTTGTGCCTGTTTTAAGGGGTAGAAGGGCTCCCCATTATGCCTGTAACCCTGACTGCCTGGTCATTAATCCTCCCAGGGTGAATACAACATACTGTGACACCCTTTCTTGCCAGTGCACCCGAGCTCTTTCAAAGAACACCATGCATGGAAGGAACAGAAGAGTTCAGTGCCACATAGTCAGGATGCAACTACTGGAAGCCTAGATCAGAGGTTTGGGAAATGGTCTCAGGCCCCGCAGAGCAGACTTCTTTGATGACAGATGAAACAGATGAACAAAACTAGAGAGGAAAAAATTAACATGTTCAGAATCACTTATCAAAGAAACTATAAACTATTAAAGAAGTCAAAATTAAATCTAAATTTCACAGATTTTATCACAATTATTCTGAGAATTTGTCTTCACTTATTAAATAGTTTCCCTTCTCAGTGTACTTGTTGAGATATCATTCTACTTATTCTTGAAAAAATGGTCATAAAGTGAAGTCTTACTGTGACTTGTATGTTACATGAAAATATCTTCATTACAAGGATTTATGGAGGATGAAATTTTGTTACAGATTTCATGCAATGAATGGCTCTACAGTTTGTCCATTATCTGTAATTACAAAAACTCTGTCATCTCTTTAAGAAATTGGTTACTTTTCTTGATGGCATGAAATGTTTTCCTTTGTATATGCATAACACTAAAATATAGATTAGTTTATTTCAGAGATATGCAATGAAATGCGTATGAATTTCTATACTGCATTTGCTTTCAGTGAGTTACAACAAAATATTTGTAATTTATTTGTACTATTATACACTTCTGTGGTTGTTCTCTTCAAAGCAAACCATTTAAAAAAAAAAAATCAGAAATAATAATAATAACCCTAATTAAAATTAGCAAGTTCTAACTTCTAATAAAATCACTAAGTAACACAGTTGACACTTCCTGTGACAAACCTGAGATATTGTTTGGCTCTATGACTAGTCAAGTACATCAGAACTAAGATCAGTATTTCCTACACTTTCAGATATCTTTAGAATTGTCAGTACCTCGTGGATTTTGCAATGAATTCAATTCTACTTAAAACTATGTTTGCATGGAAATTAAGGTTTAATTTTGCTAACCTTCAGAGGGAATTGGCTAGTGACAGAAATGAGCATTACTGTGGAAATGGAACATTTATACAGAACAATGTCACACGGAATTATTCTATTAACATTTGTCATAATGTTCTTTCACCCTTCAAAAATCTACTTTATTCAAAATATAAAAAGACTAATCCTTTTTTTTTTTGTACACAAAGTGTCATTCTAATACATTTTGCTTCTTATGGAGTATTTTCACCTCTTTTATGTAGCATATGTTTTGCCACCTTTTTAGCGGATCAAACTTTCAGTGGATTCAGACTGGATCTCTAAAATTCTGAAAGCTGGAGAAATTGGGAACAATTTATTCTCATTCAAATTATAAATGAGATGTGAAATGAGCTTCATGGTAGATGAGTTTCCTGGAGGTTGTTTAATAATAGCTCATGAAGTTTGCAGAATTTCAGAAGGCAAATTAATTTAAGTGGTCAATGTTTAACCACAGTGCAGACAGAAATTTTATACTGCATAACTAGATCATAAATTGATACTATTTTCAATTTTAAGCTATCAAATGCAACACAATATGGTTCTCATTTCTAAAATCTATAAAGAAACCATAATTTCATATAGATTATGCTTCCCTTATGTTGATTAGAACTGTACTTTTATGCCTGAATGTGCTCAAAGTTAAGGAATATCTATTTATATTCCTTCATTAAGGAATATCTATTGAACATACACCTATATGTTGCATTTTCTGTCTTACTAACTGAATTCATGCTATATGCCAAAGTGTCAGGCTCTCCAAGCAAATAAATAAATAAATAATAAAAGATTAAAAAAAAAGGGGGGGGGGGGAGGGGGCAAACAGCTAAGTAATGTGATGATAATCATCATCATAACAATAAAGAGGTTTTCTAAATTGTGTTACTTCTACAGTAAACAGTGGAATGCTATTTCTGTCACTAAATATTACTACTTAAGGTGCAGGAATGCTACCTCCTCCAAGTAAAGGTTGGTGGAAGATGATAGATATGCATATCCTCAGAATATGTGAATTTTGTGGATGGGGAGATGTGCACGGGGAGAAGGATGGGGAGAGAATCTCAACCTACTGATTAACATTAGTCAGAGTTCAGCACAATCCTACTGAAAAATATTGTAGTTTTGCAGAGCTTGATTTTGTCTTAGTAATAACTATATAAATAAGTTTAACAAACCCTCTGCCTCTGAGACTGAATTTTAGCTCACAGTTAATTTAATTATGAGTGGATAATAACTCATGCTTAAAAATAAAGTCAAGATTTTATTTAAGATGCTGTGTGTATGCCAGTCAAAATTAAACTGAAGCGAATGTTGTCATTTTGGAATAATAAAGTTTCATGCATGACATTTCTGAATAATAGATATCTTGATTGTTTCTGTTTCTATGCACTTCTGTGCTATTTTTGTTGACAAATAGTTGTAGCTATTTTAAGTTAAACATGAAAAAAAAGTGGATATTCTGAGGGAAAAGTAAGAATCTCATACTAGATGAAATCAGTAATAAGTAATACAGTCATTTTACATTGTTCACTTTAGATGTTTTATGCTAAATTAAACATCTGCAGCATATCCATAGTAAGGGACATATATCCATCTTCTTGTAGTATACCTATTTTGTCTATTGGACATAATCTATAAATAAAGTATAATCTTTTTTATTTACTCTTGTGATGTCAGCATCAGTAACAAATCTGTTATTCATATGCAACTTCAGAATAGCACAAACAAATTTATCAGTCTCAACATGCTAAGACTGATATCATTTTTTACAGCTTTAAGGATGTTCATTGCACTTCTTATATTTTTTCTCTTTTCACTTGTTAATAATTTAAAGTGAGACTTACAAAAGCTCCGTGTATGTATCACATGAATGGTTCTCAGTGTGTAGAAGAATCCTTTTATTTGCCTCACTTTCAAGTTACCAAGAAGCTTGTTTAATATACAGTGCTGAATTCTGAAACTGGTAATCCATCACATGATTTTCTTTAATATAGGACAAATGAAATCCTGAAATATAAAATTCAAGCATATATTTTTGAAATGACATTTAATGTGAGTATATTTCCAAAACGTCAATGACATTTGATCAAGAGAATTACGACACAAGACTGCACCTTTGAATTGGGAGCAGTGCTTCGTTACTTGGTGAAAATTAGCTTTCTTTACAAATAAAATATTTAAAAATTAAATTATGACAAAAATACCAGAAGTAACACTACTCTGAAGCACAACTGCAGTATTTTTGTCACTATTTATACTTACTTTCTTTGTAGGAATTATTTATTGAACTGAGGAAGAAAAAATGAAAAACATATGTGAAATTTTATGCAGGTTTCCAGAGTGATCTGGAAGCATGAATGTTTATGTGGGTGGGGAAGGTGACACAAAAGCATTTTTCAAAATAAAAGGCAAAGAAGCAATTTTAATATTTGAAGTCCAGTGGATCAGCTAAAATATTTTTTAAGTGTGTTTTGAGGAGGACATTTTTATTCTTTTGTGGGTTTTATAAATTAGTTACATCAAGGAAATTCTCACTAAATCTCTTCATAATCACCTGCTTGGATTTTTATAATTCAATACCAGTCAGAAGAAAAGAGGCTTATTCAGTCATCCATAGAGTAATTCAGAAATACTAACATCTCCTATTCCTCATCAGTAGACAGTAATGAGAAAATAAGCATATATAGCATTGGAAATTCTAATAAATTTGTAGAACATTTTTCTTTAAAGGGTTCCAGAGCACATCTATAACCTGTTTAATTGTTTTCATCACAGAGAGATTTGTATAAGGGTATATAATGAATTCACATGAACATTATTATAATTAATCACGATTAATGTTACTATGATAAGTACGAAAGGAGCTAATCATAATGTGTCAGTTATGATAATGTCTTGCCATCATTTTATATCACAATGATGTTTCAGTGGATTTACATGAATGTAAAGCCAGCCAGTGTTATGGTTTACCATGATTAATGTGACCACCAGCGAAAGCTGATAATAATTAGTGTCTTCTGTAAAATGTCACTAAATAGAATATATTCCCTAGAACAATTTTAATCTCATTTTAAGTGTGAAACATGACAAATGTTCTATCAATCGTTATGAAATATTTAATGAGAAGTGGAAGTCTACTATATACTGAAGAATGTTTTTTTAATTGTTTTTTCCCCAGATCTTGGTGAAAGGTACAGTAGGAGATGGCTTCACTGGAGACATTGGACTCGATGACATGTCCTTTCTAGGCTGTACTCTTTACAATGGTAAGAGCAGAGTTAAAGTTACGTGTAAATCTCTTATCCGTGCTGATTGTTTTCTGTCATTTGTAAGTATTGCTACTGGAAAAACAAAACCAGATCAAACTGTAACTCACATCTGACAAGGAAATTTAGACTTGTTTCCCTCCTTCCTACCTCATATCTAGCCATCAACAGGAAATAGTTTCTGCTGTGCTCATAAGGTCTTAAATAAACCCGCTTTAACAAGTGCTTAACAGGTATGGAGCTTCCGTACTCTTTGGAATTTTGATTCCTAATAGGAAAAAAAACTTAACTGTGTACAAGCAAACTGACCTTTCATTTAACAAAATCAGTTTCATACAGCCTTTCTTCTCTCCTGAATAATTTTTAATGTTACAGTGTCAATTGCTCTCACGCTACAGCACACAAACACTTCTGATGATAGGGCAGCTTCTTCTCAGAAGTCATTGCTACCTAGGGTAGTACAACGTCTACAGAATTGTAGAACATTACCTCTGTCACAGAAGGGGTTTTAGGAGGACTGTTAGCTGCAGCTATAGCCATAAAAAGGCTGCAGAACAGCAAACAATTGAGAACAATCTTTTTTTTTTCTAAATATCAGTATCTTAGCACTAAGTCTAAAACTTCTTGGTGCAGATGTGTTTTATTCTGCTATTCTAAAAATTCTTTTAGATACATAATTAGGTCTAGTAGGAATATTTGTGGCATATTTCTTTGCAGATAAGTAACTCAAATTTTGCCATGTTTATACAATGTGCAATGACATTTATTATAAAATTTTGCATGTAAATTGCAATTCAGAACAAATTTCAAATACACAATTACTGTACAATGCTTTATATTTGAGGAAGAAAACCTTTCAAAGATTAACCAGAAAATCTCTACATATTTTCAAATGAGTTATAAATAAGTATAAAAATAAACAAGAAAATTGCAAAGTACAAAGTGTATCAGAGTTTCAAAGTTCAAAAATAAGAAAAAAAATGTTTGTTTTTTGTGGAAAAGTGAAACTAAACTGTTCAATTGTGATAGTAGACAGCTGAATAGGAAACAACCTTTGTGCTTTTTACACTTCTAAAAAGTATTTGTATAATTTTTGAGACATTTCACAATCCTTCTTTTTATATTTTACTACCTCTACTTCCTCCGCACCATAAAAAATCCAAACAAACAAAAAAGATTCAAAGAGACTGTGGGAATAGTAGGCAAAGCAGTCAATAGCTATAACACTTTCCACCAAATTTAATGAGTTGGACAAGGGACAAAAAACTGGGCAACCACATCTCATTCCTGAATCCTGGAATTAAGTACTGGCAGCCCAGCTGGTATCGTCCCACTAGTAACTAGATACAGAGATACAGACCATGGAGAGATGCCATGGAGAGATGGGCTTGATAGCCTGATGGTAAAGTCAATCATAAGTAACATTAAATATGTAGAAACTTGAGCATACAGTTTTGAGGAATCATTTGAATTCCTGAAATATAAGCTATTAAATGATATTTGCTCTAGACAAAGTGGTATTTCATAAATTTTACAAAATGGGTTATTTCAAATGAGGGAAAGGAATTGACTCCTTTAGGAGGTTATGGTATTTGAAAAAGTCTTCTCTTGTTCCAGTGGAGTAGGAGCAGGAGCAGGGACCTGAATGTTGCATCTGTATTTAAAAATTTCTGACCAATACAGTCCATGATGCTAGTATGAGTTGTAGATCTATTTATTATATCATTTAATTCGTAAAGTTTTTCCTCCTCCCTCATTATCAGTCTTGGTGCTCTATGCCTTAAGGGGGAAAAAAAATCTTTGCTGTCCCAGATACATTTTATATCAAAGTCTTCACATGTACTTTTTAATTAACTCAGGTGTATTACTTTATTGTATTACTATTACTGTAGTGCTTTGTGCACTACAGCTAATGATTTCAATAATGATTGAATTTAAACAAGGAATTGCAAAATGAAAATTCTTTTTATGGACAGTGATAGCAAAGGTTTTCAAGAAATGGGAGTTAGCCTGAAGAAAGGTGCATAGTATGCATAGTAAAGAATAAGAGGAAAAGAGAAAGACAATGGATTTAAAAGATGTGGTAATGAGTTTGAATAAAACAGAAAAGAAGTAGTGGGAGAAGCTGATGACCTCAGAATAATTCTTCTACCGGGAAAAACTATTTTTTTCAATGATGAAATTTAAAGTTAAGAAAGTTATATAGTAATTTCAACAGTTAGTTGCAGTAATTGATGTGTTGAAATACGGCCATTATAATCTAATAATCTGTTAGCTTTATTTCACAGGAAAATTATTTTTTTCTGATTACTCTGTCAGTCTCTGTGACAGTTTTTGAAATGACTGACCAATTTCATTTAAATTTGAAAGACGTGTAAGAGGCATAAATAAATTCCTACAAGTGTTGAGGATTTTACAAATGGTGGTTGGCTAACACGACCAATGTAGTGCTTTCCACTGAGGAAACCTAGCCATTACACATTCAATTCACTTCCCAATGGGAGGCATTTAAGACATTCAACATGGCCACCCAGGCTTGTTTCCAGTAAAACTTTATCCTTGAGAAAGGATGTGAGTGGTAAGGGAAGAAATAGTTAAAAATCTATATGCCTTGGTTCTCTTTCTCAGAAATTTTTTCATTTCTTAAAGGAAACTTGCCAACAATATCTACAACTCTATCAGGAACTTCAGTTCCTGCCACGCTCCCCATGAACAACTGCACAGAGAATGAGTTTGTCTGCAGAGCCTCTGGACATTGCATCCAGATGATCCAGAGGTGTGATTTTAGACCTGACTGCTCTGATAAGTCTGATGAATCAGATTGTGGTGAGTATACTAAATCTTTTATTTGTTATCTTATTAGTTAGTGGCTATTCAATATATTGCTTAACACCTGTTTCTTTAGCTTTGACGTTTGATAATAGTATCTAGGTGTTATTTTTTAACATGATTTTCCCCAGAAAAAGAGTAACATTTTGCTCTTAATGAGCACATGTGAGATGTGCACTTTCTGCTTTCTAATGGGCTGATTTAGACATGGTATTTTATATTCCAATTCAACTTACTACCAAAGTGCAACCCCCCCCCCCCCCCTTTTTTTTTTAAATGAAAACAGCTTCTCAAACTAAATGGCATATTAATTTTTTTTTTGAATGTTCAATAGCCAGAGTTGAAGAGAGAATAATTCTATAGTCTTGTATTTGGTATTTGGATCACATATCTTGGACTTGGACTTGGGTCCATTTCTTACTTCAGTGATTCCCCCCGCCCCCCCAAAGTATTTTCAGCAATACTGAATTGTGAAATTCAGTTATGGACATAAGGGACATGAGGATGTTTTTGCCATCACCTCTTTGTTTATTTGACAACTCTGATTTTGTTCTGCATCCAAATAAGTTGTAAATCTTGAATTGGCAGAGGAACCTAGGGTTACATTAGAGTTACTGACTCCTAGGTCAGAAGGATAATAGATTTAACCCTGCTGTAGGTGCCAGCTGTTAGGCTAGAGTATGCGGAGTGGCATACTCACATAAAAGTCAGCAAATGCCAGTCTCTAAATTCCCAAAGCTCTGACAGTCAGATGGGAATAGTGAAGCTGGGACAATGAACAGGGTCACCAGACATTGTCTGTTGTCCACAGAGGTCTAAGACATTTCCTGATTGCTTTGAATTAAGGCAGTTCCCACTACAGCATTTTAGAAGAAACTTTGAAAGACTTTGTTTTCCCTTAAAGCACAATAGTTGAAATTACTGTTGTTCGGAAGATGACTAATGAGAAGGACAGACATCTAGAGACGTTGACCTCATCTGTCTTTGCAAGCTGACCTATTCTCACTGATGATTAAAACTCTGCATTCATTACACATGGTGTAGAAACTCCAATCACTTCTTTAAGGGCTGAAGACTCAACTAGAAAAAGTATCATTAGGCTCCCTTCTGTCTATTTCTTACATGAATTAATCTGTTATATAAATGTCAGTTGGGTAATTTCTTACAGAGTGCATAAACACCAACCTTTGAAAAAACTGCACTGAAAAATACATGCAAGGCCCTTTGTATAGAAGATTTTTTTTCCTCAGAAATTTACATTGTCTCACAAAACATCTTTTCCTTCTGAGAGAGATAAGTACTGGGGAGAATACACTTTCATATATTTGCTCTGTCTGAAGTCTCCAATCACTATAGCAATGATGGCAATTTATCACTCAAATGACAATGCTGGAATAGGAGTTAAGTATGTCCTGACTAAGGGCAGAAATTTGTTCTCAGGAAGGTGTTATCTTTCTCAGAGGCATTTGAAACAATGTTTTTAAAGCAATTTAAAAAGAAAGGAAGAAAGAAAGGAAGAAAAAAGGGAGGAAAGAAATGAAGGAAGGAAAGGAGGAAGGAAGAAAGGAAGGAAGAAAGAAACAGAAAGAAAGAAAGAATACCTTGATACTATGTCACTCATCAGTCTCAAGAAGCATCACATCTTTATATGAGTAACCACGCTGGTTGTGGTTTGCTTCGTTAATGGAGATATAAAAGCTATAAATTAAAACTCACTCACTCCTCACTCTATCACCTATAGTCAAAATTTCTGCAGAATATTCAGGAACTGTGTACTAGAGAATAAATATTCAATAAGTAGCAGAACAAAAAACTGTTTGTTTGATTGATTGATTGTTTTTTCATCTAAACATTCTTTTAGGGGGATTCATTGGAAGGAACAGTTGGTAGTGAACCTATTTTCCTTGTCCAGTTGCTCAGGAAATTAAAAAACTGAGGCACAAGCAGCTGCATATTTATTTAGTAAGATAACTATTCAGTAGTTGACACCAATGCCAAATAGCTGCATTATCGTGTAACTTTCAGGTGTTTCAGGGACTGCTTGAAACAAAGATTTGTTGTTTGTGGTTTTTTTTTCAGAGTTTCTGTGGAGGATTTTGTATCCAATGAGCAATGAGTTGCTAATGTCATCAGTATATTAGCCTCTTAGAAAAGAATATGGAAAATATCATTGGTATTTTATCTGTAGAGGGAAAAACTATTCATGTTCATAGTGAGTAAGCATACACTGTATACTTTAAATTGAATCCTTTTTATTGCCAGTTTATTTATTTTATCATAATATAAATTAATGATTCCCTATTTTTATATAAACATGAAGTATTATTCACTGTTCATCTCTAAAGCCATGGAAGTCTGCAATTTTGAGGATCGTACCCTGTGCGGATGGTATCAACCAGCCTTGGAACAAAATTCAAGAACTGATTCCATCCACGACACAAATGTATTTAAGTGGGAACTTGGAAGCGGAGCAAATCTATATCCTGGGGAAGAAGAACACTGCCCATCAACTGATCATACTACGTGAGTAAAGTTTTTCAGGTACTCAACTGTCTCTTGGACAGTTTGAGTTTAGCCATATATGGATAACCACAGGGAAAAAATGCCCAGTTCTCAGTATTGAAGCAGTTTACTGATTTATTATTGACATGTAATTAACTGACAATAAACAGAGTCAGCATTGTCAATACAACAGATGAATCAAGTTATAAAATATTAATAAACAGGTACAAATCTCTAAATGCTCTTCTGTAAGCAATCCCTAAAGGTTCTAACACCTGCCTTTCTAGAGTAATACATGTGCACCTCCTCTGTCAGAGGACATGCAGGATACAAACGTGTTCCCCCTTTTGGGAAGACAATTTTTGCACACTGTTCTGGTTTGGAGACACAGCTGCTCCACCTTTATGTGTATCCATGCCACAACCTACAATCCACTTATACATAAGCCATGAGAAATCAGCCCCCTTGTAGCACCTCAACTGTCAGCTCACCAGTTGGATGTGGACTGCTTGTAGTATCCAGTGAGGAGGATGCTCTGGTCTGTGCAGGTCTGTTGCTTTACCAGCAAAGCAACTTTTGGAATAACAAAATCAAGTTTGGGCTGCTGCTGTTTCCACTCTCTTCACTATGACAAATTTTTCATGCTAATTCTTTGCAAGCTGACTCCTCACTTGCTTGAAAGCAGACTGCAATTCATTGGTTACGGTTTAATTTGGATTCTGGTGGTCACCATCTTGATTAGTTTGGGAATAATTCCTTCTTAGATGGTATACACACACTATAGACTTTCTTTACTGTCTTACTAGATATTGTTATCCGTGCAGTTTTGCCAGGGGTGGGCAGTACAAGTTTCCCCAAGGAAGGGTCTGGTGAATTAATTAGCTGTCAATTAATAATTAACCAGTGTAGTACGAGAAAACAAACAAACACCTGTAGTTAGAGTTAAGTTCAGCTTAATTTCTCTCTCTATATATAGAGAGAATATATATATATATATATACACATTATATATATACAAATATTTTATTTATATTATATTATAAAATTAATATTAATTAATATTATATTAATATATATGATATAATATAATATTATATTTATATATTATATATTTATTTTATTTTATATTTTTATATTTATTTATATGTATAAAGATTATATATTTATATATATAAAGAAAAATATATTTTCTTTTTTAATGCAGTGATATTTATCAGAAATACATATATTATCTATATATTATATATAATATATACATATATAACATATATAACATATATATATATAATACATATATATAATACATATATTTCTGATGAATGATATCACTGCATTAAAAAAAAAAAAAGAAAATATTACTGCTCTGCTAAGACTTTCACAGTGTTGCTTTTCTGTCTGTAGTATTCCAGTTTCCAACAAGATGTAACTAATTGTTATTCCTTGCCAAAATACTTTTTATCAGATCACTGATGGGAGCTGTTACGTCTTGGTTTTCCAAGTTTAATGAAACTAACTATATATTTAAAAGGACTGATAAAAAGTGAACCTAAATGATCCATAAAGATCGTGGTTTGCAGGCAACACTGAAATGAATTGCTGTTGTGATGTTTCACATGAGATGTAATTTGGTTGTGCTGTTTCCTCATTCTCTCTCTCTGTCTCTCTTGCCTTATAGAACAGAATGGGAGCATGAGGCCTCCAAATTACTGCAGGGAATACTGAGCAGCATTTTGCTGAATTAAAACTGTGAAATGTTTTATTTTCTCATCTTTTTTTCCCCAAATTTTCATGGATTTAAATGACAGAAGCTCTAATACTCCATCTTATGTATTTGCTTTCTAAAGTAAAAGATGTTTATTTCATGTAGAAATTAGTAGATTCATCCTGATACAAGAGTGGAGTACAATACAGTTTACAAGGAGCTCTTTCAGCAGAATACCTGTGAATTGCTGGAGATCCAAACCACCAGTTTCTCATAGAATACACATCTGGGCCAACCACATGTAGACTTATGAATTGTAAGATGGGGGGGGGGGGGGGGGGGGGTGTATGCACTTGAACCTCTAATTACGTTAATTAAGTGAAAATAATGACTTGAGAAATGGAGGATAGAACAGCTTGTTTCATTTTAAATTTGAGAGAAACTGGGTAGTGGTATGGTAAATTCTTTAATATTAATAATGATATTTGGATATGACTGTTATTTGAAAATATTGTAGGCACATAATTGATATGATAATTCATACCCAAATATGTCATCAAAACTAATGAAGCAAAACCAAAAAGGATGTAGAACAAAAATTCTAAGATCACATTATAATTATTGCTCTGTAAATAATTAGCTTGATCACCATATGTTGAGCACATCTGTCTTGATTTTGTCTTTTCAGACGATCATTATCTGTATGTAGCATAGGAAGAATTTGGAAAAATTAAAGTTTTTAAGTAATATTCTTAAAAACAGTTCTTGACTTCTGAAAAGAGAGTTGAGAGTCTAAGAACTTTAAAATAGATGAGAAAATTATAATCCCAAAGTAAACTGCTCATTAAAAAAAAAAAAAAGAAAAAGAGGAGAAGGAGAAGAGAAAGCTGAATTTAACTACTTAAAGGAGCTTATTTTTTTCATACTGCGTTTCACTTAGCTGACATTGCTAAAAACATCTTTATATTGTCTTGTTACATTGTACATGTCTCCCTTGTTTTGTGCCATTAACAGAGAACTGAAAACAAAAGGAGCACTGAAACGTACACTGAAATATGTTTTTGGGTGCATGGTAAATACTATGTAGTCTCCAAAATTGTGAAGTCTGGTTAAGGAGTAGTTTGTATGAAGGGGACAAAGACCTCATCAACTGTGACCTGGAAAGTGTTGTGCAAAGGATTCGGCTGGCCGGTAGCAACATGCACAAAAATTTTTTTTTTTTTTTAATATCCGGTAGCTGATGGGATACATTTAACCTAAAGATAAGTGGGTTTTGTTTTTTTTTTTTTTTACGTTAAACAAACAAACAAAACACAAAAGATTAACGGGAAAAATGACCAGCCAGGAACAGAAGTAATACAGGTTCCCTGAACTGAACATCCTCTTCAGTACAGGTTATTTCCCCCATAACTTTTACAATAGAAGCTAGAAACTTAACTGTGTTTCATGAGGATCTGCTTGATCTTCCTACTGTTTTTATTTTATTTTATTTTTATTTTATTTGTTTTGTTTTGTTTTGTTTTTCCCTGCTTAAGATCATCTTATTACTATTGGAACACACTGTGGTCAAAGGCAAGAACTGAACATTGACCAGTTTTTAACTTTGTGTATGTATATTTTTTGTTAATTATTGGATACTTCAAGTGTTTATTACCTACAATTTTATTCACCATGTATTGCAGTTGCTTTTGTTGTTGTGTTCCCTCTCCCCTTAGTTCAGAGTTATGAACTGAAAGTTGTAAAACAAGGAATTGGAAAAAGGAGTAAAGACTTTTTTTTTTCTCTCACAAGTGGCAATCGCTACCCCATGGGGAAACCTGATTTAATAGATACAGCACTGTCTCAGGATTCATGGGTGCAAGGGCAGGTGAACAATCCATAAGTATAACAAGAAGAAAATCATTGCTGCAGGAGCCTCCTAGTGCCTGGGTGGAAGAGTGCAAAGTTGGAAGTCGAAGGCAAACTGCGGAGTTGTAAACTGGAGGGTGAGGTGAACCAAGTGACCTAGAGATGAACAAAGGGACTCTAGAGTCACTTGCTCTGCAGAAGTCACAGGAAGATACAGCTTATTTTCTTTTTATTTTTTTTTTTCTTCGAAACAAAACGAAGAAGTTTAGCCTTTCTATCTATCCAGTAAGGTCAAGAAAATTCCTACTTTTATATTTATTATATTTGTATTATTACCAATAATCAGAGATTTGCCAGAGATCTTGACAAAATCATTTACAGAAAAGTCTGTTAACAATTCATTCTATTAATCCTTTTTGGTTTAATTAGGATTTTTTTTCCGGAGAAGAACTCACATTCAAGATTCAGAAAACAGTTTTTTCTCTGGAGTGTCTTTTGAACAAGGTGTAGCTTAGAATATGCTTGTTCTCTAAGTGGCTGTGAAAGATGGACTAATTTGTGTTAGTACTTCATTAAAGCAGTAACAAAATATCACAGGTAATGAAAATCATCACAGGTAATGTGTACTGTGCACACTGGCAAATATCTGGGGTGACAATAAGGCTAGTAACAAGACCATAGGTATTAGACACGTGATGCTAACCAAATATATAGTTACTGAGGAGTTTTTACAGTAAAGTACAATTTGGTACTATACTGATATGCAGAAAATTGCTAATTAAAACTAATGCCCACAGTGATTAGAAATTAAGGTTGGCTTTTTCACCTCAAGCTTGGTTATTTGAGAAGAAAACTTGTTCCTATTGTTTCCCTTTGCCTTCAGCCTCACAGGATTTATGGAGATATGACAGAATGCTAATGAGTTGTGTCAGGTTCAGATGAGCCATGGAAATGCCATGAATTAATCTCAGCTCTGTGTCAGTCAGAAGCCATCAGGGTAAAATCTCCAATGGAGAAAATCTAACTAACAGCCAGTGACGGCTGTGTTATGATCAAAACACAGGATCTTTCATCTCTGAGGTCATTTGCTTTGCATAGTTGTTGGTATGCTGCAATACTTTTAAGTGCTATTGGTAAATCTTGGGAGAGTTTGAACATTCTGTGAGAACAACGACAATGACAGAACAAGCCAAAAAAAAAAAGGGGGGGGGGGGGAGGGATTAGACTGGTTAGATACATACTAATCTTTGCTCTACTGTTCAGTTATATAGGCTTGTTTGTTTGCAGATAAATTTATTATGCCTTAGTTTGGGGTATCTACGGGTCTGTATGGTCTGTCTGTCTTATGCTATTTTAAGGTAGCCTTAAACCAATGATACAGTTTCTGCTCTTAAAGTACCAAACAGTATACAATTTTAAAAGGTGTAATTGTGTAGTTTTAAAACGCATGTCTAGAGCTCAGTTCAGAGATTTTCAACATTTGAAAATGCACAATCCATAGAGAAAGCACTGCTGTATATACAGGAATGTGTAGAGATCATGCTTTGAGAAGGAAATCTAATGTTTTTTGAAACTATTTTGATATTGGTTGCTATTTCCAAGATGTTCTGCTCAGCTAGTATGAGAAAGAGAACAGAATTCAAAGTACTTCATTTTATTTGTAGTTCATTTAGCATTGTGCACCTTGCTCTCTGGCTGTAAGTTGTGTGTCAGTGCTGTATTTCAAGTGTGCTAATGTGAGTACTCCGATTTCTGCTTAATTTTAGATACTGCTGGTTCTGATTGCCATAATATGGAAGCGTGGCACTCAGCACAATATGAAAAATTGTGCCAGAGCACTAAGCAAAGACTTAGGTGGTTACACCTTACTCATCTCTCTTCTGCTGTGATTATATACTAACTTATCACTAACTAATCTAAAGCACCAAATTTATGTCTGTGTGCACTAATTTTCCAGTCTGTTCTCCAGCCAGGTCTACCTGGTCATGGCACTTTATATTGTTTTCTTCTTATTTGAATAGTACTGACTGAAGAATCTACAAAAAGTAACTAGCTTTAGAGGAGAAACTGCAATTTTACAAATTTTTCTTTTCTTTTTAATTATTATTATTTTGTATTTCTAAAGGGAGATACAATGTTGAGGGATCTACTACAGTTGTTGTAAGTGGGTAGCTGCTGCTTTTCGAATGGCAAATTTTCTATCATGTGCTAATCATTGGCATGCTTACTCCTCTCAGGAAACTGGCATTTCTATTTCTTGTTTGCCTTTTTGTGTTTTCTTGTTATAGCTAAGAATTGGAAGAAATTGGAACTCATTTACGAAAAGGAGTTGTTTGCTCTCCAACCAGATTTAGTTTTCACTCTAAATGAAAACCAGAGAGTAAAGGGTATCTTATGCATCCATCTAAACACTCAGTCAGGGATTCACAAACAATTTGTGGAAGATACATAGATGAATTACCAAAATCTGAGATACGTCCAACACTAAATTAAGTTAGAGTTTAAACTTTCTGACTTTGTGTATAGGAAAGTTCAGCTGATTAATTTTTGATCCGTTTTCAAACATCACAATGATAATTACTACTGTGAAACAAGCAAGTCACAACACGAGACTTTACCTGACAATACTACAGATAAATAACACTTTCAGATTTCAGCTAGGTCTAGTTCTTTGGATGGGCTCCAACTGTTTGTTGTTGTTGTTTTTAACACACCCGATCTTTCCCTCATTATCAATTCCCATTTAGTGATTTCAGTTCCCATGGTTCTCCTGAATGCCTTGAAAGGGGAAATACAGCAAGGATCCTTTTATATATGCACATTCTTTGCTAACAACATGTTAAAAGATACTTTCAGTATTAAGTTATTAACAAAATCACAGTATGAAAATATGCAAAGTTGCTTATGTTGAAATTTTTACATCCATTAAAATGTTGGCAATTTCTGTCTGAAACTAATTAGGATAATTACACTGTCATAGGAATCTCACTATATAGGAAATGCTTGCAGTACTGAGAAGAGGTAAAATTAATTATTTTCAAAGGGCAAGTATCAAGATTTTAATGAAATCTATTGTTGCTGCCAACACTTTAAGAGGCTTTCCATGAAATAATTTTCCAAACAAGCCTAGGATCTTGCAGCTACTGGCAGGGGTGCCTGCACACTTATTATGCTGAATTTCAGCACTTGCATAAGATATACAGGCAATGCCAGATTTACTCACCTTCATATCAAGAAGTCAAGATCATTGACTTCTAGAGGTCTTGTTTAAAGGATAATAATAATAATAATATCAAAAGAAGTGGGGAGTAGTTTTTGGAATAGGAAAGAAAGGAATTTAAGGAGGGGTCAGGTCAGTAAATTGTGCAATCACAGAATCATAGAATGGCTTGGGTTGGAAAGAACCTTACAGATCATCCAGTTCCAGTTCCGACCTCCCTGCCATGGGCAGGGATGCCACCCACCAGATCAGGTTGCTCAAAGCCCCATACAGCTTGGCCTTGAACACCTCCAGGGATGAGGCATCCACAGCTTCTCTGGGCAACCTGTCCCAGTGCCTCACCACCCCCTGAGTGAAGAATTTCCTCCTAACCTCTAATCTAAATCTCTCCTCTTTTAGTTTAAAACCATTCCCCCTTGTCCTGTCATTGTCTGCCTGAGCAAAAAAAGTTGCTCTCCTTGTTTTTTTATAAACCCCCCTTTAAGTATTGAAAAGATGCAATAAGGTCATCCCAGAGCTTTCTCTTCTCCAGGCTGAACATCCCCAGCTATATCAGCCCGTCTTCACAGGAGAATGAATGAAGAAACTATTATGTTTGCTGAAAATCATTCAAAGAATAGAGATAGGGAAGAAGAGAACAACTTTTGTACAGAGTAAGAAAGACTGATATTTTGGGTTTATGGAAAGTTTTGGAATACCAAGTGACTGCATATATATGCCAACTAAGAAACAGTTCATTTTAAAAGTCACAGCTTGACAGACTGAACAGGGTATCACCTACGTATTAGCTGCCTCTGCTACAAAGGATACATCCATAGAGGATGCCAGTACTATAACATGTGAACTATATGCAAATATATGATTTCTTATTGCTTTCTTCAAACTCATCTCCCTATTGTATGTTCATCTTCCTGTAAATTCCACATATGTCTCTATACCAGCTAGCTTAAAGACTTAAAGAGAGAGATTCCTTTGCTCTGTGAGTAAACATGCTGCAAGTTAATGTCAGTGACAGACATTAGCAGAAAGCTTTTAAACAACAACATAGATAGATAGGTCATCAGTGATAAGAGTGTAGGTTACATAAACAAGGATGCTCTCCACAGATTTATGTAGCCCGTTCTGATCTTTCCATTTTCCTTTACTTTCCCACACATCCTTAATATTCTTTTGCAACCACATACTCTCCCTGTGACCTACCCACTGTGTGGGTAGCACTGAAGTGTATCACCAAAGGGACCTTAATCTGGTTTACTAGTTTTAAATGTAACCTTATAGCGAACACTGAAACAAGGGCAAAAATAATATTGAGTATGCACTATGGGACATGAATTATCTAGACAGATGTGGTTTTGGTCTGCTTCAGACTGAATGCACCAGGTAAGAGATGGATGTCTGAATTTCATCAGAGCACTGATTGTAACCTACTGCTCTTTCAAACTAATCTCACTGAGAGGTCTGAACTTGATACTGAATATTCTGGGAAGTAAGAGGTTTTTAAGTGTTATTGCTTTTCAGACCTCTTTACCATTCTGCTGAGTGTAAACAGCCCTCTTGAATGTTGTTCTAAATATTGTACTGATAGTCTTAGGCCACTGAAGACATGAATTCCCAGCAGCAGAGTAAATTCTGAATTTTTAAATGTTTTTACAAACCTTAAGAGAACTGGATATTCTTCTATCTCTAGGCAAGACTCTAGTAGAAAACTCAGAGCTGAGGGAAAAAAAAAAGATTACTACATTGAAGCAACATCTTTCTTCAGAAGAAAGGAGGGAAATGAATATTTCAAATGAAGACTTGCTTGAAAAATCTGTAACTGTGTAGGTTTCTACTTCAGTTGTCACTGCAGCTTATTAGAAGCTGTTTTAACAAAAATGCTTTATTACTTTTTATATTGGATTTATTATTACTGAATTACCCTAAGGCTTGTATATATTTTACTCTATTTATTAGTTATTTTCTGCAATAGTTCATTTCCAACTTTCTCAAGGATGATGTAAATGCATGTAGTAATTATAAAGATGTCTAAATTGCCAGGATCAAAGGAAAGTAATTTAGGAAGTATGGATTTCCTTCCTTGAGATACAGCTCTTTACATTTAGTATTATTTTATTTTTAGAAATTCAAAGTATCTAGGCTCCCTTTTCCCATGAAAGGTTGGACCTGATGATCTTTCAAGGTCTCCCAACTCTTCTGTGGTTCTATGAATCTCTGATAAAACAAAAGCTTCAGAGCCAGTCCTCTCTTCTGCTTCTGAATGAAAACAAAAATAAGATTGTGAGGAAGATTCAGATTTTCCCAGATCGTTACACTTTCCCCTAGAATACTACCAGAACACCTCTTATCTTTATCAACAATCCCTAGAGGTTTCACCTTTAATGTGTCTGACCTATGCCAAATGAAGGTTTGACCCACATTTTGAGATTTATTTTTAAAACATTTTTACTCCTTCAAAAATATGTACTTGTATATGGCTTAGAAACAGTTTTTGTTTGTTTGTTTGTTTCTAGAAAATTTGGGGCTCTTTTATAAGAAAGGAACATTATAACTCTTCAGAGTAGATAACTATTTTATGGGTGGCAGTAGAAGATGTTAACTCTGATCATGACAGTGACTTTCTTGCAAGTATCTGATTTCTATCTAAAAGTATGTGTATTGGAAACCCATCCCACAGACTATTGAATTTTTATATAAAAGTCTTCATTTTTTGATTATGAATCATATGTACTTCACGTTCTCCAATTAGCATGTAAGAAACTGTCTGCAAAATGATGTTATCTTTTCCTGCAATAAATTCCTTCATTTTATGAGATATTTTAGTATTCCACTTAATATTTAAATAAAGCAAATATATTAACGGTTTAGAGAATCATCTTCCCTAGCTAAAAATAAATTATGGGAATAACCCACTTCTCTTCACTAATTTACACACATCTTTACCAATATCTACAAAAAGAATTATTCTCTCATTCTTGCATGCTAGGTAAGGTTTGGGGAAACCTCCAGAAAGTGCTTAATGGCCAAAGGATTGTACTGTGGCTGATTAACTAACTAGTGCTCCCACTCTTCTGATCCATGGAAGTTCTTATAATTACATGTTCCTTCAGCCCTGCTGAAGGACATAGCCTGTAATTTCTGTACTAAAAAGATTTATAGTCTCAGAATAGTCTGCAATTCTCACTTACTAAAATATTTTCTGTACTTTCCCATGGTTAGAGCAGTTGTCTGTTTAATCTATTTTTTTCCTGATAGGAGACCAGGGGAGGTGGAAGCAGTACTCTACATAACAAGCAATGAACCAGATACTGATTTGCAAGGATTTTTCAAGGGCTGTTTTATGTCAGTGGTTATTACTAGGTTTTAATTTTCCCTATGAAGGAAAATTTTAGCAGTCTTTTCTGTCAAGAAAGAGGAAGAGATGGAAAAGGATTTTCATTTAAATATATGCTTATGAGCAACCACAGGTTGGGTAAGGAGATACTGTGCAAAATTCTTTGCCCTGGGCTACCCAGGAAGATCAAGCTGTTTTCAGACCATCAGTCTGTCACAGGTCATATTAGATATAAGTTACTGCATACTTGATTCTAAGGATGAATGAATGAATGAAAGGACTTCAAATCCTCAGAGCAAATTGCTGTGAATATAGAGATAATTTTACCTGTTTCTAGCCTATCTTGTACTATGTACTGCCTCTAGTTAGATTATACTACTCCTAAAATGACTGAATATAAGATGCAATTCAGACTCTCCTTGACCTACAAGTTAAGTAATATACCTTAATATGTTATTTTTTATTATTAAATGTTAATTATTATACATAGAAAAAGTAATCTACTAACTTTCTGGTAACTTTACAGTGATAAATCTGTATGTGCTAGTTTCATATTTATTTTATCACTTAAATAATACATGTTGATTTCAATGTAAGCACTGTAATCTGTTTTGTTCAAATAACTGCTATTTTTTTCTAAATTTATAACATCTTTTAAAGAAAAAAAATGCTTATCAGATTTTTTCAGAGAGACTTCTGTAGATTATTGGAAAAAAAAAAAGGTTTTGCAATATTTGTTTAATATTGCTGGTGCAGCAAAGACAGCTAAGTTACTGCTGAGTCATACCACAGATAATAGTCTTATAATCCTTTATGTTGTTCTAAGTCTACCTACTTAGAGCAGGCTTGTGAATTAAAAATATGTTCTTGAATATGTACCTTGTAGTCCTGACCATTCCTGTTTGCAAAAACTTCCAGTCTGGGAACAACCTCTTGGCATACCCCACATTTCTCTTGGCAATGCTTATTGGTACAGTCACTGCCTTCTCACGATTGCAGTGATGCTACTTTTTGGAGCTGTAGCACAGAGCTTGGCCAAACAGGCAAACTGAAAAGCCAGGAAATCCTAATAAAGGTATTTCAGGTAAGGACCTTTTAAGTAATGTAGGTCCTATAGTCAAGTCTAAAAGCCCTTGCTGGAAAGGATCTTTTCAGCAATGGAGTGTGTAGCATCTCCATTAAAGAGAACAGAATCTTGTATTTGGTCAACTGCCACTTTTTCTTTGAAAGGAAAGTTTTTCAGGAACCAAATATCAGCTACCCAAAACCCTAAAACTCTCTGCGTACACTCAGAATCTGATGCATACTGCAAAGGCAGCCTTGTCTTTCCCAGTAGGAAGAGTTTCACCCAATATCTTGGGATTTCTTGATTTCAAGCAGGACAATATCCATGTATACCCCAGCTTTGAGTAGGCCTCTGATTTTCTTGATGAAAGAGGATGGGTGGGTGGGGTGGGGGAGGATGAGCTCAAAGGCCCTCCAGCTGCTGTGATGTGATATTGTGGGTAAAGGCAGACTTCAGCTCTGTATTTTGTCTGGATGTGATATAAAAGTACTAGATGACTTTTCAAGGGATTTTGTGGAATTCTGGTAATACATTTATTAATTAAAGGGTATCCAGATACCCAGCTAGAAAGTGCTATATCTGTATAAAGAAATATTACCACTTTAGTATGACTTGAACTTAATTTTGATTAAATATTTTCTTTTAATAAAGAAATACCTTTCTCTCTGAGCAGGTATACTGTAGAAGGCTGGTATTTGTTTGCAGACAGCTCGAATGGAGAATTTGGTCACACTGCTGACATCGCTACCCCAGTCATCTCCCTTACGGGGCCCAAGTGCAAAATTGTGTTCTGGAACCATATGAATGGTTCAACAGTAGGTTCTCTGGAGGTATGGAGATATTATTTATTTTGATTTATTTTTACTCTCTGAAATTGCTGGAAAATTAATGCTTTGTTGTTTAGTTTCATTAGAGACTAGGCTGCTAATAAACAAAAATAATTGCTAACACTCTACTGCTCTCAGTATGTTAAGATCTGAAGGAAGCATTAGCTTGTGTAAGCTGTGGAAAATATAAGTTTCTACAGCAAGCCAAAATGATGACCTTTATACAACTATTGTGGTTGGAACTTCCACATAGGCAAAAGTACTGTATAATACCGCTTAACACTGAGAAGCGTCAGTATGTATTTGGAAACTGAGGTTTTTGGCTGAATGTGGGAGTTAGAAAAAAGTAGTAGTTGTTTCAAAATTCACTGTGAAATTTTGTAGAAATACCTTATTCCTTGGAAAGCTTAACATATATTTTTCAATAGTTAATTATATTAATGTAAGAAACTTTGAGTTATTTCTAGGACTTAACAATAACAAGTTTTCTTACCAGTACAATTTTCTTCGCTCCATTTAAAATAGAAATACTTCTGTAAAGGAAATCTAACTGTTCAGCAGCTTATAGATCAAGTGAGTCACTGCAAAGTGACTGAATAAAACAGCAAAATTGTTTTCAACGTTCTTTCCACAAATCATATTAAATATAAGAGAATTTCCCATGAATGTTGCATAATAACTTACCTCATCATAAATGTTATGATACCCAATCATGTGTGCAGTGAGTATCAAATTAGTTGTGGCCGGTGAATTTAATTTTATAAATAAATTCTCACTGGCTCAGTTACACTGAATAACAAAATTATAATGAAAAGCTGGCAGAATTCAACTGTTTTGAAGATGAAATCAAAATGTATGTTGACAGTAGAAAACTAGGTGTCCTCCAGACAATGCATTTGTCTTGCTAGGTGTTCAGAGGAAGCATGTTTTGTGTTTCCTTGAATTCTTAAACAATTTTTAAAAATATCACTGAATTTCTCCCAAGTAATAGAGATCTTCCTAGGGCACTGGCAGGTATTCAAATTTTAGTTCATCAGAATTAGAGGGAGATCAGAGTATAAAGATGATTTGTCCTCAGTTTAAAGTTTTGGGACAGGTCAATTTGTTTTGACCTCTTTTCATTTGCCCTAGTGTCCCAGAGCTTCTGAAGAGTGTAGGAATCCATGTTACTTGGAAGTAAGTCCACAGATGCTTTTGCAGAAATTGACAGCCCAATTAATCACAGGATGAAGGTACCACCACAAAAGACAAACATAGTGAGATTTTTAATTTTTTTTTAATCTCAGTCCCAACCACTGCCTCTAGCAGGAGACAATGTCCCTCTGTTACGTAATTGACTTTCCCCCCCTTTATAACTTAATTGATTTTAAGATGTACCAAAGGAAAATCACAAAACTATTGCATTTTAAACATTGTAAATAGGTATCTCGTTTCAACTGCTTAATTATTGTGGTGGTTTCACCTTAATGGGCAACTAAACTCCACCACATTGCTTTCTCACTCCCCATCTTCAAAGGGAGAGAAAATATGATTGAAAAGGGATCGATGGTTGAGATAAGGACAGGGAGATCGCTTAACAATTACCATCATGGACAATACAGGCACAGCATAGGGAGATTAATGTAATTTATTGCCTATTACTAACTAGTCTAGAGCAGGGAGCAACTAAAAGCAAACTGAAAACACCTTTCCCTCTCCATCCATCCTCTTCTACCATCTCTCCTCAAGCAGAGCAGGGGAACAGAGAATGGGGGCTATGGTTCGTCCCTAACGCTTCATCTCCGCCGCTCCTTCACGGTCACTCCCTGCCCCTGCTCCACATGGGGTCCCTCCCACAGGATGTCGTCCTTCCCAAACTGATCCCACGTGGGCTTCCCACAGGCAGCAGCTGTTCAAGAACATGGCTCCGTACCACGGGGGCCATCCACCAGGAGCAAACTGCCCCAGCACGGGTCCCCCACAGGTGGCAGCTTCCCCCAGACCACCTGCTCCTGAGTGGGCTCCTCTCCACGGGCTGCAGCTCCGGCCTCAGGCCTGCTCCTGCGAGGGCTCTCCATGGGCCGCAGCCTCCTCCAGGCCACATCCACCTGCTCCACCGGGGGCTCCTCCACGGGCTGCAGCGTGGAGATCTTCTCCATGTGGGACCCATGGGCTGCAGGGGGACAGCCTGCTCCACCAGGGGCCTCTCCACAGGCCACATGGGAACTTCTGCTGAGTGTCTGGAGCCCCTCCTGCCCTCCTTCTGCACTGACTTTGGTGTCTGCAGGGCTGGTTCTCACTCCTCATTCTCCCAGCTTCTGTTGTGCAGCAGCTTTTCCTCTTTCTTGAATCTGCTCTCTCAGAGGCGCAAACAACATCACTTATTGCTTTGGCTCTGACCAGGTCCCTTTTGAAGCCAGCTGGAGCTGGCTCTGATCTGACATGGGGCGGCTGCTGGGCTCTGCTCAGAGAGAGAAAATATAATTATTTAGATGTCTTTATTTTCTTTTAAAGATTATAAGTATTATACAAATGTGAATCTTTTCTGTGGCTGAATATCACTTACATCCTTTTATTACTCTTCTCCCTCATGACTATCACATTTTTATTTAATTCACAAGTTTGGATTTTTCCATCTTAGTCTGTGTCCATGCCATCAAATGTAATGTAGGACATGTTGAAGGACATGCTATTTGCACGAGTGTCTGTCTTCCTGTGTTTCTGTGGCTTTCTTAAACACTGATTAGTTGTCACTTTATTGTGCGACTTCAGTTTGAATAATTGTTGGAAACATTTTTGTCTGGTTTCTATAGCTTACTCTACCAAAGTATTAGAAGCCATTTTTCAACAACTGGCAAAGCTTTCAGGTAAATTAGGGTACAGAGAAGCCCTAGATTTTAATAAGATATAAATTTATGGGCATGTTCATCTTTAAAATTGTAACTTCTGGCACGATATGAGAGAAAATATGAATTACTGATGAAGGAATTGGATTTATAATTTAGTAGGTAATGTACAGTTTGTGGAAAATTGTACATCTGTCTATATTGTCCCAAACATTTATATCTATATTCATACACCTGTATAGCATGTATGTAAGAGTAAGAAAAATCTCTTATTCAGCACCCCATATTCTCTCAAGTAATATTTGTAACCTCCGTTTTTCTCCATTTTATTTTTGACTTAAAATTCATGTCTTCTGTGAGCAGTTTTTCTTGTCTATAAAGCCAGGTGTTATTTTGTTTTCTATTCCATTCCATTCCAAATAAACATTGGTTTCTTTTGTTCCTCTGGGAGGATCCGCTATTTGCTTGCCAGAACTTACCTGTTATACAATACCATGCACACACATGGGACTACATACATTCTCAAAAAAGCATTTTTTTCATTAAGATGAAAAATGTCTGGGGTACCCTAAGAAGATTACACAAAGTAGCAATAAATCCTTGGAAGCAGAAGTGGTACAGGCAACTGGTGAACTGATGTTTAGCTCTGTGAGTACTGATTGAAGACAACTTGAAACATCGTCAAACTCCTATCTGGTTGTTATTAGCTCAGTTGAATTTGGATGCCCAAGAGGATGGAGTAAAGCATATGTAAGACTTTGTGTTAATGTGCTAATATTGAAGTGTTAGGTTTCTCCAGTTCAATGGCTATTCAAAGGTTTATAGGTATTTGTGAGTCTTCTATTATACAAACAAGTAAAATATGGTCTTAAGAAGGTAAGAACAAGTTTTTATCTATAGGGAAAAAAAAATCATTCATATGATCATATAGAACCAGGACATTAAATCTCTCCTGGAACTATAACGGAGCAATCTAATGCAATGTAGTAAATGTATGAACTATTAATACGTGTTGTTAGTGCTGTTTTTCATGTTTTACAAATGGATCTTGACACTTTCTTGAGCAATTTTTATTTGTGGTTAACTGTTCCAGCTAAATTAGTGGGTAAATTAACTGAGATAAGACCCAGAGCAGATCAGAAAGTTTTAAAGCATTATTTTCTTTGAATAGTGGCTTACACTGGCAAATCCCTTTGCACTTGATATTTAATGTTGGTATAGAGATCAATTATACAGGATACTCTAGACAAAATTAAGGAACCTGCAGTGTGTTTGTAATGGAAAGATTTTTTGTGACCTGTAATTATTTCCTTTTCAGGTACTCTGTAAAACTGGTAACAAGACTTCTAAACTATG